>NW_026542594.1:189332383-189964476 GCF_028750875.1 Macrosteles quadrilineatus
ATATAACTAGCGTTGTCACAGGGGAAGCGGAAGAGTGACTTTTTACAGTAGAAGATCAAATCAAAGCAGCTTACTTAAAAATATCTAAAGGCAGACAATTTTCCATTACACTAATAATAATACCCTCTCCGCAGCAAACCTGCAGACTAAGCGAATTTCCAATTTACCTGGTTGTATTTCTACAAAAATATTCCCTGAAAATGGTCAGATTTTTCCTATTAAAATCAAATTAGTTTTAATGTGTACCTAGGTTTGCTGCTATGGGGAAGGTATTGAGGTGTGTTTTTTTATTGAAATGTCGATAGCTTAGTATGAAATAAACAAAATTGCCAAATTAGTTTAAAATATATCCATAAACAAGCAAACTAGAACAGTTTATTTATTCTCTAAAAAAATAACATGGGAATTTTAAATTTAAATTTTTTTTTTAATTATGTCCGTAGCCGTTGGGCATATAACAACGCTTCAACGTACAAAATTATTTATTTTTTTTTAAGCTCTACAAAATGGTTTGGAGAGAAAATATGAAATTTTGTGTTTTCAGGGTCAAAAATGGGAAAAATAAATTTTTACCCCATAAAACCCCCCATAAACGGGGGTTCCCTTAGACCGATTATGCTGGTTCGTGAACTCGTTCGAATAAACGTAGGTTTACACGTTTGTACCAAATTTAATCAAAATCGGATCATTTTTGCCTCTGGGAACCTGAAAAGGAAAAAGTAAATCGATCCCGGGTCCAGGTTTTACCATGAGACCTACGGTAACAGCTTATTCACTATATGGGAAATTCGCTAAAATGAAGATTTATAATTTTTTTTCTCTGTTCGTAGTTTTTAAAAACCTAACTTGTTCATAGTATAGCACTTGCCAAAGGCAATTCTTGTATCTTTATAATGTGAAACGAGTTATTTAAATTCCAAAAATTATGTCAGTATGACAGAATAAGTTAATCAGCCATAAACATATATATTTAAAAATTGCTTTTGCTCACAAAGAGGATGTTACATACAGTATGTTTAGTCAATGAAGTTTAAACGAGCTTTACCTCTAAGCCAGTATTATTCACAACGGACGAGCTCATGATGTATTCAAATAGTTAATCTCATGCAAGGGCTATCATGTTAAATGAGATGGGTAGAATTGGATGGATCGCAACAAAATCAATTTCCTCCCCCCCCTCCCCCCTGAAGTGTCAGTCGCATATTTTAACATCTGAAGTTGACATATTATCATGTAACATTAGCTGTTATTAAAACTGCTACATAAATAGTGACAATATTTTTCTTGCAAAAAAACGTTCTTTTTGTTAAAGTGTATGTTTTAAAATTATTTGTAACAAGCTGCTATACCCGAGCTTTGCAACGGGAAAAATGTGACCTAGAGAGCTATTAAAGTGGTGATGATGTGTGTTTTAAAATACAGCAACTCTATGACTTAGTTTGAAAATATAAGCTGATTTAAAAGTATGAACCTACTTACTTTTAAACCCCTACTTTTGATGTTAATAGATCCATAAGAATATGACAACATACCTTAGTGTAGCAATAGCATCAAATGCTTCATATTGATGCTTCATGAATGACATGTTTTACCATAATTCTTAAATTTTAGTCAAGCCTCTTCACATGTAGCTTACTACATAAATTAAAAAAATGAAACTTTGAGCAATACTTTACAAAACTTAGGCTATACAACCTCACTCTAAAACCAAACATAACCCTCCTCAATCTACATAAAGAGTCACAAACATATTTTCGAGTAAATAAATAAACACCAGTTCCTTGTACTGACCAGCTGTTTCATTAACTAAATTAAATTAAATCATTTAAACATTGGAAGCATGCCAGGTGTAGCCCTTTGGAAATCAGCCTGTGGGGCAGAGCCCTTAGGAAGTTCGTCCATATCAATACTTTTCGGCAAATCTACACAATCTAAGCTTCATTTTGATGTGCCATATGCCTATATTTTTATTTGGTAAATTACCTTAACCGTTTACATACAATTTGATTGTATCACTTTAATAATATAATACATTTTTTAAGATTCTAGAAAACATAACCGAAAAAGTGGTAGTTGGGAACTTGGGCATTGTGTATTGCTTGAGTGAGTTCTCTTTATTTAAGAAGTAAAAAAAAACCTTTACGTCCAAATAGAGCTATCTATTTTTTTATCTACTGCTTGTACTACATATTAAGCCATACGCGTAAATTGTATTCTGTAAAATAAAAAATCTGAACTTGACATATTATCATGTAACATTATTTCTAAAATGAGAGTTAGATGTAATAAAATATGTATCAATAATCCTTAGTTAAACGTGAATTACATACCAAAACTAACATTGAACGTTGAATTAGGATGAGTTGTCCACAACCAGTATCCAACCAAAATCAATGCTAACTAATAGGTGCTAATAGGATCAGGATCAAATAGGTAATGCTAAATAATAGGTCGGATCCTTATAAAAACTATTCCACACTATTCTGTTCTATTTCACAAAGGGTCGCCGGAATTTAATCCCCCTGGAATTTTACCCCCTGGGCAAAGCTGACGTCACTATATGACGTAGTAGCCTGAGTGGCCAAAAGTTTGTTCGCGGCCGGAATTTTACCCCCACGGATTTGGAAGTCTAATGAAAATAGCCAGAGCGTGATTAATTAGATTAGCGCTAAAACCGGAATTTAACCCCCTGTCCATATAACTAGCGTTTAGACAAATGAAGATGTACGGGCCGGATTGTTACCCCCGGATTTTACCCCCGGATTTTTACCCCCCGGAATTTTACCCCCGGATTTTTACCCCCCAGAATTTTACCTCATGGCCCATTTTAGAAATTGAATGATTGATTTTCTTATTTCTGTTTTTAATTCATTGTAAACATTTCATTATTTAGTAGCCTATCTTTATTTATTTATTTTGTAAAGAAATTCCGGGGGTAAAAATCCGGGCCGTACACTCTAGGTTTTTATAATTTGATGTGTTCTGATTAAATTCACAACCGTTAAAATATATGTTTAATTCCGCGTTTAATCCATTAGCTGATGTCGCGGAACTCAAAAGTTTGCGGCCGGAATTTTACCCCCTGGTTTGTGACGTCACGTTTGCCCAGGGGGTAGAATTCCAGGGGGATAAAAATCTGCTACCCCTCCACAAATACAATCCTAAGTCCCAAGTGGCTCCCTTAATTAACTCTATATTCTATTCTATAAGTGAGGTACACTCCCAACCACCAAATACGGCTCCTATACTCCTCTATTCCGTCCCAGAAGTACACTCCAACTACCAACACAGCTCCTTTACCTTCTGATCTCTTCTAGAAGTAATTTCCACTTTTCTGTTGTAGAAGTACACTCTCAACTACCAACACGGCTCCCCCACTTCTCTCGCCGTCATGTCAGAGAAGATGTACTACTGGGGTCAGGAGAAAGACGTTGACCCCGAACAGACTTTTATTGAGTTCTCCGCCAAACAGGTATATTTAAAAACATTCCTTTCCTTTTGTGATTTTCTGTAAAACATTTTCAAACAGGCATATTGTCACCCTACCAAAGTGTGATAAATTTGTATTCCCTTCTATCCCAAATAAGTTGTTTTAAAGTATAATAGAACTAACAAAATGTTCATTTGGGGTTTTGTAGAGTTGAACCACTGGTGAGTGGGTACAAACATGACCAGTACCTTACCCCACATGAACATCAACCCTACACACAAAAAAAAACATTCATTAACTTATGTATGAATTCCAAATTACTTTTGTATTGTAGTTTCTTTATACGTATGAACCGCAGGGGGCCCACGCTTGCGTGGGTTCGTGGCCTGGGCGACCACGCGGACCCTAGCTCTCCCAGAGGGGAGGTAATTGCCCGGTGTTGGAACCGGCACTTCAGGTAGACCACAAGCTATGGACGACTGGACAAGCCAGCCTCTTTGGGTTGTACCCAAAGTGAGAGTACCCAGTGACATTCCCTCCATTCAGGGTGGTGGGGTGTTCAGCTCTGCTAGTGTTGATTAAGTTCATAGATCTTTCACCTGCCTGTAGCTTGTGGTTGTGACTGAGTCCTACCTGTTGTGTACGACTGACATTTTGTGAGGCATATCCTCAACTTTGGAAGTAGCCTCGTCCTGGGAGGTGAAATACCTAGCCCCCAGAGGGGAGGTAAATGCTCGGTGTTGGTATCGGCATTTTCAAGTAGGCCACAGACATGGACGACTGGGCATTGGGTCCCAGTGACATTCCTTTATCCAGGATGGAGGGGTGTTTAGCTCTAGGAGAGATGGAAGTGCATCATATTCTCTAACCTACCTGTGTCTGTGGTTCTTTGGGCTTCGGCCTGCTTGTTGTGTGCGACCAGCATTCAGTGGGCAAATCCTCGACTTTGGAAGTAACCTTTCCTGGAGGTGAAAACGGGCAAGTACCCGTAGCTCACGGGGACACTCAAGGGCAACATAACTTTCCGCAGTGTGAGGGCAACGGTTTGTAGGCACTTATGCAAACCAATCCCTGTCTCTGAGCACGGACGGTATGGTTATCTTGAGTGTGGGGGGTTCTTCCCGGAACCTCAATTGAGTCAAGGGTGTCGCCACCTCTGGTGGATAGGTTCATCCGGGTGGGTCCCACTTCTATACCTGCCTCCTTTTGGGAAACCCTGATGGCCTGGCAGTGATGTTGGGTCTGACGGGCAAACGAAGTAGATCGGGTGCTGGGTCCGAGCCCGCCAGGGGTATCTGGGGATCTATCGCTCTGGTTATCTCTGGTTTCCCAGCAATGGGTAAGGCCTCGATCGGGTAGTGGTGTAAATGGGAGGTTGGGGTTCCCCCCGTCAGCGTGCTGACGGTCCCCTTCCTCCTGGCTATTGATGGCGGGTTCTGCCTGTCAGGGATTAGATAGGTCCCGAGTGTTGCTTGCACTAAATGCGTCGGGGCGCTCTACCATGGACCTCTAGGTCCCGACCTAGTGGAACCCAGGTGGAGTGACGCTTAAACAAGCAGCCGGAATCCCTGGTTAGGATTGAGGGGCAACCCTCCTTCCGAAGGGTCTGCTTCGGCAGCCGGCGAGCCTGATGACCTTAAGTCATCCGCCCATGATGTGCTAAAGGTTGATGCGTAAGCTTCGGCCTACATCATGGGGCCCAGGTAAGTCTCACGATAGGTACCGGGTATGCAGTCAGGGGGCTTCGGCTCTCATGACAAATAATGTAATGTAATGTAGTACCTTACCCCACTGGCTTTACGGCTCAAAATTTATTGGAGTACCTTACCCCACTAGCTTTATGGTTCAAAGGTTATTGCAATTATTGTGATTTTCTCCATATTTCATAAAATATGTACCTATACATACAGCTAAGGACTACACCTGTGACATGATTTATACTAAATGCAGTATGTATTTTTGGAAAATTCATTCAAGATTATGCATAATTTATATACCCAAATATTTCCTTTGGATATAAGAATCAGACAGGTTGATTTCAATATCACTTTACTAGAGAAAAGTATTGGTCAGTTTGCTGATAACGTTTATTTGTCATTTAATAGAAAACATACAATACTATTGCAGGGCCCTTCAGACGGAGTCACCCCCCAAGTGATACCACCTCAGCCAGAAGAAGAGGAAAGGGGAGGATGGGGCAACAAACTGGACTTTCTGTTCTCCTGCATCAGTGTGAGCGTAGGACTAGGCAATGTGTGGAGGTTCCCCTACCTCTGCTACAAAAACGGAGGAGGTACATTGGGTTTTTATATTGGTACTCCGTTAAAAAAATTTTGGCAGTTTTATAGCAAGAAATCTCTTCCATCCACTCGATCCTAAATAGCTCCAACAGATTAAATTTGTTACATCTGCAAAGAGGTAGTGATGGAAATTCCCCTTAAAATGCCTAAAATTTTGAATGGACCATAAAATGCAAGGATGTATGAAATCCAAATTACTTTAGTATTGTAGTTTCTAATACGTATCAAAAGTGGATTTTTTTTGCACTGGGAGATAAATGTAAAAGGTAGTTTCATATACAAGAAGAAATTGAGCTCTATGGAACTTAAAGGTCCAGGAAAACCCTCTTGGTCTATGTGAACAATACGTTTTGTACACTACTAAGTAAACAGGGGGTTTCTGTACTTTTTGTAGACCAAACAGCAATTTTTTTACAGTAGAATTCGATTAAATCAGACAAAGACGTCGGCTACACTTTTAACAAAAAGTTTAGTATGGGTTTCTTTAGCAGTCGCTCAACGAAACTACTCAGTTATTGTTTGTCAGGTTTGGACACAAAAAACTTTACCAAACAAAATGTCAATTCTATTAGTGTTGTGTTCAATTAGTGTATAGGTATTTAACAGTTTTGTGTTAACATAAATACGGGTTGTGTTTTACTTTTTTTATATTCATTGCTGGTAGTGTGGCATATGACTCGCCAATGGAGGTGTTATTATCATGCTCGTACTCGTACTGTAAACACCTTTCAAAGCATTGTATCGTAATCTATTATAGTGCTAAAAACTATTGTGTCGAGTAGAATAATCTTAAAACATTAAAGTTTTGGAAGAATGAGAAGTTTTGATTTGAGTCTTGTCAACATCACTTCAATTGAAATCAAAATTTACCTTTGAAACTCACTTATTTATAAAGTTAGAACTTATCCAGTATTGCATACCATTATAATTTATCTCCCGTTCTAGGAGCCTTCTTGGTGACCTACGGCATAGCCATGGTGTTCTGTGGAATTCCCATTTTCTTCCAAGAAGTGGCTGTAGGACAATACCTAGGAGCTGGTGGCATGACCTTGGTAGGACAACTTTGTCCTTTACTGCAGGGTAAGTGAAATGCAAAAAATTTATTTGCTTTAAAGGGAAAAAACTGAGTAGAGCACGTAGCTTCAGTCCTCGAGGTCTCAGGTTCAAATCCTTCCAATCACCAATGGATTTAATCTGTGATAAGCCATAACCACCGGCATAGCGTGAAGTAATGTGTAAAATTGTTCTGGTGTTCAGTCTGACATCTAGGGTGATAAATTGTGATGGTGAGACATAAAATGCAGAATGGGTGATCCAAGGGGGGGGGGGTACATGATAGTACATGGGGTTACAGTAATCAGTAGTAAACTAAGCAATATTTTAACTTTATTCTCACAACAACATGACCCTCCATGTAATCTTGAGGGGCTTTTATGTTTTCGCAAACAAATTATTCTTAGATATTTTTTTAAAGAGGTCTATGTCAACGTCAAGAGCATTTTTGAATTTTAAACATCCATTCCCTTATTTAAGATTGAAATAATGAAGAGTTGATACTAAAAAACAACAAAAGTTATAACATGACAGTAAAATTTAAAGCATTAAGTTTCATCCATAGGACAAAAAGAGTAAAACTATTTCCATTTGTTTCCAATATTAAATTTCCTTTTCTAAACTTCCGATGTTTAAAACAAGCACGACTTTTACCCTAGTTTTGTCAGATTATGAAGGGAGTATCAAAAGAATACAGTAAAACTCGCAAAACCAAATATTTGTATAGACCTACTACAGTTTTATAACTATTGATTAACTATTATTTTATTGACTAAGGTTTACATCGTGTTTGTAGGAGTTGGCTACGCTACAATGACAATAGTATTCTTCCTAGACATCTATTACTGCATCATAATTTCTTGGACTTTGTTCTACCTGATCGCTTCGTTCACATCTCTACCTGGACTTCCTTGGGAGCATTGCGGTGAGTTATACAATTGACTATTGGATACTGAAGGTCAAAGGTTTTACCTCTATCTATCTTTGACTAAAAATACCACAGTATACTTCAGTATCCAATAGTCAATGTCTCTATTGATGTCTACTGAGTCTTACATTTGATGGAACCTATCCCATGTTAAAGTTGTCTCCAGTTTCTAATACTAAACTAGACATAGATGAATTGAGTGTTAACAGTGTGAAGTAATGTGATTACAGATTTTTATCTAATATGCCAATTAACTACAGGCTAGGTACAGTTGTTCTATTTAGAGGCTATGTCTACTTCGCTATACAAAAGTTAATGGTCTTAATTTACAACATCGAAGTAGCAGATTGCCATAGTACCATTTCTTGGATTCTGTTCCAATAAAAACAAAAAGTTTTCCTTAGGGATGCAGGATTGTGATTACGATGTTCGATGCTTTAAAACTTTTGTGGCATCATCAGGAGCTCAGTTCATATATTTACATTATTGTTCACACTGAATTACAGTATTTATTTACATTCGGTCGGTGGCAGAGTAGAAGCCTGGGAACGCAGACGTTTTTACCTTTGCCACTATCTGGCTGTTGCTGTTCAATCGGTATGGTAAACAGTAATGTAAATATTTGAACTCCTGATGATGACATACAAGTGGTGAAATTTACATCGAGTTTATTCAGGAACCTGTCAACCTCAAGGTAAACTTACATTATGGTAGTTAATTGTTCTTGAAACTGGGAATATTACTAGGTAAAGGCTGGTGTCCACAGTGCGAGGCTGCTCGCTGCGAATGCCTCGTGCCATCTGCCTCAGGGTGAGCTCTTAAAGCTGGCAGCTAGTTTGTAAACACGAATGCTCACTGCAAGCACGCAAACTACCAGCTTTGCTTTTCCATAACACTTTACTAAATCTCTTATCATGTCATGACTATCCATGATTACGCACAGCTCGGAGCGAGGCACCTTTCTTTGAGCACTGCTCTGAGACCGACAAGTACACGGCTCGCCTCACATTGTGCGACGTGAGCGCCTCACAGGTGCTCACAGCGAGCAATCCCGGTATCCACAGTCTGAGGCAAAGCCGAGCATTCGCAACGAGGCATTTTCGCAGCAAGCTGCCTCGCACTGTGGATACCGGCCTTAAGCTTGGTTACAAGCCACCAGCAAGTATATAACCTGTGTTTTTCCACTGTGTTTTTCCCTAAGTCCCACTGTATTCCATTCCAGCCTTGGGAGCTACTGCAGCATCAGGCATATCGGAGTGTGAACGAATAGTGGTCAATTGCCGCCTTTTGTTTACATTATATATAGCTCTAACCCATAACCAACTGCAACTGCAATTTACATGAGAACTCTGTCCTTAGTTATAAAACTCTGTCCTCTGAACCAAGGAAGGAATTAAATAAAGTCATTGACATAGAAGTCATACTTGGTCAAAAATCTCAATTATTTGTTACAGATAATTGGTGGAATACCGAGACTTGTTTTGCTCCTGGTATGAACGCAACGTTGATCCATAACCGTACCAACCACACAACTACGCCCGTGGAAGAGTATTGGGAGTAAGTAGCATACATCATCACTTAGAATGTGTTGATATAATGGACATCAGGGTTAACTATATCTATAGTTCACACTCTACCTATACACACACACTACCTTACCTATAGATAGGACACTACCTATAGATAGACTAAAGATTAAGTATTCATTACCGAACATTCCCCTCAAAATTACCAATAATTTACAGCATATTTCATATAGTCTTCCAAACAATGCAAAATTTGTGTGTTGTAAGTTTGAGTTTTTGCCATTGACCAAACATTGATAGAAACATAACCTAGCATTATCTTCAGCAGATTAAAAGATAAGATATGAGGCGCACAGAGTTGTCCAATAATCGAGTTTTCTCTGTACCTTACTCTGTGCAATAAGTTTTCTTGACAAACGAAACACCTGATCTTGGCCATCACACCATTTTACACTGAATCACTATTCACTTATTCAGCCTTTGCATGTATGTTTTTTTTTTTTAGTTTTTGTAGATAATGGCCAAGATTTTACATGGTAGTGTAATGTTCCAGCAAGCGGGTGCTACAAATCTCCCCCGGGATAGACCAGCTGGGGGGAATGCAGTGGGAGTTACTAGGGAGTCTGCTGCTAGGCTGGGTCTTGATCTATCTCATCATCTGCCGAGGCCTACATCAGAGTGGAAAGGTAAAAGGTTGATGTTTTAAAAAAATTTAACTAATTTAACATTTTCAAAGTGTTCTGGTTTTCTATTGAAAATGAAAATATGACACACAACGAGGGAACGTACTGTTATAGACATAAATTTATTTCACTTTAAAGATGTATGCACATCTGGGCAAAATTTTATTACTGTAACGAATTGATATAAATAAACATTACAAACTAACCAAACAAAAGAGTGTTAAACACATTATTTACACCACAAGCATGTTTATAACCTGTGTTTTCAAGTATCAAATGTTTTAGGACTCTCTAGCTCTTCTTGGTTGAAATTATACTTATGATCTTCAATTTTGTGGAAAATTGCCTTAGTTAGATTTTACAGTTAGTATTTTAAATTCTAGTTAATACATGTCATTACAATATACTTCACTACTAGTCATGAAAGTGACTCATTTTGGGGCGAGATAGTGTTTTACATGAGAGTTGAAGATGAACATGGGAAACATGGATTTCAGATGCAGTTCTCTCGAAGAGTCTTGGTGGGTAGACAGGGTTTCCAGTATGTCCTCTGGTGTGTTGGTAATTATCCAAATGGGACTTTCGTGAGCAGTACTGAACAATAATTTTTATCACGATTAAAAACTACTTCATCACTTCTCCACTAACCGGGAAATTCAGTTGTAACTTCGTTGGTGTCAGGCAAAGTATTTTTTGTGTAGCGAAAGTAGTGTTTATGTCAAGAAAAGTCAGCTGATTACTATTTGTTTTTGGTTCATGGAAATTGACGATTTTCGAAGATCTCAGCTGTAAGGAAACGGGCTATTTTCGAATACAAAGTGATGAAAAATATTTTGTTGTTCTCTGGTTATCTTTATAACTCCAGAATCATACACTTTTTTATTTCCTTCTTCACTCTACACCATCTTGAAAAAAAATATCTTCAAATCAATAGCAGTTCAAATTCTTCACTTACCCACTAATCAATCCATTTTTTGTGACAGATCATCTGGTTCACGGCACTGTTCCCATATGTAGTTCTCCTAGTGCTCCTAGTGAGAGGGGTGACTTTGCCTGGTGCCGGGGATGGGCTACTTTACTACATAACACCTCGCTGGGAGGAACTACTCGGTCCTGGGCCTTGGATTGACGGAGCCACTCAGATATTCTTCGCCTACAGCATCGGCACTGGCGCTCTCCCGGCCCTTGGCTCTTACAACAAGTTCCATCATAATTGCTACAAGTTTGTATATTTCACAGTAATTCAAAGTAGAAATGTACGTAAAACATCAGTTCATGAAAAGTAGGGTATTTTTGTTTCCTAGCTTAGTTTGCTAAAATAATAATATAATATGACAAAAAATATACTTAATCACACGGGCAAAAAGTGACCTTTCTACCCTCGCTTACTTTCCGACCTCGTCCTCGCCTCGATTGTAAAACTTGAGCTCGGGTAAAAAAGAGTCACTTTTACTCCCGTGTATAGCCCGATTATAGTTAGTAGCACTATTATAGTATAGTAGTAGTTCACTTTAATAGTGATGATATATACTATTATTAGACACATACATTCTCATATTTATAGTAATGGTCATCTGTTATTTCTGCTCTAATGTAGTAAACATGATATTATTTTTTTTTTTTTTTTACAGCATTTATTTCTGGTTCAATGTAGACATTATACACAGAAGTGTTAACAAAATTAAAAAGAAATTAACTATAATAACATCGTGGGTTCGCCCAAACCTGGTACACCCTGTAACATAATTAATTTAGAGAATAATTTAATCGTCTTTAGGCTTTATTCATCCAATAGATCTTGAGGGAGCCTTCGACGTAGCCTCCTGTTCTCAGTTGCTTCACCAAGATGAAAAGTTAATGCACCAGGAACATCGTTTAAAGATTTTAGAAATTTTGAGGTGGTTTTTTCAATAAAGGCCGAGATAGTCTCCACTCCTAGTTCTTCATGTATATGCCTGTTTCTAGCAAACCAGGGAGCATTCACCGCTATTCTTAGAATTTTGTTTTGAATCACTTGAATTTTGAAGAGTTTGTTTTTTGATATAGCTAATCCCCAGATAGGAGATGCATATGTAATCAAGGGCCGAATTATTGATTTGTAGATTAGAACTGTACAAGCTGGCTTCAGAGTAGATTTCCTATTGATTAAAGGGAAAAGCTTTGCAAGGCGTGCATAACCTTGGGACAGTTTTTATGATATTATAATAGAGGTGTAAACCTGGGTTATTTTCAGATTGATTTGTTATTGGCTGATTGTCACTACAGCTGTTTTCACAACGCAAAAGTTGATTACGGTACTTATCCCAGGTTAACAGGTCACGCTTGAAAATCTCTATGGCAGAGTTTGATAGAAGTTTTAAACTAAGTTTTTAAAATAAAAAAAAAAATAAAAAAACTGAAACTTAAGCAATAGTTACTATTTTACCAAACACTTATGATACAAAATACAGCGGTGGAAGGTAAGTCAACTATTTATGTTTCTTTATAGCTCTTAAGGTTAAATAAGTGGATTCTGTATTTTTCCAACTAACGTAACACTTATGGTGTTTCAGGGATGCCATTATAACCTGCATTGTTAACACGTTGACTTGTTTATTGGCTGGATGTGTCACTTTCTCCATTCTGGGCAACATCGCTCTGGAGCAAGGCACTCACGTATCCGAGGTAAGCAATCCGATTAACCGCAAGCCTTAAGCAAGAAATTGTTTCGAGAGTAAAAAGTATTATTGAATAGTATTTACACATTTTACAATCACTATCTCAGTTTGCTTTCAACTAAGTCAATTGAATAATGTTTATTTGCAACACAACTTTTGCCTAATCACTTCGGGTCCCGCAACATTCCTAGTGTTATCTTTTGTTTTTTGTTACCTAAATGTCCGTGTTTTATGTCCGTGACTGTGCGTGTCTTATTTACAGTGAAACTTCGATACCAAAACTCTTGGTAACAAATCACTCTTGATAACAAGTGTCATTTTCAAATACCCTTGATTTATTTGACCCCTGATCACATGTTATTGTCAACCATGTCAACCTTGATAACAAGTCTTATTTAATAATCCCCATGAAAAACTTGTTATCGAAGATCTACTTATTGATTGCCATACTACAAATGAAGCACGAAAACATATCTTAGTACTGGCCTGAGGATGACTCGTATTTGAGTTAAAACTAGTTGCAATATCACAATGCATCAGATGGCATAGATGAAGGTATTTTACACAAATTTATATTATTAAAATGCTAGGAGGAGGCTTAAATTCAATACAATGTAATTTTTCATTTAATAAGAATTCTTTGACTAAGTTTTAATTCCCATGCCCCTTGACTGAGTTTTAATTCCCATATTTCCCTGCAGGTGGTAAAAAGTGGACCTGGTCTGGTGTTCCTCACATACCCAGAAGTGGTGCTTAAGTTGCCTGGAGCCCCGGCATGGGCTGCCATATTCTTCTCAATGCTGGTGGTGAGTATACGTTAATAATTCGATTTGGTAACTGACTAAGACCTTACCTAAAGCTACATTTTTCACTAGATAACCGCTGGTCTTAAAATTAAAATTTTTCACAACATTTTGTGAGCCACAACACTTGAAAAAGTTCCCCCTGGGGACAAAATACTTTTTTGTGTCTTCTATGGCCTACCTGTATTTTTTCTCAGAAGCATTTGCTCCTCCTCTTTATTCCAAAATTCAAAATCCCGGCCTAGAGAAAATTCTTGAACAAAATTTGCTACAGTTTTCCCACGTAGATATGATGTCTACTTTGGCATCCAAAATATTAGTCCTAAAACTCACAATTAAAGTGTTCTAAATTAACTCATATATTAACCTCGATGTATTGCAGATTTTGGGTATAGACAGTGAGTTCTGCATCGTAGAGTCTTTCATCACGGGCATGGTTGACAACTGGCCAGAAACTCTCCGGCCACATCGGGCCAAGTTCACTATGGCCGTATGTGTGCTGCTGTGTCTGCTGGGCATACCTATGGTCACTCAGGTATTTGGCCAGGTGTAGATACTTCACATCAGTGCTACCTCTTGTTCTGTGTAGCTGTTGCTCCATGATGAAATATAAAAATATTGATTTAAAATTAGATTTTAAAGATTGTTGTTGAAGGTTGTATAAGATTTTAGTTCCAATATTGTCCTCTAAAGTCTAGAGTAAAACCAAGCAACTAGAAAGCCACATTTTGAGCAAATTGTAGTGAAATACCTCTGATCCAGTAAATGAAGTAATCAAACTACCCTATATCTGACTGAAGAGATTTTTTTACTTAAAATAAGCTGTTGGGCAATTTTGGCTGTCATTCTTGGCATTCAGCTATAACTTATCATACTCAGAAAATAGGATTATTATAATCCTACATAATAATCCTGTACATAATAATCCTAATCAGCCAATTGGCCTTTCCTTAACTCCTTACTCAATAAATAGCCTCTCGGTGGCTCAGTCGGTAGCATACTCTAGGGGTCGCGCAAGAGTTCTCTTAGAAACTGAGGTGGATTGGCAGATGTAACGATAAGACTTGACCCTTCTCAAATGGCTTCCCAGATCACCTGATCTTTCGGTGTGTGATTTTTTCCCCATGGGACTATGTAAAAGACAAAGTTTATATACCGCCAATGCCTCAAAGACTTCAAGAGTTCCATGGACGCATTTGCAATGCCGTAGAATCAATCAACCTTGGGATGTTGGCCGATGTATGAGACAATTTACAGCATAGATTTGAAACTTGCTCCATGGCTAATGGGTGGCACATTGAACACTTATAGGAGTATCTATAAAAAGTTTAAGAGTTATCTTTTCTGTTGATATATTTTATATCCGAATTTGTTTAACACTAACGTCAATAAAATGTTTTAAAACCTGATGATTCTTTTATAAACGCCCTGTATAATAGATTATTCCCAAAGCAACCTCATATTAATTTACATAACCTTAGGAGAACAAGCTGATATAGTGGTAGAGCGCGGGAGGGACCGAGGTTCAAAAACTGGCAAATCACTAATGAATTTACTCTAAGTAATATGATAAAACCTCTAGACAGAGTTATGTAAAAAACTATCCCTGGATAGAGCCTAGCGCCTAGGACAGAAAAGATTTAACGCTCCTAAGTGATTTTGATTAACTTTTCTATACACCAACTGTGTGATCCTTATGTGACTCTTATTTCTGCAGGGCGGAGCGTACATATTCCAGCTGATGGATTACTACTCTGCTTCCGGGATGTGTCTCCTGTGGGTTTGTTTCTTCCAGACCATCGCCATTTCCTGGATATTTGGAGCCGGCAAGTTCATAGACTGTGTTCACCAAATGATGGGTGTGAGGCCCAACAGGTTCTGGTACTTCTGCTGGGTGTTCTTCGCCCCAGCCACGATGGTGGTGAGTGTGACTTACCATTTTTTTTATTAAAGAAGAAGATAGTTCTGTGAGCCAGTCACAGAATGTGCTAGTGTATACAATTCTATTTTCTACCTTATATTTTGTTACTGGTAGTTATAGGGGGATAAAAGATGCTATTACAATAAGCTGTCCCGTGGATTTGACTTCTTTACAGAATCTGTAAATTTGACAGAAATCAGTAATTTATATCAGGGAAATATGTCATAGCTTAATTCAACTAAGTCCATTATTATTGTAAAAACTGGTGGCAACTTTAACATGGGGATGAAATATCTAGTTCAAATCAATAGTCAAATTCTATCTCCTCCACAAGTTGTTACTGTGTTTTTTGGTAACATAAAAGACTATATAACGTGCAATAAGTTGTCCTTTCAATTTGGCTTGGTTGTGAAGTCGACTAGATTTATTAATGAATAAATATCCCCATCTGACTATCGTAGAAATAAATAGAAAATAGAGCTTCCATACAGTAGCACACTCCATGAAAGGTTAATTGAACTATGTTCCCTTTTTATTAGAACAAGTGTTTACAACGTATATTGGTTGTCTACTTCTGCATCAAACTCATGGACCCAACCAAGGCCACACTAAATAAACAGGCTGTAATGCTCCTCAGGCATGACATCATCGTAGGCAACGGCAATGACGTAATGTATTTTTTTTTTGTTTCCAAGAAAAGTTTAAAACAAGCACCTGATCACAAACGGCAAACATTAGGTCATTGCCGTCGCCTATGATGATCTCATGCCAGAGGAGCATTACGGCCTGTTAATTTAGTGTGGCCTTGATCCAACCCACTCTTATTTCCAATTTATGTTTGATTTCTATGCTAACCTTTTATTCATACTTGTTTCATACTCAAATCTTTCATTCATAAAAATAAAATAATTTACACCCATGAACAGCTGAATAACAGAATTTTGTATCCCTAAATGGAAGTTGGATTAGCAAATATGAATATACTAACCTATCTTTTTCACACTTGTATACCTAATAGCCGTTAAATTTTAAAGTACTCTGATATGAAGTAACAGGGGATATCTTATGTGATTATTATTATGTAAATCTAGTAATGCTGCTGGCTAATTGTGTCTGTAAAATAATCTGATATTAAACTCCGAACATGTTGCAGTCTATCTTCATATTCTACATAGTGATGTACGTACCTGCCAAGTACGGTCCATACGTTTACCCGGACTGGGCAGAATTGATTGGTATTGGCCTCAGTCTGTCATCCATGCTGTGGATTCCAGGATACGCCATCTACTATCTTATCACAACTCCGGGAACTTTCAAGGAGGTGGGTTGTAACTGATACTTTTAATACTTACCCTTTAAGATTTGATATATCGTTCCGCTTTATAACAGCCGCTCGGAGTATAAAATTGCTAACTTCATTTTGTGATTACAGAACTTAGTTCTCGGTCTCACTCCCAACTTCAAGTCCCGAGCCAGGGTTTCAGCGAGCGCCAAGTCCTCAGCGCTTCAGATGTCTGAATCAAGCGCTGGTTTGCTGTCTAAGAATAGCTCCTTCTTGAACCCATAGCAGGCAAAGACCGGAGCGAGCGGGTCGCAGCCGAAGAACAGGAAAAAAGCTCCGGCAGCGTCCCTCGCCTCCTCAGAGAGCAGTGCTCGTCTTCTGTCCAAAAACAGCTCTTTCGTCAACCAGTAAGAACCATCAGGAACGCAGCTCAAGGTTTATGATTACAAACATTCCGTTAAGTCTATATAGTTTTGAGTCAAACTCAAAATGGCTGATTATCGCTGAAAAAATTATTATTGATTACGCTTTTATTCCGTTAGTGATATAGTTTTACCGTTTCCACCTAGTGGAGCCTGAATTGTGAATTCAGCTTGGTTTAGAGTTTTCATAGTTTTTATTACAAATATTTTTAAAGGTTATAGTGATGGGTGACTCTTAAAGAGACTTCTGATAGTTATAGGTTTTATAGATCTGTGCCTACCACTCGAGGTATTTTAGGACAAGTTAGGTAAAGTGTTATATTTTATAGATGAATATTCCCTTCAGAAGGATATGTATCGTGTTGTCAGTGCCAAATGGTAATGAGTTGAAGAGATGTTGAATGTTAACAAATTTCCCTTCTTATTTTCAACTTTTGTCTGTGCAGTTATTTCACAAACTGGTTCTCTAACTTGTCTTGAGTTTTTCAGCTAAGATTTTAATATTTGATCGGTGTTCCCCAACATGTATCTATTCTCCCCTTTCATTTGGTTTGAAATTTTAGTTTTACTGTACCATTTCTCAACCGAAACAAATTATTTAATTAAACTTTACAGTAATTTTAGTTTGTCTGGATTTGATAAGAGGAAAGACAAGATTATTTGTTGGACTGGGAAGTCAAGCGCCAAAATGCTACCTGAAGCTCGCTATTTTTTACTTGTAGTAAATGTTGTAGATTATATGTCACACAGAGTATACAATAAGTAACACACTTTTGTTAGTACCCTTAACAGTGTTTTCGTATGTGTGTTCAGTTGATTAAATTTGAGTTTGTAAATTTTAAATGATAGGTTAAAAACTAAATGAATAATTTGTCTAGATCCGTTTTATTGAACACAGCTCAATAAAACTTCTTGTCTTGATAAATCACACAGAATTTTTTTTTTTTTAAGGGAGAGGAGGGAAAATGCTTTTACGCACACAGGTAGCCAGCCTGTAGTGTGAGACTCCTGAAATCATCCGACTACTCACTAAAAAACCCCCTCTATTCTGTTGGACACAGACCTGGAATTGTTTGTCACATTACTACTTCAAGTCAGGCCAACATGTGACCTAAACCCTCAGGGCTCGCACCGTTTCTGACATTTAGATTCTTTATGACCTACACCGCATCCCGGTCAAGGTCGAGCTTCTTGGCGCGGAGAATACCCTGAATGTAATGTGACACACAGGTCCAATTGTCCTCACCCTCTGTCATCATCGGTATGACCGTGTCCACCGACAGCAGACCTACTAACTGATGAGCCTCCAGGCGGGGCCTTTCCCAATGCTGGCAGTGGAAAAAGGTATGTTCCACATCATCGGGAATGTCTGGGCAGTATATGCAATCAGGTGACACTGACGCTGGTGCTGCCTGACGCTGCATTCAGGATAGCCGCATCCTATATACCTCCTTATTGAGAGCGTCTGCCCACACCTCAGCACCGTACAAGAGTACGGACTGGGGCTGGACCGAGGACCTCCGACATTGGCCATCAACCGGCTAAGAGAGGAGACAACCCTAGCGGCCTTGTGCGCCGTACAGAAAATCTGATCCCGCCAGCTAAGCTTGCTGTCCACCATAACCCCAAAGGGTAATATCACGATCTCAGTTTTGCTCAAAGCAAGCGAGAGACCGTGGTCTGTCATCCTTGCGTTTATGGTACGCATAACTCGGTTCAGCTTTAGCTGAGCCAGCTCAACGCTATCAAAACTGCAACGTCGTCTGCGTACCCAACTAAAACAGTTTCCTCAGGCATTTCAGACCTCAGGAGGCTGTCATAAGTGACATTCCAGAGGTCTGGGGCGGGTATGGAACCTCGGGCAGCACCGGAAGTGACACTAATCGTCCGTGGGCCCTCTGTAGTTTCATACATGAGGAGGGGGAACCGGAGATAATCCTCTATGATACGCATGAGGTATGCCGGAACGTGGAATGTTATGTAATAGAGCGATAGCACCACCTCGCGGAATTAAATCACACAGAATTGAAACTAGCCAGGTTAAATTTAATGCAATTTTCTCTAATTACTTTTAGCCAAAATTTAGGGGCTTATTTGAATTTAGTTATTAGTTAGAAACAACACAATATTTTCCTGCCAATTGATCCAGAAGCATTTTTTAATAATCCCATTTTAATGATTTATAAAAGTGTGTTACATTTTTGCTGTGACTATTTTGATGATGTAAATAGATGTAGATAAATGTGTAGAGAGTAGAAATTGTGTACATTAGTTGTATAAGTGTACATGAACCTGTTTTTGACGTTGCAATAATTTTAATGTTCTCTCTTTTTCTTACCTTATTAGATTATTATTGAAACTAAAAATCAATATATTTGTTGTTTTATGTTGCACGCCTAGAGGGGATGTGAAAAAACCATTCAAATTCTTAGTTTGCAAAAAAACAAATGATAAAAGTATTCACAAATGTTATTAATTTGGTTAACCTTTAGATTAACGTTTGAACACAATTATGTTTTTTTTTACTTAACACACGGATTGGCATTGATTTTACATTTTAAGAATAATTTGTTTGATAAATTAAATGTTTTGTAAAGGATTTAGTTTTAAAAATATGTTCAAACATAGAAAAGTAGGTTACAGAGGAAACATTCAATGGTGCATTTAAGTGGTGTCCAGCACTAGTAACTGGTGTCTAGAGCAAAGATCATCACAGCCCCCCTCATGTACTACGAGACTTTTACTGTAGGAAGACCCTGATGTGTCCTGTGCGATAGGAATTGCGCACAAGACTTGCCACTTAGGCTCTTCTTTGCTCGTCACAATTAGGTACATTTCCCGCACAACATACTATAGTCCTCGCCACCCTAAGTTGAGGCAGCCAAAGGCCGCAGTAGATATACGCCGTGCGGCCTTGGGCTGCCTCAACTTAGGGTGGCGAGGACTATAGAGCTAAAAGCGCACAGTCCCTACTTTGTACCTTTACAAGTAAATAAATAAGTTTCCTCAGTACCTTACTTTTCTAGGGTTTAGCCCATAAGTTAACTTTTAAGTTGGTTTTAACTCAAAGTTGGCACCTTTTTTAGAGATTCTGCTTCCTTATCGTGCCAACTTATATCTCAAAGTGTTTTAAGATGTTAAAAAATTAATTTCCTAACATGTTTTCTTCGCTACAAAATATTTTTATCCACTTTGGTGCTAATGTGTGTAGTCTTCCGGTCTAATCTGTGCCACACAGAACATATTTTATGAAGCCTCTATATCTTTACTGATCCTGGAATGTAGTCGGATAAATTTTAGGAGATTTATCTTTGGATAAAACATGGTATAATGTGAGAGTGTAAATTAAATTTATATGGTTTTTTTTACTGCCTCAACCATCTGAATAGAATATATATTTATTTATTTAAATTTTGTGCACCTCAAAGATTTACAATAAAATTGGAAAAAAGTAATTAAATTACGATTAGAGATTTACAAAATATTAAAATTACATAATTTACCTTGATTGCAATGCAAGGAGTCATAAAACCGTCTTTGAAAAGTGCTCTCTTCATATTTATAGAGTTTATATAATTATGAACAGATTTTAATTCATCCATTAGATTCTCAATGAATCTGGATTGTTGACGTTTCACTGTGTTTTACTAAATGGCGCAAAATAAAACTGCACAAATAAAATATTACACTAGGATAGTAAGTTTTAAATATATTTCTTAGATATTTGAACAGCTTGGTGTAATTTAATAGACCAAAGAGTTTTGTGATAGTATTTTAAGTTTTATAATTTTTGTTTTATTTTTATAATAAGCAATACTTATTTTGTAAATAATTTGTGGATGATAGTGTACAGCCAACTTAAAAACAACTAATTTGTTCAATTATTTTTATAATCAACATTATTTTGAGATGTGTTATGTAAAATATATTTGTATCAGACAGAATGAGACATTTGTGGTAACACTATTTTGCAGATTAGTTTAACAATCACAAACCCAACTTTGTCTTTTTTATGCTCACATTTTTCTTAATCTCTTGCTGAAAAAAAACTTGACCTTAATGATGAATTATACTGTACTTCTCTGTAACATTCTGTACTGGGAGTTTTTTAAATACTTTTGGTAGATAAATGGATGGTTAGTGGCTAATAATGTTATAAAACTACAACTATTTACACTTTACCATTCAAAATATTTTTTTTTACTGATTCATCCCTTAAGTCTTATGACCTTTCTCAAGGTTAATACAAAAGCATTTTGTAGTTATTAAACCTCAGAGTATTTTTGTCACTTCAATCGCTTCAATGCATGTTATAAATATAAATATGTATAAACATTCTCATTACAAAAAACAAACTTCAATCAAGGTAATACCACTGCCAAGGAACCTTTAATAAAATCTGAGAAACTTCTATAGTCTGAAAATGATTTAAGAGATAACATAGTTTTGAAACACTTTGATACAGTTTTTGAATATTGAAGCAATTTAGAATTTAACCATGAAATCATGTAGTATAATTTAATTTTAAGTTATCGGAACTTAATTTGTTTCTAGAAAGTTTTTCAAACATTTTCAGAGGCTATATAACACGGTACTCTGCAAAAGTGAGTTGTTGAGTTTACAATGTATTTGATTTTTGATAGTTTACCAAATATGAAAAACTTCTTATAAAACACAACGTGGGTATCAGAAGTGGTATATAATGATGTGTAGATCTAGTTTTATGAGACACAATAATTAAATTTATCCTTACCTCAATCATATTTTATTTCAGCTGAGGTTTTATTTTCACGGTACAGAAAATCCACAAGGTGCTATAATTTTTTTTATTGAACTTACTCGCTTAAGTTTAACACTTTTTAGTAAATATAGACTTTATATATATATATTTACGAATTTTAAGTTCCACTAAGAGTTTTTTGAAACTGCCAAGAGAGTTCAAATTATGTTTTGAGATCTGGTGAATCAGAAAAACTGGTGTATTATTTACCTCAAACTTAACCAAATCTTCATATTTTTTTGTAAACGTATCCCTCAAATTTAGGTTAAGCTACTAAAGTATTATTAGATAATAATGTACAGGTGTTCCAAACAATGAGACTTTATGTATTATATTTAGTGTAAAAGATGTATCAAATGCAAATCCTAGAAAGAGATTATTATCATTAACAGAATTTTATTTATTACCTGTTCCATCAGACTTATTAGGCTAGTAAGTTTAATTTTGTCTTTGTGGATTATGAAACTTTATGCCTTTTTCCTTGCGGTTTCCAGCAGCACCCACTATTGAGAATTAAGAGTGCCCTTCTTCTGCAAAGGGATTGATTTGGTGTCTCGAACTGCAGATAGGACTCCTTAAAGGGACCAAACTCCTCAGGCCCTAGTCAGACAGTACAAGGGTGCAGAGGTCGGGCTCTGAACTATGAAGGGGACCCCTCGTGTGTCAGGATTTCTGGTACTACAGACAAATGGAGGCTGGTCTCCCAAGAACTGGGGTAGAGGTTATGTCCCGGAGAGCTGGATCCTGGTTATTCCAGCCCGTCCATTGCCGTACAAGGCACTGGCAAACATTTTTAAGGATACTCTAACCTCAGGAAGTATGGAGGGCTTGCTTGGCAAGCAGTCAGAAGTGGCGGCGGAGGTTTCAGTGTTGAACACCCTCCGAACACAGAAAGCTGTACACCTCGAAAATGGCATGGCCAAACGGCCAAACTCAAGGATGACCTCAGTTTTGTTTTTACCTACTGGCTGATGAGTAATTGGGCTACGGAGAAAACTGCGGAGAAGGTGATGTCCCTATCCGAGGAAAGGGTGCACCTTTCTAAGAAATGCAGGAGATCGTGTCGGAAAGCCCTCCAAAAAGGGTCATCCAGAACACAAAGCCAAAAGCTGAGGCAATTTCAACTTTTCAAAATTTGTTTATAGAGAATAAGTAAACTATATTATTTTGATTAAAATTGGCAAATTTATTTATTTTATACTAAGCTTTTAATATTTTACTAAAACACGTTTTATTACCCTTCCTGTAGCAGCAAACCTAGGTACTTATTAAACCTTAAGTTGTTTAAATAGATTTATGTAAAAATAAAATCAGGTATATCGAAATTTTCTTAGTCTGCTGGTTTGCTGCAGGGGGGGTACTTAGACTTTAGTTTAGGCTTAATATGAACAAAATATAAATATAAAATAGAAGTATTGAGAGTCTATTATGTACCTTTATTGCTCACTAAGATGTGCCCTTTCTTTAGTCAGGATTACCTAGTTTCAAAGTCTAACGATAAAATACATCTGGCCAGTTCCTAACCATGAAAAATCCACAGCAACCTAATGCTAGAAACACTATAATTACTCTTTTAGAACATAAAGTTATCATAAACAATCCACATGAATAATCCACACACGTGGAGTGGAAGAGAAAAGAAACAAATCCACTGCCACAACAGTAGAGTAAAGTTGGTCATTCTACAATATGAGATCATCACTCGCCCGTCCTCTTAATGTCCACAACGATCACATTGTGTACAATACAAACCCGCCTCATACAATACAGCCGCACTCTCACAATACACAATAAAACTCTTTTTAGTATTGTTTGTTGCCGTCGCTCTGACGTATTTTCTATCCTTTAATTTCTCAAACAGTCTACACGCTTTGTCATTAGGTTCCTAACATTGTGGGTGCTATCATTTAAAAAAATAATAATAATTGGAAGATCTATTTCAAAAATAGTAGATTACCTGAAGTGTAAGAATATTTTGTGTCAAAATATTGTAATGTTGGAGTTTATTTTGTATTTATTTCATTATCACATCACATCCACGGTTTCAATAGTTAAAAAAAGGCATTATTCAACAGTTTACCTTAATAAACAATCGTAACTATGCAAATGTGTGTGTGTGTGTGTGTGTGTGTGCCGTAATAATATGCTTCAACCATTAACATTGCTGTCATGGGCAAAAAACCCAAGATGGCCGAGGGTCCTGCCGATTCTTAACACAATCCTTGAATGTTAAGATAGCGAACACAGAATGTACATAGTAAAAAAACGCAATTGGAGAACAAAACAAAACAATTAGTTCTTCACAAGATGTGAACAAGGTAGATAGATTTTATTTCTCTGACAATACGGTGTAATTATTTTAACAACCAGTTTCTCGCAAACGGAATCCAGTATCTTATGTCCGCCGCATCTGGAATTGGGATTCGTTTTTTCGTGATGTAGAACGGGAACAGGACTCCGTGTGTCTTTGCTTCGTCCACGTACAACTTGATGACCCTAGTGTTCGAGCGCCAGTTAGTTTCCGTTTTCGTCAGGTCTATATTTTTTACTCGGGCGTATTCTATGATATACTCGTTCAGCTGTCTTTGATGAACCGCCATGTCTCCGTTGATAGTAAACCTGTAAGAACGTTGGGGCTGATTAATTACGTTTTAAAAACATACAAATCCTATGTTTCAACATGCAACTCACTTGGAGTAGCCGCTTATAAATACTTGGCACGAAATTGGCACAATATAAGTCAATGCTTCTTATATGCTACACTTATACAAACAGTACTTCATCGAAGCATCCAAATATGAAACCTCACAAGCTAAGACCAAAAAGGCTGAATATAAAGTACAGAATTGAATTACCCACAGTTGAAACAAAAAATAAATAACTTTTTAAATACCATCGCAGCAAACCTGAAGACTAAGCGTATTCCCATTTCCCTAATCGGATGAATAAAGGCAATTTTATTTATTTATTTATCTCCACTGTAATAATCCCTTCAACATGTTAGATTTTTTACCCATTTAGATAACAATAGGTTTGGTGAGTTTAGGTTGGCTGCCACAAGGAATTTTGTAATTGTGTAAGTGTTCCGATCATGCTACTCTGAGTGCTGCCTGATGCCGCACCTATACAAACCCTTATTTAACGCGTCTGCCCACACTTCAGCACCGTACAGGTGTACGGACTGGACCGAAGACCTCCAACATTGTCCATACCGGCTAAGGAAAAAACCTTAGTGGCCTTATCCGCTTACGGAAATCTGGCTCGGCAAGCTAAGCTTACTGACAACCATGATAGAAAAGTACTTGGCACGAATAGTCTGGACTTCGACATCCTCCAATCTCAGAGGCATAAAATATTGCTATTTCACCTTTTGGTGAGATTCACGATTTTGGTTTTGCTCAGAGCGGTTGGTACGTTGATGGTACGTATTTGTTCCCTACAAATAGAACCTACGTATTTGTTACCTACAAGTAGAAATGTTAAACAAAAAACAACCTACCTCCAGCCATTGTTGACCCAATAGAAGGTGGCTCCAAAAGCCTTGACTGCGTGAACAGAGCCGAAGAATTGTAGGAGGATCACGGTGAGTATTTTGTAGACTACGTATCGCGTCATTCGGTTCTGGATCAGCCTCCTCTGGTTGTACAACGCGCGGTTGTAAGCGATCAGCTGTTTGTCGGGTACGTCAGTGAGGTCGGTCGGAATGTAGATCGGTTTGAGAGGCTCTCTTGCCTTCTTGGACAGGCCAAGTCTGTGAAAAAAGGTTATTATGTTTATACTTGATTTCAAATCCAGTACCAATCTTTATGAACTGAAAGTTACATTAATAGGTAGTAAAACTCACTAACTTGGTGGATCTAATGTAGTAGTAATTTTGACTTACGGAAAGAGTTGATCCACCTCCAGAAACGTTGTGCAGTTTGAAACACAAGACACGTTCCAATTTAGTAGTAACATTTCAGAACTAACGTCATTATGAATTTTAAAAACTCTGTTGATCCAAGACACCCGGTCGACAGTCAAAAACCTGACAGGGCACACGTTTAGGCTTTGTTTTGAGTGCGTTTGACTTTGCAAGCAATTTTTTAATGGTAATTAGGTTTAATTATTGTTGAATATTCGACATTTATTTGCAGATTGTTTACTCAATATTTAAACACCCATGTAAGAAATAAATGTATATGTAAAATTATTGTGTATTATTTTATATAAAAAACCCATTTTCAAACTTAAATGTTCTGGACAACTCGTGTCTGGGTCCACAAATTGTCGAGTAACAAGATTTCACTATAGACTTTCACATATTAAGGGGTGCAAATATTACTGACTATACTTCGTTCAAACAGCCGTGGCACCTGACGGATTAGGACACCCTATGGAAACCCTTGGGGCCTCCTAATCCCTCAGGTGCCACGGCTGTTTGAACGCACTATAGTGAATATTACTACAAAGATCAAACACTCGAAGCAGTTTTAACTGTGTAACCGTGATATTCGCCTGCAAGAAAATAATTAATTTCTTATTTGTTCCAATAAAGGGAATATCGTTTTCAATATTCACTATACAATGAATGACTCAGAGTCCCATGATATTTTCTAAGTTCATTGTTTTGGTATGTTAAAATCAACTGTAAGAAACGTTCGCTGACGTTTTCGATCTTGAAAGTCACCCCGATGTTGCGGGAACTTATGAGTATGTTTTTAGTAAAAAAAAGAGTAAAAATAACAAAACTAGTGTTTGTCCAACCACCCCTGAAATGACTTAGTCGTTCTATGCACACCACGTGTAACTGAAAACTTAAAGAATCTCCTTTTAAATTAGAGCCCTACAACAATACGGGGTTTTCTATTGAATAATCTTAGCCAGATTCAAGTGTTTACTTATCCATAGCAGTAATCATCATTTCATTTGGAGGCCCATAATCCGGCTCCGGTATGAGTTGTTCAGCGTTGACACCCGACTTGGTCTTGGTAAGAGCGCTAGTTTTATCAGTAGAGACAGCTGTTTTGTCAGTAGAATCAGCTGTTTTGTCAGTAGAATCAGCTGGTTTACTGGAAGGTGCATTATTCTCAGTTCCTTCAGCTTGCACCACAGCAATTACTACCGCGACTATAAAAACTTTATGGAAGAGGCTCTGCAATAAAATACATTTTAACTGGATTTAAACGTAGCATCAACCAAAACAAAAACCTATGAAACAAAAACAACTAAGATCATTATTAAAAATATGATCTACTCAATATTTATTCCGAAATAATTTTATACCACAGGTAAGTAATATAAACAGATGAGTTAAAAAGGCAATGGGAAGGCTGTTGCGCGGGTCCTCTAGTTTACATATGTCCCGCAGTGTATCAATGTAAAAAAAAACAATGTAAATTCTCCGTTATACCATCAAAATGGATGGTATTAAAATGGTAAATTTTGGACATTGCAAAAAATAAAAGACACTTTTCTTGTGTTGTTTTTGCCTATAAAACAACGCAATGGTCTTTGTAAGCCGTAAAGAATGTACTTATGTAGTTTTTCAAATGTTCCAACACACATTGCAATGCTGCGCAAAGTTTATTTGTGGTTGATAATTTATTTATTTATTATTCATTTATTTATTTTTGGTTTATTTATTTGGTAATTGTTGTGATGTACAGGTTAAATTTCAGCTAAGGTTCTCTGTGTTTTAAAAAGGTGTATTTATCTGGTGTAAATTTTAGCTTGGATGTATTTGATATGTTTTATAAGCTTAGATAAAAATATTTATCTTAAGTCTTTTAATCATCTAGATATTTGCTTGTATATATATCGAATATAAATTTTTATCTATTAATAATTGATTTTTGGCTTCGAATTTCAAACTTAAACAGGTCAAAATAGAATTTGCACTACATAATCATAATATTCTATCATTTAAGTATCTTAAAATCCACCTTTTTATCCTACAACAATAATAAAACTAAAGGTACTTACCAAAGCCATGATAGAGTTAGCTCCAGCGTATAGGTTTTATGGAACAGATCGTCAAAATGACGGTTAATTGGTGTTTCAAACATCTGTTATGGTAATTTAGTTGTCAAAACGAAGTGACTTATATGATTTTCATACGTCGCAACATCATATCCATACTAGCTGAAATGTGTAGCATTATGGTAAAAGTATCGTTCTATTAACATATGTAATACTCATTGTATGAATTTGGTCGAAATATCTCCCCTACTAACATATACAGGTTGGGAATCACACCTGTAAGTTACTAGACTAAAGGAGATGGTCGATATTTTAAAACTATTATTCGGGTAATGATTTAGATTTACAACTTCACAAATGATTATAAACTGGATATGGTAGGTAAATATTGAGACTTATGATGATTATATAGTTGATTTGTGTTCTCAACTATTATGAAAAAAAATATGTCGTAGCTATTTAGTCGTATGATGTTATGTTTTGCCCAATTAAAAACAGTGGTTACTTTTGTCACCACGTGTCTCTAACATATAGATGTGATCTTACTATAAAGACGATTTTATAACTAACATGGGAAAACACTATGAACAAATCCATAAATAAATTAAAATTTTTTTTATATTTATTTAGTTAAAAGTGGGCTAATAACATAGGCCTCATAGTAACAAAACATGAGTGCTATTTTGGCACTCTTAGGTTTAAATACTAAATGTGTTTTATGATCACATAGAACTAAGTATAAACTCATTAAAATACTTAAATAAATTTTAATTTTTTATGGATCTGTTCATCATGTTTATAATATGGTACATTAGATTATTTAATTTGATTTATAAATATAAAGCGGATACCTAGTTTTCTTTATGTTTAAGAAATTAAGTGGTGGAGGACTTGCTAGTCCTATCTTCGCCTCTTAAATAAAGAAATTTTTTCATTTAATTAACAACTCAACTAAAAATACATTAAAGATTTGTACCGTCGGGGTACTTTAATACTTTATTCAGAAATGGTAACGATATGTTGGTATGGATACAAAATGAACCTGTACCGTAGACCAAACAACAAAACTGTACTTTTCATGCCATTGTAAATTTTGAGGCTGGTTTTTCTTGCCCCGTTCATGTTGGTGAAACTAATCGCTAGGGTCGACGAAATTTTGTTTCTATGATTTTAAAGTTAATTTCATGATTTGTGCGTTAACGTTGTTATATAACTAGGGAACGAGTTATTGTTATTAGATAGTTTTATTTGGTTAAACGAGGTTTTAAATGACAATAAACAAATTGTAAACAAAACATGACCTCTGCAGTGCACCGGACGGAACTAACAATAAAATTGTTTTTAGCTGTTCCATAAGGATGAGAAATCTACTGAATGTTTTATCTATGCCTGTACTCCCACTCGCAGAGTATATATTTGTTCATTTAACTCTCAATGTAAGTAGTCCTTGAGACATGAAACCACATGATTACTTTGTCCTTTTACATTTAATAATGTAAACGCTCTGTCCTCCAATGACAAACTAGGACCAATATTAATCTAGTTGCATAACTTGAGCATCCATTTCCAATCGCATTTGTCAATCCATTTGCTAGATGAGGGACCGGATTAGAGCGAGTCGTTCTGCATACGGAGTAGACTCGTCCGTAAACGCGTCACGTAGCCTTCTCACTCTACCAACTCGCTCTAGTTCAGTCCAGTCCGTGACTGGTGGACCCCACGTGGGTTGTGTGTTGTCATATTATTGTGAGAGGCTGTAAAGTTTTGGAAGTGTAATTAAACGTTTCAAACTGTTTCCGAATACAGGGTCAAGTAAAGTTACAGGGTGTCTTGGAATAGTGCACAGTAGTGTTTGTTTGAGTTGAATGCGGTAGTAAGGTGTTTTAAGTAATTAATTTGAGTGTTTAAAAACAAAGCGTGCGGTTTATTTTAGATTGTAGATGTGTTATGCAGTAAGTGTTCCGTTAATTTTTCTTACAATATGGATAAACTAATAGATTTATTTACCTTTGAATTAGATATGACCCACTATTTATTCTACTAACAATACAGATACAATATTTCGAAAATGAAAATCATATAATTAAGAAAATACTTACGGTTATTTATAGTGGAAAAATGAAAAACGTATGTGAATTTAAACGGATGTTGTTTTTAGCCTCTGGGGACCTCAAGACAAACAAGTAAATCGGTCCTGGGAACAGGTCTCACCATATGAGACCTACGGTAATAGCATTCCCTGTATGGAAAATTCGCTACAACTGACCATGTCTACCAAAGATAGTTTACTATGTATTATTAACTTTTAAAACACTACAGTTTACTTATAGAGTGTAATTTTCCCCCACCAATCATTTTTAGGGATCTGGTTATAGAGCCTACAGCCTACAGGGATTGAAAGCAATGGATAAAGGGATTATCACATATAGATTAAAGACACTGGAGATTTTTGGGATTATCAATTGAGATGTAAACGTCCCTTAGGTGTGTATTTTAACCCGAATTTGAGTGAAGTATGAGTCTATAGAACGGAGTGAGATGATCTGTGTACATTTGTTTCTGCCTAAGACCTCATAGCTAAGACTTCACTGGTAGAAATTTGTTTTTATTTTCTACTCGTCTACACTATAACCACTCAGCTACTCAGCCTGTTTATAAACCCAGCAAAAGATACAATTAAGCTTAACCATTATTCCAAAAACAAACTAGTTTTACGTGAACAACCCCGAACCCCCTCACATTCAATCCAATCCACATTTCAAAATTACTTCCTAAAAGCGTACATTTTGCTCCGGACAAACGACAAAGCGTGTACACTGTTTGAGAAATTAAAGGATAGAAAATACGTCAGAACCACGACAACAAACAATACTAAAAAGAGTTGTATTGTGTATTGTGAGTGCGGCTGTATTGTATGAGGCGAGTTGTACACAATGTGATCGTTGTGGACATTAAGAGGACGGGCGAGTGATGATCTCATATTGTAGAATGACCAACTTTACTCTACTGTTGTGGCAGTGGATTTGTTTCTTTTCCCTTCCATTCCACGTGTGTGGATTATTCATGTGGATTGTTTATGATAACTTTATGTTCTAAAAGAGTCGTTATAGTGTTTCTAGCATTAGGTCGCTGTGCATCTTTTATGGCTAGAAACTGGATGCAGTTGTATTTTTTCATTAGACTTTGAATAACTAATCATGTCTAAAGAAAGGGCACATCTTAGTGAGCAATAAAGGTACATAATAGACTCTCAGTACTTCTATTGTATATTTATATTTCGTTCATGTTCGACTCCAACATCCATTGCCCAGACTTGAATCCTGGCAACGGTGGGGTAGACAGTCACCCCAAAAAAATATTATTTGCGTTGTCCGAGGGGGTAACTTAGGGACACAACTTCTCCACTGAAACACCACAACTTCTGACTGCTTGCCAAGCAAACCCTCCGTGCTTTCTGAAGTCAGAGTATCCATAAAATGTTTGCCAGTGCCTCGTACGGCAATGGACGGGCTGGAATAACCAGAATCCAGCCCTCAGGGACATAACCTCTACCCCGGTTCTTGGAGGACCAGCCTCCATTTGTCTACAGTACCAGAAATCCTGACACACGAGGGGTCCCCTTTGCAGTGCAGAGCCCGACCTCTGCACTTTGTACTGTCTGACTAGGGCCTGAGGGGTCTGGTCCCTAACAATGCATCAAAGAGATCTGCTATTCGAGGCACCATATTAACCCTTCTACAAAAGAAGGACACTCTTAATGCTCAATAGTGTGTGCTAAAGTGCTAGAAACTGCAAGGAAAAAGGCATCAAGTTACATAATCCACAAAGTTAAAAGACAAAATTAAACTTACTAGCCTAACAAGATGTCGGATGGAAAGGGTAATAAATAAAATTCTGTTAATGATAATAATCTCTTTCTAGGATTTGCATTTGATACATCTTTTACACTAAATATAATACATAAAGTCTCATTGTTTGGAACACCTGTACTATATTATCTAATAATACTTAAGTAGCTTAACCTAAATTTGAGGGATACGTTTACAAAAAATATGAAGAACGGGTTAAGTTTGAGGTATTGTATACACCAGTGTTTCTGATTTACCAGTTCTCAAAACATAATTCTCTTAGCAGTTCCAAAAAAAACTCTAATGGGGCTTAAAAGGCGTAAAAATATATATAACGTCTATATATTTACTAGACACTGTTAAACTTAAGTAAGGAAGTTCAATAAATAAAATTATAGCACCTTGTGTATTTTTTGTAACGTGAAAACTCAGATAAAATAAAATATAATTGGGGTAAGGATAAATTTAATTTTTGTGTCTCATAAAACTAGATTTACTTCTCATTATTTACCACTTCTGATACCCACATTGTGTTTTATAAGAATGTGTTCATATTTGGTAAACTATTAAAAATCAAATACATTGTAAACTCAACAACTCACTTTTGCAGAGGCTAAAAACAACATCCGTTTGAATTTACATTTATATTTTTCTACCATAAATATACCTCCTTATGATTTTCATGTTCGAAATGTTGTATCTGTATTGTTAGTAGAATAAATAGTGAGTCATATCCAATTCAAAGGTAAGTAAATCTATTAGTTTATCCATATTGTTCGTAATAATAGAACGCAATCTATCTGCATAACACGTCGATGAAACCGTCCAGTTTTGTATTTAAACAATTAAATTAGTTGATTAACTTAAAAACCTCCTATCGCATTTCCCAACAAACACTATTTCAAGGCTTTGAACTTTAAACTTCATCATTCTGTCTTTGAAAACAGTAAAACAATGTTTAATTACGCTTCTAAAACTTTACAACCTGTCACAATAATTTGACAACACACAACCCACGTGGGAGTCCACCTGTCACGGACTAGACTGAACTAGAGCGAGTTGGTAGAGTGAGAAGGCTACGTGACGCGTTTACGGACGAGTCTACTCCGTATGCAGAACGACTCGCTCTAATCCGGTCCCTCATCTAGCAAATGGATTGACGAATGTGATTGGAAATGGATGATCGAGTTATGCAACTAGATTAATATTGGTCCTCGTTTGTCATTGGAGGACAGAGCGATAATTTTATGAATTGTAAAGAACAAAGTAATGTGGTTTCATGTCTTAAGGACTACTTAAATACATCAAGAGTTAAATCAACAAAGATATACTCTGCGATGGGGATAGATAAAACATTCTCTCAGTACAGTTTTCTCATTCTTAGCTGAAGACAATTTTATTGTTAGTTCCATCCGGTAGAGGTCGTGTTTTGTTTACAATCTGTTGCTTGTAAAATAATAGTGATTGTTCCAGTTTAGTTGGTTTCATAGCTTTTCAATTATTTAAAGTTTAAATAAAATCATTATCCAAGTCTAAGGTTTCCCAATTTATCCCTTCTTTTGTTGAGTGTAACCTCACCAACATGAACTAGACACAAAAACCAGCTTTATTGGTATGACAAGTCCACTTGTGTTGGCTGGTCTATGACACAGGTTAACGACTTATCTATAACATAACCCGTTGGTGCAAAGATTTATGTTTTTTAGTCAATTTATATAGTAGTTCATGAACTTAAACTTAGTTCTATGGTCATAAAAATAAAATTAGTAATAAAAACTAAGATAACACTCATGTTTTGGTACTATGAGACCAATGAGTGCTTAATTGCCTTTAACTAAAAAAAATATAAAACATGTTCCAATTTTTATGTATTTGTTCATACATACATATTTCATATTAGTTATAAGGTCGTCTTTATAGTAAGATAACATCCAACCATCCGATAGAGACGTGGTAACAAAATTAACAACTGCTTTTAATTTGGCAAAAACCATTCGACGACTAAATAGTTTTAAGACATATTTTAGGTCACAATAGTTAAGAACACGAATCAATACGTCTAAAGATTTATAGACTATATACATTTTATAATCATTTGTGAAGTTGTAAATCTAAATCATTACCCGAATAATAGTTTTAAAATATCGACCACCTTCTTAGTACAGTAACTTACTGGGGCGATTCCCAACCAATATACTAGTATTATAAGTTAGTAGCAAAATACTTTTACCATATTTAATGCTACACATTTCAGCTAGTATGGATATGATGTTGCGACGTATGAAAACATATAAGTCACTTCGTTTTGACAACTAAATTACCATAACAGATGTTTGAAACACCAATTAACCGTCATTTTGACGATCTGTTCCATAAAACCTATACGCTGGAGCTAACTCTATCATGGCTTTGGTAAGTACTTTTATTATTGTTTTAAGATAAAAGGTGGATATTAAGTTATTTTAATGCTAGAATATGACGAATATTATGATTATGTAGTGCAAATTCTATTTTGACCTGTTTAAGTTTGAAATTCTAAGCTAAATAATCAATTATTAAGGTAGAAAAAAAGTTATGTATGTTTTAAATTGGTATCAATGCAATTTTGGACTTTGACCTTTAAGTTTTTTCAAAGATATTTAGACCTACTTAGGATTAGGTACTTTTGTATTAATTATTATTACCCAAAAAGGTTTTTGTCTGACACCGCTTGACAATATTTGCATTACCAAAACCATTTATGTTAGATTTCCATACAAACCTAGATATTGCCTAGAAATGATTAAAAGACTTAAGATAAATATGTATAACTAAGCTCATAATACATATAAAATACATCTAATTTACAATTTACACCAGAATAAATACCTTTTTAATACACAGAGAATCTTAACTGCAATTTAACCTGTATATCAATCAACCATAAATTACCTTTGCGCAGCTTTGCAATGTGTATTGAAACATTAAAGAACTACATAAGTGTATTCTTTACGGCTTATTTTATCCATGAAAAGAGTTTTCTATTTTTTGCCATGTCCAACATTTACTTCAATCGTTATTACATCTTTAATACCTTCCATTTTGATGGTATAGCAATAGAGAATAAACATAAAATACACTGCGGGATATATGTAAACTAGAGGACCCGCGCAACAGCCTCTCACAGCCTTTTTGACTCTGTTTATACTACTTCTCTACGGTATAACCTTATTTTGGAATAAACACTGAGTAGATCACATTTTGAACAGTGATCTTAGTTGTTTTTGTTACATAGGTCTTTGTTTTTGTGTTCCGTCTTAAATTAACTTAAAATGTATTTTATTGCAGAACCTCTTCCATAAAGTTTTTATAGTCGCGGTAGTAATTGCTGTGGTGCAAGCTGAAGGACCTAATGATGGATCTGCCAGTAAACCAGCTGACACTACTGACAAAACAGCTGATTCTGCTGACAAAACAGCTGCCTCTACTGATAAAAATGGCGCTCTTACCAAGACCGAGTCGGGGGTCAACGCTGACCATCTCATGCCGGATTTTGGGCCTCCACCTGATATGATGATTACTGCTATGGATAAGTAAACACTTGAATCTGACTAAGATTATTCAATAACACGTCGTTTGGTTGTAGTGTTGGTAACAAGGCTTTAGGTTAAAAGGAGATTCTTTAAGTTTTAAGTTACGCATTGTATGCATAGAACGACAAAGTACGAAGTCATTTCAGGTGTGGTTGGACAAACACTAGTTTTGTTAGTTTTACTAATTTTTACTGAAAACATACTTATAAATTCCCGCTACATCGGGGTGACTTTCAAGATCGAAAACGTCAGCAAACGTTTCTCAGAGTTGATTTTAACATACCAAAACAATGAACATAGAAAATATCATGGGACTGTGAGTCATTCAATGTAAGGTGAATATTGAAAACGATATTCCCATTATTGGAACAATAAAGACAGAAATTAATTGTTTTCTTGCAGGTGAATATTACGGTTACACAGTTAAACCTATTGCGAGTGTTTGGTCTTTGTAGTTATATTGAGTTGTCAGTAATATTTGAACCCGTAATGTGTGCAAATCTACAGTGAAATCTCAATAACTCGACAATTTGTAGACCCAGACTCAATAACTACCTAGTTGTTGAGTTAGGGAGTTGTCGAGTTATCCAGAACATTGGAATTTTTAATGGGGTTTAATATAAATGAATACACAATAATTTTTACATATACATTTATTAGCAACCGGGTGTCTTGGATCGAGAGAGTTTTAAAAATTTATAATGACGTTAGTTCTGAAATGTTACTACTAAATTGGACTCAACGTGTCGTGTGTAAAACGTTTCTGGGAGTGGATTATCTCTTCCCGTTATCAAGTGAAAATTACTAATTCTACATTAGATCTACCGAGTTTTTACTACCTATTAATGTCACTTTCAGTTCATAAAGATTGGTACCGAATTTGAAATCAAGTATAACCATAATCACATTTTGCTCACAGACTTGGCCTGTCCAAGAGGGCGAGAGAGCCTCTCAAACCGATCTACATTCCGACCGACCTCACTGACGTACCCGACAAACAACTGATCGCTTACAACCGCGCGTTGCACAACCAGAGGAGGCTGATCCAGAACCGAATGACGCGATACGTCGTCTACAACGTACTCACAATGATCCTCCTACAGCTCTTCGGCTCGTCTTCCGGAATGAAGGCATTTGGAGCCACCTTCTATTGGGTTAACAGTAGCTGGAGGTAGGTTGCTTTTTGTTTAACATTTCTACTTGCTACAGTCAAACTTTGATAATGCAGCTCACAATAACAAGGCATCCTTAAAATTGTCACTGTTAATTACTCTTGCTTTTGTACCACCATACATGCTATCTTAGAGGGCTACCCCCTGAACAGTGACACTACGGAAGGCCCGCGGAAGATGATGTCACTTGTGATGTCACACAAGGGTCCATAATCGGTTTGGACCATCTATGACCTCACCTATGATGTCATCAGTGACAGGCTCTTGCCGTGTGGAATGCCTGTGAACGCAGATGACCTTGTAGCTTCGATAGCTGCACGTAGCGTACTGCCTAGCTGAAATTAAACTAAATTACGTACCATCAATAACGTACCAACCACTCTGAGCAAAACCAAGATCGTGATTGTCACCAAAAAGTGGATTGGCAATATTTGGTCCCTCTTTGAATGGAGGTTGTCGAAGTCCAGACCATTCGTGCCAACAAGTACTTCTGTGTCATGATTGTCAGTTAGCTTAGCTTGCGGAACCAGAACTTCCGTAAGCGGACAAGGCCACTAGGTTTGGTCCTCGGTCCAGTTGCAGAAAGCTGTTGAGTGCTGATGTATGGGGCCCAGTCCGTACTCCTGTGTGGACAGACGCGCTCAATAAGGGTTTGTATAGGTGCGGCGGTCAGGCAGCACTCAGGGTAGCATGATCGTAACCTTTACACAATTACAACATTCCTTGTGGCAGCCAACCTCTGTACTCACCAAACCTAATATTATCTAAATTGGTGATAAATCTAACATGTCGAAGGGATTATTACAGTGGAGATCTTATCAGGAAAATGGGAATTCGCTTAGTCTGCAGTTTTGCTGTTGCGATGTTATTTAAAAGTTATCTATATTTTTGTTTTAACTGTGGGGTAATTTATATTCACCATTCTTGGTGTTAACTTGTGAGGTTTCATATTTGAATGCTTCGATAAAGTACGATATATATATATTTATATATATATATATATGCATAAGTGTAGCATATAAAAAGCAATTGACTAAGGCTCTACCCATATCGTGCCAAGTATTTATAAGCAGCTACTCCAAGTGGCATGTTGAAACATAGGATTTTGTATGTTTTTAAAACGTAAAACAAACCCAACGTTCTTACAGGCTTACTATCAACGGAGACATGGCGGTTCATCAAAGACAGCTGAACGAGTATATCGTGGAATACGCCCGAGTAAAAAATATAGACCTGACGAAACAGGAAACTAACTGGCGCTCGAACACTAAGGTCATCAAGTTGTACGTGGACGAAAAACAGAAACACGGAGTCCTGTTCCCGTTCTACATCACGAAGAAACGAAGCCCAATTCCAGATGGGGCGGACATAAAACACTGGATTCCGTTTGCGAGAAACTGGTTGTTAAAATAATTACACCGTATTGTCAGAGAAATAAAATCTATCTATTGTTCACATCTTGTGAACGAATAAATGTTTTGTTTTGTTCTCTTAGTTCGTTTTTTACATTGCATACTCTGTGTTCTCTGTGTTAACATTCAAGCATTGTGTTAAGACTGCCCTAAGAATTTAGGACCAACATGAGTTGTGCAGTATGCAGGTTTCTGTGCGATTTACTTTAAAGTTGTACAACAGTTGTGTTTCAAACATTATTGTAAGATCATTCCTTGCATACATGGTTGATGGATTTGGAAAACGTTTAATCAGTTTCCAACCGAACCGGTTTACCGTTAGGACTTGTAAACAGTTGTTGAATAGACTGCCACCTGGTTGGTTATAGTGCTCGCCCTGGCGGATTTTTTCAGTTTCCCTTTTTCGATTAGATTCCAAGCGAGACCGTTTCCAGACCCATAAGTCATGTATTTACAAGTATGAAAAAGGTCAACGTTGTACATCAACGAGACAAAAACTTTTAGATCGTTCACTGACAAAATGTAAAAATAATAAAATAAATACAAAATAAACTCCAACATAACAATAACCACAACATATTCTTAACACTTCAGTTAATCTGCTATTTTGTAAATATATCTTCCAATTATTATAATGAAATAAAAATTAAAGCACACACAATGTTTGGAATGTATAAATATCGACAAACGTGAAACATTGCTAAAAAAAGACTTATTTGAGGATGTGTCCCGTGAAGTTTTGTGTTTATCTCGTGTGTTTTGTAGCTGTAAAGCCACAAGTTTGGTTATTTCACCACAGAAGGCAAGTTGGCTAATTACAATTACATCACTACAGTTGGTCCGCCTCCACAACTCTTTGCACACCGAGTGTAAAATGGATTCACAAATGACCGATGTATTTTAGCTTTACCATGGTGAGTAAGGTTGGATTCAAACTATGTGATTTAGATTTACTTATGTTGAGACTAAACTTGACTGTATAAACAATTGCGAATTTCATTGAACTGAAAACCTGTGGAATTTGCTGTATATTGTTGTGTATGTGCAAAGATTTTCATTTATGAAATTATATTCATCAAAACAAGTAAAAATCTAGTTAATTAATTTAGTAGTTGAAATAACCAGCATATGAATGAAAACATATAAAACGATATGGAACGTTTATTGAAGCCACATGAGTAAATCTATGTTACAATGTTACAAAGATAATAAATAAGAATACGATGATATAAGATTGATGCAGATTTAAAAAAATTGTAATTTGAAAATTTAGTAGTAGCCTTATTGTTCAAGGCATTTCTCTAATGTGTTACTGGTAAATCAACAGGACATCTTTTTGCGAGCATAGAGTTTATTAATACATTCACAATGCTCTCCATACTGGGTTCCATGATAAGCCACACTGTAGTTACTCTGCCACTAAATATGAGCGGTAAATATTCTTGAAAATGTACAGCATAGCCTATATATTATTTTTCATATTGTATGGTTAAATCATTACGGGAAGTGATTAAGCTTAAAAACCAGTTAAGGTAGTGTTTTGGACTAAATTAGGATGATTTAAAGTTGTAAAAGGAGAATATTCGCTTATCTATTATAAGGCTATAAATCTGATAATCCGTGCTTTACAACGGGAAGAGTATAGTTTTTTTGCTTTATGAAAAAGATTTTGAACGTAAATAGTTAATTTAAGTTCTCTTTCTTTCAACTCAGGTTTAAATTATTCTGTAGGCTCCTTAGTATAGTGTATGTATGACAAAAGTTAGTGATTCGTGTAAAAAAATACTGTAACTAAATTAATTTTTAAACATAAGGTCATTTCAATGAGTACTTAATTTAAGCCCCCACTTATATTTATTTGAAAACAGTAGATCCAAAATAATTCAACAACATTGGGTACTGTAGTAAAGTAAATAAATCTCTATATTTAATGTATTGATAATGATAACATGGCACCTATGGGAGCCAGTGGGGCGGAGCCCTAAAAGAGTTAAAAAATTCATTGTGTTAGTTTGTGGCATATTTTCACTTTGTAATTTTTTTTGCTAAATTTCAGCTTAATTGGTCCACGAAATTGACCATTGGACATTCTCATACACCACGTAAACAATTTCACATTTTACAATCCAGTAGTCTTTAGTAAGATAAACGTGATTCTAAAACAAACACAGGTTTCAGGTACAGTGATTTTCTTAATTCTTTTGATCCCAGCCCTGGGGGACCCTGTCACTAGGAGCTTAAGCTTTGACAAGCATAAAGTCAGCGAGTACGTGAGCCAACAAAGTACCCTGGTCCACAGAGAAATAAACAATTCCGGAGCGCTGAAGAAACTGTTCTCTGTAAGGTTTGAGGATATTCCTACGTCACTGAAGGACGAAGTAGACCTCAATGTGGAGTACTATGCGTACACTTTGGTCAAGGAGAGAAGACACATTCAGAGGCTGATGCTGATACACATGACTCATTGTACAGTCGCGGCTCTTGGCGCGTACTTGGTTGACAAATCCTTCTTGTTCCCTTTTGTCAAGTCTATCGTCTTGGACGACGAAGGGAGGAGGCAGAGTTTAGAGGAGACGTGGACCAAACATCAGCAGAGAGTTAGTGACTTTGTCCACGCTTATCTGGAGGTGGGTTTTAAATTTTTCTTTGTGTACTATTTCAAGTTAGTTCTAAGTTCTAACTTAATAGTAACAAAGAAAATTTGATCCTGAAAAACGATAGTAGCTTAATATTCTTTAGCTTGACCAAGCCACCCATCGTCATTGAACTGTAAATTGAGACTGGGACGGGTGGTGTCGTCCTGTAATCCAGCTACTAGGAGGTCACGAATTGTGGATATTTATAGACATGCACTGTGGATGCGATGCTCCCTGGTGTGGATTAACGTCCGCACTAGTAAAAACTACGACTATCCGCAGTACTATCCTGATAATTAGACCAATTTGTAAATTACAAGGAAAAATGTGGTTTGGATTCCACTATAAACTGTAGGTCCCTTAGTTGCCATTAGCTGTATGGGCTATTAATTAACAGCTGTGTCTAAGGAACATGTCGGCCTTAGACACTAACAAGACTACAAGATCGCGCCACTCATCCTACACTCATCTTTCACTCATATTTGGGTTAAAATACGCACATAGTGGCGTCCCCATCTTAAATAATTGAAATTGATAATTTAATTGATAAAGCTGTAGAGAACATTAATTACTTACATACTCAATGGTTTTTGAAAGTTAAGTAGTTTGAGAAAATGGTGTATTTTAAGCAGGATATAAACTCGAGGTGAGAGCAGAATAGAGTGAAAACTATGCTTAGCTTGGTTACATAGTAAAACATTTGATTTACTTCAATCTATTTATTCAAAGTTCAATGAAGGGTGGCTAGGTCACGCTAAGATATATAAAAAGCTATCAAAGTTTTTCAGGATCAATTTTTCTTTCATTAAGTTAGAGCTTAGAACTAACTTAGCTGCTACATTTACTTATGAGTTAAAACTATACGGAGTGTTTGTGAACTCTCTCGAAAAACTTTGCAGGATTGTTGCTTTGGATAATACAAAGACATTTTACATTATAAACATGGGTTGACAGAGTCTTGTTTTCCGGCTCTCCGTATGTAGCTAACATCTAAATCTACGTGATATAACTAACGTAATTGAATACAAGTTAATAGATCCAAATTCACCTTTTAAGTTTTCACCACTGCAATAGAGTGAAATAAGATTGATAGTACAATAAGAAAAAAATTCAAACAAAGTTCTAATTATCAGATGACTAGCAGAATACCCGACCTTCGTACGGGGTTGGCATGCAAGTATAAAATGCTTATTGCAGTTATACTCAAGCTTTGCGTTTGCAATGGGGAGAACAAATTTGAAGAAAATTGTTTACTATAATAACATTTAAGGTATACTTTAGTATTACACATCTACCATGGCGATAATGTTCTACCACTTCACCTAAGCAACAGAGACAGATAAATTATTCACAATTCACAAAATATCACAAATTATTCATGAAGTTAAAAACATAAACCTAACTGTAAACAGTCCTACTTTGAAAGTTCTCATTGCATATCACAGTTTTTTGTTGATTCATAAAACCAAAAGAATTATAGTTCTGCGCCCTGTTGGTAAATCTTATAACTTGCTTTAGCATATCATAGAACCAACTTTTTTAGTTAAAACAGCTGACTAAATTCTTTAATCCCCTTTATTATGAATACTCATAAGGTTAACATGGGAAACTACAGAGCCACTGGGGCGGAGCCCGAAAGGATCTTTGAGATACGAATATGCCTATATGTTAATCAGGAATGTGACCTATCACCATGCCAAATTTCAGCCCAATCCATCCAGTAGTTTATGCGTGATTGAACTTCAAACAAACAAACAAACAAACAAACACACAAACTTTCACATTTATAATATTAGTAAGATTAAACCCAGTCTGAAATGAAAGAATCGGTGGAATTAAACCTTTTTTAAAGTAACATAAACAAAGAATTTACAAATTCTTTCCAGTCAGGTTCAAATAGCGCCATTGTACATGCAATGGACTGATTTATGAAATGTTAAATAAACACACATTTTATGAAGTTTTACCAATCCTACAATCGCTTCATTCTAAATCCCACGAAATTACATATGACCCAGAACTAAATTAGAGAATAAATAGTTTTTGTTCAGACGATTGTATTAAACTATATGATAAATACTAAGCACAAGAACTCTTTTACCATCACATCCCAATACCCCTACAATGCAACCAAAACCTAAACGCAAAACACGTCAGCTAAAATAGCATAAAGTTTAATCAGTAAAACTTTACTATTATTACATCCTGGTATTACTGTACAGACTAAGAGGTTCTAATATCATTATTGTATTTATTTGGCATAACATATTGAGCATAATTGAATTTTATAGAGATAATAAACCCACAACTCCGAAACAAACCCCTTCCATCTTTCTTACAATTCAAAATGTGTCCATATTTTACAGTATAAGAACATCCCGTACTCATCACTGTTGCGCAACCACGTTGGAGTCAAATATGTGGAAATCGAGGTGAAACCAGACCATATAGAGCTGTTACCCGTGTACGTGGAGAAAAAAGGGGATCCTCTTCCTCCCTTCACCAGCGAAATATCCTCGTCTGCCTCCAGGATCCTCCAGAACTGGTGGGCAGGAGACGACGATCTTCCGAACTAATAAAAAATGTGATTTGTGAAATAAAAGTGTGAAAAAACATGCACGTTATTTTGATTAGTCAAGGTACTTTTCAACCTTTTTGGTTGACCTAGATGGTAATAATGTAACGTTGTTGGATTGTAAGTTAAGTTTTATAGGTTGACAGTTTGATTTTGAGAAAATTCAGTTCCTTTTTGTTTAAATCGTAGACATATTGATAATATTTTAGCTAAAGAATGCCTTGGTAAAATATATATTGCATATAATTCGTCCACACTCACCATTTACTCGTAATCGGCTTTTGATATATTATTACAAGTTATGCCTTTAATTGGCATCACTATTTACCAGTTGAGAGGATACGCCACATAAGTGCGTATTTTAACCCAAACTAGCTGTAACCCGCGGGCTTTGCCCCGTTTAACTTCTTAATTTTCAAGATGATCTCGTTCGCATGGCTCAATCACGTCCTGGTTGAAGTTCGTTCGCTACGCTCACTCACCTTTAGGTTGGAGCTCGTTCGCTACGCTCACTCACCTTTAGGTTGGAGCTCGTTCGCTTCGCTCACTTGCCTTCAGGTTAGCTCGTTCACTACGCTAACTCGCCTCCAGGTTAAAGTTCGTTCGCTACGCTCACTCACCTTTTGGTTGCAAATTAGCTGTTGTCATAAATGTAAAAGAAATAATAGTGCTGCACCCTGTTGGCAATCCTTGTAACTTTAATGCTATTGAACATCATAGAACAGAACCAACTTGTTTAATTGAAACAGCTGTTAAGATTCATTAATTCAATTTATCATAAGGTTAACATGGGAAACCCCAGAGCCACTGGTCGGCGGATCACGAAATTGATGGTGTATAAACCTATTCCATGGAATTCTACACGTATGTACCAAGTTTCGTGGCAATCGGTTCAGCGGTGTCTGAGTTTATCATTGCCAAACAAATATATATATATATATATATATATACAAACATCCTCTTTTATACTTATGGATATGGGTAAGGTATGAGTGTAGAATGAGGTGAAATTCTTTGAGTAACTTTTTGTTACTGACTAGACCAGCTGATTGGCCAAGTGTTGCCTTTATTTGGTCAAGCCTAATGATTATACAGAGCTACTAACTTTCCTAAACATCGAACTGGTGGGTTTTGACATAGACGAAAAGAATTAAATATAGGATGTCAGCCGTGCTGTGGTTACCATGGTTACCATAGGTTCCGGCGCACACCGCTGGGAGTGGCATGTAGTGACGTAGTGCGTTCGCCGTAACTACATGGCACTCCTAGCGGTGTGTGCCAGAACCTATGGTAACCTTAGCACAGCTGACGGTCTATGTTTAATTATTTTTATGTATTGTTTTGATTACCAAGCAAGCACTATAACCACTCAACTACCTAAGTAGTATCAGTAGGTAAGTAGGTATCAGTATTTCGTGATTCCAAGGGTAAAAGACATACACACCAATATTTTATACTGTTGTTACGGTCTTGTGTTATTCTATAGGCCTTCTGTGAATATAATTACAGTAAAGGATAACTATGTGGAATAGAAGAAGTTAGTTATTGTTAACCATATTAGCACACACTCGTATACACGATCATGATGTTATTTTGTCACAGCGTAATTTCACCTTTGTGCCTCAATCAAAACAAACCCAACCCCTGGTATCATTACCGCCTGTCGATGTTTTGAAGGCACAATAAATTGATAGACTGGGAACGACAACCATCAGAACTAAGCCTACAAAAAATATTGATAATGGACAGCAAGTAAGTTATGGGTAGTTTTCAAACAATAACAAAATCATTTATCATCATCATTCTTTATTGATTTTTCCCTCAAAGATTACATAAAATAAATACATTTTCCAAATACAATTGCACGAAAAAATTATGGAATGTCACAAGAATTTCCTAGGATAAGTAAAATATATCCAACATACATGGCAAAGATTTCCCACCGGTATCAATTATATTAAACGGTATCTATTATGTAGTCCAATGGGTAAAAAAATAATAATTTATCGTTTGTATTTTCGTGGTCGGAAATAATCAAAAACTAAGAAATAAGGAGTACAATGCCAAAGAGACTATTATCTTCGTACTTGATAGAAAAAGGCTAAATTCTTAAAGGTATACTAAACCCTGAGTCATAAGTGAATGGCATTAATTGGTTGTGCTGCTCGTAACACTCGATGTGATAAATACATATTTAATCCCTCAAGTTGGTGTGATATGCTGAACACTCTGGAGAATACCTTCCTCATACGCATCATAGAGGATTACCTCCGGTTCCACCACCTCTATGATTACGGAAGGCTCGTCTACGGTGAATGTGCACTTCTGGTGCCGCCCAAGGTTCCATACTCGGTCCGGACCTCTGGAACACGTACGACAGACATCTGAGGTCTGAGATGACTCATAAAACCGATTTTTAGTTGGGTACAAATATGACTTTGCGGTTTTGATTGCCACCCATTGTGTTGAGCTGGTCCAATGAAAACTGAACCGAGTCATTTATACCATCAACGCATGGATCACAGTCTCTGGCTCACTTTGAGCAAAACCAAGATCGTGATTCTGACCACAAAGTGGATGTATTCCATCGTGTTGTTGAAGGTGACACTGAAGTTCATAACGTCCGTGCTACCATCCTCGTTGTACCTGTTGTCAGTGGATATGGTCATCCTAATGATAAGGGGGAGGACAATTGGCCCTGTGTGTCACAGTTCCAGGTTATTTACCACTCCGCACTATTTACTAGTTAACTTCTCCGCGCAAAGCAGCTTGACTTTGAATGCGATGACGTCTAGGCCATAAAATAACTGAATGCCAGAAACAATTGGAACCTTAGGGCCAGGATCACATGTTGGCCTGACTTTAAGTAATGCTATGAACCATCTCAGGCATGTGACCAACATAGTAGAGGGGGTGAGTTATTGAGTATTCTGTTCAATCTAAGAGTCGCGCCCCAAAGGCGTCGTAAAGAGTGCTTGTACGTTTATAATAAGCGTCATTATTATAATAAGTTAAGTACCTGTGTGTGTAAACGCATTATTTTACCTCCTCTCATTAAGAAAATTACGTCAACGGGTTATAAACATTATTCTTTTAATAAAAAACCCTGTTTGATACCTTGGACATTGTTATACAAATGAAGATCTAAAGGTAAATAAAGTTACAAAACAAAAAATAAAGAACAAACATAGAATTTTTAAAATATATAGCAAAATCTATTGCATTATTTTAAGGCTAATGAAAGCTAGAGTGGTATTGTACGCTGGCATTCGAATTGATAACACAATAAGCAGGTATTGTGGAATGGCTGTGGATTATAATTACTTTTGTCGTAATTATTGTTCTGTTCACATAACTGTTGAAGCGTTTCGCAATCGAACCGCAGGCCAGTAGAATTCAGCAAAATGCGCTTGGTAAGTACTTGTTGAATATGAAATTTCTAAATTCACAAAACTTTTGCAGTATTTAAAAATAATATAAATATAAAATAAATAAAGTAAGTTAGAGTTAATTTTAAGTTTTGTATTGCAATTTAGGATAGCGTAATGTTCAGCCTTATGACTGATAGGTTGATTTATATAGTGTGAAGTTTAATTTCTGTTTAATACATGATTATTAGTATAACAACTAATTCAAAGAATACTCTTTATTGTATTTTAGTCCTTGAAGCACCAATAGATTGTCTTAGGCCATAAGGTGACATCAGGTAACTAAACACTTTTTATATGTCAAATATTTGGTCCGGAAACACCGCTACAACAAAAATGATAACCAAATCTGTTGTGGCTGTGTGAAATTTAAGGTATTACAGCAATAACACATCAAAGAACCGAACACATAAAGAACCGTATATGTAAATTGTGTACACAAAACGTCAATGCCAATGACGTATGGAGGATAGGGCCGTTCTATTTTAGCTTTTAAAGTGTCAATAGCTAACCAAATCAGTGAAAACTCTCATATGAGCCAAGCACTACACTTAGGCTTTATATCAGCGACCACGGAATTAAAATTTGTATTCTATGGTCGCTCCTTTTGACCAATGTGTGAGGTCGCTTATTTTCTCAATCAATGGCCGAGTTGTTCAAGTAAGGAATCAAGGCATTTTGTCTCCTCAACTAAACTACACAAATAAATTCGACTACAGCTTTATTATCGAATATAGCATTATCATTGAAATTTGATTGGTGAGGAGTTTGATTCTGTTTCGACATTTTTGTTTTATAATGGATTTTTATTTTTTTATTTTCTTGGTTATTCTATGGTCACAAAATTCTACACAACAACAGTAAAACAGTGAAACATAAAGACCGAAATTGAAACACTACTGATGATTTGTAGTGTAGTGTACGTAGTTTATTTTTCTTCGTCAAACTTTCATATTTAACATTTTCATAGTTTTCATTCTCCGCAATCCAACAATCAATACAAATCACTATCTGAAATACAATACAGTGCATGTGACGTCACTACCAATACCTCTTGTCATCAATCAGTTTTAAGTCCTAGTCTGAACCAGTTATCATTCTTTAGATCTTGGTTTCTAATGATGTCCTTTGACTTGTTTGATTACTGAATCTACCAGCGTCCATAATTATGCTCTTAAGCTGTAATACCAATCATTGTGGCTTATTAGACTTTTAACCTGTACTTGATACCAATCAATCCATTAGAAATATTAGTGTTATGGCTGAATTTCAAATGCTTTTTTCATAGTCAACAAAAACAACGTATCTCATATTGTGATTTTCTTACAGATACTTATACTAGGATGCCTTGTGCTAGTGATGGTCATAGCACCATCTGAAGGCTACAAATGGCCATGGGCGACAGGAACGGCCGAGGCAAAGTCAGAATCAGAGGAAGAGGTTCAAACAGGTCTCGTGACAGTGAAGAAACCTCAAGGTAAACCAAAGACCGATCAAAGTAAGGATAAGTCAGAAGGTAAACCTGCGGATCCGAATCCCGCAAAACCTCAAGATAAAGTGAAGCCAGATTCAAATGATAAGGAAAATAAGAAGTCAGAATATAAACACGCAGTTCCGGAAGAAACCAAGCCCGCAGATCCGAATCCCGCAAAACCTCAAGATAAAGTGAAGCCAGATTCAATTGATAAGGAAAATAAGAAGTCAGAATATAAACACGCAGTTCCGAAAGAAACCAAGCCCGCAGATCCGAAGTCAGAAACTAAGCCCGCAGATCCCAAGCCGGCAACGCCTCCGACGAAAGATGTTGACTCTAAAATCTCGAAAGACACCGAAAAAATAGCAACTGCATCGGCGTTAGCTTTGGCAGCAATGGCGGCTGCAGAGAAGAACTCGTATGGAGGACTCTACCAAGGCAAGAAACCTGAATCTGTGGCGAAACTTCAAACAAGTCTTGTAAAACAGCAACCATCTCAAGACAAGCCGAAAACTGATTCCAACGATAAAAAGCCAGAACCTAAGCCTACAGATACAAATATGATAACTCCGGTGGTAAAGGTCGACCCTAAAGTCCCTACAGACCCTAAAACAGTAGCAGTCGCGTCAGCGGCAACCCTAGCAGCGGCGGCTACACAGAAGAAACCATCCAGAGGATTCTTCTGGAGCAAGAAACCCAAGGATTCATCAGAGTCCGATGAGGAGATTCCAACAGGCCTTGTCAAACAAAAACCAAAGACTGCTTCAAATGGTAAACCCACAGAACAGCTGACAACCCCTCCAGCTATAAAAGTAGACCCTAAAATCTTGAAAGACCCGAAAGCCTTGGCCGCTGTAGCAGCAGGAACCACAGCAGTGGCCGCTGCACAGAAGAAGATAGACGAAAACAACAAGAAAATGAGTCAAATGAAAAAGAAAATTAAGCTTGAAGACGAACTGAATATCAAAGACCGAGACGCGTCTCTTTCCGACCTCAATTTGGATGTTATAAGGAAATCGAGGCCTAAAATCAGGTGGACTCTGGCCGCATATGCTTTTGTCAACTTGATATTGTTCGTGGCTCAGTATGCGGGAAGTATAATAACACCACCGATTGGCCGAGTCATTTACGGGCTGGATTTTGCGATGAAGAAACTCGCAAGAGCACCTGTGAACAACATCTACGCCAAGTACGTAACAGAAAATGCTGACTACGGCCTTAGATACCTGGAGAAGCACGAAGACGTTAGGGGCAGTCTTAAAGTCGGGAAGGTTCTTCGCATAACATCTCACGACGGGCACATGACCCCGGTCAAAATACTGCGAATGAGCAAAGAAGATCAGATTGACCCGAAACTATTGAACTTTGTTGACAAATCTGTGTGGGAGCAACTTCAAGAAGTGTATGGTAAAATATAAAAACCTCATGAAGTAAACGAGTGATTGAAAACACTTGAGTTCTTGATTCCCTCATTTTAATAGATCCGGTCAAAGAACCGGATTTGTACTTGAAAAGTTAATTATTCGTGATCCGAATAAATAAGAATTTCGTCTAATATACGACAAATTGCGTACAAATTTAAATGTCCAATCACTGTCTGGCAATTTCTTACACAACAACTCGTTGCTTAAGTGTACTGATTTTATAAATGGTAACTAAGGTGTCATGGGTGACGCAATGATAAAGTTTGGCAAGAAGTATAATATAAACTGCTAGCTGAAGTCTATAGCTGAAAATACATTAAAAAGGTAATATTCCTGAAGTCCTTGGACATCTCTCTCGAATCTTTTAAAGTTCGGTTCATAGGTGTAGAACAACTTGGCAAACACAACATATTTTCAAACAAACAAATGAACAATCGGAATGGCATGCAGCCAATATTGTAAAGCTATCATATATTTAAAGTTTTTCGATATTTGGGCCATAAATGGATTTGAATTTAAACTAATTTGGCCTAGACTCTGCATTTGGTATACATTTATCAATCTTCAGGACGGTTATATTTTTTAACTTTGTTGGTTAAAGATACAAAATGTCTGTCAATTTTGGACAATCTTTGAATGAAATGATTAATTAAATCCAATTACGGTTATACATGTTTTCGTGAAAATGTAACTTAATATTATGAGCAAATTATTTAAAAAGATGAAAATTACAATTATCATAGTTTACTTTAGTTTAAACTTGTCATAAAAACAGTTGGTTACAAGGAGGGATGTCAAGTTAGGTGCAAACAAGGAAAACAAATTGCTAGTATAATTCATCAATGGCTCACAGTGTCTCTTTTCGACGCAAGCTAAAAAAGTTGGCGAATTTTGAAAAGATACGGTTAACCCATGTGATGAACCAATTTTTAGTCATGGCACCATAAGGATAATGTATTCACAAAAGGGAATGTAGTATTTACTAAGCGTATTGATAGCTTTAATTTTTTTTTTGCTGTTATTATTATTTGATTTGTTTTGGTTAATTGGATAAGGTTAGATGCAGACATGATGCAGGATGTGTTAAACTACCAAATAAAAAATAAACGGTATCAGCATTCTGACACATACTTTCTCCCATAAGTTTGTCAACAACCTTTATCATGTGTAAGCGGTGAGAGTAAATATACGGAAATGGGATTTATACAATTTTGTTCACAATTTAAAGAACTACATACTAAATTTTTATCGAAATCTTTCGGGCCATTTTTGCGAAAATCGGATTTTTCCGTTATTTTATGGGGTTTTATGGGAAAATAACATAATTTACAATAACTTTTGAACCATAATTTTTACGGAAATGGGATTTGTACCATTTTGTTCAGAATATAAAGGACTATAACATCCAAAAATTTTATCAAAATCGTTCGGGCCGTTTTTGGGAAAATCCTATTTTTCCGTTATTTTATGGGGTTATATGGGAAAATTCCCATTAAAAATATAAATGTTTTTAAAATGAAAAAAACGATCAAAATTTTAAGGATCATAACATACTATGTTAAAATAAAACCGGATTTTTTTCTAAAATCCTATTTTTCGTTATTTTATGGGGTTTTTATGGGAAAATAACATAATTTACCATAACTTTTGAACCGTAATTTTTACAGAAATGGGATGTGTACCGTTTTGTTCAGAATTTAAAGGGCTACAACATACCACATTTTTATCAAAATCGTTTGGGCCATTTTCGAGAAAATCCGATTTTTCCGGTTTTTATGGGTTTTTATGGGAAAATCCCCATTAAAAATCAAAATTTCAAAAAAATGAAAAAAACGCCTGGAGATGCCATGGATTAGAACCTACATACCAAATTTCATCAAAATCGGACCACGGGTGTAGTCCCTAGCTCTGTACACATCCAGACACACAGACACACACACACACACACACACACACAGACATCACTTTGAAAACCACTTTTTTGGGTCTAGGGGGACCCAAAACGGATATATCCACTCAAAACTCAAACTCGAAAATTTTGACGAAAACAATACTTTCTCCATATACTATGGTATAGGGGGAGAAAGTAAAAATAAGCTATACAATTTTTACATTACATTTGCAGTACTTTATATGAAACGGTATATTGATAAATTGTTATCTTTTGTAAAATCCTATACTCTAATACGAGCAAAGTTTGCTTGTATGTATGTATGTATGTATGTATGTATGTATGTATGTATGCTTGCACCAAGATCTCGAAAACGGCTCCGACGATTTTCTTCAAATGTTGTATATAGTTTATTTCTGGCCTAAAAACGAGTTTACTGCAATTAGAACTGCCAACAAAAATCTAATTACGTAGAAAAATGAAACTGAAAATCACATTTTTTTAACATTAGTCTTATGGGTTGCTAGGTAACCATGTTGGCTGAATTAAATAACAAGGAAAAAGTAAACAAAAGACTTGTAATTAGTCTATCCACAGTATACTAGCAAAACAAAATACAGTACAAAAGGAAAAACATCAGTTGTTACTATTGAGCAAAGATTATACTGAAGATTACTAGATTCTATAGTCAAGGGTAGCAGTGTGGAGTGTGGGATCTGTTTATGACGATTAGATTACGGTACCTGCAATCCTTAAATGCTATGGAAAGGGAGGAAAACAGGTCCACGACATAGGAAGTGGTGAAGGAAGTAGTAAAGGCGAACAGTCTGGAGTGTGGGAACTGTTTATGGCGATTGAATTAAGGTATCTGCAATCCTAAAATGTAATGGGAGGGAGGAACCAGGTCCATAACGTAGGAAATGGGGAAGGAAGTTGTAAGGCTAGCAGCGCAGAGTGTGGGAACCGTCTGTGGCATTTATGTATCTGCAATTCTAAAATAGTATAAAGAAGGAGGGCAAACAGGTCTACGACATAGGGAGTGGTGAAGGAAGTAGTAAGGGTGAGCAGTCCGGAGTGTGGGAATTGTTAATAACGATTAGATCAAGTTATCTACAATCCTAAAATGCTATGGGAAAGGGAGGGAATCAGGTCCGCGACGTAGGAAGTGGTGAAGGAAGTATTAAAGGCGAGCAGTCTGGAGTGTGGAAACTGTTTATGACGATTATATTAAGGAATCTGCAATCCTAAAATCCTATGGGAAGGGATGGAAAGAGGTCCGCGACGTAGGAAGTGGTGAAGGAAGTAGTAAAGGCGAGCAGTCTGGAGTGTGAAAACTGTTTATGACGATTAGATTAAGGAATCTACAATCCTAAAAAGCTATGGGAAGGGAGGGAATCAGGTCCACGACGTAGGAAGTGGTGAAGGAAGTAGTAAAGGCGAGCAGTCTGGAGTGTGGAAACTGTTTATGACGATTAGATCAAGTTATCTACAATCCTAAAATCCTATGGGAAGGGATGGAAAGAGGTCTGCGACGTAGGAAGTGGTGAAGGAAGTAATAAAGGCGAGCAGTCTGGAGTGTGGAAACTGTTTATGACGATTAGATTAAGGAATCTACAATCCTAAAATCCTATGGGAAGGGATGGAAAGAGGTCTGCGACGTATGAAGTGGTGAAGGAAGTAGTAAAGGCGAGCAGTCTGGAGTGTGAAAACTGTTTATGACGATTAGATTAAGGAATCTACAATCCTAAAATGCTATGGGAATGGAGGGTAACAGGTCCGCGACGTAGGAATTGGTGAAGGAAGTAGTAAAGGCGAGCAGTCTGGAGTGTGGAAACTGTTTATGACGATTAGATTAAGGAATCTACAATCCTAAAATGCTATGGGAATGGAGGGAAACAGGTCCGCGACGTAGGAAGTGGTGAAGGAAGTAGTAAAGGCGAGCAGTCTGGAGTGTGGAAACTGTTTATGACGATTAGATTAAGGAATCTACAATCCTAAAATGCTATGGGAATAGAGGGAAACAGGTCCGCGACGTAGGAAGTGGTGAAGGAAGTAGTAAAGGCGAGCAGTCTGGAGTGTGAAAACTGTTTATGACGATTAGATTAAGGAATCTGCAATCCTAAAATGCTATGGGAAGGGAGGGAAACAGGTTCGTGACGTAGGAAGTGGTGAAGGAAGTAGTAAAGGTGAGCAGTCCGGAGTGTGGGAAATGTTTATGACGATTAGATTAAGGTATCTATAATCCAATAATGCTATGGGAATGGAGGGAAACAGGTCTGCGACGTAGGAAGCGATGAAGGAAGTAGTAAAGGCAAGCAGCTCGGAGTGTTGGAACTATCAATGAAGATTAGATTAAGGTATCTGCAATCCTAAAATGCCATTGGAAGGGAGAGAAACAGGTCCGCGACGTAGGAAGTGGTGAAGGAAGTAGTAAAGGTGAGCAGTCCGGAGTGTGGGAACTGTTAATAACGATTAGATCAAGTTATCTACAATCCTTAAATCCTATGGGAAGGGATGGAAAGAGGTCTGCGACGTAGGAAGTGGTGAAGGAGAAGGAAGTAGTAAAGGCGAGCAGTCTGGAGTTTGGAAACTGTTTATGACGATTAGATTATTGAATCTGTAATCCTAAAATGCTATGGGAAGGGAGGAAAACAGGTTCACGACGTAGAAAGTGGTGAAGGAAGTAGTAAAGGTGAGCAGTCCGGAGTGTGGGAACTGTTAATAACGATTAGATCAAGTTATCTACAATCCTAAAATCCTATGGGAATGGAGGGAAACAGGTCCGCGACGTAGGAAGTGGTGAAGGAAGTAGTAAAGGCGAGCAGTCTGGAGTGTGAAAACTGTTTATGACGATTAGATTAAGAAATCTGCAATCCTAATATGCTATGGGAAGGGAGGGAAACAGGTTCGTGACGTAGGAAGTGGTGAAGGAAGTAGTAAAGGTGAGCAGTCCGGAGTCTGAGAACTGTTTATGGGAATAACATTAAGGTATCTACAATCCTAAAATGCTACGAGAGGGGAGGAAAACAGGTCCATGACGTAGGAAACGGTGTAGGAAGTAGTAATGCTAGCAGTGCAGAGTGTGGGAACTGTCTGTGGCATTTATGTATCTGAAATTCTAAAATGGTATAGGGAAGGAGGGCAAACAGGTCCACGACGTAGGGAGTGGTCAAGTAAGTAGTGAAGGTTAGCAGTCTGGATATTGGGAGTGGATTAATGTATCTGCAATACTTTTCTGAGTAAACTAATAATTTTCCCCGAGCAAAGCTCGGTCCCCAGGTACTAACCTTTATACGGTTATTTAGTTAAATATGATAAAATACCCAATAGAACATACATTTTGTATTTGAACTATTCTACTTTATGAAAAAAAATCAGTAGACGAACAGTTAAAGCCCTCTCGACTCTAGCTGATTCATTTTTACCTAACAAATATATGTTAATCTGAACTTTATTTCTATGTATAAAGAATTACTTTAGCCGCGGTAAGAGCGTGTATTCAAAACAGTTTTTTTTATACAGTATGACAAAATATATAAATTGACGATTTACCTAACGGAAACACACGAGAGTGTTTTCTTTCACCCTTCACCCTAAAATTTATTCAAACAATCCAATTAAAGGTAACTTATTCACATGAAGTCAACAAATCGCACTCTACCAATCGATACAAAACATTGTGTGAAAACCTTATAATTTACATCAACACTAATTATAAGCTTCTTTAATTACAGACCCAGTTATGAACTTTTAACTATTAAAACGGTGAATATCAGTTCCGCGACTGCACCAAAGCTTTTGATGTTCAAAATGCGCAATTCTTTGCGTAATGTTTTACGTTCATATAATAATGATAATGATAATAATTATAGTTTACCTACAAATTTGATTGGACAATGAATCAAATATACAATTGTTTGTTACATAAAAGTACTGTATAGTCGGATTAATTTTGTATAGATTTTGAATCTCGTTTGAAATATTTTAGATACAAAGAACAAATCTCTTAAGGGTGCAGTGCTGAAATGATTATGAGAATGATATAATAACTGAACCGATAAATTATTGAATGTGTCAGACCATAGGAGGCTAGGTAAGATGGCTTTTACCAGGACAGTTCGTCACGTTGCTGGACAAAAGTTTTGTTGTTGCGTAGCGACCAAATATTAAATTCCAGTTTATGTCATGGCTGCTTCAAGGACCATTCTGTGCTTTCGGGCGGTTTCCTTCTCAGCAAGGCTAGGTCGAGGAAAATGCAAACACCCCAAATGCGGTTGTAGGGAAACGGAAAAGAAAAGCAATGAAAACTCAAAGAAAAGAGCTACTTTGTCGGATAAAAGACTGAAGGAAGAAGACTTTAAGTTGGATGGCAATGATAGTCTATACGATACATCAGGGTTCGACTTTCCTCTGCACAAAACACCGAAGTCAAAATATACTTAGGTACTATTTGTTTAATAAAAAGGGGGAATAAACAAGTATTCATTATGATTGCTGCAAATAGCCTTGTAACTAATAGCATTGAGTATTGGATACTGTTAATTTACACTACACACCTACCTTTTCTCCAAGTGATGAAACTTAAGTTAAAATTAGAAAAAAAAACTAGACTTTTTATTCTTCACTTTTGTTTTCAAAATTCATATTACACTGACAACAATCAACAACCGTATGATGAATAAATTAGTCAACAGTAAATATTCATAATATTAACAGACTAGGAGTAGGAGATATAACAGATATTCCAAGCTAATAGTAAAATCCGAAGTAGTATATTTCATAACGAGAGTAGAAAGTAAGTCGCTACATATTTGAGGCCATGTTAAATGGTGGGTCTTTTTTTAGAACCACTTCACTCTTGTTTCGAACGTTACTTTTCGCTAAACTACAAAGACTAATTATTTTCTCAATTAAAAATAGACATTGGATATTTCTTTACTACAGTAACAAAACTCATAGCATTTTTAGTTTTCACATTCAGTTTAAAGTTAATATTAATTAACTTTGGTGGTAGAGTTTGGTTGGAAATTAAAACAGTTGACAAAACAATATCAAATCTTTGTTTACGTCAACAAAATCCAAAAAAAAGTTAGTCAACATTACTTTTGTATAGTTAACATTCTTTTTTCATAGAAAACAATTTAACGATGAATTTTCGTAGGTGATCAAAATGTTGCAAAACAGGTCATTTTCAGTAGTGTAGCAAAAATTGTTTTTCACCACACTATGATGTTTTTGGCTGTATTACATACGTTAATTGGTGGCTGAAAGTTACGTTTTGCTGGCCATGCCAGCTGTCATCGAAATTTGGGGACCGAGCAGGTTTTTACAGGCCGAGGCCGCAAAATCAGCTGTCCGCTTACTTACTTAAAACATGAATGCATTTTAAATACACAATCAAAATCCATAGCATTGCAATAGAATTGTGTTATTGTCGCCGTTGCCTAGCAACTATTTATTTTTATTTTTGCTGATTCCTCAAATTATTTCTTTACATAACCTTAAAGTTGTAGTTGTGTTGACTATCAGTGTGCATTATTATAATGGTGAATAGTGGTAATAGGGTATAGTGTGGTGAAAAATAGCGTTCGTACCACGGGCCGAAATGGTTTTGCAGCTCTCGATCGATTTAAGTTCTCGACTTCGTCTCGAACTTAAAAACTATCTCGAGCCGGCAAAACCTCATTTTTGGCCCTAGGTACGAAATATACTATTGTCAACTGTTTCAAATTGCAATAACCAAAACTCTACAAAGTTAATTTTAACTTTTAATTTAAGGCATACCTAAAAATTTCTATAAGTTTTGTAATGTTCCTAACTGTAATAAAATAATATCCAATGTATGTTTTAATTTAAAAAAAATTATTAGTTTTTTGTTTAGTGAAGTGAAAAGTAACGTTCAAAGCACGAGTGGAAGTGGGTCTATACATATTGTTGACCATTTAAAGTACTCGATAAATCTCGCATTTCAAACATGGTATCAAATATTTAATGCGTCACTTTCTGTTCTTGTTATGAAAAATACTATTACGTGTATGAAATCCGGTTACCTTTGTACGTGCTGATTTCGAAAAAATACATTAGTTTTTGCAATACACAAGGAAAATATAAGGTATATAAGGTATTTCCGAGTTATCTTTTTTCTGGTAAACACAAAAATCGAAACAGCTGTGAAAATGAAACCATATTCTTTCGGTACACAAGCTTTATTAATTGAAATTAATGTCTGAACTTTATTTGTAAAATTCCACGTAAGTCAAATAAGGTGCAAAAGGAACTACGCAGGTGCGATCGATCAAAAGCTCTGGTACAGTAATAAAGCTAATAGAACATTCCATTGATTAAAAGTTAGTGATTGGGTTTCTAATTACAAAAGCTTATGATTAGAACGGATGTCAATTATGAGGTTTCCATGGATACAGATCGTTTTATCAGCATTGAATGTATACGAGTATATTAGTTGACTTTACATGTCTATAAACTCTCATTACAATCGTAAATTTATTCTAAACTGTTTAGGTTACCTTGCTTCGTCGAGTGATTACTTTTAGTAGTATACTACTATAGTTTCCGACTTCCGGAGGACTTCGACAAAAACATCAGGTTATTTATCCGATTTGGCTAGATCCGTTGTTGACATTGTAGTACACACATGACACAGACACGACAAACATACGAAATACTAATATTATACTGTAAAACCGGCCAGAGTTATCACGGGAAACACATGAAGTGACGCCGGAACATGAGTCATGGGACTTGTTTTAAAAGTTAAGAATTAAAGCCGTTTTGTGTGTTAAGCTTAAATTGATATGCTGGATCAATGATATTTATTTTGTATTACCCTTATAGTATAAAAAGTGGAATAAGCCACACACACTTACCAGCTACACTTTCTACTGAATTGGCACTTACAGTATAACTGGCGTATTAGGAACTTAGCACTTTATATCTCACACAAGTATTAGACACTCAGCACTTTATATCTCACACAAGTTGGACACTTAGCACTTTTTTATCTCACACAAGTTTTGGACACTTAGCACTTTATACCTCACTCAAGTATTGGACACTTAACACTTTATATCTCACACAAGTATTGGACACTTAGCACTTTATAACTCACTCAAGTATTGGACACTTAACACTTTATATCTCACTCAAGTATTGAGCACTTAGCACTTTTTATCTCACACAAGTATTGGACACTTAGCACTTTATACCTCACTCAAGTATTGGACACTTAGCACTTTATATCTCACACAAGTATTGGACACTTAGCACTTAAAGTATGCGGGACCTTAGTGCCGAGTGCACTTAAGTACGTTTTATGGCTATGGAAATTTACGAGGGAAGTAAAAATGACGGCAACTTAACTAAACGTCAACCACCGTATTTACGATTATTGCTAGGGTGAAATTATCACTCGTATCCAACACTACAATAGGAATGACTTCAAAATTAAATCAGTGAAAGAAGAAATTACAGACCTTAGCAAAAAGTATCAAGAAAAATTAGAATATCATCCGAAGAGTCTTGCTGTTAATCTGCTGGACAATAGTCAGTGCATTACCTAGATTAAAAAGTGTTGTGCATGTGCTGGACCTAAGCTACAGATTTCTGTTAATATTTAAATGATTGATCCAATTTTTGGCAAGACTTGTTGATGAACAGGTGCTTGCTTCCTGACAATGTTTTGATAAATGTTTTACTTATTGTTCTCATATTTGTTTGAACAGATTGTAAAATAAATTCTGATAAAAAAATATATATATATATATTGTAACCAACGTGAACACGCCAAAGCTAGCAAGTTTCGGTTGAATTAATAATGTTGTAAAATATTCTATATTTGAAATCCCTCCCCTACGTAATATAATTGTCAATGGACATTGCTGGTTAGCATTCTCCCAGTTACTTATGCTAGACTATCCAAGTTGACTATCGGTAAATCATTTACTCAATAATATCATACCATGATATAAAAAGCCCACAAATGTTCTAAGTTGAGTTTAACCGAAAAGGAACCATTAAACATTGCTGTATTGAATAATTATTTTTGGCTATGCATTGTTAAATGTTTTGACTATGCATTGTTAAATGTTTTGACTATATCGGTGGTTATTTGGGGAAAAAGAAAACATTTAGTTGAATGGAAGGTTTTATATGGTTGTTCACCATAACTTTTAACACAGTCCTCTCTCCTACTACGGAATTTAGCGATGGGACCCCAATAACAACATAGTAAACACAGCTGATATATATATAGCCTTGTAATTGAATTATCACTTCGTACCATCAGTTGGTCGTCATTAGTCTTGAATCATCTATCAAATGTTAGAATTTTTAAAAATAGTATAGGCCTACATACCAGCCTTTTACATTATAGCATAATATAATATGATTATCCTCTGCCAGTAGTTTTAAAACTTTTTCGAACTGCTAACGAATGAGCCAACTATGCACTTAAATTACAAAAATTTCATGTGCTTCAGTTGATTTCAAAGTTCTTAACGAATTAAATTATGTTTTCTAACCTATTTCACTATACATGGTCACAATGGGTCGTAGAAAAGCTGGTCTTTCTTTAGATTACGTCAATTTTGTTTTATCCGGACTTTAATTAAACCAACTTTTATTTTAACCGAATTGGATCCACAATTATTATGTCGTCTGGATTTTCGAGGGTTTACTTAGCATCTTTAACACTCTGTACAACAATGTGAAGAATATGACTTAGTATCATGTGAATTGACTAAATACAACCTTAATACATTCTAAAAAAATTACCTCACCAACTTCTTTTGTAATTTTATCTCGTTTATATTTAAATTTAAATGCATCCATATGAAATAAACATTACAATATTATAGGCGAAGTATTTATTAAACATTTAAGTTCCAGTACCTCATGAAGATACAACCTTTACATTTCCCTCAATAATTTAGATATAATTTCATTTGAGCAATTAAAATTACTAGAGCTAGCGGTTCTGAACAAACCGTGGGGTTTTTGTCGGTGAAGTTATCTTAAGAAAGGCTGGGTTGTTTAACTTAACTCATGGGTTTGGAGTTTTAGTTTAACATTTGTCTTTAGTAACCTCAAACCGTCAAACAATTAATATACTATAACATGCAGTATATTTGGCCCAATTGGTTTCATATGTTTAAAATATGACCCAACAATCACTTATAACCTGTGTATAAATGTAGTAATTCTATCACAACCAGTGATTGGGTGTAAACAACTCATGTACCAGTAGACCCATATCATCAACACATACCGTGGTAGCCAACCACAATGTATTAGACTCTGGTTTATTGATTATCTCTCCCATTTAGACCTAATTACTTTCAATTCTGACAAGGTTTAAATGGTTAATTGATTGTGAGAAAGATAAAATTAGTATTTCTTGAATGAGGAAGTCAGTAGAAGTAAAGAATCTGGAATTGTAAACTTTTAATTGTGCAAAACTATGTACAATTTCGTAGAGAAACATAACTTGAAACGATTAATTTTCCTCTATCCTGTCTACGTATATGACAACCGCAGGTGTAATGAGAGTGACTTACTGTATATATATCATAACAATACTACAATGTAATTTGTAACATTTCAAGTGTATTGCCTGATAATTCTGTACATTTAACATCCATTACCAACCGTATAAAATTAATTATCTTAAAGAAACCGAGTTGCGTTACACGAATTATTTTGGGAAGAATACGTAGGCCTAATTGAATGTAGAGTTCTCCGTTTACAAAATACAGTTTGATATTCTCTTCTACATGCAATTCAACTTACATAGGCCCTAATCATCGGTTCAAAAACTTTTTCTGTTAGTAAGGGGACCAAAGAACGGCATTATATTAAAATCAGTTGTCCCACTTAGCATGTTGCATAAATTTTCTGTTGGAAAGACAGCACAGGTTGAAAAAACATTCAAATAAATATTTTTCACTAGCTTACAGGGCTTAACGATTTAAATGTATTCAATAATGTAAACTCAAAACTCGAAATTCATTCAACTGGTTTTAATATTAGATTTTCATAAACTTTACGTAAAGATTGTGGCTTTAAAAATACATGCATTTTGACACTCTGTGTAAAATATGACAAACCATCATTAAAGCACAGGCTATTACGAGCACACAGATTATTTTAAATTTCAGACCTTTAGAAAACAGGTTAAACGAGTGAAGCGTACTATACAGTGAAATGTAGTTTCAAGAGACCTACAGATAGGAGTTCCATCGTTAAAATTGATCCAGCTAAATAAAAAAAAAATATCTAAACCCATCTTAGTTCATCGCCAGCCAAGTAATGTTTGTGCAACACATTTTAGAGTCTATATTACAATTGTTCATCATTTTCTGTCTACGTACGAGTGATAGGTATTTCAATTTGTAAATTAAAGAAACAAACTTTTCTAAACTTTTCATTTGGCAGATCGTATCAATTAGGGATGCCTTGTTTGTCGAATAAGACAAAAGCTGCCAACAAATTTGAGAGCAGCGCAAATAGAAACCAGTGGTATTTAAAATAAATTGTGGAAATTTTTGTTGAAATCACTGAACAAAATAAAAGATGACGGAAATGGTTCTAGTGCGCGTGCTCATGCCACTGATTGATAGATTTATACCAGGTTGTGGATAATCCTTATCTCAACCTAAGAGAACTGTATAAACACCAGCATGTACGATATCACAGCACCAGCAGCAATGAACAGCGAGGCTCGGTCGATGGTGAAAAGTCCCAAAGCAGAAAACTGAACAGGTGTTTGATGCAGCTCCAGAAGAAACAGAGCGATCATCTTCTGTTGCTGTTTGGTACAAGCTCTTGCAGTCAAGGTCACGTCAAGTTCTTGTTTTATCTCCTCCACTTCGCCTGACACAGATGATGAAAAGATTGCCAAAAGGACCAATGGAAATATGAAACTAAATAAATACATCATCGCAAGTGCAGGACGAAGATCCAAATAATACTTGGAAGGATCTTGAAGTCCAAAGATAGTCCAATAGCCGTACAGATGTTTGACTGCCACAGGGTATACCGTTAGAGCGTATGCTGATGCTGGGATTTGGAATACTTGGTTTATTTTGGAGTTACATTCAAACACTTGGCGGAGTCCTGTCACAACTTTTTCCAAATTGTCAGCTGTCTCAGCCTTTGTTCTGAGAGCTTTGAGTCTCTTTATGACCAAGTGCTTCAAGATGGTGGCGTTGTGGATGTCGAAAATGCAAGCCCAACCTCCAAAAACGACAAAATAAATTGGGAATGTCAAACCAAATGAAGCCAGTACTGGAATGCAGGTAAAGAATACCATCCATTTGTGTGCTACTAGAGCTGTCAAAACAGCATCTGTAGATGTTGCAAGTCCAAGGTTTGCTTCTCGTCCAAGTGTTCCAGCCAACTGATGGTACAACTCATTGACACCTGGAGCAAAACAAGTGATTGATAGGTCTGCTAGCGTCAAGACAACACGGAAGTTTTGCAGTGTGGAATTCACAACTGTAGCCAAGGATTTAACTCTTGATGGGGCGGATAAAAATAGTCCAATCCTAGCAATAATGGATAACACAGGTATGCAAGCGGTGAAAATAGTTCCCAGTGCAACATTTCTTTCAAATATCGTCACTGATATTTGTTGCTGTGGAGTCACAAATCCCATTAATGCAGTTTCAGTAAACATATTGACCATAAAAAACGATTACGGATCCCACAGTTGCCGTTGAATCTACTGCAGGTATACCTGGTGAATACAACCTAAACGTTTTCTAGCAAAACATTGAAAAACTAATATCATAAATGGAGCGGTACGAATAACTCAAGAGACCACTTTACATAACTAAATGTTTAATAAATATTGACTTTACATAGTTTTTCTCGTATTGTTTGGACAAATGACGTTAATGCAATACATTACTGTCAAGTATTCAATAATAATTTTAATGACATTAAAAATGAAAGCACGTGGTATACGTCAATAATTTAAACCGAAAAGGTTTTAGTGATCGAGTCGTATACAGTTTCAAAAGTAATTTTAACAAAGTTTATAAGATTTTTATAAACACAAAACTCTGCATGATCAGTCAAAGCTATTCAATGTCGGCAATGCCTCGTCTAGACGAAGCAGGAAAGATAGTCCCAGTGTAAGTTTTGAAAAGGAATATAATGTATTATATGGACTGTCTTTGAACTTTGTTGGGCCAAACGCAAACTAAAATATATTACGTCAAAAATTCCAAAAATAAAAGTACACATACAGCAACTTATTTATTCTTTTACGACAAAAATGTTTAATATGATAACAGTTTACAATGAATTGAAATTATTTTATACGTAAGTTATGTAAAGAACTTTTTTGAAAAAAAAAAAAAATATATATAACGCTAAGTTCACTAAGATAAATGTTTGATTAATTAAAATATTTTAAAACATATTATTTCTTATGAGTTACGTTTTTTTATATCCACGTAGTTCTGAAAACGTTATGGCCATAAATACGTTGCTTCTTGATTTTATATTATTTTAAAATTATATTTATAAAGTCTTTAAAGGTTATCTTTAAAGTATTTAATGTTAAAATGTAAACGACAATAATAAATCAGAACCTAACCACAAATCGGTTATCCCACAGTCTATTGTTGATGTGCGTCAGTTGTAATACCTTTATTAACTCCTTTAATCAACGGTATTGGCTATCTTTCTATCTCTGACCGAATTACTGAATTACTATATTAAAGTTTTGTTGATTTATTGCAATAAGAGAGCTGATTTCGTAATTAGTACTTGTCATATTTTAAATGTGCTTTAATTATGCACAGGAATGTTTGTGATTAGAGGTCTTTGGAAGTTTACTGATTCTCGTGTAACCTTGAGTCCCTATTATGGACTGATTTACCCATTATTGTCTTATTTGGTGGCAGTTTGGGGCTGTGAGAGCGTACGAACAAAGTTTGTCTTCCGTCTTCAGAAAAAAGCCTTCAGAGAAAAAGCCTTCTTAAGAGCAGCCTTCAGAATATCCCGTCGTACTTCTTGCAAGCCTCTCTTTAAGGAATACAATATTCTCACATTTCCATCCATTTACATACTGAGTTGTCTATCGGTTTACAAGAAATTATCATCTGTAACAACCGCAGTTCCATTTAATGCAATACACTCTTAGACAAAAAAACAATATTAAGCTACCTAAGCACTGGACAAGGTTCTTTGAGAGACACCTCTTTTATAATAGTACAGTACTAGCCCGTCCTTCGTACGGGGTTGGCATATCAGTAAAAAATGCTTATTGCAGTGTTATACTCAAGATTTGCATTTTCAATGGGGTGGACACAGTTCGCATTCCGCTTGCCACTGATTGATCGATTTACATATCAGGTTGTGGATAATACTTCTCTTAACCTAAGAGAACTGTATAAACACCAGCATGTACGATATCACAGCACCAGCAGCCATGAACAGAGAGGCTCGGTCGATGGTGAAAAGTCCTAAAGCAGACAACTCAACGGGTGTTTGATGCAGCTCCAGAAGAAACAGAGCGATCATCTTCTGTTGCTGTTTGGTACAAGCTCTCGCAGTCAAGGTCACGTCAAGTTCTTGTTTTATCTCCTCCACTTCGCCTGACACGGATGATGAAAAGATTGCCAAAAGGACCAATGGAAATATGAAAATAAATAAATACATCATCGCAAGTGCAGGACGAAGATCCAAATAATACTTGGAAGGATCTTGAAGTCCAAAGATAGTCCAATAGCCGTACAGATGTTTGACTGCCACAGGGTATACCGTTAGAGCGTATGCTGATGCTGGGATTTGGAATACTTGGTTTATTTTGGAGTTACATTCAAACACTTGGCGGAGTCCTGTCACAACTTTTTCCAAATTGTCAGCTGTCTCAGCCTTTGTTCTGAGAGCTTTGAGTCTCTTTATGACCAAGTGCTTCAAGATGGTGGCGTTGTCGATGTCGAAAATGCAAGCCCAACCTCCAAAAACGACAAAATAAATTGGGAATGTCAAACCAAATGAAGCCAGTACTGGAATGCAGGTAACGAACACCATCCATTTGTGTGCTACTAGAGCTGTCAAAACAGCATCTGTAGATGTTGCAAGTCCAAGGTTTGCTTCTCGTCCAAGTGTTCCAGCCAACTGATGGTACAACTCATTGACACCTGGAGCAAAACAAGTGATTGATAGATCTGATAGCATCAAGACAACACGGAAGTTTTGCAGTGTGGAATTCACAACTGTAGCCAAGGATTTAACTTTTGATGGGGTGGATAAAAATAGTCCAATCCTAGCAATAATGGATAACACGGGTATGCAAGCGGTGAAAATAGTTCCCAGTGGAACATTTCTTTCAAATATCTTCACTGATATTTGTTGCTGTGGAGTCACAAATCCCATTACTGCAGTTTCAGTAAACATATTGACCATAAAAACGATTACGGATCCGACAGTTGCCGTTGAATCTACTGCAGGTATACCTAGTGAATACAACCTAAACGTTTTCTAGCAAAACATTGAAAAACTAATATCATAAATGGAGTGGTACGAATAACTCAAGAGACCACTTTACATAACTAAATGTTTAATAAATATTGACTTACAAAGTTTTTATCGTATTGTTTGAACAAATTACGTTTTTGCAATACATTACTGTAAAATATTTATTAATAATATTATTGACATTAAAAACGAAAGCACGTGGTATACGTCAATAATTTAAACCGAAAGGTTTTAGCAATCGAGTCGTATACAGTTTCAAAAGTAATTTTAACAAAGGTTAGAAGATTTTTAGAAACACAAAAGTCTGCATGATCAGTCAAAGTTAGCTATTCAATGTCGGTGATGCCTCGTCGGGATAAGGCGGGAAAGATATTTATATATATTTACAACTACAAGCTCGTTGAAAATGCTCTTAATTACATCAACTGTTTAATTTCAACTTATGCGCTGGTTGAGTTTCACAACCGAAAAATAAGCCAATGTGAAAAACAGTTTCAGATGTATCAGGTATTCAGTAACTTCGTCAAATTATCAGTAACTACAGTCTCTCTCTAACTTGAGCTCTGATTACTACCTGACTGCTCAAAAATTACTGTAACTGACATATCCTGGAATAATACGTTTAATAAATTCAAATGGACTTTTTTACACGTTTTATTTCGAGTTTATTACTTTATTGTTACAGTTTAATACATATTAGGTTTCCTAAAGATTTTTGTTTGGCTGTAGCCGATCACTAAACACAAATATCACTTTTCATAATAAATTATAGGGTAAATTTATTTATTTGTATAGTTGAAACATAATCTATTATTTGTTAATTATTTAACCTTTAAACAAATTATTTACATGGAAATTTCAATCATATAAAATATTGAATCCCAACAGAATTTTTTTTTTTTCTAAATCTAAATTTTCTACTAATCACCATGTTTTTTTTTTTTTAGGGAGAGGAGGGAAAATGCTTTTACGCTCACAGGTAGCCAGCCTGTAGTGTGAGACTCCTGAAATTATCAGACTACTCACTAAAAAACCCCCTCTACTCTGTTGGACACAGACCTGGAATTGTTTGTCACATTACTTCAAGCCAGGCCAACATGTGACCTAAGCCCTCAGGGCTCGCACCGTTTCTGGCATTTTGATTCTTTATGACCTACACCGCATCCCGGTCAAGGTCGATCTTCTTGGCGCGGAGGATACCCTGGATATAATGTGACACACAGGTCCAATTGTCCTCACCCTCCGTCATAATCGGTATGACCGTGTCCACCGACAGCAGTCCTATTAACTGTTGAGCCTCCAGGCGGGGCCTTTCCCAGCGCTGGCAGTGGAAAAATGTATGTTCCACGTCATCGAGAATGCCTGGGCAGTATATGCAGTCGGGAGACACGGCTTTGCCCATCCTGAACAGGTATGACCGGAAAAAGCCGTGTCCCGTCAGAAATTGGTTGAGGTAAAAGTCCACCTCTCCGTACCGCCGATCAACCCAAGGTTGGACTTGCTGTATCAGTCGCCTGGTCCAGAGTCCCCGTGTCTCCTGTTCCCAGCCCTCCTGCCACAGCTGGAAGGTGCGGGTGCGTTCCTCTGTTCGTGCCTCGTCCTCCCCGCGGCGCCGGTAAATTGCCTTTCTCTCCGCCGCCAAAAGTTTGACGGGGATGACTCCAGCAATCACCAGGACGGCGGGCTCGGACACTGTTCGGTAGGCAGATGCTACCCTCAGTGCTGCCTGACGCTGCACTCGGGCGAGCCGCATCCTGTATGTCTCCTTATTTAGTGCGTCTGCCCACACCTCCGCACCGTACAAGAGTACGGACTGGACCGAAGACATTAACAGCCTTCTACGACTGGACCGAGGCCCTCCGACATTGGCCATCAACCGGCTAAGAGAAGAAACCACCCTAGCGGCCTTGTCCGCTGTTCGGAAGATCTGATCCCGCCAGCTAAGCTTGCTGTCTACCATGACCCCAAGATACTTGGCAGAACGAACAGTTTGAACCTCGACGGCTCCCACCCTCAACGGCACGATGGTGTCAATCCGTTTTTTTGTCAAAATCACGATCTCGGTTTTGCTCAGAGCAAGTGAGAGACCGTGGTCTGCCATCCATGCGTTTATGGTACGCATAACTCGGTTTAGCTTTAGCTGAGCCAGCTCAACGCTACGTGCAGCTATCAAAGCTGCAACGTCGTCTGCGTACCCAACCAAAACCGTTTCCTCAGGCATTTCAGACCTCAGAAGGCTGTCATAAGCGACGTTCCAGAGGTCTGGGCCGAGTATGGAACCTTGGGCAGCACCAGAAGTGACACTCATCGTCCGCGGGCCCTCCGCAGTGTCATACGTGAGGAGGCGGAACCGGAGATAATCCTCTATGATGCGCATGAGGTATGCCGGCACGTGGAAGGTGTTCTCCAGAGCGTCCAGCATATCGCACCACCTCGCCGAATTAAATGCATTTCGCACATCGAGCGTTACGAGCAGCACAACCCTGCGAGAGTAGTGGTTAAAAATCATCAGCTCTCATCACTGCTTGCTTCACCTCCTCAATCGCATCAATCGTTGATCGCCCCGTCCTGAATCCATACTGACGAGGGGAGAGGTCCCTCGCAGCGACAACGGCTGAATTCAGCCGGGAACGGATCAATTTCTCGAGGACTTTGCCAGCCGTATCCAACATACACAGAGGTCTGTAAGAGGATGGCAGATCTGGGTCTCCCTTGCCCTTCCCAACAAGCACAAGCCTAGCTGTCTTCCAGCACAAGGGGAAAACCCCTTCGACCAGGCAGGCGTTGTACATGCTCAAAAGGATCAAGGGGTTGGTAGTCAAAACCTTCTTGAGGACTTCACCGGGTACCCCATCAGGACCAGGAGCCTTGTTGTTCTTCAGGGATATGACGGCCGCCACCAGCTCTTCAGGGCTGAAAAGTGGGACGTCGTCCACCCTTCCGAAATCCCGCAGTGGTCGCAACGCGTGAGCCGGGAAAAGGGACTCGACTATCCTCTCCATAGTGGCCCTGTCCATAACGGAAGGTGGAGAGCGGGTTCCAAGTTTCTTGGTTACAAGTTTGTAACCCAGGCCCCACGGGTTGGAATCAACATCGTCCCTTAATTTATCCCAGCAACTGCGTTTACTCCGATTGATGGCTCGACGAAGATACCTCCTAGCCGCCCTATAAGCATCCGACTTACGCCGTCTGTCTAGGGGTTCTCTAGCCCTGGTAGCAAGTCTTCTGGCTCTCAATGCTGCTCGTCGCAATTCCGCAATCTCGGCAGTCCACCAGTACACAGGACGCTTATTGCACCGGTATCTCCTGCGAGGCATAGATTCATCGCAGGCCGAGACAATCAGTTCCATCGTGGATGCAACTAACGCCTCTGCGTGAGGCACGCCAGTTGCGGGATGAATATCCGGCGTTCTTCGTAGGATGGCTCCATTGAATTTTGCCACGTCCAGTTTTTTAATGTTCCATCGAACGGGCACTTGACGAAACGCTGCCACTTGTCTCTGATGACCATCCAGGACGTCAAAAATTATGTACTGGTGGTCACTGCCCGTGTAATCCTCCAGGACTCTCCAGGATCTGATCCTTGGCAAAAGGGACTCAGATGCAAGGGTAATGTCTGGGATCGTCCCCCGCATCCCAGGGCGGCGGAAAGTTGGCGTGTTGCCCTCATTCAGTACAACGAGTCCGGCTCTGGCAGCAAAGTCCAGAATATACTTGCCCCGGGAGTTGGTGAGGGTCATTCCCCACTCGACAGCCCTAGCATTAAAATCCCCACCCACGACGACGTGTCCGGTGGTATCGCGCACGCTCTCTTCTAGGCGGTCTATCTTCTCACGAAAGTCACGGATGGCCTCGTTGGGAGTAAGGTAGACACTGAAGTAAGTGACATCCCTGCACCGAACCCAAACGAAACCTCGGCCATTCGCGTGACCCCGCACTTGTACTTTAGCTGCATTACGAGCCCAGAATGCAGCAGTACCAAGACTATCAGGGAACCATAAAGATGGGTCCCTATCTCGATACTGGTACTGTTCGCTGATTAAGAGAGCGTCGACATCGTGTTCGAGGGCAAACTGACAAAGAAGTGCGTCAGCCGTCCTGGATCGCTCCAGATTGCACTGAAGGATTCTTATCTTCGTGGGAGAGATTTCGCTTGCTGTAGAGCAGTTTTAAATACACTACACTGCCCAGACCCAGCTATATGCTTTACGTGTTTGTAAGCGAGCCCATTTTCTTTGCAAAGGAAACAGGACTCGACTTTGTATCCCAACAGAATAGAGAACCCCCTTTGAAAAGTTATCTGAATTTGTTTTATAACAACACGACAAGTTACATGTAATGCTAAATCTGTCACTTTTGACTAACTTTTCTTAATTTTAAATTTTAAATTTCTCTCGATCAATGCTAAATCAAAATTTAAAAATTGCAATTAATTTGTTACAGCATTCCAGAACGCCTCCTTGAATCAATAAACTTTGTCAATAATACTCTTCATTTCTGAGATCCAGGTACATAAAAAAAACTGTTCCTTTAATATTCTATTAAATCTTTATAAAACAAAACCATCTTCCAACACACTAGTTACACTTCTACATATTTTTCTTACAAGCCTTATTTTAAGGAACCAACTACAATACCTTATTAACTTGTATAATCAATTCTCTCTAAGTATGAAGTAACTAAGTAACTCAGACGGAGGTAGGACGCTAACCATAACATGCATTACAAGTGACCCATATCATTAACACTGGTGTTAGTGGATAACCAATGTGTGGGAGGTTCTGGTTTATCAATTATCGCAATGAAACATAATTGCTTTACAGTTCAACGTGTCCGTTATTTTCATATATACCTTAAAAGATAGATGAAAAATTAATTTGTCACTAAGCACTAATATTTTTACTGTTGCAACATTTTCAGCACAGTATGGACAATTTGAAAGACACCACGATACTATTGAGATGGAATGTACTTAAAGAGTCAATCTTATAAAAGATTTGTACAAAAAAGAATCCTGGATCCTGAAATGGGGCTGAAATTGTGACGATTTATGTTCATAAACCATACTGAAATTGTCACAGCAGTCAGGAAGGATTATACGGGTGTTTTCAAGCAGGGCAGAAACACTGAAATTGCAACAGCAGATTTGAAATGTGCATTGAAAGCAAAAATTGCCTTGGGTGTTTTCAAGAATAAGGCTGCTGCTATTATCTTAATTACCTAAATTTGACTGTAAAGTCAAGGCTTGATTTATTGGCAAAATTTAAATTTGGTAAAATAATTTGGAAAATGTATACGAGTCAATCGCTAAAATATATTTCAGCCTTATTACTAAATTATTTACTCTAACATTTATACATTTATTGAGAGTAATAAGAGTAAATTATTTCGTACTTGACAGTAATGTTTTTCAAAAGGGTCGTTTAATAACATAACATAAGTACAATGTCATAAAAAGTGTCAATGTCTATTAAACATTTATTTAGATGATTGAAGTGGTCTCCGAAGTTATTCTGGCCGATCCATTAATGATATTAGTGTTTCACTATTTCGCTGGAAAATTTTATGTTCTTTGTATTCACCAAGTACAAATGCAGTAGATTCAACTGCAATCTGTAGGTCAGTTAATTCTTTGATGATCAGTATGTGTACTGAATCTGCAGTATTGAGATTCGTGTCTCCACAACAACAAATATCAGTGACGATATTTGAAAGTAATGTTCCACTGGGAACTATTTTCACTGCTTGCTTACTCCTGTTAGGCATGATTGTTCAGACTGGAATAGTTTTAACCGACGCAACAACAGTTAAAACCTTGGCTGAGATTATAAATCTTCTATTGGGAAACTTCGGTGTTGTCTTGATGCTAGCAGTCCTATCAATCACCTGTTTTGCTCCAGGTGTCAATGAGTTGTACCATCAGGTGGCTGGGACTCTTGGACGTGAAGAAAATCTTGGACTTGCAACATCTACGGATGCTGTTTTGACAGCTCTAGTAGCACACAAATGGATGGCGTTCGTTTCCAGCATTCTAGCATTGGCTTCATTTGGTTTGACATTCCCAGTGTATTTCGTCGTTTTTGGAGCTTGGGCTTGCATTTTCGACATCGACAACGCCACCATCTTGAAGCACTTGGTCATAAAGAGACTCAAAGCTCTCAGAACAAAGGCTGAGTCAGCTGACAATTTGGAACAAGTTGTGACAGGACTCCGCCAAGTGTTTGAATGTAACTCCAAAATAGACCAAGTATTCCAAATCCCTACCTCAGCATACGCTCTAAGGTTATTCCCTTTTGCAGTCAAACATCTGCATAGCTATTGGACTCTCTTTGGACTTCATGATCCTTCCAAGTATCATTTGTATTTTCATCCTGCACCTGCGATGATGCATTCATTTAGTTTCATATTTCCATTGGTCCTTTTGGCAATCCTTTTATCATCTGTGTCAGGCGAAGTGGAGGAGATAAAACAAGAACTTGACGTCACCTTGACTGCGAGAGCTTGTACCAAACAGCAACAGAAGATGATCGCTCTGTTTCTTCTGGAGCTGCATCAAACACCTGTTCAGTTTTCTGCTTTGGGACTTTTCACCATCGACCGAGCCTCTCTTGTTGTGGCTGCTGGTGCTGTGATATCGTACATGCTGGTGTTTATACAGTTCTCTTAGGTTAACGGATCAATCATAACCGGTCGAAATACTTACAAAACAATTAAATTAGGAAACATTTTCTGTTAAATTTACTGTCATTACTCGTAGGGGAATTTCAATCTGGCTTATACATACATTAATTAGTCCTTGAAGAATTTAAATGTATTGTTTAGTCACAACCAAAAGCAAGACAATATAGTTCAAGTCAAAAGAGTTAGGGATGTATCACCAAACTTATGCTTTCAGGTTATTAATTTAAACTACAAACTACCTCAAATTAAAACCTAAGTCAGAGAAAAAATCCTTAAAATAGATGTTTTTATTAAATTACGTTACTTTAAATTTTCACTAAATGTCTACGAGTTTAATGAAATATATTTGTAAAAGCCAGTACGTCAGTCTAAAATCCTCTTTTTTGGTGTGATAATATGTAGTCCTAATTTGTATGGTGAATCAAACATGTATGGGTATGGGTTTGTATCAATAGTCTAAAGTTCTTCTTTAAACACTTTTTGAGAAGTTTGGTTACGTTTATGCTGTATTCCAAAAGAACTTCCAAAAGAAAATAAAGGAATAATCCAAGCAATCTATTATTCTGTGTTACTTTATGATGGCAAATTATACAGCATACTTTGTGAACATTTACTTTAAACTTAACGTTTTATCCTTTTAAATGCAGCATACCGAGGTACAAAATTCTATTGCGAACATTTCAATTCCTTTAGACTGTTTTGAACAAGTACAAACATATTAAAAGTTTACTAAGTTTCCCTTTTGCTGTCTGCAGTTATAATTTGTAAGCTGTCAGGTAGTAATCGTAGTAAATCGTATCTCAACTTCTGGGAACATGTCCTGTACGATTAATTATAATCTGTGCGTAGTTTAACTCCGTGCGTAGTTAAAATTTCAATCCTGGCTGTAGAAATCATTATTTTAGTATTTTTTTTTTTTTTGCTGTAAGTATTATACAAGAATGACAAATTATGTTGTATGTTCTAGTGCTTATGCCTTTATTGACATTTAAAATATACAAACGGCAAAGTAGTTAATGCTCTGTATGTGTTATCATGGTGATTATTCCAGGAAAGAACTTTGAATTATTTCCAAAATTGTAGTTTATTACAGAAGAAAAACTTTTATTTTACGATTAAAAGGGAAATAATGTATCTGATAATACTAGAAATATTTAACGCCATAGTATAATTTTTAACACATTATAAGCAAAAGATTTGATTCGGGGGCTTTACAATTTTTGATTCGTTTTACACACCACAGTACTCGATGGTACAGTCTACAACAACCATACTATAAATATTCCTGCATATAGTACTATAATAAATATTTTGTAATCATATTCCACAAAGCTGCAATGTCAACATTTGAAAACATGCATAATTCTGCATATAGGAGTGTGTGAGCGTGTTGTTACAGCCACAGAGACCAACATAATGTTTATGGAAAAATTAGTTTTGTTTCAACATTTCAACCAATTATCATGTTATTATTATGTTTTCAATTATCGAGGAAAATTTGTTGTTTTCAGTAAGTGTTATATTTAAATAATACAGACAGATACATGTTATACTGATTGGTGTAATATTTTTATTTATTAAAAAATTATATGATAATTTTTTTATAAGGCTTAATGTATGATTTAACTAGTTAAAACGCTGTATGAATAAACTACAGTATTCATTATCCAAATGATATAAGAAAACTTATTTAGAAGCAACACAAATGCCATATGTGATGGTACTATTTTGATTAGGACATAATTAACATTTGGACCAGTAATTTTATAGGGCCTCATAAAGAATCAGGATTGGATAAGGATTTGAAAAAAATGAGTTTACAGTATAACAATTTTGATTGTTCAGATTTTTGTGGTGTTTAAGCTATCATAATCTGTCTCCTTTTATCTTGCTAGATCTATGAAATTCATCTTGTCAATAAATGCATCCAGATAAATAGTACACATTTCGATACCCATGTTCACATGCACATGCTATAGTTATAAACAAGTATATAACCTATATTTCTTAGTGAAAAAAATTTATAGTGCAAAATTACAGTTGTAACAACTTCACTAGTTTAACATATTTTCAGTTGTAACTTTCACGTGTAGTGCAACGTATTTTCCCTCTCTTTACCCAACTTGTATCAAGTTATAAGCAGCCTTGTTTTCCCAATGGTTTTTCTTCACGCACACTACATGGGATACTTACTACCCTCGTGGATTACTACACTTAAAATATACGTATGTTGGGGGAGAACTTATTTGTTAGGTTGGTATTACCTCATTATCACATCATTGGGAATTTTACAACAGGAAAAACTAAATTCGGTTGGGTCTAATGTTTACTGTGTCTACAATAACCACTCAGCGAGCTGGTCTAGTGGTAAAGCGCGGGGCTTCGGTGCCTGATGTCCCAGGTTCAAATCCCGCCAATCACCAATGTATTTTATCTATGTGTTAATGCCACGACCCTCTAGGACTGCCTTGCAGTAATATGTTCCACAAGCAATTTAATCTTGAATTGAATAATATTCGAGTAAAAAAAATCATAAGCAATTGCGTGAATATGTTATTTAAATTATTATAACCGTTATTTAATTCCCATTACAATAAACCTCAGCAGTTCACACAATAAGGTTGTGAAGGCTCTACAGCAAAGTCTGTCGTCATATTAAAGACTTGACAATTCCCACGTACCGAAGCTTATTGGGGATGTTAACTGAAAACGTGGAGGACTTTCGGTCGTGATTCAATGAGAGCCTTGCATTCCTGCTAAATACGAGGATATCGTGAATATTGTCATAGACGGATTGCTTATTAGTGATTATGGTAAATGATTAATGAACTTATTTCTGCTTAGTGCTTTAAAATGTTAAAATAGTCTAGTTTCCAACATTAATTTCTCTTTCGATACTTATTTTGTTATTTTTTTATATTATTTGTATTGTTTTTTTGTTGGGGTTTTCATTTGGTATCCATCGTAGTGAAAATAAATCTCCTCTTCACCATCGTCTGAAAATATTGAATCAATGGATTTTAATTAGTTACAAAAATTATTTTATTACTTTATAAAAAATAAAAAAAAATTCTATTGCTATTGATTGTAGAGCACAATATCCCTCATTTACCTCCAAACAGCATAGAATCAAATCTGCAATGATGGAATGGATTGGTTTTAATGTTTATCCACTTGTACTTATGTTATAAAAATTGTAATTGTGGATCATGAAAACCCATTCAACTGTAATAATATCATGGAAATTACAATTTGCATGTACCAAACTAACAATAGGTTATTTAACCTATTATAAGTACTCTTTATCGTTCCATGAGATGAAACATGACTTAATTTTCGTTTAGTACTGTATCCATATCACTATTTCATCAACATAACAACTTGTTACTTCGCACGGCTCGTAGACACCTTCAAACAACAAAACGCAATTCTGATGCAGAACACATTTTGCAGCTCGCAGTAGAATGAAGGCAAGCTTGAATAATAAATATTTATCTTATAATAATATTTATGCCTCAGTATTACTATAATCTCCCTAATCTATAATCTACCTACCTATAATCTATACATATAATCTATAATCTCCCTAATCTATATCATCTTTAATATACCTACTTATAGTATATACCTATTATCTATAATCTCTATAATTTACCTATTCAAATTAACATTGAGTACATTGTCAAAATACTCAAAAGAGGGAAAAGGCTACAAAAGATCTACAATATATTTTGTTTATAGCACCATCACTTTCAGTTGAAGAAAAGGGTTTACTTAATATTGGCGTAGTTATGAAACTCAAATACATATTTATTTTTTGTATTTATAAAATTACAAATTATAATGATGTTTAACTGTTCAACCAATTTAATTAAATTACACACTAAATCCAAATATATTTTGCATTACAACTGTATCTTAACAAAAATAAAACAAAAAGTTAGTAACTTTATTGCGATTACGAATAACAGAGTAAAACCTGCTAAAATAGAAATCCCATTCAAAGTCCAAAATGGAACGAACTTCGTATGTACAACTACCGCTGATTTCCCAGCCCTAATTAAATAACATGTTTCAGTTGAAACGTTTTGTGGGTAATTTGTCAAATTACATGACGCAGTTCCAAGGGCGAAGTCAATCCAATGACATTTCTGAAAGCTTCACTAATTGGCGAAACTCTCTCAAATTCATCTACACGATTAGTGTTTGTTTATGGTTTAATGGTTTGAATTTGTTCTACATTTTGGATATTCGATTAGCTGCTGTTGTCTGAAGAAGTAGAATATGTATTTTTTCACACATTATAAATAGCCTAAACAATGTTTATTTCCAAGATATATTTTCGTCTATGATTAACTCAAGCTACCATTGAAATGGAAATGTATGTGCAGTTAAACATTTATGTAGACTTTTTTACAAGATTCTTACATATTCAAAACAGTCAACATTCTAAATTTTTTAACACATGTTACTATTTCTAGTCTTCAGCATACTGTAGCGTAAGCGTAAATATTTTTACTTATTGTATCAATAAGTCGAAAATAAATTAAGGTAATAACTAGCGAAACATTAGATTTAATACATTAAGGATTAAATAAGCCACACTATGTGATTAACTAACTTAATTAACTGCAGAGAAATCTTCCCCTGGAATCTCTTTACGCTTCCTAACACTTAGTGAAACGAGCAAATAAGGTAATTAGATTAAATAAATGTAGGGAAATGCATTAAAACTGCTGAACCACAAAAAAAAAGTGCTTAAAAAATTTGCATAGTAATGTGCTTGTATTTAAAGTTTCACAAAATGTACGTGTATGCATTATCAAGATATCTTCAATTTTATTTAACTATTTTTAAATAAAAAATCGTGTAACACGAGTACACGACAATGAAGCCAAAAGAAATCACTGAAAGAAGTTTTCCAATTGTTAACAACAGTTAGTAATTCTACGGAGTCAATTTCATATTTTTCTAATTTATTTTTAAAACGATCGACTTTATTATTTTTAGTTTTCCTTTGTACTTGAAACCCAATGAAATAACAAGTTGCTTCAAGAATATACAGTATAACCTTGATAACAAGACTCTCATGGGGATTGTAAAATAAGACTTGTTATCAAGGTTGACTTCTTATCGAGGTTTGTAATAACATGTGATTAGAGGTAAAATAATTTTAAAGGGAATTTGAAAATGACACTTGTTATCAAGGGCAACTTGTTATCGAGGGTCTTCTTATCAAGGTTCCACTGTACATAAAAATGGTTATTTACTGAACATAGATAGCTATTTCGTTATGCCTACATGTAACAAAAGAAAATTTCATAACCATACATACAGCTCTGTTAAGAAATTGACATTATCATTTAATATATTGACTACAGATATGTTAAATTAAGCATAGATAAATAGGTTATAAGATAAAAAGAAAAAACGTGATGGTGTCAAAAAAGTTAATAATTATTAGGACCAATTAGGAAATATCTAATGCACTTTATTAATGGGGGTGTTTATTTTGAAAATAAAACTTTTATAAGGTTTCAACAAGCAATTTTTAATACTGTGCGTTCTGCTTCCAGATGGAAATCCGAATCAAATCAAATGATTAGATGAATACAATATCATTCCTTGACAAAGTCGTCGATTTTTTGAGGTCGTAATGAAAAGCTCTCATTGAATCACGACCGAAAGTCCTCCACGTTTTCAGTTAACATCCCCAATAAGCTTCGGTACGTGGGGATTGTCAAGTCTTTAATATAACGACAGACATTGCTGTAGAGCCTTCACAATCTTATTGTGTGAACTACTGAGATTTATTGTAATGGGAATCGCATTGGGACAATATTCAATATATTGAACAATAAATAACTAACACATATTTTTTGAAGCATTTATTTAGTTAATATTCTGACTGGTTACTTTAAATACACCTACTTAATAATTGTAAGCTAATCCATGTTAATGATTAAGGTATGGTGCATTGAAAACTACATTTATTGGTAAAATATTATTGGAAAAACTTGCTATCGAGATAAACATGGAAATAAAACTACCAGCGTTACTTATTTCACACAGTACTTTTCCAATGTTTTTCATGAGATGGAACGAAACATTAAGATTTTGAAATGTAATCGACGTCACCTTTCGTTATGATTTTCCGTTACCATTGTGTCAACATTGGAACCCCTGTATGTAACCTGTACTTGTTAAAACAGAGTTCAGAACATTGTATTTCCTGGCAGCCTGTTAAAATAGCCATGGCAGGCTACGGATTTAAATAGGCAGAGGTACAGTATTTTGGTATACATATATATACATATTTGTAAGATGATATAACTTTTTATACCATTGAAGTCAGATATAATATACTTTTCGATTACAAAATATTTTCAACCGTGACATACCTTCCCTAGCAGTGAACTTTGTAGTTCACTGCTACAATAAGTCTAGCATATTGTCATTTGTAGATAACGGGATTTTAATCATATTTCACCAAAACAGATTTCTAGTACGATTATATTATATTTAGATAACACGTGTATTCCAACTATTTAAACACAGTAGTAGTATTTATTTAAAAAATAATATTCCCTCCTCAATATATTTCCGTAACTATTTTATAAATGTATCAAAATATCCACTACAGAAAGAAATTATGTTTTACTATTTTTAGCTACTTAAAAAAATTGTTTCCCTAAGTGTTCAGTGTACTTAGCCACTCCAAGGGAAATTTCTCTGTTAATAAATGAGTTAGTTAATCACATTGTGGCTCTTATTCAATAAACCTCGTCTCCTCAGTGGGGCCAACCCTAAATCCTGCAACATATTAGTCTTGATAAACTTCAACTCGCATAAACCAAATGGCTTAAAGTGGTTACACAGTAAATTTAAATTTTTTGTAATATTTTGTGTATTAAAAAAAAATAGCGTGATAAATTAGTATGAAGAAGTTAACCTGAGGGTGAAAAAATTACGAAAAAGTTAGTGAAAGGTATTTAATGGTAAGAGTTTAAATTTAAATGCTATGGAATGGGTAAAGTAACACTTCTTATGAACAAAGGTGGTTGTATGTTTTTGTTAATGGAACATTCACATTGATGACATATTTGTGTAGCAAGTAACAATAGGGCTATGTTTTACAAACGATAGGTAATTAAAATTAATTTATCTTTTTAGTTTATTGTGAAATTAATTAATGAGCTTACTTTTAAAGAGGTTTCACTAAAATCATTTGGCTAATATATTTTATGTGTGGCCTTAATAACGATTGATTGTTAGCTTAGTTAGCTTAACTAAAACTTACCTAATAGTTAACTAAGCTAACTTAATAGTTAGCTTAACAGTTGGTACGGAGCTAACTACCGTGCTATGTAAGATTCGCGTGACCTACTAATTAACTTCGAATAATGGGGTTTTCATATAGTAAAACTATGAAAGTAAGTGTATATTTTAAATGTAAACGTCATGCCCATACAGTATTTTCTTAGGGCTTATATCAGCACAAATTTCCTATTGTACCAGACGGCAGATAGCCTATGTTTAACAGAAAAAACAAAACACATTATTCTCTTTCTCGTTGTCTCACCGTTGCAAAAGTAACATCTATATGAGCATTGTACTAAGTATAACTGGTTTAAATTTATTTTATTTCATTTCGCATTGTGCAAATCCGACCCTTACGTTAGATGAGTATGTTTTCAAGATCAGTGAGCCGTTCGTGTGCGTGCAGAATGAAACATGGTTGCCAACTTGATAAAAGTGGGACAGAGAGGGAAAATACTACACCACTTGATATGTTCCAGCTGATGAAATCTTAAAAAATCTTGGTAGAAACTATTATAGGATATTTTCACTCATAAGCAAAAATTGAATCACTTTAAAATGTAAAACTTGTATTTTAATGTTGATTTCTATAAGCTAATTGAAATAGAATATTTTTATTGTTTCTTTATGTAGAACGTAATTACTGTACTTTACTCGTAAACATTATGTTTCAGAATTAGACTGCTAGAAACAAGCCTATTATCAAGGGTGAGATTTTTCACCTATCCTGTCCATGTGTATGACAGCTGCAGACCTTCTGTTACTGACATAGTCACACAACTACTGTCTATATGTCAGGAAAATACAATGGTATCAGCAACAATTCTAGTTTGGTACTAACTTACATAAGCTGCGAGATAATGTTTAATATTAAACAGATTTCTTCATTAAGAGTGTACGCTTATGACTATGAATTGTTTTATGAGACCCACACTTGTATTTAAGTAACTTAATGAAAATATATTCATACAACTGAAACAACCATTGTAAAAACCGCGGTAACAATTTTGTTTGCAACATGTGTTTATATACAGTTCAAAATTATGTGGTATATGTTATGTATTACGTAAATCTGTAGTAACCAACATTACTTTGACAACATACTGATCATGTTTATATTTTACAATCATAAAAAATAAGCCGATTCTTTTTTGCATAAGGTGTTTGCAGTTAACAGCTTTATATAACAGTAGAAGTTAACGTCAATAATGCAGATTTCAACGTGTCAATGGAAAACTATCGATTGAGTACCTCCGTCAAAATAGTAGGAATATTGTTTTCTAAGGACTATTGGTCATAGTTTGGAGGAATTTGACACATTTACACAACACAACTTCTGAGTAGCACTGTACCTTTGTCATCCGTATAGAAATATTTATAAAATAACAACTTTATTCGTATTTTATTACTTAATTTTTTTTCGTTACTTAATAATTAATATCTATATTTTTTTTATTAAAGTAAAACATTTTGGCGAAACTATCTCCCTTTAGGAAAGAAACTCAGTAGGTAGCACGGAAAGATCTAGACCCGGGACCGATTTACTTTTTCATTTATATTTTTACCCTTAAAACATTAAAGTACCCAATTTTTATTGGGTCCATTGCATAGAGCTAACAACAATTTTGTTTATTGACGCGTTGTTGTAGTATTAAGGGTTACGAAGGAAATAAAAAAAAACTGTATGTACATTTGAAAGTCCCAATGTTTATTCTTATGGAGAACAATTAAACTGTCATAATTGGACTCTAAACAATATAATTTTGCTCAATTATACGCAATACGTGTAATCTACGTCTGAGCCTACTTAGTCATTCAGTTTACCAGTGGAATACATAATGCAAACTGTTGGTGACCACGCATCAATAATACATTAGCAGGGACATGCTGTTCCCCAAGCGTATATTAACGCTATAACAATTTGTATGAAATGTTTAAGATTTAATTTGTATATTCAATCAATAACATTATCAAGCATTTAAATATTTTAACATTGCCTTACAAAATTCATAATAACGTATGAGTGTCAATGTCAGAGGTTTGACTTTGGTTACAAATTATTGTTGATCATGTATTTTATTATTGTATGAAAAGTCTTATATACATATGGATCTCATATGTATTTTAAGTGTTATAAGACGTTTCTTTCATTTACTTTCCGTAAATTTAATAACACGTACAATGCTGATCAAGAGGTTATTTATAAAAAGTCTGTCCCAATTTATCATGTTCGTGTTTTACTGGAACTATGTAAAAAACGTATGTCGGTAAAACTTTCTAGGTATTAAATTAACGAAATTATTAGTAAAATCATTCAAAGATAATGCATAGCTTGCACATTAATAAAAACACCATCGCTACATTAAAATAAGTTGTTTTTCCTGTTGAAACATCAACACCAATCTGGGTTACAAATAAAATACGCGTTCTCCACTGAACAAAAATATTCACATATGCAAATGTATGCATGTTTTCATGTGTTGGAATTTGAGCTTCTGGAAACTGTATTTGCAAACATTTTTGTAACCTATCCGATTTGCTACAATATTTTCTACAGTTTAAATATTACAAAATAATATTAAAATAGTGTTATTTAATCTTTTTTTCATCTTTAATGTTATTATTTTACATCTTTAATATGTTCTTTTTGGTTGCTTAACTGGTGGTTTTGTAAAACTTAGCATTTAAATTTAAAACAAGAATACGTCATCCTCATGGATAAGCAATATAGTCCACTTTAGTGGTTGTGTACTCAAATATATATTAATCAAAAGATTCAAAAGTTATTAAGTAATTTAAGAATAATGTGTTATTGCACAGATGTTATGAATGATAGTTCTTGTACATGTTGGAATTGTTTGTAATCATATACACTTATCGTCGTGGTCACAAAAAGTATTGGTATTGTAGCTAACCTTTCCCTACAAGCTTACCTATCTTATTGACAAAGAATTAAATAGTTAATACAAACACAAATTGTCTAAGACATAATGTGCTAAGCAACCTACATCAAACATAAAGACCATATCACACACCCAACACATAGTCATTTTAAAACAAAACATAATTATTGGTAGTATTTTTAGTATTGAAACCATTTATAGTTTGGGAACCATTTTTAATTTGTATTCTTCAACTCAGTAATCACACAATTTAACCGATGAAAGTTTAGAGGTTAGTGACGAATGGGAAAAGTTGGTCGAGCGCGACAGGTGGGACGTCCAATGTAACTTGTTCTGTAAAATGTTACAAAACATTACTAAAGGTTTCGTTAACCCCCCCCCCCTCCCCCCCGTGTAGTCGTATTAACTGTTGTTTGGCGTATTAACACTTAGTTTTTTTGTAAAAAATATATATTTGATTAGTATACATTTCAAATTGGTTGGGAAAATTTATTGGAAGAGTCTCCAAAGAATTTAATGGTACATTTTCAGTTGTATTTTTTCAATGTAAACGCTTGCTGCTGCACAAAAATGTGGCGTTAAAATTATTTTTAGGAACATGGATAGTTTTAAGAAGAAAACTAGGCAACGTTGTTCAAATTAAATTTTCTTCCACTAAGGAGAGCAAGGAAAGGAAGGATTTTGTCGATTAAGTCTATACACTAAGTACACAAGGCTAGTATTTGTATCCCCCCACTTTACGCCGCTTATCTGTAACCTTTGACCGGTTTACACGTAAACCTACTAAAGGCATCTTTAAGAAGTATATTTAAGTGGAAGGTACTTCATAGTTTTCAAATTTAAAACTTAAAACAAAAACACAACACATATGGTTTGTACTTAGTTGTTTGAGAGTTATTTCAACTAGTGAAGCTTTCACAGATTTCAAAGGATTGATTTGATTTGATTTACTTAAAGCTAACTTACCCTAAACGTTTCATTTACCAACATATAAATATAATCTGTGGTTTGAAAAGTGACGACTACTAAAAACAAATTATACGATTGAATTAGAGTGATATTTGAATTTGAAACCGTTACAACTGAATCCAGTTTTCTTTGGGGTTTATTACGATTTGTATCTTTCTTTAAGACACGGGCATCCACCTTCAGGAAATATGGTACGTACATGGATATTTTAAAACTACGTCTTAAAATAATTACATAACACTGTATCAAAGATCGGATTGCATGCATCATATACCTTTTGGGAACACAGAATTAGCATGCCTATTTAATTTTTAATTGCCAGTATTTTCAAAATGTATACATTTATTTCTGCGTCACTCACATGCAAACACTATAACTTTCATTTCCTTTTATAACTGTGGATTTCTCCTCTTTTTAAACATACATACAATTCATACAGTTTTACCAAAACATTAGTCAATGATTATTATAATTGTTGTGTTAGAGGTATTTTTAACCCTACAATTAAACTAAACTCGGTAGAAAGAACCAATTAGGTTAAGCTTCCTAGACGGTGAATCCTCGCTAAAGAGATTAGTAAAGTAATTGTGGGTTTCTTTACTCCCGGTGATGCCCGACCTACGTAAGCTACAGTGGTGCCTTGATTTTGTATGAAATGGTGAGAGGAATTTGTCAAACAATGTCACACTTTGGGGTGGTAATTTATTAGAAAAACAGTACGTATAGTGAATTTACCATATAGGGAAGCTAATACCGTAGTACTCATGGTAATACCTTGACCTGGGACCGATTTACTTTTTCGTTTTGAGGTCCTTAGAGGCCAAAAACACCATCCGTTCAAATTCATATATATATATGATGATCAATAGTTATCATAATATACAACTATAATATATATATATGTCCGATAACTCGAACAAAAATGATCCAAATTTCATGACATTTGGTACAAACGTGTAAAACTACATTTATTCGAACGATTTCGTGAACCAGTATGTTCGGACTATGGGAACGGGGGTTTATGGGGTAAAAATTGGGTTTTCCCATTTTTGACCCTAAAAACATAAAATTTAGAAATTTCTTTCCAAACCATTTTGTAGAGCTTAAAACAAATAATTTAGTATAATATTATGTGCCTAATGGCTACGGAGAAAAAAAAAATGTAAATTTAAACTTCTCATGTCATTCTTCTTATGTAGAATAAGTTAACTGTTGTATTGTGTTTGTTTATGAACATACTTTGATCAAATTTGGAAAATGATTTCTAACTAAGCTTTTAAAATTTGACAGAAAAAAAACAATTTGTTACCCTCCCTGTTGCAGCAAACCTAGTGCTCGACTAATTCTATGTCAATAGGGAATAAATGTGATATTTTTAAGGAGACATTTTAGTGTAAATCCAATCAGGCAAAGGGAAATTCGCTTAGTCTGCAGGTTTGCTGCGGCGGGGGTATGTATAAAAACAGTAGTAACGAATCCTACTGAAGTTGACCTAGAGAAAACTTAATTGAAATAAAGCAGATCTTAGACTAGATTTTTCAATTCCTACATAAACAACAGGTAAAATTGTACGCAACTAATTGAATGTTTAGTTTACATCTTAAAACGTTCTAAGTATAGTGATAAGTTTCTCCAATAAAAGGACCGTTATTCCTAAACGTTTGGTACATTTATCCATGTTTTGCGACCTAGATCGATAAAGAGTAGCCTACTAATAATAGGTTAAATAACCTTTTATTAGTTTGGTACATACAAATGGCAATTTTAATGATATAGTTACAGTGTAAGGTTTTTTTATGATCTACAATTATTATTTTTATAACACAAGTACAAGTGTATAAAAATTAAAACCAATCCATTCCGTCATTCCAGCATTGATCCTATGCTGTTTTTGGGGTGACTAAGGACAATATATTGTTCTCTACAGTTTTTTTTTTATAAAGTAATCCAATAATTGTTATAACGAATTTAAATCCACTGCGTCAACTCACTGAAGTATATTTAGTTTCAGGTGATGGTGATGACGATTTACTTTCACTACAATGAATACCAAATGAAAACGATACAGTACTAACAAACCAAACCATACAAACATGGTACAATATAAATAACAGCAAAATAAATATCGAAAGAGAAATGGTGGAACGCTAGACGTTATTAACATTTTGAAGCCCTTTAGTCCAGAAATAAGATCAGTTATGGTTATTAATAACTAACCATAATCACTAACTAAGCATGCAAGCTGTCTACTACACTATTCATGATATTTCTAGCATGAATGAAAAGCTCTCATTGAATCACGACCGAAAGTCCTCCACGTTTTCAGTTAACATCCCCAATAAGCTTCGGTACGTGGGGATTGTCAAGTATTTAATATGACGACAGACATTGCTGTAGAGCCTTCACAACCTTATTGTGTGAACTGCTGAGGTTTATTGTAATGGGAATTAAATAACGGTGATAATAATTTAAATCATATTTTCATGCAATTATTTATGAATTTTTTAAACTTGAATATTGTTCAATTCGAGATTAAGTTGCTTGTGGAACTGTTTTACATATTACTGCAAGGCAGTCCTAGAGGGTCGTGGCATTAACACATAGATAAAATACATTGGTGATTGGCAGGATTTGAACCCGGGACATCAGGCACCGAAGCCCCAAGCTCTACCACTGGACCAACTCGCTCCCCCGTATACGTTCTAGGAGTGGTTAGTGTAGACACAGTAAACATTAGACCCAACCGAATTTAGTTTTTGCTGTTGTAAAATTCCCAATGATGTGATAATGAGGTAATACCAACCTAACAAATAAGTTCTCCCCCAACATACGTATATTTTAAGTGTAGTAATCCACGAGGGTAGTAAGTAGCCTATGTAGTGTGCGTGAAGAAAGATCATTGGGAAAACAAGGTTGCTTATAACTTGATACAAGTTGGGCAAAGAGAGAGAAAATACGTAGCACTACACGTGTAAGTTACAACTGAGAATATGTTAAACTAGTGAAGTTGTTAGAACTTTAATTTTGCACTATAAGTTTTTTTCATTTAGAAATATAGGTTATATACTTGTTTATAACTATAGCATGTGCATGTGAACATGGGTATCGAAATGTGTACTATTTATCTGGATGTATTTATTAACAAGATGAATTTCATAGATCTAGCAAAATAAAAGGAGACAGATTATGATAGCTTAAACACCACAAAAATCTGAACAATCACAATTTTTATACTGTAAACTCATTTTTTTTCAAATCCTTATCCAATCCTGATTCTTAATTAGGCCCTATAAAATTACTGGTCTAAATGTTAATTATGTCCTAATCAAAATAGTACCATCACATATAGCATTTTTGTTGCTTCTAAATAAGTTTTCTCATATCATTTGGATAATGAATGGTTTATTCATAAAGTGTTTTAACTAGTTAAATCATACATGAAGCCTTATAAAACAGTTATCATATAATTTTTAAATAAATAAAAATATTACACCAATCAGTATTACATGTATCTGTCTGTATTATTTAAATACAACACTTACTGAAAACAACAAATGTACCTCGATATATGCAAATTGGTCTTTGTTGAAATGTTGAAATAAAACTAATTTTTCTATAAACATTATGTTGGTCTCTGTGGCTGTAACAACACGCTCCTATATGCAGATTTATGCGTGTTTTCAAATGTCAACATTGCAGCTTTGTGGAATATGATTACAAAATATTTATTATAGTACTAAATGCAGGGATATTTATAGTATGGTTGTTGTAGACTGTACCATCGAGTACTGTGGTGTGTGAAATGAAACCAAAATTGTAAAACCCCCGGATCAAATCTATTGCTTATAATGTGTTTATAAAATTATACAATGACGTTAAATATTTCTAGTATTATCAGATACATTATTTCCCTTTTAATCGTAAAATAAAAGATATTCTTCTGTAATAATCTACAATTTTGGAAATAATTCAAAGCTCTTTCCTGGGATAGTTACCATGATACCACTAGAGAACATTAACTATTTCGATGTTTGTAAATATTAAATGTCAATAAATGCATGATCACTAATATTCACAGTTAAAAATTTAAAAAATACTAAAATATTTTTTTCTACAGCTAGGATTGAAATTTTAACTACGCACGGAGGGTAACAGATTATAATTAATTGTACAGGACATGTTCCCAGAAGTTGAGATATAACAGACATAGAGAAACTGTCTTAGATTATCAGTAATTATAGTCTCTAACTTTAGATACGTTTACTACCTGGCAGCTTACAAATTACAACTGCAGGCAGCAAAAGAGAAACTTTATTAGTTTTCAATATATTTGTACTTGTTCAAAACAGTCTAAAGGAATTGAAATGTTCACATTAGAATTTAGTGCCTCGGTATGCTGCATTTAAAAGGATAAAACGTTAAGTTAAAAATAAATGTTCACCAAGCATGCTTCATATCTGGACCATTATTAAGTAACACAGAATAATAGATTGTTTGGATTATTCCTTTATTTTCTTTTGGAAGTTCTTTTGGAATACAGCATAAACGTAACCAAACTTCTCAAAATGTGTTTAAAAAAGAACTTTAGACTATTGATACAAACCCATACCCATACATGTTTGATTCACCATACAAATTAGGACTACATATTATCACACCAAAAAAGAGGATTTTAGACTAACGTACTGGCTTTTAAAAACATATTTAATTAAAATCTTAGACATTCAGTGAAAATTTAAAGTAAGTAACGTAATTTAATATAAAACATCTATTTTAAGGATTTTTTCTCTGACTTAGGTTTAAATTTTGAGGTAATTCGTAGTTTAAATGATTAAGCTGAAAGCATAAGTAGTAGCACATACCCATCTCACTTGACTTTAACTACATTGTCTTGCTATACGTTGTGTCTAATAGTATATTTCAATTCTTCACAGGCTAATTAATGGAATGTATAAGCCAGATTGAAATGTCCCTGAGAAGTAATAACAGAATCATTTCACTATCGTCTAAATTTAAAAGAAATTTTTTTTTCTAATTTAATTGTTTTGTAAGTATTTTGACCGGGTAGGATTAAACCACCTAAGAGAACTGTATAAACACCAGCATGTACGATATCACAGCACCAACAGCCACAACAAGAGAGGCTCGGTCGATGGTGAAAAGTCCCAAAGCAGACAACTCAACGGGTGTTTGATGCAGCTCCAGAAGAAACAGAGCGATCTTCTTCTGTTGCTGTTTGGTACAAGCTCTCGCAGTCAAGGTCACGTCAAGTTCTTGTTTTATCTCCTCCACTTCGCCTGACACGGATGATGAAAGAATTGCCAAAAGGACCAATGGAAATATAAAATCAAAACAAATCAGCATCGCAGGTGCAGGATGAAAATAAAAATGATACTTGGAAGGATCATGAAGTCCAAAGAGAGTCCAATAGCTATGCAGATGTTTGACTGCAAAAGGGAATACCCTTAGAGCGTATGCTGAGGTTGGGATTTGGAATACTTGGTTTATTTTGGAGTTACATTCAAACACTTGGCGGAGTCCTGTAACAACTTGTTCCAAATTGTCAGCTGTCTCAGCCTTTGTTCTGAGAGCTTTGAGTCTCTTTATGACCAAGTGCTTCAAGATGGTGGCGTTGTCGATGTCGAAAATGCAAGCCCAAGCTCCAAAAACGACGAAATACACTGGGAATGTCAAACCAAATGAAGCCAATGCTAGAATGCAGGTAACGAACGCCATCCATTTGTGTGCTACTAGAGCTGTCAAAACAGCATCCGTAGATGTTGCAAGTCCAAGGTTTGCTTCTCGTCCAAGAGTTCCAGCCACCTGATGGTATAACTCATGGACACCTGGAGCAAAACAAGTGATTGATAGGTCTGCTAGCATTAAGACAACACCGAAGTTTCCCAATAGAAAATTTATAATCTCAGCCATGGTTTTAACTGTTGTTGCGTCGGTTAAAACAATTCCAATCTGAACAATCATGCCTAACAGGAGTAAGCAAGCAGTGAAAATAGTTCCCAGTGGAACATTTCTTTGAAAAATCTTCTTTGATATTTGTTGCTGTGGAGTCACGAATCTCATTACTGCAGATTCAGTAAACATATTGATCATCAAAGAAGTTAATGACCTTACGGATTGAAGTTGAATCTACTGCAATTTTACTTGGGGAATACAAAGGACAGGAAATTTTCCAGCGAAATAGTGAAACACTAATATCATTAATGGATCGGCCAGAATAACTTAGACCACTTCAATCACCTAAATAAATGTTTAATAGACATTGACACTTTTCATGTCATTGTACTAATGTTATGTTATTAAACGACCTTGTTGAAAAACATTACTGTCAAGTACGTAATAATTTACTATTATAACTGTCAATAAATGTATAAATGTTAGAGTAAATAATTAATTTGGAGACATAGCCTCTGGATCGTTATTGAACATAATTAAATCTAAGGCTTACCTTACTATCCAATTTATAAATAATTAAGTAATAAGGCTGAAATATATTTTAGCAATTGACTCGTATACATTTTCCAAATTATTTTACCAAATTTAAATTTTGCCAATAAATCAAGCTTTGACTTTACAGTCAAATTTAGGCAATTAAGATAATAGTGGCGGCCTTATTCTTGAAAACACTCAAGGCAATTTTTGCTTTCAATGCACATTCCAAATCTGCTGTTGCAATTTCAGTGTTTCTGCCCTGCTTGAAAACACCCTGCTGAAAATCCCCTGACTGCTGTGACAATTTCAGTATGGTTTATGAACATAAATCGTCACAATTTCAGCCCCATTTCAGGATCCAGGATCCTTTTTTGTACAAATCATTTATAAGATTGACTCTTTAAGTACATTCCATCTCAAGAGTATCGTGCTGTCTTTCAAATTGTCCATACTGTGCTGAAAATGTTACAACAGTAAAAATATTGGTGCTAAATGATAAATTAACTTTTCATTTATCTTTTAAGGTCTATATGAAAATAACGGACACGTTGAACTGTAAAGCAATTATGGTTCAATATGATAATTGATAAACCAGAACCTCCCACACATTGGTTATCCTCTAACACCAGTGTTAATGATATGGGTCACTTGTAATGCATGTTATGGTTAGCGTCCTACCTCTGTCTGAGTTACTTAGTTACTCTATACTTAGAGAAAATTGTTTATACAAGTTAATAAGGTATTGTAGTTGGCTCTTTTAAATAAGGCTTGTAAGAAAAATATGTTGAAGTGTAACTAGTGTTTTTGGAATATGGTTTTGTTTATTTAAAAGGATTTAATGGAATATTAAAGGAACAGTTTTTTTTATTACTTGGATCTCAGAAATAAAGAGTTTTATTGACAAAGTTTATTGATTCAAGGAGGCGTTTTGGAATGTTGTAAAAAAATTAATCGCAATTTCTAAATTTTGATTTACCATTGATCGAGAGAAATTGAAAATTTAAAACTAAGAAAAGTTAGTCAAAAGTGACAGATTTAGCATTACATGTAACTTGTCGTGTTAATGTTATAAAACAAATCAAGATAACTTTACTCTATTCTGTTGGGATTAAATATTTTATATGATTGAAATTTCCATGTAAATAATTTGTTTAAAGGTTAAATATTAAACAAATAATAGATTATTTTTCACAAAATACAAATCAATAAAAAATTCAGTGATCGGCTACAGCCAAACAAAAAGCCTTAGGAAACCTAATATGTATTTAACTTTAACAATAAAGTAATAAACTTGTAATAAAACGTGTAAAAAAGTCCATTTAATTTGAATGTATTAAATGTATTGTTCCAGGATATGTCAGTAAGGGTAATTTGTGATCAGTCAGGTAGTAATCAGAGCTCAAGTTAGAGACTGTAGTTACTGATAATTTGACGAAGTTACTGAATACCTGTTACATCTCAAACTGTTTTTCACATTGGCTTATTTTTCGGTTGTGCAACTCAACCAGCGCATAATTTGAATTTAAATAGATGATGTAATTAAGAGCATTTTCAACGAGCTTGTAGTTGTAAATATATATAAATATCTTTCCCGCCTTATCCCGACGAGGCATCACCGACATTGAATAGCTAACTTTGACTGATCATGCAGACTTTTGTGTTTCTAAAAATCTTCTAAAAATACTTTTGAAACTGTATACGACTCGATCGCTAAAACCTTCCGGTTTAAATTATTGACGTATACCACGTGCTTTCGTTTTTAATGTCAATAATATTATTAATAAATATTTCACAGTAATGTATTGCAAAAACGTCATTTGTTCAAACAATACGAGAAAAACTATGTAAAGTCAATATTTATTAAACATTTACTTATGTAAAGTGGTCTCTTGAGTTATTCGTACCATTCCATTTGTGATATTAGTTTTTCAATGTTTTGCTAGAAAACGTTTCGGTTGTATTCACTAGGTATACCTGCAGTAGATTCAACGGCAACTGTAGGATCCGTAATCGTTTTTTATGGTCAATATGTTTACTGAAACTGCATTAATGGGATTTGTGACTCCACAGCAACAAATATCAGTGACGATATTTGAAAGAAATGTTGCACTGGGACCTATTTTCACAGCTTGCATACCCGTGTTATCCATTATTGCTCGGATTGGACTATTTTTATCCGCCCCATCAAAAGTTAAATCCTTGGCTACAGTTTTGAATTCTACACAGCAAAACTTCCGTGTTGTCTTGATGCTAGCAGATCTATCAATCACTTGTTTCGCTCCAGGTGTCATTGACTTGTACCATCAAATCACTGGAACTCTTGGACGAGAAGCAAATCTTGGACTTGCAACATCTACGGATGCTGTTTTGACAGCTCTAGTAGCACACAAATGGATGGCATTCTTTACCTGCATTATAGCATTGGCTTCAACTGGTTTGACATTCCCAATGTATTTCGCCGCTTTTGGAGGTTGGGCCTGCACTGTTGACATCGACAACGCCACCATCTTGAAGCACTTGGTCGTGAAGAGACTTAAAGCTCTTAGAACAATGGCTGAGTCAGCTGACAATTTGGAACAAGTTGTGACAGGACTCCGCCAAGTGTTTGAGTGTAACTCCAAAATAAACCAAGTATTCCAAATCCCAGCCTCAGCATACGCTCTAACGGTATACCCTATGGCAGTCAAACATCTGTATGGCTATTGGACTCTTTTTGGACTACAAGATCCTTCCAAGTATTATTTGGATCTTCGTCCTGCACTTGCGATGATGTATTTATTTATTTTTATATTTCCATTGGTCCTTTTGGCAATCTTTTCATCATCTGTGTCAGGCGAAGTGGAGGAGATAAAACAAGAACTTGACGTGACCTTGACTGCGAGAGCTTGTACCAAACAGCAACAGAAGAAGATCGCTCTGTTTCTTCTGGAGCTGCATCAAACACCCGTTGAGTTGCCTGCTTTGGGACTTTTCACCATCGACCGAGCCTCTCTTGTTGTGGCTGCTGGTGCTGTGATATCGTACATGCTGGTGTTTATTCAGTTCTCTTAGGTTAAGAGAAGGATTATCCACTTAATAAAATAAATAGAATTACTAACTGTTGTTAACAATTTGAAATTTCTTTCAGTGATTTCTTTTGGCTTCATTGTCGTGTACTCGTGTCAAAAGATTAAAAAAATGTTTAAGTACTTAAATACAATTATCTTGATCATGCATACACGTACATTTTGTGAAGTTTTTATTACACTAATAAAAGTGCTTCATCAATTTTTTTGTATTTCCCTTCATTTATTTAATCTAATTACCTTATCTATTACCTTGATTCACTAAGTGCTATGAAGCAAAAAGAGATTCCAGGGGAAGATTTCTGGGCAGTTAATTAAGTTAGTTAATCACATAGTGTGGCTTATTCAATCCCTAATGTATTAAATCTAATGTTTCGCTAGTTCTTACCTTAATTTATTATTAACCTATTGAAACAATATGTTGAATATTTATGCTTAAACTACAGTATGCTATTTCGTGTAGACTACAAATAGTAACATGTGTTAAAAAAATCTGGCTGTTGAATGTTTTTATTTTTTTTTATCGTGTAAAAAAAGTCTACATAAATGTTTAACTGCAACATACATTTCCATTTCAATGATAGCTTGAGTTAATCATAGCTGAAAATATATCTTAGCAATAAACATAGTTTAGGCTATTAATGTGTGAAAAAATACATATTCTACTTCTTCAGACAATAGCAGTTAATCGAATATCAAAAACGTAGAGCAAATAAAACCCATTAAACCATAAACAAACACTAATCGTGTAGTTGGATTTGAGAGAGTTTCGTCAATTAGTGAAGCTTTCAGAAATGTCATTGGATTGACTTCGCCCTTGGAACTGCGTCATGTAATTTGACAAATTACCCACAAAACGTTTCAACTGAAACATGTTATTTAATTAGGGCTGGGAAATCAGCGGTAGTTGTACATACGAAGTTCGTTCCATTTTGGACTTTGAATGGGATTTCTGTTTTAGCAGGTTTTACTCTGTTATTCGTAATCGCAATAAGATACTTACTTTTTGTTTTGTTTCTTTTAAGATACAGTTGTAATGCAAAAGATATTTAGATGTAGTGTGTAATTTATTTTTTTACCACACTATGATGTTTTTGGCTGTATTACATACGTTAATTGGTGGCTGAAAGTTGCGTTTTGCTGGCCATGTCAGCTGTCATCGTAATTTGGGGACCGAGCAGGTTTTTACAGGCCGGGGCCGCAAAATCAGCTGTCCGCTTACTTAAAACATGAATGCATTTGAAATACACAATCAAAATCCATAGCATTGCAATAGAATTGTGTTATTGTAATAGAATTGTGTTATTGTCACCGTTGCCTAGCAACTATTTATTTTTATTTTTGCTGATTCCTCAAATTATTTCTTCACAAAACCTTAAAGTTGTAGTTGTGTTGACTATCAGTGTGCATTATTATAGTGGTGAATAGTGGTAATAGGGTAAAGTGTGGTGAAAAATAGCGTTCTTACCACGGACCGAAATGGTTTTGCAGCTCTCGATCGAATTAAGTTCTCGACTTCGTCTCGAACTTAAAAACTATCTCGAGCCGGTAAAACCTCATTTTCGGCCCTAGGTACGAAATATACTATTAAATGATTGAACTGTTAAACATCCTCAATGCAAAATTAAATTAAATAAATATGTATTTGAATTTAATAATTACGCAAATATTAAATTAAATAAATATGTATTTGAATTTAATAATTACGCAAATATTAAACTATACAGATTTCTCCAACTGAAAGTGACAGTGCTACAAACAAATATATTGTAGACCTGTTGTAGTCTTTTCTCCCTTTTGACTATTTTTACAATGTTTGAAACTCAATGTTAGTTTGGATAGGTAGTTATGGAGATTATAGTAAAATTGAGGCATAAATATTATTATACGATAATTATTATTTATGCTCTAAGCTCGCCTTCATTCTACGAAGAGCTGCAAAATGTGTTCTGCATCAGAATTGCGTTTTTTTTTTGAAGGCGTTGACGAGCCGTGTGAAGTAACAAGTGGTTATGTTGATGAAACAGTGATATGGATAATTTTTTATAATATCGATTCACGATATTTTAATAACATTTCACATTGTGTTAACATAATTATATATATTGAGGAAAATACAGTAAATTATATAAAACTATTTATTAAGTAACATTATCGTTATATGCTAACTAACACTTACTTAACAGCTAAGCAACATAAGCTAAGTAAAAGTTTGTAAAAGTTGAATACTAAGACAGTGAAATCTTTTGCAGTATTGATTAATTTATTTATCATATTTTAGCAAATTTTAATATATATTATACATTTGTATAACGTATTAACCGTTTTAAAGGACAGTACTAATGTATGTGTTTTAGGTATGAGGAATATGTTTCGATGTGAGTGAAAATAATCAATTTTGACAAACTTTATTAGTTATACTACATGGTGATTCGTAGAAAATTTGGATTTTTAGCCAGTTTTACACATTTTAATCTTATGTCTTTTGGTTGAGTTGTCCTTCAGTAATTTTGATTACAGCAAAATAAGGTATAAATCTATTTATAATTGTGTACATATATCTGTAACAATTCTAAACTTAAAGCTTATAAATGGTAAGCATTGGGCAACTAAATTTCTTTATTTCCTCAATAAAAATAATTCTTTAATAACTACAAAAAGAGGCAAACTAGTGACACAAAATAAACGATCACGAAACACACGACGTGTTAGTAAATCTTACATTAAGTTAGTTTTTCATAATATCTTGTTTCAAAGATACGTGGTCCGGCAATCGTAGCCACAAGTGACAAAGATTGAATTACCTGAGTTAGATACACACCACTACCCTTGGTTGACTGTGCCACGTGTATAATCTGGTTTCCAAAAAGAAACACGAGATTCCTGCTTGAGGATCAGCTGTTAACTATCTGTGTTAGAATTTTTATTGCTAGGTAATTCAATAATTTTGAAAACAAATCTTACAAAGTTTTCTAAACATAGGCAATAATCCGATTAAAAAACATGTAGCATATTTATACATCTGATGTTTGGTTTGTTAAATTTAACATAGATTGAAACAGTCGGGATTGCAAGAATAATATGAAAACAAAAAATGAAAAAAACATAAATAACTACTAGACAACTTAAATGCTATTGAATTTATGAATGACATGTAAGTTTTTTATGGATAAAAAATGTGTTTAAACTATGCCTGACAAGGGTATACAGAAAGTTCTATAATAGTATAGTACCTTATAATAAAAAGAGTAGCCACCTGTATGCTTATCATTAAAACGTCATAAAAAATTCTACACGTAAATAAATGTCTACAGGTGTTACAGGTGTGCTGACGATGTTGTATTTTTTCCAAAAAAATAAATTTTGAAATGTAACACTTGAACAGGAATATTTTTACAACCGCTCACAGTTGAGTATCGACCAACCAGCGCGCAGCTCCTACTTTACCACCCCCCGCTTGGAGCGCTGCAGTCGCTCATACACATCACGATAGTCGATATGGTAACCGTAGATTATCGAATAAAAACTATCGAATACAGGTGTTCAGCTACAAGTGCTATTTTGATTTTAAAAATATGTTCTTTAAGCTAGGCCATTTTTTTTGTATTTGATATGATTTATAATGCATTGTCCATGCTAATGAAATATTATAATGCACTGTGGGGTGTAAAATATGCATTTTGTGTCCAGTAGTTTGTGTAAAAACAATATACATCTTATTTGCTAATATTTAAAACTATGTGTTTTATATATTTATGTATTGAGTATAAATCTTTACTTGTTATGTATAAGAATACAAAAAGGATAACAAAAACATTGTTAAGTTAAGGGCATGAATCGGTTTTTATAATTTTGATTACATGATTACATAGCGAATTCATGAGTTGTACACGCTTCCCACGATATCTTGTAAAATTTTTAAACTTTCAAAGATAAACAGGTTATCGCTCAACGACTGCTTTGCCTATACAACTTTTGCAACTGCTGTAAATTATTCATATACGTTAATTATTGTACAAAATGGTCAGCTCCACTGTTCTTATAAAATTTAAAAAGGACCCAATGATTTGATAGGGTAAAAATCGAAACGACTAGTACAAATACAGAATTTATCTGTTGGGAATTTGTCACCGACTCTCTGTAAAAACCTCAGTGGTGACGGATTGAGGTGGGGAACGCTCTAAAGCTTTTGTGGTTTGTAGTACATTTCAATCAATCTGGAATTGTATTGCTAGATTATCAGTGATGCTTTATCACTTGATAAACAACTAACTAAACAGTTCAAGTTACCCATGCATTTTATGTGATACTTCAATAATAAACTGACAAATTTGTTGCATAAAGTAGGCTTTATATTTAGTTTGGTTACGGTTTAGAATTATTTTCTTAACCTTTAGAGAATTTTCCATGCAAGTAGAGGAACCGAGTCGTCCTGTAATCCAACTACTTTGAGGTCACTTGTGGATATTTTAGGCATGCACCATGGATACGATACTCCATGGTGTGGATTAACGTTCACACTAGTGAGTACTACGACTATCCGTAGTACTGTCCTAATTGTTCGACCAATTCGTAATTTACAAGGAAAAAATGTGGTTCGGATTCCACTATGAAACTGTAGGTCCCTTATAAGTCAGTAAAAAGACTACGAAATCATTTATCCTACATTCATCTCCATTCATACTTGGCTTAAATGACGTACCTTCGTATGGTTGCCATTTTAGTTAAAATTATTTAAAGTACTGTTTACTCACAAGACGGCAAAATTGGTTTGTGATGATATATTTCAACTGGACACCCCAAAACCCGAGGAGTGAATCTCATATTTCATTCCCACAATTTCCCATTCGAAGGATAAGCTATTGTCGTAGGTCTCATGATAAGATCTGGACCTGGGACCAATATACTTTGACATTATGTCCTTGTATATTATTTAAAATTGTTACACTTGTAGTTTAGACGCTAGAGCTAACATAAAAGCGCTTTAAATCACTGGCTAAAAAACATCCAGGAAATCACTTTTCACTCAGAGTACTCAAAGAAAATACCCATTCAACAGTACAGCATCTCAATCTAACCAATAACAAGCTTCCCAGTCGGTGTTTGAAAATTAGTAATCGGTGAACCATATCGAATGACTATCGAATGATCCGATAGTCATATCGATGTAGTCTCGTCTCCGAGCGCTCATTAGTCTCAGCTCTTGCACACGTGTTGTATTATCCAGTGTCGCTCAGTGCTTGTGTCTTGTGCTCCTGCATCTCCGGCTACCCTCCAAGGATTACTTTCATAAGGTATTGTCCTGTTGGAAATTAAATTTCTAAATTCAACAAGTGCTGTGTCCGGTGGTTTTTGCACTTTCTTTGTCATTAGAACACCTGTGCGCGTGCGCAAATCTCTATTAAGGGTTGGAAAGCCATTCATTTATTTTGTAATGTGAATAAGAGGTGAACGTAAATAAGTCCGTAATGTTTGGTTTTGACTAGTAATTTTACTATGGGTTGTAAAGCTAATTGTAAAATTATATTTTTGTTATTTTTTATTAGAATGGAAATATCATGTACTTCTTATGAACTGCTGAATATGTTTTTAGATGCGCCACTGTTACTAAAATCTAAACTAATATAGGCCATACTTAAATGAATGCATAACAGATTTTACTCCTAAGAAAAGCCAAAATTCCATATCAAACTATGGTAAATGATATTGATAAAATATCATTCTGCCTTAAAATTTCATTGTTATTTTGGTTAAATTATGTTTCGGTTTATACTTTTTCACATACCCTCGGAGAAAAACTATGTACTATCATTCTATTTATTAAGTTGCTCAATAATGTTCACACGTACCTTACGAACACATCGGAATACATTTATTCATAATTTCCATTCTATTTTGAATCAATAAAACATAAAACTCCAATTCTCATTATTTAGGCTTCAATCTTAATAATACACCTTTTGTAAGGAGAAGGTTTATTAAATATTTTGTAAATAAATCGGAAGTATATATAAATCTGTGACTTCTTGATAAATCTGAGATCTTCCGGACACCTTTCTTCTCGTTAAAGAATGGTGAATTCAGCCACACCATTTATAACTTGGTTGATCCTTTTTGGCTTAAAGTTGAAATTTAAAATACATTGCATCCAATAACACCTAAGACGATATATTTTGTATCTTTGGAAAATAGCGTATTAACGTTTATTTACTCGACCCAAAATAATTTATTTAAATTACAAGAAATATGATTTGTTTTTAAAACGTTCAGTGACAAAGTTGTGTGCAAATTGAGTTTAATGAATTCAAAAACAGAATATAAACGTAAACATAAAATATAATGTGTTTTGATTATTTGTTCAATATTGTAGTTTTACCTGGTAGCTTATTCCATTATTAGGGGGATAAAGCACAAAATAAATAAAACTAATTGAATATCTTATATCTATAAACAAGGACATTTTTATTTAATTATAACATAAAAACGAAAAGAAAACTGTCTTGGGTGTAGCTCTCATTATGATTACAATAGCTAATCCTCTTTGTCGCTAAAACTATATCCCCTACTTACACAATATTGTATCCACAGTCAAACTTCCAAACCTTGTCCGCAAGTTACAGAGTAAAACTTATAATTAAGCCCATGTACAGAACATGTCTCCACAGTTATAACAGACAGAGAGACTGTGACAGATTAGTAACTACAGTCTCCAACTTTACTACGTTACTACCTGACTGCTCACAAATTACAGTTGCAGACTGTAGTAGCAAATGTAGGACTAGGAAATTTACGCTTTGCCGCACAACTCTGACGACAGATCTCTTTGAACTCAACTGGTAATATTGATATATTCTAATACTAACACAGATTTTAACGTGGAAACGCACGGTATTCTTAAAAGTAATTTTATACCTAGATGCATATTATTTTTGCAATATTATTTTGCATTTCCAAAATCTACGTTGTCTCTTTTGGGCAAGAACTTAATTTTAACGAAAGATAATCCGGGGTTGAAAAATAAAATTCGAAAGGACAACGTTGGTTCGTTTTGTGAACTATTTAGCATCCCATTGAACCATTCTTTAGAGTAAATAACCCACAAAAACGTTTTGGTTAACGTTGTGGGTACGTTGTTTGTTAACGTAATACAAGAAATAGATCAAATAAACTAATTAATCTGAATATATTAATGAAATATCTTAGACGATTATAGTATAAAACCGGTTAACGTAAGAAATAGATCAAATAACCTAATTAATCTGAATATATTAATGAAATATCCTTAGACAATTATAGTATAAAACCGGTTAACGTAAGAAATAGATCAAATAAACTAATTAATCTGAATATATTAATGAACTATCCTAAGACAATTAGAGTATAAAACCGGTTAACGTAAGAAATAGATCAAATAAACTAATTAATCTGAATATATTAATAAAATATCTTAGACGATTATAGTATAAAACCGGTTAACGTAAGAAATAGATCAAATAAACTAATTAATCTGAATATATTAATGAAATATCCTTTGACAATTATAGTATAAAACCGGTTAACGTAAGAAATAGATCAAATAAACTAATTAATCTGAATATATTAATGAAATATCCTTTGACAATTATAGTATAAAACCGGTTAACGTAAGAAATAGATCAAATAAACTAATTAATCTGAATATATTAATGAACTATCCTAAGACAATTAGAGTATAAAACCGGTTAACGTAAGAAATAGATCAAATAAACTAATTAATCTGAATATATTAATGAAATATCCTTAGACGATCATAGTATAAAACCGGTTAACGTAAGAAATAGATCAAATAAACTAATTAATCTGAATATATTAATGAAATATCCTTTGACAATTATAGTATAAAACCGGTTAACGTAAGAAATAGATCAAATAAACTAATTAATCTGAATATATTAATGAACTATCCTAAGACAATTAGAGTATAAAACCGGTTAACGTAAGAAATAGATCAAATAAACTAATTAATCTGAATATATTAATGAAATATCCTAAGACAATTACAGTATAAAACCGGTTAACGTAAGAAATAGATCAAATAAACTAATTAATCTGAATATATTAATGAACTATCCTAAGACAATTACAGTATAAAACCGGTTAACGTAAGAAATAGATCAAATAAACTAATTAATCTGAATATATTAATGAAATATCCTTAGACAATTACAGTATAAAACCATTGTTAGGGTATTTCTTGTAGTAGATTCAACAACCTGTTAAATTCCAATACAGTGTAAATAAAATATATGGTGTAATATTTTTTTTCAGTTGGAACTATTTTATTCTACAAAACCTGTGTATGTACAATAGATTTCCTTTACAAATCTATATTTCAAAAGTGATAGATTTAATTTTTAAAACTTGTGTATACATTTTCACTCGCTAACGATACATCGTTTGACCCGATGTTGTTCCACCACTTTTACCCCAGGTAGGCATTAAATAACTACATATGCAAATAAGAGGGTTTTTGTTCATACGCCAGCTGAAAGTCGAGGAAATCAACTATACATTTTTAACATTTCCCGTTTTAATTGTTCCATCCTATAATATCTGTGTTTCAATATCGTTATTGAACTTAATTTATGTTTACGTGTTAAAGAAAACTCCATTCCAATTAAACCCACCTTAATGGTAGACTAAGAAGATACATGAGTAATTAAAATTGTATTTTTAACACCTTATTGACGGAGTGATAACTAACACGTCTATCGGTAACAGCTAACCTTGGTTTGAAGCAAAAAGTAAACCATTCTGGGATTATAACCAATATATGAAACCTTTGTGAGTAAAGTGGCTAAACAGTTTTAAGAATCAGTATTACGAAAATAATGTTCATTACACAGGAGAAAAATGTCTTTTGGATGACGCGTCGAAAAAACACTCAAAGTGGTGGCAAAAATAGACTCCTTCAACTGACTACAAAATTAAAAATAAAACCACGTATTTCGTAGAAAATACTGTTACTGTGAAGACATTTTTCGGGTCACGAAAAGAACCGTTTATAAAGGTAGCCAGATTTATTAACACTGACATTGAGTAATTCTGCGAAAACACGGGACAAAAGAAAAATAAGACACCTTTTGTCATAGCGTCGGTTTACAACCAAACATAAAAGGCCGCGATAAAACGGGGTCGCCAAAATTACCTTCTTAAACTTTGAGGTTCCTTCTGTAAAAATGGGAAAAGAACTTTTAATTTAGTTGAAATAATCTGTGATTTAATCTAAGTGATTTATTTGGGCAGTGTGAAATGCTGGCATTTTGTCAAACGTGTACTCTAAAATGGTTTAAACAACATAAAAACCACAAAAATATAAAAACAAAACTTATAAACATAATAATAATAAACATAATAAACACATAAAATGGGTTTTCTTGACGTACCTATAACGTATGAGCTAATTAAACGCAAAGAACTGCGTTTATAATCAACGATAAAAAATTGATCACAGCATAATCTTTGTATCCAAGTCTGGGGGAATTTTTACATGATTTTAGTTTGAATTTGTATTTTTAATATAATTTTATGAATTTTGACATATACTTTTCATAGATGGATGCACTCTAGTTTTCTTGATCAGATCATTAGTTTAATAGGTTCATAGGCAGTATGATTCGAAATAGGAGATTTATTAGTTTTCTGCACATAATCCTGTAAATAGATTTCTGTTTTTAATTTTCTATTCAATGCAAACACAGTTCAAATGCATGCAATCTACCTGTTAAACACCCTTGCGACAATAATCTGTCCGTAAAGGTAAACACTTGTACTCTTTTGTTCAAAGTTAGTATAATTTTTGGGAATTAATGTGATCATACATTGCAAACTCTGGCGCAATTATGTATAGTCATTAGATTGTATAGTTGCACCAGAGTTTTCAATGTGTTGATTCGACACGACAAATCAAGTTGTGCGAACCTACAAATAATTCCTTTTAATATCTTCAAAAATCTGCATGAAAACCAAAGGTATTTCCAAGGTCAGGTAAAGCTAAGTCAAATGGACTCAGTGTTGGGTTACTAACGACTTCTGCTATCGATCGACAGCCAAGTACCGTAGTCTATTTCCGACGCCAATCAAGTTGTTAAGCTCTGATGCCCGTGGGAGGATATCATTATTCGAGGATGTAAATTTGTCTTTCAAACGACAAAGGAGAAGTGGAGGGGGATTGCGGATTGATTACCTATCCACGTCAAGTAATTATTTTACTGTAGCGCGGTAGATAGAGAAGACATTTTGTTTTTAATTAGCAGAGTGCAAATTTTAGATTTAAGATAATGCTAGAACTCTCTCAGTACTTAGCTAAAGCTATAGAGTTCTAAATATCATGGATAGGACTCTTAAAGGGAGTAGGTTCCCGCGTAAAAAAACCATCTCCATTTCAACCCAGAAGAAATTTTTAGTTCGTTTGATTAACAACCCTAAGGTCCCTAAGGTGGGGACCGATAAAGTTGACCATACTAAACATACTCCCTTAGTGGATTTTTCATCCTTAACAGCTGAAGACAAATTTATTGTTAGGTCCAGTGCCACTAGGACCGTGTTTTTGATTAAAATATCTTTCTTGTTATTTCAGCAATTTAAAACCTCGTTTAACCAAATAAAACGATCTAATCATGAGCAATAACGTATTCTCTAGTTGTATAACAAAATAGAAAAGTCCAAATCATTAAATTCACCATAAAATATAAGAAACGAAATCTCTTCGTCACTGGTGTCCAGTGTTACCAACTTGAACTAGACGCGAAAAACAAGCTTACAAATTTTACAATGGGATGAGAAGTCTACTTGAGCTGGTTAGTCTTTGATGCTAGTAACCATTACTATATCGAATGCTGTTCAGAAAGATTCCAAACTGACCCCAAGATAAAAAAAATAAAATAAAGCTACAAGTAAAAGTTAATTAATTGTATAGTCTTTGCTTGAACAAAACATAGGATCTTTTTATAATTGATTGAATAGAAATGAATTTATCAAGGCATTACGAAAGATTTATGTAAAGAAAATTGCAAACGATGTACTTTAGTTCGTATTAAATTGGTGAATGAAGTATTTTAAGCACTGGGCGACTAGGTAGGCTATTCATCTATTCGTTTGTTTACTCCAAATAAAATCATCCATTAATCTGTGGTTGTTAAGTAAAGTATATTATTATAATCTATGATTTGCACATCTGGAAATCTGAAAAGAATGGATTAAAACCCTTTCGCAATTAATTAAATGTGTTTACTATGGTCAACGCTATATAAATATTAAACGTATCTAAGGTTACATTATAAAGTAAAAATTTAATCCTGACCCAAGGAAAATCTGATTACAATGTATTCAATTCCGTGTTCTGTATCTTTCTTGGACACCCTTGGGAAATTTGTTCGTATCCTTAAACAAAATCATTTTCTTGCTGTTGCTAATTAAAATATAATGTTTAAAGTTTGTTCCATACACATACACATGATTTATGTGTACAAAAAAGAAATTTAATGTTGTTTTCGTGGTAAAAAAACGTTGTCTCGCATGGCAATTTCATTCCAAGGTCACACAGGTCGTATATTGAACATTTTTGTATTGTAATCCATCAACATACACGAAAATGTTATATTAAAATCACTAGTAAAATAAGATAAACCAAGATTTTGATTGGTCATTCGGTTGTGAATTAGTTAAAATATTAGCGAAAATAACTTTAATGTTAAAAATAGCTTTAACATAATTGCATATCCGTAGTCCGTCAACATTAATTTAAAATATTCACGCATAGAAGTGGTCATACACGATTGAACCTCGGAAGGGAAAATTACAGAAAGCCAGAGTCTATTATTGATTCTCGGCTCGATTAGATGATCATTACAGGTAGGAGGTAAACGTTAATCGATCTACTAGCCCGAGGACTCGCACTTATAATAGGTAAGAGCATTGTAGGATTTTAACTGAGTATTTTTAAATGCATGAATATCTACGTATTGTTCTAAACTAGCCAAAATAGTTTAAAAGGGTTAAAAAGGGTAAATTCAGTAAAAAGGTACATAGAATAAATCTATTTGTTTATTAAATAGAGTAAACAGAAGGTGTAAATCTTTAATTAGAGTAGATTTCTCATAAATAATGTAAAGTACAACACATGTTAACTGCAGACAACTGTAGTTACATCGATACTGTGTTTTACTACTGTAGTGAGACTAGATCCATCAGCACAATCAGTGTCAGGGACTAACAACATCAGTGATTGTTTGGACTCACTGATCACACAAACACCTGTTAACTAGAAACAACTGTAGTCTGTTACATCAATACTGTGTTCTACTACTGTAGTGAGACTAGGTCCATCAGCACAATCAGTGTCAGGGACTAACAACATCAGTGATTGTTTGGACTCACTGATCACACAAACACCTGTTAACTAGAGACAGCTGTAGTCTGTCACATCAATACTGTGTTCTACTACTGTAGTGACACTAGATCCATCAGCACAATCAGTGTCAGGGACTAACAACATCAGTGATTGTTTGGACTCACTGTTTAAGCAAACACCTGTTAACTAGAGACAACAGTAGCCTGTTACATTAATACTGTGTTCTACTACTGTAGTGAGACTAATTCCATCACACAATCAGTGTCAGGGACTAACAACATCAGTGATTGTTTGGACTCACTGTTTAAGCAAACACCTGTTAACTAGAGACAACAGTAGCCTGTTACATTAATACTGTATTCTACTGTAGTGAGACTAGGTCCATCAGCACAATCAGTGTCAGGGACTAACAACATCAGTGATTGTTTTGACACACTGATCACACAAGTACCTGTTAACTAGAGACAACAGTAGCCTGTTACATTAATAATGTGTTCTACTACTGTAGTGAGACTAATTCCATCAGCACAATCAGTGTCAGGGACTAACAACATCAGTGATTGTTTGGACTCACTGATTAAACAAACACCTGTTAACTAGAGACAACAGTAGCCTGTTACATTAATACTGTGATCTACTACTGTAGTGAGACTAATTCCATCAGCACAATCAGTGTCAGGGACTAACAACATCAGTGATTGTTTGGACTCACTGTTTAAGCAAACACCTGTTAACTAGAGACAACAGTAGCCTGTTACATTAATACTGTATTCTACTGTAGTGAGACTAGGTCCATCAGCACAACAGGGACTAACAACATCAGTGATTGTTTGGACTCACTGATCAAAGAAACACCTCTTAACTAGAGACAACTGTAGTCTGTCACATCAATACTGTGTTCTACTTCTGTAGTGAGAATAGATACATCAGCACAATCAGTGTCAGGGACTAACAACATCAGTGATTGTTTGGACTCACTGGTCACACAAACACCTGTTAACTAGAGACAACTGTAGTCTGCCACATCAATACTGTGTTCTACTGTAGTGAGACTAGATCCATCAGCACAATCAGTGTCAGGGACTAACAACATCAGTGATTGTTTGGCCTCACTGGTCACACAAACACCTGTTTACTAGAGACAACTGTAGTCTGTCACATCAATACTGTGTTCTACTGTAGTGAGACTAGATCCATCAGCACAATCAGTGTCAGGGACTAACAACATCAGTGATTGTTTGGCCTCACTGGTCACACAAACACCTGTTTACTAGAGACAACTGTAGTCTGCCACATCAATACTGTGTTCTACTGTAGTGAGACTAGATCCATCAGCACAATCAGTGTCAGGGACTAACAACATCAGTGATTGTTTGGACTCACTGGTCACACAAACACCTGTTAACTAGAGACAACTGTAGTCTGCCACATCAATACTGTGTTCTACTGTAGTGAGACTAGATCCATCAGCACAATCAGTGTCAGGGACTAACAACATCAGTAATTGTTAAGGCTTACTGATCACACAAACCCCTGTTAACTAGAGACAACTGTAGTCTGCCACATCAATACTGTGTTCTACTGTAGTGAGACTAGATCCATCAGCACAATCAGTGTCAGGGACTAACAACATCAGTGATTGTTTGGACTCACTGGTCACACAAACACCTGTTAACTAGAGACAACTGTAGTCTGCCACATCAATACTGTGTTCTACTGTAGTGAGACTAGATCCATCAGCACAATCAGTGTCAGGGACTAACAACATCAGTGATTGTTTGGACTCACTGGTCACACAAACACCTGTTAACTAGAGACAACTGTAGTCTGCCACATCAATACTGTGTTCTACTGTAGTGAGACTAGATCTATCAGCACAATCGGTGTCAGGGACTAACAACATCAGTGATTGTTAAGGCTTACTGATCACACAAACCCCTGTTAACTAGAGACAACAGTAGTCTGTTACATCAATCCTGTGTTCTACTACTGTAGTGAGACTAGGTCCATCAGCACAATCAGTGTCAGGGACTAACGACATCAGTGATTGATTCAACGAGTTGGTTAGACAAACGTCTGTTAACTACACAAAATTATTGCAGGTCGCCATGTTAATACTGCCACGGCTACTGTGTTTTGACTAGATCCACGTCTTCATTGTTTAGTTTTAAGAGCTAAAACTATTTCGCAATCTTAAAATATGAGTTTTGTTATTTGTAGTAACATATAATACAATACCTACTATTGACACATTTACTGTGTTCTACTACTGTAGTGATACTAGAACCATCAGCTAAATCAGTGTCAGGGACTAACAACATCAGTGATTGTTAAGGCTTACTGATCACACAAACACCTGTTAACTAGAGACAACTGTAGTCTGTCACATCAATAATGTGTTCTACTACTGTAGTGATACTAGAACCATCAGCACAATCAGTGTCAGGGACTAACAACATCAGTGATTGTTAAGGCTTACTGATCACACAAACACCTGTTAACTAGAGACAACAGTAGTCTGTCACATCAATACTGTGTTCTACTACTGTAGTGATACTAGATCCATCAGCACAATCAGTGTCAGCGACTAACAACATCAGTGATTGTTAAGGCTTACTGATCACACAAACACCTGTTAACTAGAGACAACTGTAGTCTGTCACATCAATACTGTGTTCTACTACTGTAGTGATACTAGATCCATCAGCACAATCAGTGTCAGCGACTAACAACATCAGTGATTGTTAAGGCTTACTGATCACACAAACACCTGTTAACTAGAGACAACTGTAGTCTGTCACATCAATACTGTGTTCTACTACTGTAGTGATACTAGATCCATCAGCACAATCAGTGTCAGGGACTAACAACATCAGTGATTGTTTGGACTCACTGATCACACAAACACCTGTTAACTAGAGACAACTGTAGTCTGTCACATCAATAATGTGTTCTACTACTGTAGTGAGACTAGATCCATCAGCACAATCAGTGTCAGGGACTAACAACATCAGTTATTGTTTGGACTCACTGATCACACAAACACCTGTTAACTAGAGACAACAGTAGTCTGTCACATCAATACTGTGTTCCACTACTGTAGTGAGACTAGATCCATCAGCACAATCAGTGTCAGGGACTAACAACATCAGTGATTGTTTGGACTCAATGATCACACAAACACCTGTTAACTAGAGACAACTGTAGTCTGTTACATCAATACTGTGTTCTACTACTGTAGTGAGACTAGATCTATCAGCACAATCAGTGTCAGGGACTAACAACATCAGTGATTGTTTGGACTCACTGATCACACAAACACCTGTTAACTAGAGACAACTGTAGTCTGTCACATCAATACTGTGTTCCACTACTGTAGTGAGACTAGATCCATCAGCACAATCAGTGTCAGGGACTAACAACATCAGTGATTGTTTGGACTCAATGATCACACAAACACCTGTTAACTAGAGACAACTGTAGTCTGTTACATCAATACTGTGTTCTACTACTGTAGTGAGACTAGATCTATCAGCACAATCAGTGTCAGGGACTAACAACATCAGTGATTGTTTGGACTCACTGATCACACAAACACCTGTTAACTAGAGACAACTGTAGTCTGTCACATCAATACTGTGTTCCACTACTGAAGTGAGACTAGATCTATCAGCACAATCAGTGTCAGGGACTAACAACATCAGTGATTGTTTGGACTCACTGGTCACACAAACACCTGTTAACTAGAGACAACTGTAGTCTGTCACATCAATACTGTGTTCCACTACTGTAGTGAGACTAGATCTATCAGCACAATCAGTGTCAGCGACTAACAACATCAGTGATTGTTTGGACTCACTGATCACACAAACACCTGTTAACTAGAGACAACTGTAGTCTGTCACATCAATACTGTGTTCCACTACTGTAGTGAGACTAGATCTATCAGCACAATCAGTGTCAGGGACTAACAACATCAGTGATTGTTTGGACTCACTGATCACACAAACACCTGTTAACTAGAGACAACTGTAGTCTGTCACATCAATACTGTGTTCCACTACTGTAGTGAGACTAGATCTATCAGCACAATCAGTGTCAGGGACTAACAACATCAGTGATTGTTAAGGCTTACTGATCACACAAACACCTGTTAACTAGAGACAACAGTAGTCTGTTACATCAATCCTGTGTTCTACTACTGTAGTGAGACTAGGTCCATCAGCACAATCAGTGTCAGGGACTAACAACATCAGTGATTGTTTGGACTCACTGATCACACAAACACCTGTTAACTAGAGACAACTGTAGTCTGTTACATCAATACTGTGTTCTACTACTGTAGTGAGACTAGAACCATCAGCACAATCAGTGTCAGGGACTAACAACATCAGTGATTGTTTGGACTCACTGATCACACAAACATCTGTTAACTACACACAATTATTGCTGGTCGCCATTTCAATACCATCACTGCTACTGTTTTCTGACTAGATCCACGTCTCCATTATTTAGTTGTAAGAGCTTATACTATATCGGAATCTTAAAATATGAGTATTGTTATTACTAGTAGCATATAATACAGTACCTACTATTTACACATTTACATGTATTTAAGTGAAACTTAAAACACGCTTTAGTAATGCCGTTTAATATGCTTTTAGGAGGTTGGTTACCTCTTTACACCCTTTTTATCCGTATACGTGGGAATTAATGCCTGATCATGGAATGAACTAAGCATAGTAAAGGATAAGCTGGTACATTATTAGAAAGAACTGTACTGGTAATTTAATTGGTAACACCATGAAACGAACCTAAAACATAACTGCTTAGGCTTTACTCTTCTTTTTTCTATTGACTGATCCAACGAATCAACCTTTTGTTTAATAAGTTTCAATTATTTAATTAGTTAACAAAAGATTTCTCAAAATAGTCATTAATTATCTTTACCAGTTTAGTAGTATGATTCAGTTATTGACGATTAAGTCTCAAAACCCCCAAAATCCATACATTTTATGTCTGTCAGGTAGGCTATCATAGCTGATACCAGACATTATGTTTGTACACGGCACTTTACCACAATAATGACTTTAAAGTTTGATCTGGACGGAAATTGCAACGTAACAAAGTTTGGTAATTACAAACTGTAATTGTTCACAGAACCGTTTGGTTTAACTTTTGATTGCAACATTTTGCGTCATCAAAGACTTTAACCACAAATTTATATGAGTTTCTATTTTTAGGTAAATTAAAAAATATAATTTTGGCTATATTATACAAAGTAACGTTATTTCCAGGTTTGTAACGGAATTGTTTACAGCGTAAAGTCAATAAGTTCCCGAAATAGGTTTACAGAGTTATTTAACATAGAGGTAGGAAAGTTAATCGTTATTAATATAAATTAATTGCTGATAAGTCGATATTAGTGTGTATACATGACTAGTAGTGAAAACATAATCATTACTTACCACAATTGGACTCTTATTTATATGTGTAAATTGAAATTTTTAACTTTGCATTGTGTATAAATTATAAAAATACAACCTTCAAAAAATCAGTTTAAAATCTCTAAAAAGTCACGATGGATCAAGATTTGAAATCAACTGCTACGACATGCTCGGGAATGAATGTACTTTTTATATTGTTATTGACAGGCAAATAGAGTACAATTAGATACAAAGTTTGCACTAGGTTTATGTTACCTGGATTCTGTCTCCGATCCACGGTATAGGAAATTACAGCTGTTTCGTCTTTTATTGGCACACCCTCAGGTTTGGTGAACGCAAGCTTTTCTATAAAATATCCCTCGGTGTTGTGTTCGTCATGGTTTTTCGTTAACGGTTATTAGTGATAATTTTAACCATCCAATAGACAAACATCATGGAATACAAAGTTTACAGACAATTGATATATTTTTTACAGTTTGTCATTAACTATGACAAAACACAAATTGAAGCTCGCCATTACACAAAAATAAAGGAAAAAGTAAATACTACATTTAGGTGTGTTATTTGTTGAAAAATTATAAAAAATTAAATGAATGAATAAAGAAATGAAATAATATACACATAACATACAGCATGAACAAAATACATACTTTCGAATACATAAATTATCACTAAATTATCAGCTAAGACTCAAATAAAAAGAACATTAATTTCTGTGTTACTTATATTATACAGTGTGTAAATTAAGTATGGAAACAAATCTGTATTTTTAAAACCGAAATAGATAGAAATATTCTATTTGTGGCAATAATAGTTAACAAAGATTCCGCAATTTTTCACATGAAAAATATTTTTTTACCCCCCTAACAGGGTAGGTGGTAGGGGGTGACTTATTTTTTTCAAATAGCAACCCCTATTGAGTGACCCCTCATTTTGAAGAGTTTGTCAAAAGAAACACAATGACGCAAATCCGAGGTGAATATCTCACTCCTAGCCCAAATGGCGGATATTCCAAAATTTGATTTATTGTACGTGAAAAGCACCAATTTCACAAATAATGGAAAGAAATCTGTATTTTTAAAACCGAAATAGATAGAAATATTCTGTTTGTGGAATTGATTGTTGACATAGGTTCCGCAATTTTTTTAATCAACAATATTTTTTCAACCCCTTTAACAGGGTAGGGGGTGGGAGTGACTTATTTTTTTCAACAACAACCCCTATTGAGTGACCCCTCATTTTGAAGGGTTTGTTAAAAGAAAAAGAATGACGCAAACCCGAGGTAGATATTTCACCCCTAGCCTAAATGGTGGGTAATGAAAAATTTAATTTTTGTAAAAAAAGCCCATTTTGGAATATCCGCCATGTTAGCTAGGAGTGAGATATTCACCTCGGATTTGCGTCATTGTGTTTCTTTTGACAAACCCTTCAAAATGAGGGGTTGCTATTTGAAAAAAATAAGTCACCCCCTACCACCTACCCTGTTAGGGGGGTAAAAAAATATTTTTCATGTGAAAAATTGCGGAATCTTTGTTAACTATTATTGCCACAAATAGAATATTTCTATCTATTTCGGTTTTAAAAATACAGATTTGTTTCCATACTTAATTTACACACTGTATATTAAATAATTATTTCTAGATTCCTTAAACATCTTTTACACTTGGAAACCGTTGCGCTTATTTATAAATTTTTAATATACATTTATTAAATGTTGTATTATTTTGATTATTTTCCGTTAGTTTTTTTTATGAATCAGTTTTTTAGTTCAGGATATTTCCACTCAAACAGGGTTACCAATCTCCGGTGAATGTAAAACTTCCAAGTTGCTTTAAGATTGAATAGACAGATCTGCCTCTGATGTGTTTCTAACAGTTTCCAATAAGTGTTTGGTTAATTGGTTTACAGTTTGTCAGTTTATAATCAAAATGGAAACTAATTTGGTTTGATGTTCTGTTGAAGTGGATCCTATGAATTGATAGATTGATTGAAGTATCTTTAATACAAAATTAAATAAACACTTTTGTATCATTTACATTTTTTAGTTAATTGTTTAAAGTGTTTTAATCTAAACTTTGAGATAACCCCGTGTTTTCTCCTTTCTTAGGGTATTTAATTAATTTCGATATAAAATTACATTATACGGGTGAGTGACGAATAGTGACTTAAAAATCCGTTAATTGAGCTTTATGAACGCGTGATAAAAATACTTCAGTACAAAATTGGTGTGGCTTAGTTTTATCATCTAAAAAAATTAACTAAAACCATTATTTTAAGGCGTTTGTAAGGCAAACTATATTATTAAAAACATAATAACTATTCAGTTAATTATTTTAAGTAACTACCTTATAATGTGTAATCTGGATGCAAATTAAGTATACCGTTAAGTAGATTTTCTACGTGATATGGTTGTGGTTTAGAGTATATTATTAAGAAAACATTCCTTCTAAAAGGAGGTACCTCTTCCATAGGAATACATCACTCTTTAAACACTCAACCAATCATTTTGTTTTGCTTTAGTAGACTTTTTATGTACCGGTATGTAAATAAAAACCAAAAACATGCACAAAACACTGGACCCCTCATTTATTTAAATTTGTAGCAGGACACGCGATAGGCACGGTTATAAAAACATGGTTTTCCACTCTGTTCTATTAAGTACAGGCTCCACCAGACAAAAACCCTAATGCTGACGCAATGTTGCCAACGTGAAAACATAGCAAAGTGTAACGTAAATTATATGAAAATACCCTAATAAAACTTTTGAAAACCTAAGAATAAACTTATGAGTTTAGATTTATAAACCTAATCCATAACAGGAAGAATCTATCATCCGATGCTCTCGATCTATTTAATGGATTAAGTTGAACAACATATGTACATAAAATATACAGGGTGTCCCGGAACTCTCTACCAATATTTTAGGGCATTGCTCCTGGGTAAGAAACATACCTAAATATCATATTTAAATTGTCCGGAAGTCCTTAGTTACTCACACAGCCACCATTTTGTTTTTTTCAATTATTAAAATATTTTCTAAAGAATGGTTAAACATACGAAATGGAAACTTAGCACAAACATTTAGGACAACTAGACAAAGCTACCAAAAAATTATCCCGATTTTTCAAATTCATAAAACAAAATGGCGGTAATTTAAATTTTTTGTAAAATCAATGGTTTTTTAGTTATTTAAGAAAACAAATTTAAATTACCGCCATTTTGTTTTATTATTTTGAAAAATCTTCATAATTTTTTTGTAGCTTTGTCTAGTTGTCCTAAATGTTTGTGCAAAGTTTCAATTTTATATGTTTAACCATTCTTTAGAAAAAAATTAATAACTGAAAAAAAAAACAAATGGCGGCTGTGTAAGTAACTAAGAACTTCCGGACAATTTAAATATGATATTTAGGTATGGTTCTTACCCAGGAGCAATGCCCTAAAATATTGGTAGAGAGTTCCGGGACACCCTGTATAAGGCACTGTTAAAATCGTTTGGACATTAAAGTATGTTTGGTATTTTACCAACTTATAGTCATTAAACATCAAAAGGGTCGTTGGCTGTTTGACTGACCATTTTTCACTCGTTGAGCCGCAAAAAGAACTCTTTGCTCCTCAAGGTCTAATAGTTAATTCATACGCTGCGCTGCCTTGTCATAGTGATAAAATGCTCGACTTTCTCATTTTTTAAGGCCAGCCTTGATTTTGATTTCATAGCATGCATTAATTGACGTAGAACAGCAATGTTCCATACTGGAATGATTTTCATATAATTTGTTTTGATTTTAACTGTAAAACTATAGATTTAAAACATTGTGCAGCAACGGAAATAAATATTCAAAAGTAACCATGTATGATTAGTTGGATGATAAAATAACTTTTGCACAAAAGCCAATATAAATTGTTGGATACTCGCTGTAAATATGTATGAAGATTTTTTTCTCAAATAAGTCATTAACCTTTAGTATTGTTTTCGTATGAGAATAAAATAAGAGATTTTAAAGCGAACATTTTTTTACAGTTGTTTTTTCTTACTTCAATAGACATGAGTTTTCGAGTGTATTTTTTATAACTCTAATAGTAATTTAACTTAACGTAACGTAGGTTTGTCACGAAACTCAGGAAATTTGATATTAAATTCTTAGTTTTTAAAGGTGAAAAGTCTCAGATTCGAGTGCAAGAAGGCGCCTTTTGTCATTACATAACAATAAATAAAAAAATAAAAAAATAAAAATCTCGGGGTTACCGAGATTTACAGCTAAATATATTGCAATAGAGAAAATATATTATTGAGTGGCAAAATAATTTCCATTTTAACCCATAAACAAGGATTTACTTTGTTAAAAACTCAAGAGGAAAGTACACTAATGCTAAAAGCTTTGGTTGTTATTTTACTTTAAAATTAATCCCTTACTAGTATTCTTTAATCCCAATGTGTACATACTGAAGTAGGTAATTAGAAATAGATTTTTTTAGAGTCTGTTGATACAGTGGAGCGAGCTGGTCTAGTATTAGAGCGCGGGGCTTCGGAGCACAAGGTCCCGGGTTCAAATCCCGCCAATCACCAATGGATTAAATGTATGTGATAATGCTGCAACCTTCTAGGGCGAGCCTGAAGTAATGTAAAACAGTTCCGGGTTACAACTAACACCCTAGGAAGGTGGGACAAAAAACTCTGTTGATAAAATTTCTACCTCCAAATTGGCGTTTGAAGGTGCAAACCAACGCTCATTATGTTGTTTTGATCATCCAACGCCTTTATGTCAGATCAAAGAGTTCATTGCGTGAAAGTACTTGAAAATCTCCTCACCCCCCCTCATAATCATTGTCTTGCTTAAGTATCACCATAAAGAAATATTTAACCTGCTAAAATATCTAATACAGAACCACGTTCTGGTTGAATATAGTACAGAATAGGTAAACAAAATTCAATAAATCTAATAATAAAGTGAGTATAGACATACGAATCTTAAATTGATGGGATCAATTTATTACGAGCTCACATTTCTATTAAAAAAAAGACAAATACTTTTTTCTTGTTTGTTTAGTTTTAGTTCGAACTAGTCATAGTTCTCTCAAAACCATTTGATTTTCGCCCTACAGCAGATAGAAGAAAAATCAAGACAGTTAAAAACGAATCATGAATAAGTTATCACATATTCTGTACACATAAGAAATATTAGTGACTAAATTTAATTTTAAACTGTATAATGTCTGCAACGGATGTATTGGTTGTTGTTTACTACAAATTGTTTTACTGCAAACTCATAATCGTTCATCAAATCTGAAACAGAAAATTATTCATTACTAAAAAGGTTCGTTTGCAAATTTGATAACCAGATTTGCTGAAGAACTGTCGGGAACGGCTTGTAAGGTTATGATAGTCAAAGTTTCAGACAAAATGTTTGCTTGGTTAATAGGTTAAATTGGTCAAATTGCCTGATTAGCGTACATGGTTCATAGTGACGTAATTGAACCCAATACAACATTCAACACAGCAACATACTTACACTACCATTAATGGGCAACAACTGAACACCTGAAAAACTTATGTTTTTAGAGTACTCAAATTTCTACATGCCTCACTGATTTTTGTTGTTGTTGAGAAGCTCAATTTTCTATTTTTAGTATAAGCCTACTGAACTTCTTATCAAACAAGAAAATATGCAATGCAATAACCTCTTTATTTACACTTTCTATAACTCTGATGGTTTTCGTTACAATAAATATTTATTAAATATAAATAAACCATTTTCGCTTTAAACCTGTATGATCAGGCATGCAACCTGTCTCAAGGGTAGGGTGGCTTATCAATTACAGAAAATATATTTAGTTTAACAAAAATGAGTTAAATTTTTTTTGCCAATTGCTACAATAATACTCTCTGGGGACTGGAGGATTGATTGTAATGATTCAATCATGTTAATTTTATTTTTAACTAAATCAACATTCTCAAGCTCATCAGCTCTAAACTAATAGTTTTAAACTTTAAGCATAATTGTATCGTAAGAAAAGGTTTAACATTTAGAATTCTTTACACTTCATTATGTTTTTTTTTGTTCTTACTTAAACAAAAGGTTTAAAACTTTATAGACTCACAATGGTTTTTGTTCTTAACACTTTGACCGCTCGTACTCAGAATATTATTTTTACAGCGAAACAATTTTTTTTCCTTTTTATGAGCCATCAACACTGAGAAGCTTAATATGTTCAAGATTCTGAGAAAAATCAGTAGCTTTTCAATGTTTAAAGACTATATCCAACTGTTCTTGATCATAAGAGCATAAGACTTAAACAGTCATGGTAAAAAAGGGTGTCAGCAATTTATGTATACAATGTTCTACAATGCTCTTCTCATAACAATTTACATTAAATCTGCATTCTAATTCAGAATAAAATATCTACAAACTTGCTGTTTTAGTTTAGCAATAAATTAATTTTAGTTCAAGTTATATACATTGTTTTTTACAAAAACAATCTGAGCTGAATTATAAGTCTAAAGGGTTGGCCAAGGTAATTAAGTAATTGACATTTACAAGTCGTTATCGGATCCGACCTTTCAGCTAATTACTTCTCATCAAGCATCACATGGAGTAATTGACATTAGATCAATTACCAATCTAGTGTTACACTCGCATCACATCATGACGATCCATTGATACACCTTAGGTTATATGTGGACTTGCGTATCTTTTAGCACAAACAACCGAATGAAATTATCGATTATTCGATTGTTTCATTCGAAATATCGTTTGGGTAGTTAGGTTAGTTTAACATTACCTAACTAACCAAACGATATATCGAATAATCGATATATCAATCGATATTTTCATTCGGTTGTTTGTGCCAACAGATACGAAAGTCTACCCGTGACAACTATTAATGAAGGAAAATATTTAAAAGTGTGTAAGTAATTGGCAGTTAATATTACGACAAAACACCACTTACATCACCCTAAAACACGAGTAGTAGATGTTTTCGTCATATTTGGGAAAAGAAACACAATAATGACATATCAATTAATTGAAGTCGTTCGAGACCAATGTGATACCAATATACCTCATAGAGAACAATGATTTCAAACTTTATATCAGTGAAAAAGCGTAGCATTGTACAATTTGAACACAGCAAAGTGGAAAGTTTATGTAAAGTTTTCTTTTCCGTTTTCAGAGTTGCCAACTGAAGTGTCAAAGTTCATAATCTTCTAAGCGTGTTTGGAAACAACAAAATACCTCTTGAATAAACGAAACTTTGCGTTACAATTTATGACTTTTGATAAGGAAAGATGTACTATTACATTATTCCTGGTATATGATTATAATTTAGTTTCCTTAATCTTTCTTTTCAAGGAAATATAAAAGCAAGGGAGAAACATTTTTATATGACATAATGTTTTAGACAATTTTTTTGTTAAATAAAGATGCACTTGTACGAACTACTATTTAATTAAGAAGACACCTATAGCAGAGCATTGCAATAAAACACCAGAATAACATGTAAATATTAACATCGATAATTCTCGCAACATAGAATGAGAAGATGGATAAACAACCATTTGCTAACAAGATATACGTATCTTAAAAATTTGTTTCAACTGAACTTTGATTTAATATTAAATTGCATTTAAATGCATACAAATAAATACAACCTAAACGGATTGTATTTTGATACTAGAAGAGTACCCGTCCTTCGTACGGGGTGGCATATAAGTAAAAAAATGTTTATATCAGTTATACTCAACTCAAGCTTTGAGCTTGCAATGGAGGAGGACACATTTTGATAAAATTTACTATAGTAAAAACACATCTACCATAGCCATAATATTCCATCACTTCATCTAAACAATTAGAGAAAAATAAATTATTAAAAGTTTACAAAATATCAAAAATTATTCATGAAATTAAAAACACAAACACAACTGTAAACAATCCTACTTTGACAGTTCTCATTGCATATCACAGTTTGTTGTTGCTGCTTAGTTAAAATTAGCTGTTTTCATAAATGCAAAAAAAATATAGTGCTGCACCCTGTTGGTAAATCTTAAAACCTTTAATGATTTTGCATATCATAGAACCAACTTTTTTAGTTGAAACAACTGACTAAATTATTCAATTCCCTTTAAATATGAATACTCATAAGATTAACATGAGAAACTACAGAGCCACTGGGGCGGAGCCCGAAAGGGTTTTTGAGATAAGAATATGCCTATATGTTAATCGGGAGCGTGAGCTACCATCATGCCAAATTTCAGCCCAATCCGTCCAGTAGTTAATGTGTGATTGAACTTCAAACAAACAAACAAACACACAAACATTCACATTTATAATATTAGTAAGATAAACCTTAAACACATGTTTTTAATTATTGACGACAGTTTAGCGAGAGATACGTCATTGATCAGCTGTTTTGTCACGCGACATATCGTGACGTAACTGACAATACGTGAGACGTTAGAGAAGTTTGACGTTCTGAGGAAATACAACTAAGAATAACCTTTGGTAAACTTTCCTTCAACATTAGAGTTATTTTAAGATACCTCTTGTTTATTATAGTACTATCTAGTTTATTTTATTAGCTTTTTTACACTGTCAGGTTAATTGCATTTAACCCTATGAAATACTTATATCTAGGAAACAAATTAGGAATTTTTATGCATTTAAAAATATTTTCATTTTGATACGCCTAATAAACTTATAAATATTATCAATAAATTATGTTCACAGTTTTTATAAAGTAACAAATTTATTTACAAACAACTTGTTTATATTTATTTAGCAATTCTAATAGTGTATTTATTTGAATAGCATAAAATCTTTGGAAGCCATCAAGTTGACTTATTAGGAGAGTATTAAGATAAACAATCACTATGTCCATTATACCTGTGTATATTGACTTTACTCATGGAAGAATGTATCTAAATTGGTGAAATATGTTAAACGTGATTGGCCATTTTACCATGTACTTCCACATATTTTTTGTTAGGCTGCCATCCAAATCATTGGCTTGATCAGTAATGCACTAAAAATATACGCTACTCCGTTTTCCAGACATTATTTTGTGTTAAAGCAAACAAACAAACAAAGTAAATTTTAAAAACATTTTGGAGAAAAAGATTAGTTGACGAATTATAAACCTAAAAACATAAAAAGCCCTATTTTAAAATTTTGTATTAAAATAAAAACATCAACATAACTGAAAATAATACTACATTCACAGTTCATATTGTGCATCACAGCTTTTTGTTGCTGCTTAGTTCAAATTAGCTGTTGGTATAAATGCAAAAAAATATTAATAGTGCTGCACCCTTTTGATAAGCCTTATAACTTTTTAATGCTATGGAACACCATAGAACCAACTTGTTTGGTTGAAACAGCTGTTAAGATTGTTTAAATTCTTTCTATATGAATATAAGATGATAATGGACAATTTCAGAGCCAATGGGGTGGAGCCCAAAAAGATTTTTGAGATAAGAATATGTATATATGTTAATCGGGAATATGAGCTATCATCGTACCATTTCAACCCAATCCAACCAGTAGTTAATGCGTGATTGAACTTCAAACAAACACACAAACTTTCACATTAATAGCATTATGATATGATCATAATGCCAAATTTCAGCCCAATCTGACCCGTTGTTAATGCGTGATTGAACTTCAAACAAACAAATAAACAAACTTACACATATATAATATTAGTATGATAGAATACTGATGGAACCTGCTTTGCAATAGGGTCGTATACATTTCTAAAGTGGTCCTATAGAAGGAAATGCGATTCCATTGATAAGATACTGTTGCGTATTCGATATTGTATTCAAGATATACCACCTGCTCCCTCGAGAATACTCCGGGATATTATTTCAAGCTCTTGGAATTCTCTTCGGAGTAATTTTTCCATTTATTTACACTTCTTTCGAGCAACAACCTCGAAGGAACAAGTGCAACTTTCCGATTTTATTTTGTTAAATGTTAATGAACTTTATGAAGTTTTATCTATAAAAATAAATTTTACCATCTACTTAATTAAGCTGCTTATTAGTAACGTTTACCAATGTTCGTTATTTTTATTTAATTTGTTCAAAAGTGACGTCTGGGTTTAAAAGAATAATATTTGGCAATAAACTACTGATAAACAGACCTTGTGCTTTCTTATATGGGTGTTACCAAGAAATTAGCTAAAATAATAACAAATTATATTTAAAATATATTGCATATTTCAATACCGATTTGAAATTTAATTTCTATACTTTGCTTTGTAAATTGCCTTGATGGATGTTACATAAAAACGGTTATTTCCCCATTTCTCTGAGCTGTGAAATAACTAGTAATAATACTAGAAATAACAAGCTCACTCACCTTTAGTCTAGCCATTCATCCAATTTTGCTCAAGTTCAAATCAAAACTAAAACTGTTTTATTTAGACGATGGTACATTGGCTGGTGATCCGAAAACTGTATGGGAGGACATCAACATACTGATAAGTGAATAAAAAAAATAAGATTAACAATTAATCCTAAAAAGTGTGAGTTATTTTTCACATCAAACATCATTGACCCTGACATAGAAACACATTTCAGAACTGTTCTTCCAGGAATTCAAACAGTACATTCCTCAGAATTATATCTTTTAGGTTCTCCTTTGTGTTTTGAAGGATTTCAAAACCCATTGAATAAACATTTAGAATCTTTGAAGATCATGGTCGAAAGGTTTAAATCACTACCCAAACACATTGCCTATTTTTTGTTGAAAAATTGCCTCGGTATACCCAAAATGCTTTATACACTTAGAAGTGTATAAACATTTCTATTTCAACAAGCTTTAAGTACTCTGGACGATACAATTATTTCATCCCTGAAGGATATTTTAAACCTAAATATTACACCCAAGCAAATGGAACTCAAGCAAGTCTCCCTATAAGCCGTGGTGGCATTGGTATACGAAGTCTCATTGATTTAAGTTTGCCCACTTTTCTTTCATCATGTGCAGGAGTAACACCACTCGTCTCCAACATACTTGATATACCAGTTGACGAATTGGCGTTATATTTCTGTACTAATGGAATCGAAGAGTTTTTAAAAAATTACAATGAACTGCCTTCAAACCCAATCTTACAGCATAAATGGGACAACATAGTAATGAAGAAGAAAGAAGAAAATTTAAAATTCGAAAACGTTCAAGATTTAGCAAGAATGAATGCCATCAAAGAAAAAGAGTCTGGAGCATGGTTACATGCCTTTCCATCAAAAAATATTGGTATGTTTATGGATGACAAAAGCTTCCAAATTAGTATTGGACTTAGATTAGGTTGTAATCTCTGCCGAGAATTTCAGTGTGTCTGAGGTGAAATCGTAGACAAGAGAGGTTTACACCCGTTATCCTGTATCAACAGTTCTGGAAGATTTTTCCGACACGCTGAAGTTAACAATCTGATAAAAAAAGCTTTGGTGTGTGCTGACATCCCAGCCCAACTGGAACCCAAAGGTCTTGACCGAAATGATGGGAAGCGGCCAGATGGAGCCACAATCATCCCCTGGAGCAAGGGCCAATGTCTAATCTGGGATTTCACTTGCTCTGATACTTACGCAGTAAGTTATATAAATCAAACAAAAAAGCAATCCGGAGCAGCAGCTGAAATGGCCACCCAGAGAAAACATACAAAATACTCTAATATTACGTCAAAAGGATACCAATTAATCGTCCTGGGTGTGGAAACTGCTGGGCTATGGTGCAAGGAAGGCAAGAACTGGGTAAATCAAATAGGCCGCAAGCTAATAGAAAAACAGGCGACCATAAAGCAAGGAGCCACTTAATACAACGAATTGCCATGGCCATACAGAAAGGAAATGCCGCCAGCATAATTGGTTCCACACCCACAGACGACGACCTTTCATCAATATTTTATTTGTAAAATTAATGTAAGAATTAAATTTTGTCTATTAGTGAATAAATTAAAATAATGAAATTAAAAAAAGAAAACTAGTAATAGAAACACAATGAACTGTTTACTTTTGTATGTTGTTTTAGCTATTATTATAATAAAATTAACAGAAAATTTTAATGGATTTTCATATTTGTAGGATCAATTCATGCTTCATAGTTTTTAGGGAATAGAGAAAGAAATATACATATTTATAGTACTTATATAAATAACGTAACCTGATAAACGTTTGTATCTACCAACCATTTTTTTTAAGATAAAACATAGAGTGCACGCTACACCATAAATAAATCAGAATATGACTTAAGGGGAAAAAACAAATTAAAAAATCTATAAAACCAAACTAGTTATTTCTTGTGGCTTGATTCCAAATATATTTTCTTTAACGGGTTTACCTTTAAACAGTGTTAAGATACAAGTTATTTTTTTTGTTATCGTTGTTTTTGTTAGGACCTGCTAAGAGCGTGCCAGCAAAGACAGTTCTAATGCTCCAGATGTTGCAATTGTAACAAATATCCCATTCCATTCAGTTATCTGTTTCGTTTAACTGTCAAAGGAAGATAGAAAATCCTCCGGAAATAAATTGTACGTGCTTAGAGAAAATTGTCTAGTTTACTTTCAACATATTTCTTGTATTTCCTGCTGTCAACTGTTTACTTGACGGACTGCTATGCCATATGTAATAATGTAACCAAAAGTATTTACCTTGAAAAAAATGAACTTTTCTGTAGAAGAAATTAGGTGGTTTACACGTTTTTGGTAAAGCACGTTGTGACTTGTTGACAGCGTCAACGCACTACTTGTTAATTAATTTCAATTTACTCAATCAAACTTTTAGCTCCAATTAATCCCATAGTTTGAATAAAAATTAGTATTTTTTGTATTTTAACAAAACGATAGTACAATTTTAAATACCTATATTTAAAAACACTTTACAAACTTATACAGAAAAGTTCTAAGATATTTAATATGAAAATAAATTTATCTAATTTAGTTGAAAACAGGCAACCCTTTTTATAAGTAGGTATACCTCTTCTGGGTTTCTGAGAAAGATTAAGGACTCTATGTTAAAAAAATTGCAATCAAATATCACAAAAGGCAGTTTATTTGTAATCTTTTGATTCCCAAATAATGAAAAACTTGAAAACTTGGACACCAAAGTAAGTAATCTAAAACTAACACTGTATACCTAAAAAAAAATAATCTTTTGTGAAAAAATAAACATATTTCCGTAAAAATTACAGTTATAAAGTTATTGTAACTTATGTTATTTTCCCATAAAATAAAAAAAAGGATTTTTGGAGAAAAGCTGATTTTTATCAAAATTAATATGTTATGGTCCTTATAATTCTAAAAAAAATTTAAATTGCTGTAACAATTACGTTTCAAAGGTTATTGCAACTATTGTGATTTTTAACTATAAAATATCATATTTACTCTCACCGCTTACCCATGATAAAGGTTGTTGAAGAGCTTATGGGAGAAAGTATGAGTCAGAATGCTGATACCGTTTATTTTACGAAACACTTTATCTGACTAATTTAATACCGTAATATTAAGTATGAAAGCGTTTATATCCAATCCACTGTCATCAGCTTTTAATGAATACAATTTTTACAACTTGGGATTTAAAAAAGTTAATGTAAACACGACAAAATGTATTATACCAACTGTGAAATTTACACACATTGCGATTAAATTCTGACATTGACTACTCCCTAATGATTTCCCTAATTACTTTAATTTAGAGCAAAATAAAACAACTTTAACGTAAAATATTTTCTCTACCATTAGGTTGTTCCATCTAATTAAAATTCTTTACTAGGCCAATAATAAAGGGTATTTTGACTTTTCAAAAAGGTTTTTTGGTAAAATATTGAAATATTCTATTAACATAAAAATGGATTTGTTTATAAAAAAAGGAAACTATTTTAAGATAAAGTGTCTTTGCACCTCAAGATAAATATTTAGAAAGCGTTGTAGTGTAACCACTATATGTACGATGTTTATAATTGAAACATTTAATGTTGGAGGTAAGAATTCATACCCCGTTTATTATTTCATGACAAACAGTAAACTGGTTAAAAATAAATACGCGAAATCGCGTCCTTTTTTCGCTTTATATCGGTAAGCATAATTAGAGAATGGAATCTTACTTGCAAATGTATTTTCTACAGTATTATTCTAAAACGAATTTTTTTACCAAAATGATAAACGTCAAGCTCGTTTGATTGATGTTTTTTAATAGAGTTTAATTTACTGTATTCAAAAAACTAAAAAATGTATTTTTCCATAATTAAACATTAAAATTGTAAAATGATAATTACATGTTGTAACATAAAGTTTTGAAACGGTTAAAATTACATTTAAAAATTGTCCATCAACAAATATTTGTTTTATGATTATTTATCATCTATTTCCGTTGTATATGCAAACGTTGGTAGTATCGTCGACTTTTCAATACCGAAATAGAGGTCATATCTATATGATGATGCTAAAGTCAATGTTTTACACAAACAGAACATCATAGAATATTAAATATTAAGAAAAACTCTTTGATTTAGGAAAAGCTCTTAAGCCAAGTGAAAGCATTTGTTTCTCATCCTTTTGTAACGTGCTTTTACTCTGAAATATATCAACATTAAGTGAAACTAATTTACATTATAAACATCCTAAGACGTTTATTAACTTTTTGGTGTTTTCTTGTGAACTTTATTGTCTTTACTCCTTGTTTTAACACTTGTTTAAGTGTTGTTGTAACTAATGTAGGTTATATATAATTTTTTTATGGTGACACTATTTGCTTGACGATCTTAAGAAAATCATCTCATACAATATATAAAAGTATCCGTTGATTTTTCTCTATTTTCAACAATAATTATGTTTGTTTTTTTGTTTACGTACTAGACATGTGTATAACAATTTTGAGCGAAATATGTAAATGCAAACAGTATTCTGGCTCAACGAAACCCCAAACTAAAAAAGTAATAACGATCCCAAAGTAATAACGAGTAACAAAGACAATTTACATATATAACAATAGAACAGTACTTGTTCAACAGTTAAACAATGCTGATTAGTTTGACAGAGTAAATAAAACAACACGCAATCTATAAAATAACTTTTATGGAAAGTGGGAAAGTTTATGGGACAATGTCTAGTGGGATTGTTACGTGAGAGGGAAAATAAATTGATTAAATACAAATATTCGATGTCAGTGGATGAGTAACTAGAGCTGAAGAAGTGAATACCATTGCTCAAACAATTATTGGGACTAATTACATTATAATTTGATGTTAATGTATTGTACATATAAGTTCATGCATTTACTTTTTTTCAACAAACTACACCGAACTCCAGTGAAGGGGTTCACCATTTGAACAACATTGTGCTACTAAAATTTCGTGATTCAAGAGTCTACAATGAAATATATGCACACTCACATTATTAACACATTTTTGACATTTTTTACACTCACAGAATGGATGGGATGACAGTTCTGTTACCTACTAAAATTAGCTGGTTCTTTTCCAGGATCATTTGATAATAACCAATCATCGAGGGCTTTGACCTTTTCTTAAATCAGCAACCTTACGATTAGCCTGATAGTTGAGCACTACGTACATTTAGCCACATTATTAACCCTAAAGAAAGTATTGGAAAGGGGTTTAGAAAAATAACTTAAGGTGAAAGAAGAATAAACATAAAGAACTGAGGAAGGACCAATAGCATCCGATACATCTCCAGAAGAGAACGACATCTGTTTTATATATTTTGTTCGGTAGTAAAACGAAACAGATAACATAGTTGATGGGGATATTTGTTACACTGAGAACATCTGTAGATACAGAATTGTTGTCGGTTTAGACTCAGCGGGAGTGTCACTGTTACATTCAACGTCGTTGTAAACACTTCTTGTTTTTGATTTGCAAGTTCATTGTAGAAAAGATTTACTAATATCTGCTTTATTTTATTTATCTATCATCATATATACAGTGGATGTTAAAATCATTTACATAATGAACAGTTACAGTTTTTTCGTTGATATAATGTTTACTGAATGCAGATGAAATTTTTTTTAGAAAATTGAGCAAAGAATTATTTGTCAAACTGTTATTAACTGCACCTGAAAACTCTTTATTCCAAAATTAACTGTCTGGGTAGCCCAGTTCTTAAGTGCTCTCCTTCAAATCTTAAAGTCGCAGGCTCGATTCCAAGTGAGATGGTTTATGGATCTATAAATACCATTTGTCATTGTGGTGTCGATTAATGAATGTTAACTAAGAAAGTGGACGTTACATAGTAAAAATACCAAGGACCATTTGTTATTGTGGTGTCGATTAATGAATGTTAACTAAGAAAGTGGACGTTACATAGTAAAAATACCAAGGACCATTTGTTATTGTGGTGTCGATTAATGAATGTTAACTAAGAAAGTGGACGTTACATAGTAAAAATACCAAGGACCATTTGTTATTGTGGTGTCGATTAATGAATGTTAACTAAGAAAGTGGACGTTACATAGTAAAAATACCAAGGACCATTTGTTATTGTGGTGTCGATTAATGAATGTTAACTAAGAAAGTGGACGTTACATAGTAAAAATACCAAGGACCATTTGTTATTGTGGTGTCGGTTAATGAATGTTAACTAAGAAAATGGATGTTACATAGTAAAAACACCAAGGGTTTGGAACGTTCGTGTACAAAACTTTATAAAGTGTCAAAGATGTAAAAACTTTCACTATAAAAATACTTTAAAATTAATTCACTAATTGATAAATCCCTACTATTTATTTGACTCCACAATTAGTGTGAAAATGGATTGATGTTTCCAAAAGAAAAATACATTAACACTTTTGCCATATATACATGCATTGGGGTACAGTGTATAGAAATCACTACTAAAAAACTGATAAATTTGACCATTTTTCGAAATCAAGGATAAAATCCAACACATACACTCCAACACATACTGTTTGTGTTGATGTTCAAGGATCATAAGGCTGGATAGCAAATCTGTTTATTAAATAAAAACTAAACAATCTGTTTGCTAAGTGTGAACCAAATGATTTACAAACAGCTACAGCGACTTGTGTATGTTTGGAATCCGGTCGTGTAGGCTATAACAGTTTGATGAAGTAGTTATCAATTATTATTACAAACTATCATGATTGGTCAAAATGTATACCTGGGGTTGTATTTGGCGATTTGATAGCTGACACTGATAGAACGATGGTTTTAATGTATAAATAATACATTTTCATGTAATTCTGTTTAATATATTTCCAGCTTTTTTATGTGATACACTGTCAGATAAATCCAGATTTTATCCCATTAAGGAAACGAAATGGTAAACATAATTGATTAATATAGTGTAATACGATATTTATAGCTTACGGTAAATAATTTAGTAATTTCTTTTAATGTAAATGTTAGTGTACAGTTACAAAAAGAAAAAGTCAAGGGTTGAGTACCATATATAATGCAGTATGGTTTTATATCCATGTACTCATGTTCAAATCAAACTAATGGATTTAGCCATTTGATAGTCGTGACTAGATCTTATTGAAAAAAAAAAACTATCGGAAGATAAAAGTATGTATCAGTCCAGCATATATTTCTTTCTGTTTTAATATCCCTCTCCACTATCAACCATGCTAAGAATGAAAACCTAAAAAGATTGCAGAGAGAATATAACAGGTGTTTATCGGATTCTTGAGTAATTTCTGGGAGAAAAGGCTCCAGTGGCACCCTCAATACAATTGTATATCTTGAATACAATATCAAATACGCTGCAGTATTTCATCGATAGGGTAGCATTTCCTTTCCTTTCTTTCAAATGTATTCGATTTGTATTAAGGCCATTATATAAAATTGGCGCTTCTTTAAGTGGCAATTCACAAGATCATGCAGTGCTCCTTTGTGAGAAAAAGGTTTAGGTGCTATTTAAATGTGTAACTTTAGTTAAGTATTTAAGAGAATATGTTTATGGTATATTTAATAATGTTCGGTGTATACAAAAAATATATATATATCTGGAAACACCCCAAATATGGTAAAGACGTGTACGTTAATACATATGAACTACATATACAAAAAGTATTTAAAAAGGCTAATTACAACAATAATATTAGCAACTCTGGTACTCTGCCATTAGCCCATACAGCTAATGGCAACTAAGGGACCTACAGTTTATAGTGGAATCCGAACCACATTTTTTGCAACTCTTAAGTAGGAATAAAACTTAACAGTAGTAAATACTCCTAGCACTGCATGGAAATAATCACATTGCCACCCACATCTGTGAACAGTACGCAAAATAGCTCATTTCCACTTTATTCATTTTTGAACGCTAAATCAGCTGATTTACTGTTTGTGTTTCTATAAAATATTAACATACCCAAAAACATTAAAAAACAAACGAAACCTAAATGGCAGTTTATATCAAACTTAAAGGGTAATCCTTATGCTATGAAAAGCTAATTACGGTGGTAAGAAAAGTCTTGTGTTTATTACAAGCAGTCATACCGCTCTCGATGTATGGCCACACAGCAGTATCTACAGTTCTCGAGCAGCAATGTCGTACTTTGCGCTCTTAAAACACAAATAGCTATTAGAGGCCAATTAAAAATATAGTATCACTAGTGATAATAACACTTACCCGCAATTTATACGGCCAGTTCAAGAGAATTACTCTTAAGTGGTAATAAAACTCAACTACAATATATGTTATAGCGCTAGTTAAAATAAAATCGATATTAAGTGGCAATAAACCTAAACTATAACGTGCGTAGTTTTATGGCCAATTAAAAGAATAGTTTCACTATTTAGTGATGATAAAGGTACTATAAAATATCTATTAATTGGTTCAGTGTTCAATGTAATTTAATGTAATTGTTAATAGAAACTCCCAAAGATCGTATAATTTGTATACGAATTTAAATACGTTTTAAAATAATAAGTTCAAAATGTGTTTGATATTCAACATATACCATTTGTTTGGAACTCTTAACACACCATTGCCAATCTAGTTTAAAAACCATAAAAGTTGTATTTGTACAAATTAACTTATTTAATCTATTTCTTCTTCCACGAATAATGTCTACAATTGATATTGCTTCGCTCTATTCGTCGAAGTCAACTGAACTGAACTTTACTTGCAGTGCTGAGAAAGGTTGCTGCTAAATTGGTCTTTCTGTGTAAAAAAAAACAATTAATCACTTATCGAGTTTGTTTTATTTGCATTTAAATGCACTGTTATTTCCCTAAATTTGACTAAAAACATTGATTCGCGGACTTACAGTGTAAACATCTAAAATAAAATTGAAAACTTTTTACGAACAGTATTCTAGTCAAATCTTTATTTATAAAATAAGTTCGTCATTTGGAAAATAAAACGGAACAAATAGTGAAATAATAGTTTTATAGTAACAATTTATTCAACACCAATAAGCTAATGTGAACGATAATAGTGTTATGTGATAGCAGTATCACAATAGATATCAGTTGCTGGACATTAGTTAATAGATTGAACATCGATTACATCTTTGTGGTAATTGTAGAGCTATTAACCCATTTTCTCTTCGACCCCACCCATTATGTTCTGTTTGCTCCATACTCCTATATCTCTTTACGATCACCGTTCTTATTATTTTAATTTGCCTTGCGTCCATCGAAATGCAAAATTATATATGTTCATGTTGTAATTGGTTATAAGTTGCTGTTGGTATGTAATTGGTAATAAGTTGTAGCTAAGTTTAAATACCCCTGAATCGGGGTAGTATTATTTTAATTGACCTTAAAACGTATGTTGTTTTCATTCATAACAGTAATGTTGATAACACGTTTATACAACACACCTACACTATTAGTATTGTCTTTGGTAATAGTAGATAGCAATACTGGGTGTAATACTAGAACGGTAATTAATCTAATTCCAATTACTTCACGCGTTAGAGATGCCTGATGGAAAGTAATTAGCTCAAAGATAGAATCCACAAACCAGTTTTTAACGTTGATTAATACTCAATTACATGAATGATTGTTAAACCAATATGAGTTTCTGAAATATATGTGCATATTGCTAATAGTTAGACTAGTTAGCCAGTTAGTTAGTTTGTTAGACTAATAGTTAGTTATAAAATAAACACTATGGACCGTTAAAACTTGTGAAGACACTAAAATAAGAAACCGTATAAAAACCGTCAGCACTAAATTACACGTAAATAGTTAGTGTGTAAATAATCCTATTTGGTGTTAAAATGGTATAGTGATAGCTTAAGCAATAAACAGGTTACATGTTAACAATCTCAAAGCTTTGTCAGTAAAAGTTGAAAAAACCTCAAATGCTGCCTAAACTCACTCAAATTAAGACAACGAACCAAGCTGGTGAAGTAGAGGAGAACATGGCTCCAGTCTCCTATGTCCTGGGTTCAAACACTGCCAAACACCTGAATATCCATTTGACAATGCTGTATTACTAACGGGTAGTATAAATGAATGTGTAAAACCGTTCCAGGCTAAAGCGTAGTGTCCTAGGACGTGAGGGAGGACACAAAAATACATTTAACAACTACCCTGTATATACTCATCCCTGGAAGTCTCCATTCTAATTAACTGATGACAACTTAGTGGCATACATTAACTTAGTGGGGTGGGAACTCGAACTTCGCGTGACACAAAACTGTGACACAGTTGTGGCGTGCCACGGTGTCACGAGAATTCTGACGTCTAGATAACGCTCACTTCCGGTTAAACCGACGGCGAAAGACTTGGTTTATAATCTCACTTCCGGGTAGGTAAAGATTTTCAAAAACGATTGTGGAATTTTCTTTATGTGAGGTACTATTTTGCCCGCTAACTGTGATATGTTTACTATGGAGGATTTTTCCCCCAAAAGCGTGACTGGTGCGTTGGTTGAAGTGTGGAACTTCTGTATTGGGGACTGAGGTTTAAAACCCTGTCAAACACCAATAAGTATTACAAATGTGTAATCCCATGTACACGGTGGCTCGCAGTTAACTTTGCGCTGTATTTTCATCTGTAAAGGAAATAGTAGTGGAAACGTATCTCATTAAGGTGAAGTTTTATTTTAAAGAACCCACTCCATTGACAAATCAAACTTACTTTCCCGATTTAGCAAAAAATATATACTTCTTTATTCATCCCGCACGGGATAATATATAATGCATCGGTGACAAAATGCTCGTCCGTTTACCCCCTACTGGGAAATCAACTAAAAATATTTCACTAAAATTTAGTATTCTTCTCAATTGTGTATATGAACATAAATACTGATGACACTGTCCGAAGTACAATTTTATTTACTTAGAGCTTAAGTATTTATTTTTTATTTCTATTTAGAACTTAAACTATACGTTTAGTGAAACGGCTACCTTTCTTTAGATGTTATTTTATAGAGTGACATTACGTTGGATCAATTTTAGATCAATATTCAATGGTAAATTTTCAATATTATATGATACAAATCTGTTAACCTCATTTAATTCGTATTTTTAGTGTGGTATGATTTAATCTAAAAATAAAGCGCGTCATAGCTTTTAATTTAAATCATTAGTACAGTTTTCGTGTCTGTACAAAACCCTTGGCAACCAACCTCAACAAACTTTAAATCCCTGACGATCTATTAAAACTGACATATTTCTGTAAACCACTTACTCACCGATTGGAAACTAAATCAGAAACCCATCAGGTGCAGATAGGTCCATCAAAAAGTTAAACTGTCAACTTCTCAACAGTAAACATATACCGGAGATTGCTTAGATTGAGCTTCTTTGAGTGAAAACATCTTGGAGATTATCAAAAACCTAATTGTGCTCTGAGCAATCTAAGCTGATCACCCGAAAGGAAAATTCACTCGTATTAGATTATAAAGGACTTCTTAGTGATATTCTTTAAGAAAACCCGTTCAAAAACATAACGTTTGAAAAAAAATATTGATGTACAGGTTTTGGAAGCCAGAATGTTCCAGCACATGGTAAAAAATGTTAATACAAATCCAACTTAGACATAGAATAACTACTGTACTCTTTATAATAGCGTACTAAAATCTGGGTATTTATTGTTGTAATGTTGTCCGTACGTTGCACAACGTACATAAAAATAAAGCTAAAAAGTAATTGCCATTTAACAGATGCTACACTGAATATGTATCAAGATAAATTTTTATTTAATTAAAACATTTAAGGGTATATATCAAATGTAACCATAGAAAAAGACTCGTTCGTTTGAAAATAATACCTTTTACGGATTTTATTGGCTGATATTGACAAACAAATATGTTAAATTTGTGAACTTAAATAAGAAAAAAAAATTATGCTCTTGAAACTGACATTGCCTTGTAATGAATTAAATATTCTTGCTCTCGTGAATTAAATATCTAAAACCGGATTTACGCACGAATAGATAAAACTGACTCTGGAATAATCGCAACATGCCTAAAGTACTTTTCTGGGTATTTATTGTTGTAATGTTGTCCTCATAAAAATATTGCTCTTTGTTTTGATTCAGCATTTTGTTTTAAAACAACTCTCAGCAGTACGTTGATATAACAATGTACAATAATAACAATGGTAAGGCTATGATAATATTTTCCTATGGTAGTATTAAAGCTAGTTAATCATTTAAATTTAAGTGTTATTTTAACTTTTCTATCCCTATTCTACCTTATGCTACAAAAGTATGTCATACTTAACTAAACAAAGAACTACGAACTGTTTATTTAACATTTTATTCCGTTTAAATCTGTCTGGATACCAAAACTTGTGTTACAAGAAATGTCTTGAAAGAATATTTTTTTGGCTGCGTATAACAGTGTTAAACAAGTCAAATTAAGTGGTAATTTGTTGCTTAAAGAGCCAATAATAAAAGTTAAGAGCTGTTCTTTTTAAACACTTTTCAGTTTCGTTTAAGTTTCGTTCTTGAGCTAAGTAGTAAATTGAGTTGTACTGTATTACCTTTTGAGAAATTTCCTAGACTTAAATACTTATACGTTAAGAAAAACTTGCTTTGAACTCTTTATTTGAAAAGTAATAAAAGCATATGGATGACTCTATCAGTTGGAGTAGATGTATTAACATTTGCTGTCATAAAATACTAAAAATTGAGTACTAGATTCTATCGCATCTGAAATTTGCCTAAAATTTTTTCAGTGTAAAAATTAAAAACTGCAACTTTACCTGAAACAGAATGACCCAAGCAAAGGTTTATTCAAGCAAACTGCAAAAAACTGTATGTTTATGTATTTTTTATGTATTTTAATGTATTTTTCCTTATGCATATTATTGTCAAGTGAAGTTTACGATAATGATGCCGCTTCTAACCAGGCTTTTGAGAACCAAACAATAACTTATATCAAACTCTTTATCAAAACGCAAAAGAATAAACATCCATTTCTTTTTATCCTAAAGTAGTACTGCATATTATCTTACTTCAAAAGCGTATTTAGGAATCGTAAGCACTCAAAGTCAAAGCTTTTATACCGAATAACTTTCTTCAAAATCCTAAACGGAAATAAATATCAAAGCACAGTAGTGAAATACAAACAGCCTCCCCTCGTTAACGAATGTTTGTTATCGTGACAAACAAAATCCCTTTCTGTTGAATATTTTATGCTCTTTGTCAAATGTATTTATAGTGTTTGTAGTAATTACAATGTTCAGGTTTAGATATCATTTAATTATTCCCATTCTAGGTTGCTAGATGTAGGCTTATTCTGTCCCATCACAAAAATTACAACCGTACAAAGACATTAACATAAACAAAAACTTTATAGTTGTAACCACGTATTATAATCTTATGTCTAAAATTTGGTAGATAAGTTTGTAAGCAACAATTGAAATATTCTTCACTATAAAAAGAACCACTCAATGTTTACGACGAATACAACCTTTTACTATTGACCTGTAATTCCAATAATGATCAGTAAGTGAAGCGGGGAAATCAATAATTCAATAATTGACGGATCGTCTCACCCTTCGTATATTTAACGTCGTATGGAATTTTCAAACTTAATATTTTTAAAACCTTTTAGAAAATGGAAGGAGTTTGAGATACTCATGGACGATTTATTTTTAACACTAAATGACTTAAGCAAGGGTTACTTGTTTTTTGGAAATGGATTTCTTGTATTTATGGAAGTAATTGTATTATTGGTACAATTAATACGTTTGTATTCTGAGTAGCTTTAAAGCTGAGTAGTGAGTAGTTATACTTTTTCTGAAACTACTGAAATTTTAAGTACTGTAACTATGCTGCGTTATAACCAGTAGGCCTAGTTAAAAAACGTATAGGTAAAGAAAAGCGTATAGGCTTTGAAATTGCTAAGGATATTAAATATTTTTGATTTCACTACTTACTTTTTAAAATATTCTTAAAAAATTATAGAATTAGTCCCTAAACGATTTTGTTTCATTATTTCAACAAAGAATTTACCTAAATATCCTAATAATATGAAACTGTACATTTTTTTAATAAGACATTAGGAAATGAAAATACAATCTATAAATACAATCCAGAAAGTTAAAGGTTTGATTTTAAAATTAAAATAAACTAATAATTACTTTTGTGTTAAAGTGAGAGAATTCTTGTGTATGCAAACAGGCATATTTCCCCTGGGAGTGCGAGAAAAATACAGAATCCGGGTGAATTCTTTGTAATCAAATCTGCCTTGGCTAATGCTACTTGGTTTTTCAAATTACCAGAAGGATTTGGCCATTTTAAAAACCACCTCAAAGTTTTAAAATTGTGTTTCTAACGTTGCACAACGTACATAAAAATAAAGCTAAAAAGTAATTGCCATTTAACAGATGCTACACTGAATATGTATCAAGATAAATTTTTATTTAATTAAAACATTTAAGGGTATATATCAAATGTAACCGTAGAAAAAGACTCGTTCGTTTGAAAATAATACCTTTTACGGATTTTATTGGCTGGTATTGACAAACAAATATGTTAAATTTGTGAACTTAAATAAGAAAAAAAAAATTATGCTCTTGAAACTGACATTGCCTTGTAATGAATTAAATATTCTTGCTCTCGTGAATTAAATATCTAAAACCGGATTTACGCACGAATAGATAAAACTGACTCTGGAATAATCGCAACATGCCTAAAGTGCTTTTCTGGGTATTTATTGTTGTAATGTTGTCCTCATAAAAATATTGCTCTTTGTTTTGATTCAGCATTTTGTTTTAAAACAACTCTCAGCAGTACGTTGATATAACAATGTACAATAATAACAATGGTAAGGCTATGATAATATTTTCCTATGGTAGTATTAAAGCTAGTTAATCATTTAAATTTAAGTGTTATTTTAACTTTTCTATCCCTATTCTACCTTATGCTACAAAAGTATGTCATACTTAACTAAACAAAGAACTACGAACTGTTTATTTAACATTTTATTCCGTTTAAATCTGTCTGGATACCAAAACTTGTGTTACAAGAAATGTCTTGAAAGAATATTTTTTTGGCTGCGTATAACAGTGTTAAACAAGTCAAATTAAGTGGTAATTTGTTGCTTAAAGAGCCAATAATAAAAGTTAAGAGCTGTTCTTTTTAAACACTTTTCAGTTTCGTTTAAGTTTCGTTCTTGAGCTAAGTAGTAAATTGAGTTGTACTGTATTACCTTTTGAGAAATTTCCTAGACTTAAATACTTATACGTTAAGAAAAACTTGCTTTGAACTCTTTATTTGAAAAGTAATAAAAGCATATTAAATGGTTACCGGTTAGTTCATAGTTGTTGTTATTAATATTATAAAGATATGCTGTTAACCATTTCCTACAATTTGTTTATACTAAATAACATTATGTTTAAATTTGTAATTATACAAAAATTCAAATATTTCTCTTCAAACATTTTAGTTTATTTACAAATGTGTTTTGATGCTCTTACTACGTCAGTTAATAGTAAAAAAAAAACTATATTCTTTTAATATTTACAGTATAGTAGTTAATCAAACGACGGTAATTTCTAAACGAACCCGAACTTTAAAAACGGTAACCATGGCAACATGTCGAGTGGTTTTTACGAGTGATTACCAACTAATTACAATCAAACTAATCCTCAATAATATTTGCGGGTTTCGAAAATTGTATTAGTACAGTATATTTTAAACATAAAGTATGATAATTATTACTAAAATTTCTTTATTGAATAATTTTGTATTACAAATTTTAAATTAAAATGTACTTTAAAAGCAGATGATAACGAGTAATAAAACAAGCTACAGAGAGCTCTAGTTAACAGGTGTTTTTCGATCAGTCTACAAACAATCTTTGTTGTTTAAGCCCCTTACACTGTTTCAAGCAAGAATCCTTTTCGCTACAGGTTTACACTCTTTTTTTTATCCTAGTTTTAATTATCAAAGTGACAGAGTTTATCAGAGGTATCTGTTCTGGTTTCTGTAACGATGGTCTTGCCGGGCGAAGATCAATAATTGACCTGCATCTACATTATTTTATCTTAAAACTATTTAGCATAGTGACTATATGTTATGAGAAACTACTTAGTTAAAGAAATAATTTGAAAAGTAAGTGTTAAGTTTAGGATGTTTAAGTAATTTAATTTTAAACATCAAAAAGTTCAAAAACGTTGTTATCAATATTCTATACATTTATGAGCATTTTTTAAATTTCTTTCGGCATTGAACATAAACTCAATCAAAGGGAGAAGTCATTTTTTTGTTAACACTTATAGCCTATAATTTTTAAATGTGGAATGTGTGTTGAATGTTTAATTCCCATTTTTGACCTTAATACGAATTTTTTTAATGCGATTTTTAACTCTTGTAACTCTTATGGAGGCTGCTTTACTTATAAAATATCTTTTTGGCGATTTGTTAAAAAAAACAAAAAAAATTATTAGAAATGTTCAATGCAAAGAGTTTTTCTATCTGATGTCTCTTTCTAATCGGGAAACGGAGAACCGGCCACCTCTGGCCCTAATCCATAGAAGTTAGGTTAGGTTAGGTTAGGTAAGATTATATAAACATGGCCCCTGAATTTACGACCAGTGGACGGGACCTAATCAATGTTTTGTACTACAACATTAAAACGTCATCAAGGTTAATAGCTATATCAGTTATTCTATTGACTCTTTTAAAATTATTAATGACCTTAAATCTTTATTCAATGTTATAGCAGCCTGATTATGAATTATTTAATACACATGTTATTAATATGTAAACTGGCAGTATGTGATCGAGATTGATTAAACAAGTTTAATTGTAAACATTCGTTAATATCGTTAATATACAATTCCCACCTGAGTATATTGTCATACTGAGATTATGCATATTTTAGACAACCTGTTTGCTATTTGTTTTTAGTTTTCCAAAAAATTCCATTTCATTGCAAACTCTTAGTACAGCGACATTAATAAATACTACAGGGTGGTCATAAATTATTGTACACATTTTAAGATAAAATAAATAAATAACTAAGCTACCTAGAAACATGGGAATTTTTTCATTAAATTTCAAACAGTTTTATACAGTAACTTCAAATAAACAATTATAAAAATGTCAGCAATTATGAAAAGTAATTATAAAAACACTTTAAAAATCACTTAAACTGTTATTGTAAGTTATGTTCTTCTGAGGGTATTTTGGACACTTTCCAGTCGTTCGAATTGTCTATACCACCATTTTATAGAATTTCTACACAGATAATTACGGTTACTCTAAACGAAGGCTTCTTTGAACAGTTATTACAGATTTGCTTTCATGAAACCAAATACGTTGCTTTTTATAGCACACTAGTAATTTTGTTACTTAATTCGGTTCAAGGTTAGATTCACCAAATGTCATACACAGCTGGTGTAGAAAGGTCCATTGTTGGTTTTGCTATACTAACTATGCCATGCTATCCATGCTGACTAGGCCACAACACAAGCCATAAAAAAACAACTTACATTCACTGTTTGAGTGATTTTTGCACATTTGTTATAACCACTTTTTACAATTACTTACATTTATATAATTATTGTTTTGCAGTTGCTGTATAAAACTGTTTTAAATTTGCTATTCAATGAAACAATTCCCATGTTTCTAAGTTGCTTGGTTGTTTATATAATCTTAAAATATGTCCAATAATTTATGACCACCCTGTATATTTAGTATGTAAAATTTATACTGTATACTTAACTTTATGAGTAATAATAAACGATGCTAATTTATCTTAAATGCAATTTTAAAATAAAACTCGTTATATTACAGTTAACATTTCCAGCAGCATTTAATAAATTAAACATTCATGGTCTCGTACATTTATAACTGTTAATGGAAACCGGACGAGATAAATGGATAAAACCCACTCCACTCCCGCTGCATGGCTTCATTTTTACGGACAGTTTATTCCCTAATGATTTCCTAATGTTTATTTTAAATGTTTCATCTAATTCCGTTATTGTAAAATTATATTTTTTTTACAATAATGAAATTGTGTTTATCTAGCAAAGTGTTAATGTTTTTACATATACTCACTTATACCTACGTGAAACTATACCTGGTTTTGAGCATAGAAAGTGAATGCCCATACATAGGAAACCGGAAACCTATGCTTAGTGGAAACCATCTTTCTCACATTCATTTACATTACACTTAATTCAAATCGTTTGGTAGAAAGGCAGTTAATTTTTTAAATGAAGAATTTCTCCCTTAGTTTGACTTCAAGTCCCATATGTCTAATTAGCTTTGGTGCTTAAGCTATATAATATATTCAATATGTAATAACGGTTACCATACAGAAATATGATGTTAAAAGGTCCCGTTAGCCCGTAGTAAAGTCACAACTTCAGCCGATTCATAAAACTGAAAAGTATATCGGGCGAAGCCAATGGGCAACAACTGATAGTTTATAAAAGTGTAAAGTACGTAATATTGTCCAAAACTAGTTTAGGGTTTACCAAGCTAGAATATATATATACAAGATGTTGTTACAATGAGACATCTTGTTTGTACATGTCAAATGATGTTGTAAATGAGGCATCTCTTGTGTCTAATGATGCTACCACTACACCGCCCGAAGTCGGTGCTTGGAAACGCTACCGTATAACGACTACCTGCGTATTTTTATAAAATATACGTCGTACGATATAACTAACCACATTTATTAGGTCCTTAAATAAGTGTTTGTGAAATACGTCATAAAAGTTCCAAAACAGTTATCAACTATGTTTTCAACATTATAATTACTGTATTTGTAAAAATATTTCGAGTTTCGTTGCAAAAACAATTTCAAGTATGTTATAAGACGTTTTATGGTAAATATTATGGTAAAATTAAACGTATACTTTTACCAGTAGTGTAAATGAAACTTCCCCAAGCTTCTGTGTTGTAATACTTTTATTTACTAAAAGTGCACTAAAACCATTATATTTTTCAAAAGTAATTTTGTATAAATAGACTTTTTGTGTGAAAAATTAAACAGACGAACAAAAATAAGAACGTTTCTTTAAAGAAGTCTTATAATTCACTTTCGCTATGAAAAAGCTTCCGAGTTAAGCGCAATAATTTCTTTACTCTGGCTTTCGTGACCTTAGTTAAAACTGAAATATTTTAACATTAACAGAAAACTACATTTCATGTTTCTTAAGGAAAAATACTACATTTACGTCCGTTCCTTTTTATACTTTATTTATAACTTTTATATTTATACTTTTTATATTTTATTGTGAATGAAAAAGCAATTCAATAGACCTTTCTTACTAGAATAACTGTTTAACTTTTTGAAAATGTAAATTTATATGATAGTAGTTTTTATAGTGAGCACTAAACTTTAATATATAAATATTATTAATCCTGTATATAAAATGAGAAAAGTCGTATATTTGCTGTTTTTTACCTTCATACATAGAGTAAATCCAGGTTCTGTTTGATAATTACCGAACCTAATCAGTGTTGCAGCATACTAAATACATCTACTATTATTTTTGCGTTTTATAATAATTTTTGTGGATGAACTGAGACAAAATTGCTTAATCTAAACCGTTCCTTGGCATGAACATCATTTCGATTACTGTTGCTAAGCAAAATGCTTTGTATGCAAATTCGAGATTGTCTTTGGGTTATTACATTAAACAGGAAGGGTAGTGAGTATGCCGAATTTTTATCAAATGCAGCTAATAACATATTACTAACTCTAGAAGTAACATACAAATCCAATACATTTATAATAGATATAAAATAAAATGAATGTAGAATACTGTACTATTTTATTGCTTCCAAATAAATCATGGTAATCAATGAAATAAGCCAAACACCTGTTATAAGCGCAACTAACAATTAATTTATATACAGTATCAACTTGCTGTAACCCGCGGGCTTTGCCCCGTTTAACTTCTTAATTTTCAAGATGATCTCGTTCGCATGGCTCAATCACGTCCTGGTTGAAGTTCGTTCGCTACGCTCACTCACCTTTAGGTTGAAGTTCGTTCGCTACGCTCACTCACCTTTAGGTTGGAGCTCGTTCGCTACGCTCACTCACCTTTAGGTTGGAGCTCGTTCGCTGCGCTCACTTGCCTTCAGGTTAGCTCGTTCGCTACGCTAACTCGCCTCCAGGTTGAAGTTCGTTCGCTACGCTCACTCACCTTTTGGTTGCAAATTAGCTGTTGTCATAAATGTAAAAGAAATAATAGTGCTGCACCCTGTTGGTAATCCTTGTAACTTTAATGCTATTGAACATCATAGAACAGAACCAACTTGTTTAATTGAAACAGCTGTTAAGATTCATTAATTCCATTTCTCATAAGGTTAACATGGGAAACTCCAGAGCCACTGGGGCGGAGCCGATTGGACGGATCACGAAATTGATGGTGTATAAACCTATTCCATGAAATTCTACACGTATGTACCAAGTTTCGTGGCAATCGGTTCAGCGGTGTCTGAGTTTATCACTGCCAAATATATAGGGTGTCCCACGAAGGGGTTTAAACGTTTGATTTTATATTACGCGCCCATTCATGCACCGAATTTTTTGAAACTTTACACAGTGTACAATGTAGGTTCCAAAAATATTCTGGAAAAATTTCAACTCCCTAACCTAAGTAGAAACAAAATGGCGGCATATTGAAAAACGTTACTTTAAAATATAAAAAAAGGTATTTTTGGTTTTTTTAAAATCTTTTTATTGTTACTTTCCAGGGCAATATGACTTTTAAATAAAAAACTAGAACGTAGCCTAATGGAAAACTAAAAATAAATCAAATAACTAATAAATAATAATAATAATAAATAACTAATAATAAATCATGAAAGTAATTTTTTATAGAAAGCACATTGGTAAACTTGTCAATATGCCGCCATTTTGTTTCTACTAAGGTTAGGGAGTTGAAATTTTTCCAGAATATTTTTAGAACCTACTTTGTAAACTGTGTAAAGTTTAAAAAAGTTCAGTGCATGAATGGGCACGTAATATAAAATCAAAATTTTAAACCCCTTCGTGGGACACCCGGTATATACAAACATCCTCTTTTATAAGTATAGATTCCAATTCAAGCCAATTTTTTATCAATTATTCACAATATTATAACATAAACTTTGTTTATTTTAGGCTAGATATGAATGGATACTTATTGCATTTTATATATACTACTTAGATAGTATGAATATATTCATTTACTTTCTCATGTAATCGTATTTATAGGAATGGGTTTATTACAGTATCACATTTTTTCTGACTTAAAGGAGTATTCGATGGATCTAAATTTTATAATGACATAGATATCCCCTAGGAAATCAGACGAGAACGGCTTTAAACTCCTCAATTCCTCACTTTAATGCGATTTATGGCCAATAAAGTTCCTCTATTCCGCTTATTTCCCTTAATACGTTTTCTTCGACTAATTATGTTGAAATTGAGTTCGTTTATTGAAAATAAAACTTTAACTATGGACCCTATACAACACAAATGGAACTAAACAAAAAAGTACTAAATCATATTCTATTTCAAAGAACTTTTATATTAGGTACCTACTAAACTATAGGATGTAACTTGATGGCCCCACTTGTTCCGATTATTTTGTACTTTTTATCCGTTTAAAAAATACTACGGTTAAAATAAATACGAAAGAAAAATTGTTAAAGGCCTAGGAAAATATTTACAAGAAATAAATATAGAAAATTTGATTTTGCTTCCTCTCCGTTGTTCTCTTCCTCTTCTTTGAAAATGAAATATACTAAGTGTTTAAAGTTATTTTTTCTAATTCACTGTTTCTAACAGCTGGTCTTATTTTATATCATGTTTACTTTTTGTTCAGTTTAAAGAAATACAGTCCACTAAAAACATCATCTAGTTTTTCTCTCTTAATTATCTATCTACATCTATCGTTCAATCTAAGTTTATCCATCAGTATCTAAATTCTTTAATCATTTGGTCCTTCTGACCCGGAATAAATAAGTAATTAACAGTTATTTTTTCAATTCAGTTATAAAAGTAATCAAGAAAATTTCCTGTTCTCAGTTGAAGTTATGTCCCTAGAATCCAAACTAGGTCTTCAAGCAACACGCTTAAAAATCTTAGAAAAAGCCACAGACTATTTCAAGGAAAAGGATATATCAACTATATTGAAGCCTCAAGTACAAACCCGGATTGATGTTATCGAAGCAGAATGGAGGAAATTCGAGAGGGATCACGAGAAAATATGTGAGTCAAAAGCTGACATACTAAAAGACCTAGCCTACATAAATGAAGATCACTACAGTCAAGCACTTGAAGCATATATGGTAAGCAAATCTGCATTGCTTGTTCTCTTAGAAGAGTTATCGGTAAATTCTCAACAAAATCAAAGCACATCTGATATCAATACATCTAGTTCTATGAGCAAATCAAATCAACCTATACTACCTAAAATATCTCTACCTCAATTCTCAGGAAGTTACCAGTCTTGGAAACCATTCCATGATCTTTTTTCTTCACTAGTGATCCAAAATCCTAACTTAACTGATGTAGCTAAGTTACACTATCTCAAAACCAGTTTGTCAGGTGATGCTGCTCAATTGCTAACAAATTTCCAAATAACAGGAGAAAATTTCATGCCAGCTTGGGAAAAACTTGTGACTAGATATGAAAACAAACGTGTTTTAATCAAAAGGCATTTGGATGATATATTTAATTTAAAACCTCTAGAAAATAAATCTGCTAGTGGTCTCAATCACCTCATGTCTACTATCAATGAGTCTTTAGGTTCCCTCAAAGCGCTAGGATCTCCTACAGATAAATGGGATCACATCTTGGTGTACATGATTGTACAACGACTAGACCCAGAGACACACGAAGCATGGGAGATTCGTTACGGAGTCTCAACAGAACCCTCCACCCTAGAAGATCTTCAGACCTTCATCGAAGGTCGTATTCGAGCCCTGGAAAGTATTGAGTCACGAGCAACACCACCAAGCGATGTAACGGTAACTACACTACAATGTAAAGGTAAACCTCATCAAAATCTTAAAGTACATTCAGCACAAATTGTAGCAAAATCTCAGTCCAATATAGGAAATGATTGTCAACTGTGTAGTAAAGATCACTATTTAGCATTTTGCAAGGAGTTTCGTGAAAAAGTACCTAGTCAACGAAAAGAGGTTCTTGTGAACAAAAGATTATGTTTCAACTGTCTTGGTTCACATTTGTTAAAGGACTGTCGCTCAAATAAATCTTGTTTACAATGTAAGAAAAGACATCACACTCTAATTCATGACGCTGTTAGCCAGACTACAAATATACCTCATATAAAAAAGTCAAGTTCTCTCATCCCTAACAAATTCATCTCATCTACAGATAACACATCATCAAGCTCACACGTCTCCTCTAATCACATGCTTCCATTTAAGGAAATTAATCGACAATCTGTGCTCCTAGCAACCGCTCAAGTTAAGGTAATTGGTCCTGAGGGAAATAGTGTTATTGCCAGAGCTTTAATCGACCAAGGATCTGAAATCTCTTTCATCAGTGAATACTTAGTACAAACTCTCAATCTGAAGCGTTCATACTCCTCAGTATCTCTTGTTGGTATCGGTGGACATCAAGCCCCAACCACTCGTGGTATAGTTTCAATCAATCTTAGTTCTCTGTATGATACCAAAGTTAGCTGCTCTTTATCTTGTCACATCCTTTCAAATCTCACATCAAATTTGCCATCGATAACACCAAATCATTCATCGTGGAATCATATAAAGGGACTTCAACTAGCTGATCCTGCCTTCATGAAGTCTGAATCTGTAGATTTAGTCCTAGGAGCAGACATCTACACGTCTATTATCCTTCCTGGTCTAATTAAAGGTCCACCCCTCTCCCCAGTAGCACAAGCAACAATTTTCGGTTGGATCTTGTCTGGACCTACTGGAATGACGGAAAATAAATCTACCTCATCAATGTTTCATTGCTTGATTGAAAACAAACTTGATGATTTTCTTCAAAAATTTTGGGTACAGGAAGAAATTCCTCAAATTAAAGAATCAGTCAAGTCTCCTGATGATCAAGTATGTGAGGAACATTATCAATCAACCTTTTCTAGAGAACCTTCCGGTCGCTATCAAGTCCGACTTCCCCTGAAGGAAACAGTCAATCAGCTTGGAGAATCTCAATCGTCAGCCTTTCAAATTTTAACAAAGCTAAATACTCGTCTCTCAAACGATCTTGAGTACAAAAACTTGTATACTAATTTCATAGAAGAATACAAGGACCTTGGTCACATGTCTGAAACTATTGAAGAAATAGATTCTACCATTCCCATATATTACCTACCTCATCATGGTGTTTTGCGTCCTTCTAGCACGACGACTAAATTAAGAGTAGTTTTCAATGCCTCATTCCCAACTAGTTCAGGATTATCTTTGAATGACGTACTCTACAGTGGTCCAAAACTCCAAACAGAACTACCTGATATTCTCACTTGGTTTAGACGCTATAAATTCGTATTTGCCACTGATATCGAGAAAATGTATCGCCAGATTCTAGTACATCCTAGTGATCGAGATCTTCAAAGAATTCTCTGGATGGAAAATGGTCATCTTAGAAAATTTCAACTACAGACTGTTACATATGGGTTATCATGCGCTCCTTTTCTCGCCCTAAGAACAATGAATCAGCTTATCGTCGATCACGGTGATGCATATCCCCAAGCTAGTGAAATGTTGACAAGAGGGAGATATATGGATGACATTTTTGGTGGTGCAGACTCGATTGAAGAGTGCAGAGAAGTAGTAAAACAGACTGACGAGCTTTGCAAATTAGGTTGTTTTCCTTTACAGAAGTGGATCAGCAATGATCAAAATGTACTATCATACATATCGGAAAGTAATTGCGAAAAAGGCAATTCCTTATTGATAAACAAATCCTCCAGTATACGTACTCTTGGACTTACATGGAATCGATTCAGCGACGATTTTCAGTTTCTTCCTACTCTAAGTCCAAAAGACAAATGCACGAAAAGAAACGTTCTTTCTCAAATAGGTCACACCATTCGGATTTCATTATGGTCAGTTATTCGATCCCTTGGGTTTTGTCTCTCCTATTATCATAAGGTTCAAACACTTCATGCAACAACTTTGGCTAGTACAAATTCATTGGGACCAACTTTTACCTAATCACTTGCAAGACCAATGGAAACTCCTTGAAGCTGACCTACAATATTTGCCATTAGTTAAAGTACCTCATTGAAAAGACCAATAGTCAAGCTTTGTCCTCTTCCAATTGAAGTCAGTGATTAATATTTATTGCTCCTTCGGTGCAATGGGGGGGAGAATGTTTAAAGTTATTTTTTCTAATTCACTGTTTCTAACAGCTGGTCTTATTTTATATCATGTTTACTTTTTGTTCAGTTTAAAGAAATACAGTCCACTAAAAACATCATCTAGTTTTTCTCTCTTAATTATCTATCTACATCTATCGTTCAATCTAAGTTTATCCATCAGTATCTAAATTCTTTAATCACTAAGTATAGATGAAAGTTGTTGTATCAGTCAAATGAGCCGTACATAGCTTGACAGTTGGCGTCAACAACCTCACCTTTCACCAATGGTATAACAGATCCAGCTGATCTAGAAACAATAGTTGCTTTTAAAGTTAAATATTATAATGTAAACCCATACTTATGATGTAATATTTTGCCTAAAACACTGAATTATTTACTAAAAAAGATTTCGAAATTAAATAAATCGAAAGAAAATAAATATTTATTTGCAATAAACAAAATAAAACCGCAACAACCATTAAAGGAATGCATGTTCAAAATTTATCTCAAAGAAGATCCTAAAAATACAACGTTAAATAATCACGTACATCTTTTTCCAAGTGTCAGAACAAAACTTTTTTTTTTAAAGTTCATTGTGATTTCACTAATAAAACTCCTTAATTGTTACAAAATAACTTGAATATATTTGTTCCATTTACATGATATCCTCCGCATTAAGCATGAAGATGTGTAGTCTAGAAGCTAATGTTTCTTCTGAAACACCGACACATATTTCCCCGGAGATGAACTGAGTGAGAATACTAAACATACTTACACATACTTTACACACACTCACACACATAGGCCTACATATACTAATAATGTCTGATAGAAACTCTGTATAGTTTGCTTACTGTCGAACTTCGTGTAGACCCAAGCAGTGAGTAATATGTGGTATATTTTTTATTTTGTAATAGGCCTACTTAAACCCATATAGATCCATTTTAATTTGATTACATTCCCAATTACGTTTTCATTAAAGGGAGAGGTCAACGTATGGTTAGTAGATAAGAATCCAATTTTCATATTGACTTGTAAGAGTTCGTCCCAGTAAAAATGTTGAAGCCATTCACCATTCAAATTTTGCCATAAAAATCTTTCAATAATTGAACGATTGTGTCTTTAAATTTTCCTACTGTTTGATGCAATCGTATTTTCCAGTTTAACCTTGTATACGCAATATTAGGCACACGATTCAATGTACAGTTTAATAGTCAACGAGCTGTTTGCCCGTTCTACGTAGGGGAATCAAGTAGTCCATTAAATCTGTATATATTGTGTCTATTACTAATTCAAGCATAGTTTAAGCAGTTCAAAATTTATAGTCAAGAAAAAGCTGCCATGATGAATTAAAACATGTGATCATTGTTAATTTCCCAACCTTTTCTCAAAAGTCGGGTGGTAAAATAATGTTCATAAGCTTTCTTTTGAAGATTCGTGAGCTTCAATTCGTATACAGTAATGGCTATTGGTTATAGAATCTTACTTATTTCCTATAATCAATGACAAATTCACAGAATAAATAAACTAACCTCATAGTTCTATGGAATATTTTTTTATTCAACCAGCTGTTAGTTATAACCAATTATATTTACACTAAAACAAGCAAAATATTTAAAAGATATTAAAAGACTGCTCAAAAAAATTAATTAAAACATCTAGTATTTTACTATGTACATTTAAATAAACTCTCATCCTCTTACCGAATAAATGAACGTACCAATGATTGTAGTAGCATTACACATAGTATAAATAAGTCAATTCTAAGAATGTCACTTCATTTTCATCCAATAGCTGAATTTAGGTCGAAAACACTGAATGTTTACAGCTGTTACGTTAAGCAAATGGTATTATACCAAAAGCGAGAGTAGAATGTTAGCGTCGTCTGCTAGACTTTTTAAAATTTTAAACTTAATTTCTCAAAAACTGAAGCCCCAAACTAAAATTATGGCTTCAACATTCCTTAGTTCTCTAAGTTATCGTTCTTTCAACACAAAAATCATGAAAATCCGTCAAGTGGTTGATTCAGAATCGTGAAATAAAAAACCCCTGTCACGTTTTAATATACAGGGTGAGTTTGTTAAAGTGATCCAATAGCTAACTTTTTAATTACAGGACTTAGCACCTCACTTTAAATTTGAAACTTGCTCAGTTTTAAGTTTCACTCAAGAATACGATTTCAGATTTTTTCATTGTGACCGCCATTTTCCAATATGGCTGCCAACTTTAAAATTTCTTATGGAACACCCTCCTGTATTTTATTTTGTTTTTAGATTTTACTCTAAAAAATAAAACATTTTTGTTCTTGACATTTTTTCAATATCTCTAAAGTTAAGGAGCTATGAGGACAAATTGTTAAGTATTAACAGTAACAACACTTAAAACTAACATTGTTTTAAAACATGCTTTAGAATTCATGCAACTTTGTATGAAAACTTTAAGTCCTCGTAGCTCCTTAACCGTTAGAGATATTGAAAAAATCTCAAGAACAAAAATGTTTTATTTTTTAGAGTAAAATCTAAAAACAAAATAATATACAGGGTGTTCCATAAGAAATTTTAAAGTTGGCAGCCACATTGGAAAATAGCGGCCACAATGAAAAAATCTGAAATCGTATTCTTGAGTGAAACTTAAAATTGAGCAAGTTTCAAATTTAAAGTGTGGTGCTTAGTCGTGTAATTAAAAAGTTAGCTATTGGATCACTTTAAAAAACTCACCCTGTATATGATGATGATGATGATGATAATTATTTAGCGTGTTTTAGTAAATATTAAGAACATTTTGTTCTTCGGATTACCAGTCTAATATTCAAAGCAAAGCTTTGCTCTGCCTTCAAACTAAGAGGATGAGAGTCAAAGTAAATGTTAGCAAAACGTGATCTTTAATTCCCCAACATACTTAACCTCTTCTTTGTTCTGGTGATTTCACACTTAGCTAGAATGTAACATTTTGAATTGCTACCTAAAAATCTGGAATGAAATCAAATAGTATGTACCTAAATTATAAAAAAAATAATTTGTCTGTTTAACCATAATAAATAAATAAAACAAATTGCCATATAGAACTTCTTGAAGTATGAAATTAAATCAATGTTGATTATTGACAATAGTTAGTAAATGAAGGCTCCAACAATAAAATCCTTGGGAAGGTTGGATCTGAAAACTAAAGATTTACATAATTATTAGTAACTATATTTTAAACTAATTAAAAAATTCAAAACGCACATACCCAACATACTTAACATATTAATATTATAATTTTATTGGTTTTGGCACATGTTTTTTATCATGAACTGAAACCACCCTTAGAATGTTAAAAAACATATAGTTAACTAATCATTACCACAGTTGTGAAATTATTTACAATTTTATGCCGTTTACTAACATATTTGTATGTGCAGCTTTTTACGTGGCTCTATCCAACTGTAGGCTACAGGTAGAATCGTTTTATGTGAAATGCATATTTAAAATAAATATTGTTAGATTATTATTATTTGTAATACTGTGATTTGGAGAGGGAATGTTTGAAATACTGTAGACAACATTTATGTACAAAGAAATAAACAAACATATTTTAAAAACAATTATAGAACTCAATTGTTAGTTCAACCATCGGGAGATGAGTTTAAATCCCACTACAAGAGATGCAATAATTAATTTAAGACAAAGATAAAACACGATGAAGAGTTTGGTAATTTAATTAGGATCTTTCACCGTTTTCTGTTGGTGTTTTTATGCCATTTTCAAATTAAGTTAAGGCAGGAGTTTGGGTTTCTGAAATTTATAATTACTTTATTAAATTTCAGTCTATAAGTTTACTAGAACAAAAAATCCTACAGACTTACATAACAGGAAGGCTGAAGTAACTTGCCCCCCTTATTGTTTTAAATATTTGAGTTATTTGAAATCCGTATGCATCTATCTTTTTAGATATGAGGAGCTACAATAACAATGGTTATTTTTAAAATTTTCCTCTTAGAGCTACTACCTCTAGAGGGTTGGGGTAGCTCAAGATTTTCAAATGGGAAGTGTAGTCGACTTTCATATAATTTTACAGGTCTTGTTAATGAGTATTTTACTAACAACAATGATAATATGAAAAAACATCCCAAAATAAATACCGTACCCACGGACTTTTCTTCACCTCCAGTTGTAAATAATGACGTAATTATTTTTACAAAAATATAACACGTAGATAAATTATTTAGTAGGACAACAGTTTATAGCCGGTTATATGTCTTGATAGTTCCTAATGTCAAGTTTTGAGCTTTGGAAGTACTTCAGACATGCAAACATAGTGTTGCCATGTTACTTCAGTTTTTTAAGATTATTGTTAACTTGCCAGATATTGTTTAAATTGTATTAATTAACGTAACAATGATTTTCAAAGTTTATAATAAAGATACATATAAATATAAAATAGCAATCCTGTATAACTCGCTTCTCTATAGAATAAAGACTCGTTTTTAAGGTTGTAAAAGATTGTTACTATAATTAAAATACTGACAGTTTGAAATGATAAACAATATTCTTTTAAGATACAAGATAACCTTTTTAGTTTCAAAGAGTTATTACTGGTTAAAGTGATAAAGTTTACCATCTCTGTTTTATATCACCTCGTTTCAATCTAAAGTGTCAAACTGATTCGATTATAAATTTTATTAGAATTTATCATCTTTTATTACCTTGATTGGGTATTGGTAGTTGATTTTCCTATCTGAATTCCGATGGCTCGAATGCATATTTGAAATAATTTTCTGTATATCTACACACTACACAGGGCAGATTCCTGAATTAATATCCAGAATATATTCTGTATGTGTTTTGATTAACTTTAGTTTATAATGAACTTTACGGCCATGGACATCTAAGTTTTTTAATATAAATAAGTAAAATCCAATTTAGTAGTTCATTCAATTGTTTTTAAGTGCTTTACATCACCCTGAAATACATGTTTTTAAAGGTTGAAAATCCTAGTTCAGTGTAGGCCTGCCATTATCATAAAGTAGGCTTCTATATATATTTTTATTTAGTTTTGGTGATGAAGCAATTATTTTTAACTAAATAATTACCATGTTAGCATATAATAATTATTTAGATGTTCTACATCTCAAGCTTATAAAAACAACAATTTTTTCCAAATAAATAGTTTTAGTTTAAAAATTACAAATAGAATCTGTACGATATGGTAAATCATTTTGTTAAAACATGTGTAATGTTTCTTAAAGTCATTCATCTGAAAATAAGAAGTATTTGTTGAAAACCTACATTGCAAAGTTAACAAAATCAGTCAAAACATTGTCAAACATTGCAAGCTACTGAGACCTGGCTGGATACAAGAACTCATTATAAATGAGACAAAGGATGGCTGTTAGAGTTAGTGCCACGCCGTTCTGACAACCCTGACAAATGTACAACATTAATATCGTCTCGCACCTCTAACTTGTAAAACATTGCAAGCTACTGAGACCTGGCTGGATACAAGAACTCATTATAAATGAGACAAAGGATGGCTGTTAGAGTTAGTGCTACGCCGTTCTGACAACCCTGACAAATGTACAACATTAATATCGTCTTGCACCTCTAACTTGCTTTGGCTATATTTGTTTAATCTTAGCAAAAGATGGTTTATGGTTTTATGCAAGTAATCGTTTAAACCATCGATGTCGAAGCTTCAACATAATTTCATTCATACTTTGAGGTATGCCACCGTCTACTTAAAACGTATTGTTTTAGAATATAACTAGTAGTACATTTATGTAACTGACAAAATAAACGATGTATTAGTATTTTCCATAAATATTTTAACTAGATACAGATATTATATTCAAAACAACTTCATTACTAGTTGAGCAGGTCTTAGTGCTTAGTCAAGTTATCAAAACACATAGATTGCAATGGAGTTGGTTTAAACCTGTTCAAAATTACAATGTTTACAAAAACTCATGCCATTTTTAAAATTGGTTAACATTTTTAATCCACCATTTCCACAGTTTATACAATATTTTGTTAAATAAAAATCCTCAAATAATATATTGTGTAGATAAATTTAAATCCAACGTATAAGCATTTTTCTTTTACATATTATGTCTTCGTCTAACAGATGAAAGCCTGTCCAAAATTTGTGATGTATCTCGATATTCATATCTTCAATAATGGCACATTTAAAAATTAAATAATTGAAGTTTCCTGGTAACGTCAATGACTTCAATAAGTAAAACGTTCAATAACGTAAAACAAGTACGGGTTTTTACAAAGACTTAACTAATATTTTGTATTGCCTTGATTACTAAAGAGTATGATGATTTACTGTGAAAATTTATTTTATTAGTAATCCCCATTGGATATGTTAAAACTATATAACAGAAACTCAGTTTAATTATGACTAAATTGTAGGGGTTAACAAGACTAATGTACTGTACCCATGTAAAACTTGGTATCCATTAATCAGAATGAACTTTGTGTTCCATAACCAAGTTGTTCCAGGAAGGGACTGAAAGATCCCCTTTACAATGTAACTCACATTGATTCATAGTCCGCAGAAAAATTGAGTTTTCTAAGCTGGAAAACTATTTTTGTAGCCTTAGTGTAAGTAGTATTGCGAAAATTATATATCACCTTGTATTGGTTTTCACCACAAAAACTTTAACGCAGTCACGCACTTTCTGTACGTAGCTTAATCCGAAAATGAATGCATCTTTCAGTGCGAGTGTTTTAATAATAGTTTTTTCCCAGGTAACTATGCTACCCCAACATTTTAATCGTTTTATAAGGTAAGAAATAAGTAACGTTATCTGAAAATGTAAGGTATGTGTAAGCAAAACATATCGGTTACAAATTAACTTGTAAGAAAATTGTTTAAATATTTACTTATTAGCCTGTTTCTCTATTATCATCTCTATACACTATTTACTTTTAAATTAAACCATAAGAAGCTAATATTTCCTTCATACTGTTGAAAGACCCTAATAATTATCATATTTCGTTATGTAATTATTGAAAATTGTATTTAGTTCTGTTAATCATTCACTATTTCTGTTTTGCTTAAGTAAATATTCTACTTTTATTTTGTTTTTGGTTTTATAAATATTAAAAATTTTAAATCTGTGACTTTGTGAATCAGAAGACCGTTACCCTTTTAGTACACCGTGCATAATTAATCACGGTTCAGAAAACTTGAAATGTAGAAATGTATTTTGAAAAAACATTTATTGAAATTAATAGTTAAGGTTAACTTTTCTTTAGAATAGGTCCTCGAGATAACTTTAATAATTGTGTTACCACACCTTTCGTGACCTTTGTTGAGTTAGAGGTATTTTAACGTTTAAGTGAAACTCATTGAATTTGAATTTTAAGTTCCTTCTTGGGTTTTAATAATCAATTTCATTTTAAGGGTTTTCACAGCAAATTTCATAGTTATATCGTTATTCTGTCAGTATAATTATCTTCATTTTTTTTATAAATAAAAAAAATGTTAGTGTTTGAATTAAATTTTATAGGAATCGAATAGCAGTTGTTAGTGTAAAGTTGAACTTAAAACGAGATTTAATATTGTAGTTTTTATCTCGTGAGCCCTTCGCTTTGTAAAAACAAGTGGTTATATTTTTTTATGATATGTCAAAAAAAAATAAATTATAATGTTTTGTAATAAGAAATTTAACAATAACTAATTATATATCTCCTATAAAACACCATCACATCAAGGTAGAAACACACCCAGTATTAAACGATATTACGAAACACAGTTAGTAACAATGTCTTCTTTAACCCTCATTTTGCAATGTGAGGTTCTGTTAACTATACATATAGTTTCATGAAATGTATTTTCTTGCGTTTGCCGAAAGTGCTTTTTGAGAAATTAAGTTACCTTCATAATATCTATTATTAAATTTTGCGTAAAATGGCGTAGCAATTTTAGCGGTTGTTAAAAAGAATAAGTAGAAAATTATTTTTTTTATTTAATTTCATACATTTTGATATCTTAAAATGCGGGTTTTAAAATTAAAACAAAAATTTTGGAGAATCTTATCACCCTCCCTTTAGGTTAACATAAGGGGTTCACGTTGGTGTCAGAGTTAGGTACATTTATCTTGAAGCTCCAAGACATAAATACAAGCAGTAACATCTTGTTTACCAAAGTAACTGGAGGAACTAAGATAATTCTACCTTTGACTAATATACCTAGTAACTCTACGCTATGGTGTAATGCTACCAAAGGTGGCCATATCTTGGGTATTAGAGATTAGACAATACTGTTTTCTACCTAATTAACCAAAGGAATAATAACTTTTAATCAACGATATATTTTATTTTAAATAAACTTTAATGTAACTTTTAAAATAATATTTTGTCCACAGCCTAAATGCATATTATTCAACATGTGAATAAACTATTAATTAAAAAATCATATTATTCAGACTAAAAATCTATCTATATAAATAAAATTAGAGTTTTGTCTGTACATTGCTTAGAATAATGAACTTTTTGGTTATTTTTACATTTCATAGGTCAGAGAAACCGAATCAAACCTTATCTCAATTTCTGTCTGTCTGTCTGTCTGTCTGTCTGTCTGTCTATCTGTCATTCTCTTGGTAACGCTAAAATACGCACTTTATTACAACTACTCCTCAATAACTATAGCACTGTCCCGCCTGAAACTTATTTTCCAAATACTATACATATATGAGATGGTTTTAGACGTATTTCATCGAATATGAGACAGTTAGATATTTAACAGTAAACCCTTGAAAATCAAGTTTTTGTCGATTTTTGACGTGGAATTTCTGGAAGCCCATGTTAACCTTATGAGAAATGAAATTATTGAATCTTAACAGCTGTTTCAATTAAACAAGTTGGTTCTGTTCTGTGATGTTCAATAGCATTAAAGTTACAAGGATTACCAACAGGGTGCAGCACTAGCACTATTATTTCTTTTACATTTATGACAACAGCTAATTTGCAACCTGGAGGCGAGTGAGCGTAGCGAACGAGCTAACCTGAAGGCAAGTGAGCGTAGCGAACGAGCTAACCTGAAGGAAAGTGAGCGCAGCGAACGAGCTCCAACATACAGGTGAGTGAGCGTAGCGAACGAACTTCAACCAGGACGTGATTGAGCCATGCAAACGAGATCAGATAGTAAAAATAAAAGTAAGCCTACCGTTATAGGATCGACCGGCAGACACAGAGGTAATTTAACCTTTTATTGATTGTCATACCGATCCGGAACAACAAAAAACAACATAAAATGAAGCTATGTATAATAGTTTGGCCAGCATATCTTAAAATATGCAAACCAACTGCTGTTCTTTATATAAGAAGGTTTCAACTGAATATTATAAGATCCCCGTGCGTAGAACGGGTACACAGCTAGTATTAAATTAAAAATGAATAACTATGTTTATTTTTCTCTCTACAATAACACTGCATAATTTATTTGTTTTTGTACTAAAGTGTATTACATGTTTCATATTAGTTGGTTAAATATTTTAAGACTTAAAAATCTGGATGTAGTGTTTAACCTACAATGCAAACCCATTTTTATAAAGCTTAATGTTGCGGACGTCAAAAATTCAAAAATAATTTGATTGCTGTTTACCTTCCCGAAATATTATATTGAGGTTATTACAAATTCAAATGTGAAATCAACAAAATAATTTTAATCACCTGAAAGTATTTATTTTTTTTATTTTCATAGGAAATAACATTTAACAATTTCAATATTATTGTTTTACACTATGTAAACGGTGGTATATCCGTTTTTTTATCAGTAACATCAAACAAATTAATATAGTTTAAGCCGGTAATGTGTTTATTGCTTTAAAATTAAAATATTCATAATTCTCAGTTAATTTCGAACGTATTACGTTGACAGAAATTTGGACAAGATAAGGATTACAATACTCAATTTTAAAAATCAGCTGTTTAATGTTTTATGCATTAACCTAAATTTAACACGGTTGCAACAAGTGCTAACTGTATTCCTATTTATGAAAGGTTTGTTTTGCACTAGCCCTATGCACTATGTGATCCAATTTTGCTAATTGCCATGGCATTCAAAGTGATATCAGTCGTCGGCTACAAAAACACCATCAATTTACCCCTAATGGACGCCTAATTGTTGGTTGTTGCTTGGTTATCTACAAACTGTCTACCGCATCTTCTTGCGAGATCTAAATGTTTTCACCTACTTCCATTGTTGACTTATCTACTGCACCCTGTACAATGAATACGTTTTATAATAGTGCTGTTGACGTTATAGTTTAATTATCAGGATTTTTTTACTTGAAAATATTAGGTGCTTTGAATGGAAACAGTTTCTTGGAGATAGTTACGATTTTTAAGTGTATTACTGATGTTTATTAGTACTTAATAACGCATGTTGATTTCTATTAAAAACATCCAATAGTTACTATCTCGTAGTATTTAGAAAAAACTTATGATAATAACTGTTTTAGCATTAAAAATATAATTTGTATTAAATATTATAAGGCTAAGGTTTACAACTCACACAATATTTCGCCCCGAATATTCCCCAGAAGAGTCACTTAGAGATGGGCCAAACCGTAGGGCTGGAATATGTTAAGAGTTCTATTGTATTGTTAGTTCTATATTGTACATTTTGAATATGTTTTCATTAATATTAACTTTTCTACGGAAATAAATCGCCCTAACATAAACCCTAATGGGAATAAAATGTTTAGTGCATGTGTTTATTTTTTTTATATAAAACCAAAATATATTTCTGAAAAAATCTACAAAGTTTTCTTTTACAATTGTCAACGTTCGCTACACAAACTATTATATTAAAAACTTATTGCTATTGAGGCTTATGGTTATATACGATTTGTCAGAATTAATTAAAAAACATTCAAACATTTCAGAGTGATCAAACATTTTATTGTATGTAGTTTATTCAATTAGGTATTTAAACCCCTCGATATAAAGACTGACTTTCCAGTTTCTAAAGGTGAACGATAATATTTAAGAGGATGAGTAAAGTATAAGTATTTTATACTTAGAAAAAGTAATTTTATTGAGCTTGTAATAAGGATTTTTCAAACTTAAGTCAGACACTTTTTACGGCCCCTGCAAAATCCAAGTTCTTTTAATTCACTATGTTAACATTATTTTTTAGTAGGCCTATGTCAGTACTAAAACACTCCATAAATTTTTGAATCCACAATTTTAGACTCTTTCAAAGAACAAACTTTTTTAATTTTCCTTATATTTTCCTAAAAAGTGCAAAACGGTAAGAAAATACAGCGTAATATTGTTATCCAGCTCTATAAGTTTTATCTTAGTCTGTAAATGTATTTAAAGATTTAATGTTGCTATACGAATTCTATCCCCTTGTTGTTAAGTCACTAGTATCTAGTTTCAAATTTAACCTTTCCAGTAACTGCATTTTGAATCGTTATGGAGTTTCATTTGCAAAAATGTGGTGTTAAGTACTTACATCAACAGTTCGATATAGGATGCAAAGACATTTTATGTATTCTATTCACAAGAAAATTGCCTTTCTGTATTTCCGTACCTTAATATGTTCGTCATAAAGCTACCATGAATTACGATGCTTGATAAGAAATTGCTTGTTTCATTATTAATACTAAAGCCAATAGTAATACGTCCGTTTAGTAGTAGTAATAAGGGAAAAAACTTTCTCATAATGTAACGGAAACCTTTGGCACAACATGTCTTGTAATTGGAAATTATGGTAATTTATTTTAAAGGATGTAATAGATGACCGCATAGCAAACTAATTAATAGTTTTAATCGTCCCAAATTATTTTCTGGTTGTTGTATTTTACCAGATTTCTTTATAAGATGACTAAATATCACCTTAATAATGTTTACATACAAAAAAATTGAATTTATTGTTTATAAAACCCATGTTGAGATCTTTATTACGATCATGTTATGTTAATCTCGTGTAACAATAAAATAATAACAAAATAATCTTATTAAAAAAAATCTATGAACTAAAGACATTTCAAATATCATAAAAAAACATCATGATAGTTTTGTACCTCGGAATACTTAAAGAAATGAGTAATTACTAATTAGTAGTTACTTACAAATGAGTTGAGTGTACGTAATGTAATTATTTTAGTTCCAATTATTAAAGATTGAGTCTAGGATAAATAGGATACGGTGTGTAGTTTTACTTCAGACTATTTAGTTGACAGCTAAGGCCATTTATTAAATCCCTACTATAACGAACGTTTTACTGAAAGAAGGTTAACTTTTGAGCTATCAACATATAGTACTGACTATCCAGAAAATCGAAGAGGAAACCTACATTTCCCCATAACTACTCAACAAAAAGATATCCTTCCGTGTGTATAATACCCTGGGAAAAATATTAAATCGTTTATGTTTTTAAAAAGGATCCGGTTTTGCATGGTAATTTTTTCAATAATAATGATCCTGGCTATAAATAGCTAGTCTCTATTAGTATAAAAGCTATAAATACACTATTTTCCCACTCATACTTCAATTCATACGCTTAAAATGCGAATGATAATGTGTTGCTATCTTGAAATTGAATTGAATAATATTGAATTATGTTGTTACGTTTACAAATGTAAGGTGTCTAGAGAACAAACCAAGTGACAGTTTGTGTTAAGGGATTTGGTAACTTGTCCATTACAACTTGTTACTGTGGGGAGTTGTGATTAGTGAATTATTTATGACTGTTCCTTACGTGCCTTCGTTCTAACAAAACATTGGTAGCAGTGACGAAATACTTTTCAAAACGTTTTTTCGTTAATCTAAAAGCGTTTACCACAACCTATTTATGTGTGAATTATTCTTACTACGTACGTATACTTGTGAATAAAAGAAAAGATACAGGCCGAATGTATAGTTACTAAATGCATTATTCAATTCAGTCATGTATGTACATTTTGTGAAAATTGTTGTCAATTAGAATGACAAGCGAGACGCGCATGCGCACAAGAGCCCTCCTCCACCGTCGTCACATGTGTTATTGTATATTGTTTTTCAACAATTAATTGAAGTTGGATTATTTCTAGTGTCTAGTTGTGTGACTGTAATTGTTGTTGGAAGCTTTTCCCTCATTCTTCCCTCACATCATCCTAATTAAAACTATCCATATCCATATATAAATCCCATAGTACCCATGAACTCTTGAGAAAACTTCAAGTCACACCCCAATAACCCATATACTTAAAATGTTCATCATGACGAGAAACCTTGCGCGAAACAATTCATCATTAAATTGCCCTTTAAGGACGTAATTCCTTTTTAAAGGGAACTTTCCATATACCTAATGTTAAAAATACCTCAGCTGTACTTATTTATTTGTTATTTTCTCAATTACCTTTGATTATTTGTTTGAATTACTGTATTCTGTTTTAATCATTTCAGCTTAATTTCAATCAATAGTTTTATTAATACCTTTGAAGTCAAACGGGGGGAAGCCCGCGGGTAACAGCTAGTTTGTTTAAATTTATTTATGCACTATAGCATTAACTAGATTCACTGCAACGCACTCATCGTTCCTAATGTTTATCAGACTTTTATAAGTGGAGGAACCCCCCCCCCCTCCTTTGTAAGGCTTTCTTTCCTAAATAATATCTTCCAGATTAGAAGAACCTTCCCTACATCGAAGAGCTCACCTTACTAACATGACAGCAGTTATAGTCTAAAACAAGTTCAACTGTAAGCACATAATGCGGAATAGGTATTTTCAGGTTCTGTGTGTGGAAAGTATCCCAGGGTGTGTTTAGTGTTTATCTCTCCCTCCAGGGAAATATGTGTTGGTGTTTCAGTCGTAACATTAGGTAACATTTTACTCCCCATTTCCAAAACACGTGGCGAAGTAAATATTCATTGTGTTGATGGCAAATACAACAAAATATTGTTCTTTATAATATATACATTAATTTAGATTTTTTTTTCATTTTTACTTTCTCCCCCTATAAGATAGTATATGGAGAAAGTATTGTTTTCGTCAAAATTTTAGAGTTTGAATTTTGAGTGGATATATCCATTTTGGGTTCCACTGAACCCAAAAAAGTATGTTTCGAAGCTATGTGTGTGTGTGCGTGTGTGTGTGCGTGTGTCTGTCTGTATGGATGTGTACAGAGCTACAGACCACACCTGTAGTCCGATTTTGATGCAGTTTTGTAGTTAGGTACTAATCCTTGATGGTATCTCCAGGGGTTTTTTTTATTTAAATTTTTAATGGGGATTTTCCCATAAAAATCATAAAATAACGGAAAACCAAATTTTCTGAAAAATGGCCCAAATGATTTTGATAAAAATTAAGTATGTTATAATCCTTTAGATTCCGAACAAAATGGTACAAATCCCATTTCCGTAAAAATTACTGTTCAAAAGTTATTGTACCCTGTGTTATTTTTTCCAAAAAAACGTAGAGTTAATTTCGTGATAATTCAAATTTCGAATAGTCACTATGTTAAATTTAGACATGTTTTAACTAACTATTATAGAGTCAAATCAACTTAATACACTGATATGTGATAACACTTTATGTAATGCTAAAATAAACTACTTCTTTCTAAGTTAATCACCAACAGATGTCAAAAGAGTTTTATGTTTAATTGCTTAACGCTGCTAACTACTTAGCACTTCCAGTTTCGGACCGTTTGAAAGACTAAGTTTGCAGTGGCCATAAGTCCTAATATTTCCTAATGTCAGGTCCTTCAGACACGCGAATATGATACTACTGTAGTAAAGGAACTTTGCAGTCATCATTTGAATATCCTGTGTCCTCTAGTAAGCATTTTTACGGTGCAAAATTGTATGATATTCCTTTTATATAAGTAAGTTACCAACTTAACCGATAAAACTACAGAAGAAAATTATGCGTAGGAACTTAACAACAAGTTATTACAACGATTTTTTCATATTGGCTTCGGAAAGTCATTAATTTCACTTAATAATAACCTGTCTATATGTAAAGTACAATAATGTAAATGTGCAAAGTGTGAAAGTACAATGTATATGGTAAGTGTATATGTGTTTTTATATTGTAAGAATATATGATTTTTAGTACTGAAATAGCTTATAATTCAATTTGGTAAAGAAACTATAATATTAGTTTAGGTTTTTTGTGTTTTTAAATTAAATAAGAAGCGACAGAAAATGATAGTAACTGAAATTGACAGATGTTACTTGCATTTCTTGTCGTGTGTCAACTTTAGAAACACTTGTGTCATACACAAAAAAAACCTTGTGTTGTGGGGGAAATACTTGTTGTGGTTGTGATGAAAGTAATAACTTTCATCACTTTATGCCAATAATAGTATAGTTTCAAAGAGCAAACTAACGTTCTATAAAGTTAAGTAAGAATTACTTTACTTTACTAATAAGAATAGGCCTATATCTAAATAATTACTTGATAACACTTTAACTTGAGTCATAAATCCTATTTACTTAAGTAATAAGTCAGTAAAAAAAAGTCCCATCAAATAAAAATACCGTTAATATTTTTGTAGCAACTTGAGAATTGAAGTACTATGCCCACAGTTATAATTGAATTGTTGAAGTTTTAACCAAGTTTCGCAATGCTTTCGTAGGTGTTAAAGTGAGCATTTATAACCGCTGGCTAATTCTAAAAATACCTTTAATTTTTTTTATATTAAGATAATAAATAAATTAGGATCGGTTTGTAATTACGACAAACACTAAAAATTCTACAAAATGTAAAGAAAGCCAACAAAATGTACTGCAATCGTGCAATACATTTACGATTTGAATGAAAATAAGTCCTTGACTCACGATTAGAAAGGTACAATTTTAAACAATTAGAATATTGCGTGATCACAAACAACAAAACCATGTTCAGATATGAATACAAGCCAAACGAGTACGACTTACACAGAATAGGAGTGTATTGATAATAATCTTATCGTTCAGGTCTCTACTCGATTTGAAGAAATTACAGACGCATTTTTAACGGTTATAATCTACATCATGCATTTTCAGATTATAAAATAGGATGAGAAATCTACTTGTAACATTTTAAATCAATTGATTTTGTTAACCCTTTTAGGCTATATTAAATCCTAACTATTGACTAACTACTAACTATTGAGTTGAGAAAACTTTGATATAATAACTTGGCCACAAGGGTATACAAGTTTACATGTTCCACTTCATCTCCTTGGAAGTTCCCGTAACCTCACTTTGTACATTGTCGTCCAAATTGAAGATAGTAAATTGGCATTTTTAGATGAAAGAATTCTGCCCTTATTAAAAATCATTAAGTAAAATTTTTTTGTTTGTAATTGTATGTTCACTACTCGAGTAATATATTTAGAGTGAAAATATAAAACTTACGGTAAATTGTAAAAAATATACGGTTCTTAAATTTTTCTAAAACATCTTAGTACGGTCACGTCAAACAGCAGTGATTTTACCTAGGAAATTTAAATATGATCCAACAAATTTAAGCTTATAAATTAATCAGACAAACTTCCTTTTATGTGTAATGTTGCTTTTGTAGCCTACCTCTGTATAGTAAGTAAATGTTCATCTATTACTAATAATTAAACGAAAAGAAGACCTGAAAACACCTAAATAATAAACCAAAACATAAAAACACCTACATTTTCAATATAAAATATAATTTCAAAAAGTCACCCATTTTCGGCATTAAATATTCTTTACAGCTTAACAAGTTATCAGTTATAACTTAATAAATCATGTTATTTGTCTACTCTCTCTAAATTCCGTTTTGGGAGCCACTAGGCTGTCTTCAAACAACGAACATTGAACAACCACAAAATAATTAATTCAGTTCCCTACAGACAGTTGTGTTAGAGTCACATCACGTGCATCGTTAGCCGTAGCTTATGTTTCCTCTGGGCTTCTGTTATTGGTTGGTCTCTAGTTATCCAATATCCGACACACCGTTGAACTTTTCACCGTTGTGTTTAGTAATAACTGATTCAGTAGTGAGGTGAACATTGCACTTTGTTTCTCGCATCTTTAATTTTATCAGAGCTTTAAGATTTCACATTTTCCATAATACATTGTTGTCAAAATTCGATAGATTGCCAGTTTTAAAAACAAAATCGTCGTAGTTGATGTGAGCCACCAACAGATTGTGATCTAAATTACAAATTTTTTGTGGTATACACCAACTTTTTTACTAAGTCCAACTAATGGGACGACTTATTCTGAGCTATAGCAATTGTTATGACCCATCAACTTGGTCAGCATCACAAAGTAAGGAAAATAATAGAATTTTAGACACTAGCGCATTCTTTGACTAGCTCACACAACTAAGTTACTAAGTTCTTTTTTAATTGCAACAGCTGGTCCATACAGTTGGGATGTCTACTCCAGTACCCAATAGTCAATGGCATTACATAAGGTTGTCCCGAAAATCACTATTCATGACTTTTAACTTTGTTATAATTACGTGGGGGCTTACACCCCATTCTAAAGGTTTGCTCCTAGTAGAAATCCCCCGCATTGAGCCCCGCGTTCTGATTGGTCGAGAGCTCGATGACGTCACAAAGATGGCGGAAGGAGTAGGGCAAAAAGTGTTTGGCGGGAGCTGGGATGGAACCTGGTCCGGCGGCATGAGAAGCCGAAACGCTAACCACTGAGCCACGGCGCTCGATGTTAGACTTTGTGTCGAGGTCGTATACGAGGGCCGGCTTCGAGGGCCGGCATCGGGGGTCGGTATCGTGGATGTTTTTTTTTTCTTTGGCACGAGATGATCGTGGTTCTGCTTTTCTCCACCAGAGTGTGCTGATATCGTCTGTTTTGGGAAAAAAAGGTGGTTCCGTCCTTCTCCACCAGAGTGTGTTGATACCTAGGTCGACTGGTCTCTAAACCTATTGATGTATTTTTGTTTGTTTATGGTTATATTAAATTGATTGTGGTTCTGCGTTTCTCCACTAGAGTGTGCTGATATTGTCTGTTGTCCACTAGAGTGTGTTAATACTATGGTTCTGTTTTTCTCCACTAGGTTTAACTGAATTATATGAAATGTCACTCTTATAGTTGTACAAGCTTGGTTGTTTCATAGTTGTATCCTCATTTATGTTAATAATAATATGTTTGGTACTTTGAACTATTTGAGATGTTACTGTTGTCACGATGATACCACATCAATTATTTCATGTTGATTAACGAGTGCTAATTACCATCTTGTATGGATGGAATATTCTTTGTTACTTTTAATTTTTGCATTCTTTGAAAAACTGAAATAACATGATTCTTATAGTATGGTAAAATGTCAAAAAGGAGAGTGAAAGTAAAAATATGGTTGAATAAAAAATGATGTGTTTATTATACTAAAAGATGTTTACACATGTTACATAACATTTATGAAATAGTGTTAATAAATGATTATTAAGATTTATATATAAAATCATTAATACTTAACAAAAGTTATTTTTACATATATAACAAGAATAAGAATATATTTATTTCCCTTAAAATCAGTTAAACAAGTCTATGATATAATAAACTAAGAGTACTTGAATACTAAGATATACATATATACAATTAAAAATAATATTAACATACAGGAATGCATTTGAGGTAAAATATAATAAACAGTATAAAATGATATAAAATTACATTTTCATCCATTTGTGAGCTATGTATCAATTTTTAAATCTATAGTTTATCGGTAAGCATAAAATCGATTGCAAACTGTTTACTGAGCAAAGTGAAAAGACTTTTTTAAAAATAAATATTATATTTCGCCTCAAAAGCGTTCCTACATGTTGGACATGTTCCAAGAAATAGCAAACAGGGTCCACAAAATATATGCCCACACGGTATCAGTACCACTGATGGAGTAGACTCCATACATATCGGACACTCAAGATGTTGTTCTCGGGCTGGCCCTGGGTCCATCGATGGTCTTGTGTGGTCATAGACGTTGTAGTCGTCATTCCTGTGTTCAGCCGCATACGATCGCATCAACCTGTTGTCTGCTGCCAAGGCTGTCGTCAGGGAATGATAAATTTCTCTGAAGATAGTAGCAGCTAACAATTGCTGTTGGATCGCACTCGTCCGAGCCACAAAGTAGCTGACGAAAACAAGTAGATCTCGAAGCTTCTGTATCCACTGTCTCACTACATTGGATGCTCTTGGATCTGTCCAGTCACATCGCCACTCCTCCCTTAGTTCTGCATTGGTGTTCTGTAAAATAAAACAGAGAGTCTTAGAGTTTGGAATTAAAAAATGTTTAGTATACAGACAATATGTTAGGAACTGTTTGGAATTTGAGTTTAACAACAGGTTAGTCGTGCTAAATATATAAAACATGCATGTTTTATGTAAAATGCATACCGTCACAGTGTTGTCCACCCTGTCCAAGATGCGTTTGGAGACTAGTAGCTGGTTTGGTGATATGTAACCTCCAGAATGTTGGAGCATACCACAGCAGTACCCACACAACCCCCAGAAGCTTCTTGGGTCTGTAGAAGCTGTTCTCTGAGGCTGATTTGCTGCATTGCTAGTGGTAGCAATATTGACATTCTGGTTCTGTAAAAAATTAAAGACGATTAGTATTTACTATTTAAAACAAATGATTGATAACTTGTCTGTACCTATAGTCATTTACTATTTAAAACGATTTGTTGATAACTTGTCTGTACCTATAGTCTTCTAGAAACTTACACGGTGATTGGTTATGTCTTGTAGGGGTGTGGGTCGGTTCCGTTGTGGTGGTGGGAAGGCAAAAACGTCCTCGTCGTCCTCCTCCTGTTCTATAGGTCTTGAGGTTGGTTGTTCCGAACTGCGACGCAGGATGTTGGGCCGTCGAGAGCTCGTAGGGGTAGGAGGAGCATTGGTTGACTGGGCCTGATTGGATGGTGTCCTCCTGACCGACAACCAGCCTGATGAAGAAGAAGAAGCTTGATTTTCTGCCAGGATCCTCTGCATCCAGGCAGGGAGAACTCGTCGGTTCTCGTCAACCGGTTCGCTAGCTTGGGAGGTCGATGGAGTCGGGGCAGGGTTTGCAGTTTGCTGCCTGGCTCTTGAGGGTAGCCGAAGACCCATAAAACTCCTGCGGAACCGAGCTCTCAGGTGGTCGGGGAGATTCTCGATGGCTGTAATAAAGTCCTCCATTGCAGCATCGCAGGCCTGGGGGTTACCCTGAAAATTATAATAGTGCTCTTGAAAATACCTATACATGAATCTCTTTGAAGTGTTAAAAATCCTAGTTGTGACTCAACCCAAATTCATACATTATGTTTAAAGAAGGAGAAATATTGAATAATTATTATCATAGTAAATATCATTTTTGTAAAAATATAACTATTGCTAGTCCATTGAAGCAATATCTTGATAAACCATAGTTAAATATTTTTTGAATAAATACATACTCATTATTTGGATAAATATAGTCAGTTTGATAATATAAATCAATACTCTATGTAAAATAAATTGCATTATTATTATTATTAAATACATACGCTCGAGGCTGGACCTCGAAAGTGAGGCATGAGCCTATCTAGGCTTTGACGAACTCTCGTCCAAGCCTGATGATACTCGACATCTATTGAGTCTAGCGTCTCAGTCAACAACAGAGTTCGGCGTGCCTTAATTAGCATCTGCTGTGTAACATCCCTCTCCTCCCTTTCTATGTCAGTTGTATCATCTTCTTCGCTGGAGATCTCCTCGACCATGTCAAGGTTCTCTTCTGGTGCGAAGAGATCCCTGTCGTCTGAGGACTGCTGAGGAGCAGGAGGCTACATAAAAATAGTCAAAAATAATGTTTGTAATATAGATCTGATTTAAAAAGAATTTCTTTATAAAATTTAACTTATGTTTTTTGATAGCTTTTAGATTTTTAGTAAAGAGTAAACCCATTTATATGTGAACGTACTAGTGATTATGTTATAATAAAAATAAAAAAAAATATAAAAAAAAACAGGTTATGGTTAATGGAGAATCTTTAATAGTGAATAGTGTATATTTATAACATTGTTAATAACTTGTTGCAAAGGTTAATTTATAAGCGTATTAGGAGAATTATTAAACAGGTAGTTTTTAAAATATTGTAAAATCACATACCTGATTCGGGGGTCGGATAGCGACACAGCAGGTCACTATGAAGAGCATGTAGAAGAGCACAGCTGTAGAAGTTAGCTTGGTCATGTTGAAGCGACTGAGGCTTGCAACGATTGCGGGCGTATTAAATAGCGCTGGCTTCTTAACGTCAAGGCTCTACAAGGTCAGGCGTGTCCCGCCATTCTGAGACAAGGCATAGTTATTATGTAAGGGGCCTCACTTATAGAGATAGCTAGCAAAAGACAAAACGCTATCTCCTATTTATATTTTTGACCCAAGTTTCCACACCACCCATGAGGTAGGGTCATGGCGCGTTCTTTTTTTGTTTACCCAGAGGCTTCCCCTGGAGGCCTAACCCTCTGGAGTCAAGAGGGACTAACATATGCTTTGACCAACCCTAGTTACATTAATATTACCACAACCCCCAGAGTTAAATTACATTAAGTAGTTTTCAGTTGTAAAAATGCTGTGTAAATGTTTGTTCATACTCACACACACCCATACTAGAGTTGTCACAAAGAAAACACATTTCACGGTTTTACAGGGGCTTATTCCCAACTTTGTTTCCTGTCAAAGTTAACCTAAAACGGATGACTTCACCTTTTTTTTTTTTGTAACACATTAAACCAGGGGGAACATATCACGTTTTATGCTTTTTACGGCAACCCTGTGAGTAATAGTGTTGGTTTGGTCTGAGGAAAACATATTACGTTTTATGCTTTTTAAGGCAACCTCTCCGTATAGGATTTTACAACTGTTGACAGGATGACAGACTCTTTGGTTTTTAAAACTCACACACAAACACACACACACACACACACAACTCACACAGCAATTTTACATCTGAAAAGTATATTTACATCAATAGAAATCATATTTACAATAGAGCTAATCTAACTTTTTTTTTACTTTTTATTTTTCTTAGTAATAACGAGAACGTATTCATCGTTGTTTCCATGAACCTTTTTCAATTCAGAAATGAAACTAACGTGATCACAAAGAAATTTCCCACTTACTACCTGGTACAAAGCAATGTTAGTCCAATCGACTTTATCTGCAAAATCATGAATAAATGATTCGGATAGGGTTTGATTTTCACTGATAATGGACCAACATTCGGCAGAGAAATACGATGCAAACTCTCTGAGAATTTTCTCATCGATTTGGCATCTTTTTAAAAGTATGTGCCAGTTAATTCTGTGAAAATACATTCTAAGCAATTCAATATCAAAATTATAATGAGTTGACAGTAAATCCCAGTTGAGAAATCCGGCAAATCTCATTATAATTTTATCATTTAAAACACCTACCGGCTCTTTTGGTTCGGAGGAGAGAATATCCCAAGCGTTTGTGTCCATCTTGTTTGGTGGCTGATGAAATAATGAATTTAGTTTTCGAATTTTAATTTGTAAAATGTTTTGGCACTGCGCAGAGCACATTTACCCCCACCATTGTGCTGAGGTAAAAGACAAATCATCTGTAAGTTTGAAGAAGAAGAATTCGTATACGATTCTTCGATAGCTTCAACATTGACATGAAACTCTTTAAGAAACTTAACTTTTTCGCTACCTTTGGTGTAAAGTGTAGCAAATGGTTTACAAAGAGTTCGGATTAACTCTTCATCGTATGGTATACCTTGAGTATCCCATTTTATGAAGTGAAAATGCCTCGTTAACCACCTGGCTGATCGCAACATTTTATTATTTAAAAATGATTCGTTAAAAGGAGCATCAAAAACTAAATGTGTGTGAAAATGTTTACTCACTATAGCAAACTCTTTGATTATAAAACGATTTTGATTATCTTTGAACCCGTGAAATTCAACTATTGCTGACAGTCCCTTAGTTTTATTATCGTCCTCGCCCTTCTCCTGCTTTTGTTGCTGCTGCTGCTCTACTGATCCCATATTAACCATTTCTTGAAAAACAAAACTTCGTCAACTAATTTATTTACAAAATGTGTAGGCAAACCCGCGGGTGGAATAGCGTCGTCCTCCTCCTGTGAGATCAAAACGCGGTCTATGAACATTCGAATCAGTTCTTCGTTGGTAAATAGCTCGACAAGGTATTTTTTGATTTCGTGGAGACTGCGCACGAACTGATCCCACTCATCACGGTTTAAGAGAATCACTCGTTCTTTGTCGTGAATGGACACATAGAGATTACCAAACACCTTTCTTACTTTCAATGTGTATCCCCCTTCATTAGTCGTGACACTGTAACCTTTTTTAGTTTCATCAGTCAAAGAGGATGTTATTTCATCAAAATGAACGGCTAAATCGTTAAAAGCACTATAGGGCCAAAAGATGTAGCTTTTCCCGGTTTTAAATAATACTCCTACAGTACGCATTAAACTTTCAAAATATCCGACTACTATGAATTTAGAACAGTCCTTGTCCAAATAGAAAATACTTTTTAAAAATATCTCTCTTATAGTGCTACGAGGAAGGGGCACCTTTGTGTTCTTCCTTCTGGGTTTTTTCGCGGTCATTACCTCGATCTGACCCGTGGTCTCCTCCACCTCCTCCTGCTCCGCCGGCTGTTGTGTTGAAAGAATAGTTGCTTTCTCGAACTCCATGGCTCACAGACTGATCCTCGAATGAATTTATTTTTACAATTATACAATTCCTACATATGTACCCCCACCCCTATTGTCTATTCGTTGTGATCATCATCATCATCATCATATTCACAATCATCGTCATCATCTTCATCATCTATTGCAGACATAGACCCGTCACTATCGGTAAACTGCAAAGACTCGGTATCCGAACAACTATCACTTTTGTACCAATCATTTTCCGATCCCCTGTTGATATTTTGACTAAAGATAGAGTACCGATTTACCAAATGGTACTTTAAACACCCGTACTTGTAAACGTTGAGTGGTGACTTTTTACTAGTATCCGTGTACATCACACGCTTCGGGTTATATGGTATTTCAGCTGTATAACTACTGTAAAATCTCAAACCGATTCCTTTATATTCAAACATTTCATTTACAATATTTTCCAACTCCTTTTCAGTGTACTCTTGTTTTAGTTGAGAGCGTGTAATGAATTCGATTGTTAAAAAATGAACATCTGACAAGTCGATAAAGTTTACAGGTTCTCTTCCGTTAATTTTATGTTTTTTTATCAAAACCATGTCCTCGTCAAAAAGATTTAGATTTATAAACGCGAGCTTGTCATGTTTTTCAATATTTTCACTTACCTCTGGATTTCCTTCCTGCGCGATCTTTTGGTCTTCAACACTCTTTGGCGTCTCCATGGCGACTGAATCGAAACAACACGTCTTTTTCACTTTGATTCACCATCGAGTGTATTTCGTCGAGTATTTGCAAAGCGCGACAGCGGTACATACCCGCTAAGCAGCATTTACAAGTATCTACTACATCAATTCCGGTTTCGTTTGTTTGTACACTTTCAACGCATTCTTTGTAATGTGAAAACTCGTCAGGCCCGGCGGTGTCCACTCTTTCTGTTAGATTGTGACGAGCAATATGATCGTCGAGACGATTTAAAAATTTCAACACTTTAAGTCTCTTTCTTAAAAGTTCCTCGTTCTCGACCGTCATAAATGCCGGATGGTTTTCTATATCTCGTTTGGCGTCCATGTCTCTGATGTAATTTTGCAAAATTATCCCGTCAAGATCAGAGGTCTGCGAGCGATTAATATTTTCAGCTCAGTTTCCTCAATTACAAGGCGACAGCACAAGGTGATCACGTGTCTGTGTGGCGCGCCTAGACCTTGGCCGGCCTTCGAACCCGGACCTCGGCCCTCGACCTCGGCCTTCGACCCCGGACCCGGATAACCAGTTGGCCTTGGGCGGCGTCTCAGACGGAGATCTTTCGCACGTCGCCGGTTAGTGGCGTGTAAGTGTAATGGCAATCGTGAATGATGAGGCAATATCCCCAAGTGTTGGCGGGAAACTTTTTGTTAGTTTGAATGTCCAACTTCACTTCGACAGGGCCTGTCTTCATTGAATCGTTTTGTTTCGAACAATCGATTATGTAAATGGGACATTTTGTTGTATAATCTGTAAAGTTTAATATCGGTGAGCCTACTCTACCGTAATAAGAACTTTGAAAATTTGCGTAAGCGTCGTAAAACAACGCCGTATTTGAGAGTAGAGCGTCATAAGGGTAGTATATCGAATTTAGGTACACTTTTATATCTTTTACGTCACAAGAATCGAATTGTGACATATCCTTGGTGATGTCGTTTTTCCTACCTGTTTGAAAGCCGACAATTATGTACCTCGGTTTTTCCAACTGGTTGGTCGTACGGATAGGCCAGGAAAAGGAATCACTGGTCGTAGGTAAATTCGCATACTCATGCATTTCCCACTGTCTGAACGGTATGTGAATGTGTGGGTCTTTCTCGATGTACTTATAAAGTCTGAGTTTTGCCGAATCGTTTACCATCACATGAGGCACACGCCAGTATATCTTTACGATTTCCAATTTTAAAGTACCAGCTTCAGACGTACTGACGGCGTTCAGGTCGGTCGAGGACCTCAATAAAATAAGTTCTTGTTTACTATTGACGATTACCTTTCTATAATCCTCTGCGAATCCTAAAAGAAGTCTAAGCGGTATGGAGTATATAAAGTCTTTAACATTCACTGTCTCACCAGGCCCGAACCAACAGGCGTTCTGTAACACGTTTTTTTCTTCTTCCCGGATGGAAACCAAATTTTTCAAAGTCGTCGTGATTCCCACATTTCTAGTCCTATCGATTTCTTTACCACAGATCTCATAACGAACCTCGTCAAACAAAAATGCGATACCGTTGTTTACTAAATTAACATCTAATGCTGTCGCTCCTGTTGTTTTAGTTGCCTCTACTTTACCGTGAATGACAACGTAACTATCAAACGGCAAGGTAAGAATATCCTGTTGTAAGATCGGTATTCTGACTTCGTCGTTGTTTCTATAGCTACACGAGACGTATGGTTGATGATTATGATACTCCATACTAGTGACAGAGTCATCGTACATAGCAGCGTTTTCTATCGCTAGCATTGCCATTTTTTACTACTTTAAAACCGAGAGAACGTAGAAAACGTATATTTTTACAACTTAACTGGTCAGTCTTTCTTGATGAACTGACTTTTTGTGTAGTAGTTATTTCTCTAAATAGTATTCCCATCTCTACGTCTGAGATGGAGTCTTACACAAATAGGCTCTCCACGAAAATTAACCAAATTACCGTCCTGGTCTCTTAAAGATACAGACAAGTTGTTTATCGTTTGAGCGATGACAGGCAAGTAAATCACATTCTTTGGAATCTCAATTATTTTATACCCTGGAGGTTCTGCAGGATAAAACTGGTGTATGACATGGCCTTCTATACCGTTTAAAAACGAGCCTCGACTGATATTACACTCAACACGTATGGAATTCACTTTAATTATATTAATTGGCAGGTCTGATGTGTGAAGTGTTGCGGCTTCGTATACACCTGGCTTGAAACCTAACACCTGTGCCAAACTGTCTTTTTCCGAAAAGTTAACTTTTTCACTACAACACAATTCTGCTTGTAGAGTGTTATTGTTTGCTTTTAATGAGAAGGTAATATTTTCACCTAATTTAGATTTTATATATTTTTCTATGTCCTCGATCTCATAGCTTCCCTCGGGTATAACGACCTTTTTGTTTTCACCATAGTAAAACTTGTCATTGATATTTGTTTCAATGTTGGGAATTGAGTTGTAAGTTGTTAAATCGACCAGACCAAGCTCCCAATCCCCGGTACTTACATCTATTGGATATGCTAGTTCATGTGACAAAACGCTAGATGTTCCCGTGAGACAAAACATTACTAGAAAGAAACCTTAAGCACAAGTGTCCGCAAATAACTGAATCGTAATTTTGTTCTCTTTTGTAATTATAGTAAATTGTGCAATTCCCAAAATACCTCAAGAGCTCTGGTGGTGGTTTCAAACTACCAAAACTGTCATAATAATACACTCTGTTGTCTAATTTTCTAAAACATACCCAATGAGTGCCACCACCGCTTCCAGAATCCAGGTTTACTATTACTGATTCATATTTTTTGGGGTTTGAAGGTAGCATATCTCTCATGTACACTCCTCTAAAGTTTGGTATTTTAAGTAATTTTGCATATTTCTCCAACTCGTAGTTTGTTAGTGGTTTCACCGGGATTTTGATGTTTTTTTTTTCCTTGTAGTGCGTTTCTTTTTCTTGCCCGATCCTTGAACCTTTCTGTACGGTCTCAAGTATAACCCTTTACCTTTACTACTCTTGCGTTTTGGGGCTCGTTTCTTCTTGCGTCCTCCGCCGAACTTTGTTTTGGCTTTCATGGCTGTTGTAACTGTCCAGGCAGCTGCTTTTTCCACTAAAGACGAATCTGGGGCCTTGAATCTCTGCCAAGCCCGTTCAGCCAATTCTTGATCCGCACGTCTCCTGTTCTCTGAATCCTTATATCTAGAGTAGGCTATGTCGTGCACCTTACAAGCCTGATCTAATTTATTTATTCCTGGGTCCCCTCTGGCCAACCTTTTGGCTAGTTTAGTTCCAGGTCCACAATATTGATATCCTCCCGGTATATGAAGTTCGATGGGTAATAAGTCGATAGCTTTATTAAGAACCGAAGAAACTATACCTCTTCCTTGAACGGTTGTTTGTTTACATCTGAATCTCTTAGTTTTGGATTCTGACATTTTAAGCTGTTCACTTTCTTTAAGTAGAAGGTCTATTCAGTTCCTCGTCGATGAAAAGATCGTAGCTATTGGGTGGGAGAGGATGGACTTCTTCTTCTGCTCCACTCTTTTTTGCTACTGAATGATCGGCAAACAAAACTTCCCAATTTATGAAATCTTTTTCACCTCCTATCGGTATTGTAGCAGACCTACCGGTTTCCTTTTTATTTATATAATTATACAGTAACACTCCGAATTTTCTCAAGTTTTTATCATGGTAGTCTTTATTACTAGCTATTAAGCCCTCACATTTTGCAAGTCTTTCTTTAAATAATCTCAGATCCTCACGAAGTATTTCTAAGCTAGCAGTTAATGCTGAATGTTCCTTTAAACAAATGTTTTCTACAAAACGTTTTGTTGCAGCATCTCTTGGATGTCTAGGAACGGCTAAGTTATTTATTTGTTTTTTACCAGCGTCAAAGTCAGAGTCCTCACCCTGTGTCAAACACATTCGTTTTAAAGTCTGTAGATTAATAGCATCTTTTCCCTCAAGAGCGTCATCTACATTTCTCATCCTTTTAGACCCCAAATTAAAACCTCCACTCTCCAGTGGGATCAGTCTTGAATCCACATATAATTTGGACACCGCATCAAGTGATTCTACAGCCTCCCCAATGTTAGTTAGGCGCTTGCTCTTTATATCGTAGTGCCCATCAGCTGTCATATCAAATCCATCGCCTTTAGGTCCTTTGACATTTTTTTCTGAGGACTTTGAGCTGCGTCCAAACTTGTCAATCGTCATTTTAACAATGCCTTGAATCTACTATTACCAAAACCCTTTATAAAGCCGGCCTCTTTCAACTCTTCCACAATACTAATAATTTCATTCGCATGCACTTTGTTTCCAGTTTCTGTGGACATAGCTATGTGTTCAAATCGCTCCACCAACTCGTTTGGATCGTCCCAATATAACACATCGTGGTGTTTTGTATTCTTCCACGCCATACCTTTACCACGACTGGGAAATAGTTTTTGGATAATTCTGATATATTTTTGCCCTCTACTTGATTTAATTTTACCGTTATGCCTGAAACCGTCTCTATGAGCATTTGTATCAAATAGTATACTTTTGTATTTATTTAAATCTTCATTCGTGTATGTATTACTATCTGGTAGTCTTTTGAAAAGTAATTCATAAAGACCTTCAGATGCCCCATAGTTTATACCACCTATTTTTATATTTCCCTCACTATCAAAATCTAATTCTTTTCCACCTACCATCAACTTTTCACCATCTAAAAACTGAGGTCCATAAACGTAGTCTATGGTCTTTTTATTTCCACCAGCATCTCTTAGATACATATCCATATAATGCTGTGTAATGGGATTCTTAAAGTATGTCTCAATAAACTGAGTTGTTGACGCTTGTTGTTGAGGTGTGGACACTAGCGCTGACAAATCTTTACCTTTAGGTGTTGACATGGTGTCGGGGGAGAACCTTTCAGTCTCCTCCTCCTCGTCGTCATCAGTAGAATAATAATTTAACGATTGTCCTTTGTCGTCGTCGTACACATGTTCCTCCTTAATAGTTGGTTGCTCCGTTTTTATATCGGTGACGTTTTGTGGTGTTTTTCTTAGCTCTTGTATGATCGGTTTGTATTGTTTTTCAAGTAATATATCACTTTCTTCAGCTCCTTCTTTGAACATCTTATACTTGTGTTTAATAGCTTTACGCAACTCAATAAGTTTGGCAGTAAGTTGTTTACTCTTAGGTTCCATAGTGAAAACTAAAAGTTTGAGTTTTACTTTGAGAATTTAAGGTAATTCCACCTGTCTAAAGAACATTGCACGCTTTTTGTGTTTTCGTATGAAATGTATTACATCTATTAAGGAGATTCCATAACTAAAGTCCAGTCCGTTATAATAATTCTGTACTCTAGAATCAAAACGTGGTATCACATACGGTCGTATAAGACTTTTAAATATAAATGTCCTTTTCCAATCATCTCTCCACTGAGGGATTTCTGATACTATGTACACATCTTTTTCTACTGCTGTCGTCATGAACCTCTTGAGCGTATCAATTGGTCTGTGTTTGTTAATGTTCTGTAATAAAAATGAGTTCAAGAGCCAAAACTCGCATGGATTTGCCCCTGTAAACCTTTTCCACTGTTCGAGTAATTTTGAATTTGTTACAGAATACACACAATTATTCAAACTGATTCCGAATTTTTCACAATTTAAGGCAACTGTAGGTAAAGCTTCTCTTAAGAAATCTACAGTATACAACCCTTGACAGAGATTATTAACACCACTGAATGGTTTACCCCTAGGTTGAGGAGGAATGCCGTCTGGGACAACATCATAGGCAACATTATAACTTATATTTATATAACACTTTAAAGACATAGCGGTTTGATAAATCTTTAAAGGTGACCTTATCGGTATTGTTCTTTCTGTCAAAACTATACATCTACTAGCATTCGGTATCAAACATCCATATTCTAACATTCTAAACACGACTTGTGAAAAATTAACGCTTCCATGTAGATCTCGCAGGGGTAGGGTCGGTCCAAATATATCAGGAAAAGGTCTGAACCTAGAAATGAGGTTTTGCGGGTTTCTTACCGTACAGTTGTTCATATCTTCATGATACATCACTAGTTCCAATGGAACATTCTTCTTTTGACAACGGTATACAAAGTTTAACCAAGCATCCCTATTATAAGTCCTCTCACTTGCTGAGATCATAAGAAGTATTACAGGTGGTATAATTGTTGAGCTTTTAGGTCTTTTATGTCTCCAACATCTCTTGTTAAACTGAAAACCATGTGGAGGGCTTCTACTACAATAGTTGCCACAAAATTTACCTTTATCTTTGTAATAAAATGTACATAAATTTGATTTAACATTATGAAGCTTTACATCGAAACCCTTTATATCATTGTAAGTATAAATGCGCACCATTAGAAAGCCGTTATAAAACTACTAAGACCAATCCTGTATCGTCCATTATATTGATCCTGACTTTTGTCAATGACTAAAAACCCATATTTGTCTTCCCATGCCTTTGCACACAGCTCTTTGAATTTTTCAAAAGACATGTCAGTAGTCACATGATCACCATACACATGTCTCAAATTCATTTCATCTTGTTTAAACAGTATGAGAAAATTACAATTGTCTCTAATGAGCTGTTTTGGTATAGCACTGTATGTTTGTCCTAAATAAAATGTATCAATGTCATTATGCCTACCCATGGTAAAGTAGCTACGAATGTTATTATGTTTTTCACAAGATATATCATCAAATATCATGATAGAATCCGGCTCAGCCTCATTCGGGGGAATGACTAAACTGTTATCGTCGTAAGCAAAATAACCAATTTCCTTAGGCATAGCTTTCTTTAAAAACTCATATTTTGGTTGATATAGAGATTTTGAAAAAACATAAATGTTTTTAAACCTAACACCGTTTTTATCAAAAATTAAATTAAATAGAATATTTGTTTTCCCTGAAGAGCTAGGTCCACAAATTATACAACGAATAGAGTTTGGTAATAAATCCCCATGTTTGTTCCTCTTTACACATCCTGTACCGATAAACTGGTCAAAGTTCTGCACGGTTAAATGAACATTCTGTTTCTTAAGCCGCATACTGACTGATTACTCAAATGTGCTGACAGTATGATAAATACTTGATAAGGATTTGCTATTTCTTAAAATAACAACAGATCACAGTCGCAGGTCATCAGAATGAACCCAACTATCACTATTTTTATCGTGCCCTGCCCAACGAACTAAGAGCTTATTACCCTTTCGTTTCAAAATCTTTTCCACTAAATATACATCTCCAGTCTTGGACTTACTAATTTCCTCTGTATAAAACCCACCTTTTCATATTTCTCCTTTATGATCTTGAAGAATATAAGTGATTGGTCTAGTTGGTTTGACAGCATGTATTCTAAATATCTCGTTTGTCCAATTTGGTAAATATCCTTTTTTAAACATTCTTTTCGCCTTACTAATTCTAACACTGTCCCCTACTTTAAATTTGTATACCTTTTTTGGATTTGCTGCTTCATTTATTCTGTTTAATATTTGTTTTTCATGTTTTTTCTTCACTTCTTTTGGCTTCATACCAATGGTCCGATGTTTTGTATTATTATAGGAACTAGTAATATGATCTAATATGCTTACCCATTCATAACTTCCTCTTGCTGTAAATAACTTGTACATTTTTGACTTTAAAGTTCGATTTAACCTTTCAACAATACTAGCTTTTAATTCAGAGTATGTATGATAATGATTAATTTTATACATATTCATAAGTTTATTTACATGTTTATTAAACCACTCTGTACCTTGGTCTGTTTGAAAGTTTTTCATTTTATTTTTAGCTAAAATTGGTTCTAAAGCTTTAGCCACCTCTATACCAGATTTACTTTTTAGTGGTATTGCAAAAGCAAACTTGGAAAAACAATTGATCATAGTCATTATATACTTATAGCCTTTGTTAATTTTAGAATATGGTTGCATTTCCACTAAATCTGCTTGATATAAATCGTTGAGGCCCTTAAGAGTAACTTTACGTCTGAGGTAATTTTTTCTAGCAGGCCTATGTAGTTCATCAGCAATTGCCAGTCTAGCTTCCATTGTGGAAATGACCATATTATTCTGTATTACATAATTTATGTATCATATCTAATTCAGTGATTCTCATAATGTAGATAAAACTCATACTTGCAAGAAATAATATTAGTATAAAAATCTTTTCTATTGAATCATTAATATTACAGAATATCATTTTAAAACACTTAACACTGTCCTAACATGTAATTACACTCACCAAAATCTCTAAAGATACTAAATAATAATTTTGTTTACCTATATTTGACTACAATAACTATTTTTACATTACATTGTCCACTTGCATCTTAAAACATGACCGTTGAAAATGAATGATAAATTTGTGTGTTCTCATGCCCCGCTTATGGAGTCTTACATTGTTTTTTGTATCCATATGGTAAAGTGTCATGATCACCATCGTGTTTTCTCTTAGGACCTGTTATTTTGAAATCCTTTTTCTCCACAATTGTTACCACATCTCTACTCTCTGTTCTTCTAATTCTACTTTCTATAATTGGTACTGATTCACTGGTTTCACTTAAAATCATAGCTTTTAGGGATGAAAAGTTCAATTTTCTACTAGCAGACAAATTTAGGGTGATACCTTTGATTTTGCAAACTTCTCTATACTCATTTGTTACTGGGGAATAAACAACATATCCATAGGTTTTGGGACCACCAGAACAAAACTCCACAATAAATGAGCCTGGTCCATAATCTTTAGCTAACTCATCAGTCATGTCCCCTAGGTAGTCTCCAACAGGTATTTTATATAATCCTGGTCTATAGACGTAGATAACCGAGTCTGTATCATAATAGCACACTTGGTTTCCTAGTTTCTCAAGGTGTTCATATAGTTTTAGTCTGGCTTGACTTGTAGTGAAAGCTGCTAAGACCACATTGACAGTTCTTAAGCATTCGCCAACTTCTTCTAAATGCTGCCAATTTACAACGACAACTTCTTCATTGATCTCTTTAATTCTGTTTACCTGGTCTACTGGACTAACTAGGAGGTTGAACAATTCCTTAGGATCCCTAGTCACTAACGTTTTGGTCTGGTTTTGCCTCTGTCCAAACTTGCCCCAAAATGAGTTGAGCATAAGTTTGGAAAGCGAGCGCATCCCTTCATTTTTCTCGATTTTGTCAGAATCTAATGAAATTCCTTCATGGTCAAAGTAGTCTTTTATGTATCGTTGTTTTTCCTCTTCTGTTTTACACCAGTCGGGATAACCTGAAGCTTCTTGCTTGGTTTTTAAAAACTTGTCGATGAATTCTGTAAATAAACCTCCATTTTCAAAAGTAGCCATTTCATATTGCCACAACTCATATCGCTCTAGAATTACGTAGCCTTTCTCTACAGCTTTTCTTATTTCCATCATAGTCCATGTTCCTACCAAAGCTCTCTCTTCCACTCCATGGTGACACTCTCCAGAAGATGACAAGTTCTCTCCACACACACGACACAAGACAAACATTAATTTATCATTCATTTTCACCGGTAATACAGGATGATAAAGATTTGTAGGGGGTAGAATTTTACATTTAAGAAGTCCTTCAGCTTCCATTCCTCTCTTTAGACATTCTTCATCACCAACAAATATCGTAGGATGTCCTACAGGAAACATACCGTATTTGCAGACCCAAGGATAGAGAGAACAAATGTCTACGTAGAATATCTGTTCTCCTTCTTCCTTCTTACACTTATAGTATGTCTTTGAGTTTCCGGTTCGGCCCCCATAAAAAGCATCCCTCGGGTTTAGTGGGATTGTGTTTAGAATCGGGATATTGTTAAGATATTGCAATTTATTTCTCTTCTTCAAATCATCAAATTCACACTCCCACATATCTATTACATCAAACTGCTGTCGTATCCTTCCTGTTCTTTCTATGGTTCTTTCGTACCGCAAGTGTAAACTGTCTGATAGATCATCTTGAAGAGGTTCTTCTCTTTTATATGGAAAACATTTCGGACATCCATGGAAATAGCAACCATAAAATTCATAAACTATTTCTCCATCAAACCCGTCAACCTTTCCAATGCCTGGAATTTTAAATTCTCGGCTGTTGCCAGCATGTTGAATCCTCACATTTCTTTTGTCCTCTTCCAAGGCCAACCACTGTAGAGCCTTTGCAGATTGGTTATCGGCAAGACGATAACCACCTATAGGAATAATACCTATGGTGTCTGGCTTGAGGAAGTTTCTTCTAAATGCTAAGTTGCAAGCACTTGCTATAGTTACTGCTTCCAAAAATGGATCTACGTTACATTCTTTTAAAAACATCGTCCTAAATTTAATACAGGCTTGAGCCAGGATGTCCACGTCTGAAATGCAATATTCTAGGATTTCTTTTTGAAAATCAAAGGTGTAGTTATTTACAACCTGCTCATTATGCCATTCTATAAACTTTTCATACCCTTTTGTAAACATAGAGTCTGGACAGTAATACTTTTTGTCAGGGATAGGTCCGACATAGTTTTGGTGGCTCAAAGTATTGAAAAGATGTGGGAAGTATCCCTTCTTTTTTTCAGGGCCAAGATCGAATGATTTTGGGAGGTTTGCTAATGCCATAGGAAAATAGTTAATAGAGTCAATAAATCTTACATTATCAACTTCCATTAGGATGATTTTTGTCCCTCTTGAAATCAATTTTGGACTGTGTTTTGTCTCATTGTACACATACTTTAACAGAAATTGAAAATCAAAGCCCTGCCCATTGTGCGCAATTACACAAACGGATTTGAATTTCTTTTTTGCCTCCATTACATAGTTCATGAACATTTCTACAGGATTCACATTGAACACTCTTTGACGGATCATACAGTTTTCACAGTGAATGTCATCATCATTTGATATACATTGCCAGCAATACTGTTGGCTAACACAAAGATTTACAACATGAAGTTTTTTCTCTGGATCATCTTGAATGTTTTCATCTTGACGAGTTTCAAAGTCAAAAAATATAAATAAAAAGCTCTTTGCATTAGGTCTACTTGAATCTACTCTCATATAACATTTGTGGTTTGGATCAGTATATTTTAAACATACTTTACAAAACTGTTCTCCACACACATGGATCTGTTTTCTACCCTTGGGTCTTACAATCCGGTTACATTCCCCACACTTCTTTACAGATGAACAAATGTTTTTTTGGTGAGCAATAAAACAGGTTTGGTTTTTAAAATGACGGTTACAGTCAGGACAAGTAATACCATCATGTTCCAGTTTGCAGGGCGGTGAGGTTACCATACAGGCTGAACACAATGATGAACATCTATGTTCATTTTGCTTTTCATACCCAATATGACAAGCCTCACAATAGTATTTACAGGCAAATGCTGATGTTAAACTAGTTATAACATTAAAATGGCCTTCATTAAAAAGAAGGTTGATTTTTAGTTTTGCATCAGCATTGTCACCACTAAAATAGGTCTCTCTACCTCTCGTATTGTAGTTATAAACAGTTATTTTGTATTTTTTTAGATGAGACTGTAACTTTTCTAACTCTCTAATGCCAGCTCCTTCTAAAGGTATTGAAACCCTAGCTTTTGCTAACAATTTTTCAGCTCGCAACGTCTGTCTTTTACCCTTATCCTGTTTGATTGCTTTGTAAAGAGGATCATTTTTAGCATGAGCCTTTCCAACTACCAAAGCTCGAGCTAAACACAGGTTATCTATGTTTTTAATTGTAACAATTCCAATTCTACTACGACACTCTTCTGAAAAATTGTTATTGAAACCTGATCTTTTATGACCCCCAGATCCTACAGGTAGACTAACTTTAGTACACTCCACTATAAATGTATCACTAGATGTAACAGACTCTTCATTACTTTGTATAATACCCCCAAATATAGTCCACAAAACATCATCATTCACCTCCTCTGATGGTCTAAAAGCAACGTATCCAGGTTCCTTATTCTTTAAATTCAAACTTTTCAAAGTAAATCCTAAATAATCATTCGTCCCTGTACATTCACGTTTCATTTCCTCTACCAACTGAGCAAAACCACTTTTGATCCAATCAAGTTCATTATAACCAGCCGGTGGTGTATTAAATTTAAAAATGGTTTTTCTTCCAGACATTCTAAATTTTCTAACATACGTATCATGGCTTCTAACGATATGAATAGGTTCCATAGTAAAAACTACAAATATGTACTCACCATCAAACAGCCACTCGTACACTCAAAGAGAAACTAGTGAACAGCTATTGACGCAACATTTGAAACTCGCGCGCTATATAGTGTACGTCACACCCAGTTCTACCACGGGATTGGTCAACCGGAAAGCGCGCCAACTCCCCACTATATAAACGATCGTACCACCACAGTTCACAGTACACGTCTTACTTCGAAGCTACAGCGTTCTACTGCTACAATCTCTTCAAGCACTTCCACGCAAATTTTACGTAAGTAATTTGAACACATTTTATTAATATTTCGATCTTTAACTTTAACTTTAATTTTGTCCTGTCCTTTATATTATTGATATATTATTATTAACTACGAGGTATTATAAGTACCTTTGAAATTATTTCACCTGTTTCTTTTATTCTTCTCTGAAATCGAACTCTATCTCTAGCCACCATCTCCCAAACTGATTTCCTTTCTTCATCAGGCAATAAGTAGACATTGGTAACAAGTGGATCAGCAAAACGTACACGTTTTTTATATATATTTTCTAACATATTGATTAGGTACCAAACAATTCTTAGTTTTATAACCTATACATTACAACTGCTACTGCCGATAATTATCATGCTTACACCAAGACTGTCAAGAAAGAATTAACTCTTGCTCAGACGGTACTAACTTTTTATCTCTAAAACAAATGGTTAAATACAGAAATACATTAGTTTGCAAATTGTTACAGAATATGGATAAGATGCTCAGTGAATTGGCTGAATTGGAAAAGTATGAGGGACCTCCAAAATACAGCTGTAAGGAGCTCACTGCTAAAGAAGGATACCCTATAACATCTATGAAGAGAACGGACAGCAAATTTGGACCATCAGTCGTTGCTGAGATAACCTTACCTGATGGTGGAGGACCAGCAATAACATTTCTCCCTCAGCGTTTTGTGACCCATCTCTCAGACGAGCAGATTGAAAATTTTAATAAAGGGGGGTTTCGATTGAAATGTACAGGGATGTCTGGTAGAAGCATAAATTTACTATTTTTTAAATAAAAAGAAACATTATTTGTATATGTATGCTGTAGTTTCATTCCTTAAAACCCAGATATCTCTCAAGTTTGATAAATTACATATATATATATATATATATATAATAACAACAACAACTAATTATATTAGCAAAACTAGTGCAGTTAGTAACATATAATGGTAAACAGTTTAGATTACAGTAAAATATAAAAGATGGTATAGAACATTTTGTTATACATATTATTGCAAATTTGTAATCAACATTGATTGATTAACCTACTCTTATGAAATAATTAAGTTGGTATCACTATGATAATAACATATAAGTCAAGGCAAATAATATACCAGAAATATTATTAGTTTGCCTGAGGGTAGGACTATGAAACAACCAAGTTGGTACAACTATAACAATAACATATTGTATAATCTGAGATAGTCACAAAATACATCAAACAGTGCCAACACACTCTGGTGGACAAAAGCAGAACCACAATCAATTTAATACAACCATAAACAAAAACAATAGGTTTAGAGACCAGTCGACCTAGGTATCAACACACTCTGGTGGAGAAGGACGGAACCACCTTTTTTTCCCAAAACAGACGATATCAGCACACTCTGGTGGAGAAAAGCAGAACCACGATCATCTCGTGCCAAAGAAAAAAAAAACATCCACGATACCGACCCCCGATGCCGGCCCTCGAAGCCGGCCCTCGTATACGACCTCGACACAAAGTCTAACATCGAGCGCCGTGGCTCAGTGGTTAGCGTTTCGGCTTCTCATGCCGCCGGACCAGGTTCCATCCCAGCTCCCGCCAAACACTTTTTGCCCTACTCCTTCCGCCATCTTTGTGACGTCATCGAGCTCTCGACCAATCAGAACGCGGGGCTCAATGCGGGGGATTTCTACTGCTCCTTAAAATTAAAATACGAAAAAAAGATAGGGTTCTTAGGTGTGAATTGCCTTTACATGTAGACTAATAAGTTTCCATATTTTACACAAAACGTACGTGTTTTGTGTGAGATCTATGTACTCTATGTACAACCGAGTATATTAATTTCAAGGAATGCGTAGTAGTGAAATTCAAGAGTTAGAAGGATTGCCTTTTTTCAAATGGCAGATGATCCATTAAAATGCATGCGTAGACCTTAAGAACCATCCTCATAAGATCATAAAACCATAACTTAGCTGCATGAAGGTTGGCTATAAAAATTGTGTAAAAGTTATCAATGCAGCCTTTCTTTCTAACTTTAACCACCAGAGCATTTTAAATATATTGGGACGATATAATGTTTTATCAATTGAAAACAACTATTCAACAATATTGGCAAGATATTGGTTTTCTTTCATCTTTACTTAAAATAGATGTGAAACATGTCAGAAATTGCATCGGTGTTGAAATTGACAGCTGTAGCTCCAGCTTATGTCACATGATACATTTAAAAACTCATATTACTTTTGTCAATTGAAGTACTCTACGTCTCAGACGTAATCTTTTAACTTTGTCGTAAAAAACAATTATAGATTTAATACAAATGCGTCTACTGTTGGATAATTATATTTTATGATTGACAAAATGCATACTTCTATTACTAACATGAGACCAATAAGCTTAATATACCCATATGGGAAATTTACTAAAAGTAGATGTTTTATGAATGATTGACTTTAGACCAAGTTAAAGTAATATTTAAAGGGATGTAAAAGGTTTTAGGCGCCCAAGTGAAAGAGCATTGCGTGATACAGGTACATAACTTTGTATCACAAAACAGAGGCTATCCTTGCTCGCATTACTTGTAAGATACATGAAGGTAGATTTGGAACATTCCGCCGGGCAAGTTTGTTCATTTTATCTACTGGAGTAGCAACAGAGAAAATTATAAAATTGCCATTCCATTTTATTCAGACAGTTTTCTACAACAGATTACGAGATTAACGAAACAGAGGTAGGTTAACACATTAATGGGAAAAAAGTTTTGAAATATATTGGCTTTGAGATGTTAGCACAGTTTTGGTTGAGAGTTTTATGCAAACGTCCTTAAAAGAGGTCTTCAGATCTGCACTCTTCACTTTTGTTTAGTAGATTTTGTAGTTCAATGCAAAACCCCAGTTTATTTAGTATTTAGCTAATATAAAAACTCCAAATGAATTACTTGTGAGGTTTGTGTGTATGCCTTATCAACCAAGATTATTCTAGTTATGGACGATATTTATTAGATACGCTCATAAAATAAAGGACAGATATGTCTAATAGAATTTTACTTGATTAACCACTGATAACAACGAGTATATTTAATATACTAAACAATGGACGAAAACTAATGCTGAAATTGTTTAAGTATATATTCAATAAATTAAATAAAATATGTTTAAGTATATTAAATTATATACAAATGACCTTCATTAATATCTAACATGCCCCAGATGTGAAACATAAGCTAAGGGTAAACTACTTTCATGCTGCATAAAACAGGATGGTTCGTTGCCTGTTTCTCAATAAGTGGAAAGCAACATAAATATTCAACTGAGACCTTATTTCTACAGAAAAAGAAGATGAAAATTATAAAAATTTTCCTTTTAACGAGCCAGTGTCGTTAATACTGATGTGCATTTGCAGATGAAATATACACCTCTGGCTACATAAACAGATAACTATGTGTTTTCAAATTATTATTACGTTCAGAATTCATTCACAAATCACTTATCAGTGGTATCGTCTTTGAAAGAATAAAAAGGTTAAAATGATCAAAAGTATTTTGTAGTCTATATAGACGTTGGGGTGATATCTTTGAAGCCACTGCACGTATAGAACTATCTAAATAGCACAAGTTTGGTTATCTCATGGGAATTACCCTACTGCCCACACAGCTGTTACGTATTTCCCACATAGTTATTGTTCAAAGTAGGTATACCTTACCATTACCAACTACATCCAGTATTTTAATCACATTATTCATTATACTACTTAAACCTTGGACATACAGTGTAACACTCCATTTAATAGTAGCATTTTTATTAAGTATAAAATTAAGCTACGATTTTATTCCAGTACATTAATAAATCATTTAGTTTTAATTCCTCTTCTAAACCTGACCATTCATGAATTTTTTGTTATGTTCAAATCTAACTAACTATTTTTACATCCACTTTTTCTATTTTAGAAATTGTTTTGGTTCAAATTAATTAATTCATCGTATCATCAAACCTTTGTAGACAAATCCATCAAAATCAATGCTAGACATCGGATTTAACATCTCTAACAGCTGAAAAGTAATGTAATTCTTTTTTTTACAAAATAAGCATTGCTGCTCACAAGGAGAAACAAAAACTCACGTTCTACGTTGGTAAAACTCATTAATCTTTCTAAGCCAGACAATTAGTTATAATTAAAAACAATTCCTACTCAAATACAAGCACACAAAAAGCCCAACTGAATCATTAATTTAGTTGAATATTACAAAAGTTACGCGTCACAGTTTTTAATTATTTTTAGAAAATTTGTTTAATATTATTCCTTTAATCCGTTACTCTTACGAGCATAGAGCATACTGTTATATTTTGTTTAACTCATTTAAATTTGACTGTTATCAAGCTTGTCAATCATAAACGTATCTTTAACAAAAGCGAGTAGTTTTACACTTTAAAATTTTTTAAAGTATAATGCTGTAAGCATACAATTTACTAAGTCAGGAAATTTACTACGCCACAACTTTACGAAATGAAATATAATTGCAGTGTTATTATAATAATTATGCTATATGAAAGTTGAATAAATTAGTTTAATACTATACCACGGATTATTCTGTAAAGGTTTGGTCTTTATTACACAAAATGTATTGGTTATTAATTTATGCAACAAATCTTATATATATTATACTATGGAAATATTAAAAAAGTAAATTAAACTACTTTTTGCCATTACCCATTAAAGATTCCTACACATTATTAGCTTCTACACACCTAGGCTACTTTTACTAATAAAAAAAAAAAAAAACTACCAAAGAAAAAGTATGGTCTACTACTAAAAACGCGGGACCTTTCTTCTAGAGTCACGTGTTCAATTCCATTGATTATTTAACAAATTAAAATATGTGCATGACGTAGTTAACTTGTGCAGTATAACCAAAACTTCATGTCTGCTTTTGTCAAAAAAAAAATGGTATCTTAAACAGGAAAAATGTTAAAATAGTAATGACTACCAAGATGATCATCGTCTTAGCTACTTAGATGACCTTGAACAAAGTTAGATGAAACAAAGAGCTTAGAACAGAGGAAGGTGGGGGATGTTAATGCTGTACATTTATCAAAGGCATGACAACCCGTCTCTTTAGTTATAATGATCATACCAGCTCATTTATAACCCCAGTGCTGCTGAATGTATAATGTTTAACTTGAAAACCGTATTTATTAATTTTATTATTAAAATTGTAGTTGAGGAAATTCTATCAAAACAGAAACAGATCTTTTCGTTTGGAAGATGTATCATTTTCTATATGGATGGACGGGCGTCGTAAAGGCTTAATGGAATAAAAATGGTTGTGCCATTTGGTGGGATTTAACCAGGGCTGCTTCATATAAGCTATATAAGCATAATCATTAATATTGTTTTGTAGAAAATTTGTATATAGGATTGGGGTAAGAGTGAGCAAATAAAAATTAACCTACCAACAAATAGGTCAAATGGATAACAATTGAAACGAAACTACTAGTATGTTAGTTGATAACGAAACAAAGTGTATTTTTACAATTATCATTAATGTGCCATTTAAAAAATAATAATGTTACGAAAAGTAACATTGGCGAACTCTTGCCCCGTGGGTGGAGCAAGAGTTCGTAAGTAAAGGGGCAAAAGGACGCACATACTGTAGTTAAAAAAAAACGCACGACATACTGAAACAGATTTTATTAGTACGTACACTCGTTCACTCAAATGCTACAAAACAACTTAAGCACACAACTTAGCACGTTCTTAGTGAAAATTAGTTTCTTTCAGCAGTAGTTATAAGTGAATTTGCTTCCATCCTCATAATTTGAACAAGAGTCATGCACTTGGATGAAGTGCATTAAATTCAGTCCTGCTTTGGTGGTTCCTCTGGACAGATAATTTTAGTACTTAATGTCCTTGTAGTTGGTAAAAAAATATAAAAAAATAGTCTGTATCTTGGTTAAATTACTTTAAGAATAATAATCTACCATTTGTTTTTACAGTTACATAAGTGTACTGTATATTGTAATCAAAAGCAGTACAAATGCCAGGCAGTATATTTTATGCGTCGAGTAATATTAGAAATAAGTAGAATTTTTAACATCGTCAGCTTAAAAGATTAGTTGTATAAAACCATTAGCCTTATTTTACTAAGATTAAACAAAGGTAGCCAAACTAAGTTAGAGGTGCGAGACGATATTAATGTTGTACATTTGTCATTTCAGGGTTGTCAGAACGGCATGGCACTAACTCTAACAGCCATCCTTTGTCTAATTTATAATGAGTTCTTGTATCTAGCCAGGTCTCAGTAGCTTGCAATGTTTTACAAGTTAGAGGTGCGAGACGATATTAATGTTGTACATTTGTCAGGGTTGTCAGAACGGCGCGGCACTAACTCTAACAGCCATCCTTTGTCTAATTTATAATGAGTTCTTGTATCTAGCCAGGTCTCAGTAGCTTGCAATGTTTTACAAGTTAGAGGTGCGAGACGATATTAATGTTGTACATTTGTCATTTCAGGGTTGTCAGAACGGCATGGCACTAACTCTAACAGCCATCCTTTGTCTAATTTATAATGAGTTCTTGTATCTAGCCAGGTCTCAGTAGCTTGCAATGTTTTACAAGTTAGAGGTGCGAGACGATATTAATGTTGTACATTTGTCAGGGTTGTCAGAACGGCGCGGCACTAACTCTAACAGCCATCCTTTGTCTCATTTATAATGAGTTCTTGTATCTAGCCAGGTCTCAGTAGCTTGCAATGTTTTACAGGTTAGAAATGCGAGACGATATTAATGTTGTACGTTTGTCAGGGTTGTCAGAACGGCGTGGCACTAACTCTAACAGCCATCCTTTGTCTCATTTATAATGAGTTCTTGTATCTAGCCAGGTCTCAGTAGCTTGCAATGTTTTACAAGTTAGAGGTGCGAGACGATATTAATGTAGATCATTTGTCAGGGTTGTCAGAACGGCGTGGCACTAACTCTAACAGCCATCCTTTGTCTCATTTATAATGAGTTCTTGTATCTAGCCAGGTCTCAGTAGCTTGCAATGTTTTACAAGTTAGAGGTGCGAGACGATATTAATGTAGATCATTTGTCAGGGTTGTCAGAACGGTGTGGCACTAACTCTAACAGCCATCCTTTGTCTCATTTATAATGAGTTCTTGTATCCAGCCAGGTCTCAGTAGCTTGCAATGTTTTACAAGTTAGAGGTGCGAGACGATATTAATGTTGTACATTTGTCAGGGTTGTCAGAATGGCGTGGCACTAACTCTAAAAACCATCCTTTGTCTCATTTATAATGAGTTCTTGTATCTAGCCAGGTCTCAGTAGCTTGCAATGTTTTACAAGTTAGAGGTGCGAGACGATATTAATGTTGTACATTTGTCAGGGTTGTCAGAATGGCATGGCACTAACTCTAACAACCATCCTTTGTCTCATTTATAATGAGTTCTTGTATCTAGCCAGGTCTCAGTAGCTTGCAATGTTTTACAAGTTAGAGGTGCGAGACGATATTAATGTTGTACATTTGTCAGGGTTGTCAGAATGGCATGGCACTAACTCTAACAGCCATCCTTTGTCTCATTTATAATGAGTTCTTGTATCTAGCCAGGTCTCAGTAGCTTGCAATGTTTTACAAGTTAGAGGTGCGAGACGATATTAATGTTGTACATTTGTCAGGGTTGTCAGAATGGCATGGCACTAACTCTAACAGCCATCCTTTGTCTCATTTATAATGAGTTCTTGTATCTATCCAGGTCTCAGTAGCTTGCAATGTTTTACAATGTTTTGACCAGATATGAAACCGATTTTGTAATGAGAAAGATTTAAACTAAACTTAAATATTTACCCTACTACATCCTTTCTCAATATTTTATTTTTAAATATTATGCTAACCACTAATATCAGTTCATATACTGATTCTATCTTGAATTTGATTTACAATTTCTTTTAATTAATACTAAATCCATTAAACTGTATCATTTAAACGGCACTCTAATTTCTACGGAGGAAAACTTGGTTTATATAATATTTTAAAATCATTCCTACACACAGACTGTTCAATATTTTCTTTGAGAACAATTCCGTTTCATGAATATGATTGCATTTTGATATATCTTAAAATATTTTGAAAATAAATAATTTAATAGAAAATATACTGAAATAAACTCATATAAACTTAATAATTGTACCTAGAGGTGATAAAGGTTTGGTTTTAATTTTGTTAGCTGTGTTTAAAAAGTGTTAACAACAACGTTTCTTACAGTTTTAAATGTAAGTAATAAAACAGCTTTCCTTCACCTTTTCAGAAATATAAATAATATAGAAATAGATTTATGTCAGAAACGTTTTTAAATATTTGATATAGGCCTAGTTGTTTCTTTAAAGATTAATTTAAACATTTTAGGCACATTTCCTTATCTGTTAAATTAATGCAATTGTGCTATGTCTACTGTGAACCGATTCCAAACACTACTAAACACACTACTAACGAAACTATTCGTCTGTTTAGTTTAATGTACACCGCACAAACAGGTGGTTTGAACATAAACACGTACAAACAGGTGGTTTGTACAAACACGTACAATCAGCTGTTTGGTGTAAGCCTACTGTGTTGCCTACTGCTCGGACTGTATACATAATACATTCGACACCTGTAATAGATTATGCTGATGTATTCCATTGGACTAGAACGTTGTGTCTTAATATAAAACATCTCGATACAAATCGTATTGAAATACATTTCAATACTGGTCCAAAAATAACATATGAAATTTACACTTTAAAAATGTACAAGAGGATAATACCCTCAGTAAAATGAAAACTTCGGAAAAATATTTACAGGATAATTTAGTTAAAAATGTTAAGGAATTTTTGTATGGGTAATGTTTTATTGCTGTAGTATGTAGTAGGTATATTAAACGTATTTATTATTTCTTTTATCCTTTATATTTTTGGTAATGGTTCTAAAGAGAAAAATACGAATATTTATTATATTCGCACTCACTCATACAATTAATTACGGAAAAATATTTATATGTTCAATGATATCAATTTTAAGCTATTTTTTTAGCCAAAAAGACGAAAAAAATCTAAACCGATTGAAGTACTGAAAATAAGTATATATTTCAAGAAAGCTGGTCTCCTAGTGTGAGTTTTAAAATTTAAGGTTTTGAATGAGCTTCATATATAATCATCCAAAGTTATCATAAACTATTATTATATATAAATACAAACCCGGGTTTTGAGACATAGTTTAGCAGGGGAAAATAATATTTTTGTACTATCCCATAAGCCAATAAGACCAAACAGTTTCAACTGTAAGAAGCTCACAATGCTTAAGTCCGTCTAGTCTTCAAATCTCGCATCAAAGAGGTGTCAACACCTTACAACAGTATTTGTAGACTACATTTTAATGGCGCTCTCGTTTGACCTTTCCTTGAAATCCTTTAAGAGAAAATAAGTCAACCTCTCACAATCCTTACAGGCTTAAAATGAATCCTTGGGATTCACTTTGGAAGATATTTTACTGTGCACAAAACAGCTGGAAACCTACAAATAATTATTAGTGTTCAATTAAATGTTAACTATACGATCATTCAAGTATGTTAATGTAAAATATCTTTTACTTAATTAAAAATTTAACGGTCTAAGATTGTTATCACACAAGTGCCAACAAAAAGGTAGCAGCATATATTCTTATATACATCAATAAACACCGCCAACACTAAAACCGATGGGCCAAAAAAGTAATTCCCCCTAATCTATGCCAACAAATCTTTCAATGGTTTACTGCTTATATTTTTTTTCATTATAAATTTCTTTGTAATTAAGGTAAGGTGTTTATGTTATACAAAGTTTTTTTTTACATAAAAGATAGAATCTGATAATCTATCATTTTTATTGAATTATATTTGTTATCTACTAATTATTTATGTCGTATTTTTTTCTAACTTGTGTCATCATTTCAGGTAACAGTCTAAAACAGCCTAACTCTTAGAAAGGTAAGCTAAACGTCATAATTTTCTACTATTTATCATAAGATCAAGAAAGTCATACTTTCTTCTTCTTATCAAAGATATGTTTTATATTAAATCTTTTCCGCCACACTGCACTAGTTAGGTATAAAAACCATAAGTTTCAGTTTTATATAACAAACTGCCATCTACGTCCTCTGGGACTTACGTGCTCGGAAAATCCCATCTCAAATGTAACTCACATTGATTTATGGTTTGGAAACGTTGTCATGGGGAAAATATCGGTGAGATAGTTTTAAATCAATTGATTCAGTTTCAGTTAAGATTGGACATAATTTTTATGTTTAAAATGTTATAAGTACTAATATTAAGTTATCAAATTGTCGTCAGTTTTAATATATTACTTGTAATTTAGCAATTTTACTTGATTTCTTTAATTATTAAAATCGTATTTTTTGTAAATGATAAAAGTGTAAATCATTATCATTATTATTAGCATAATCAAATAAGATAGGGATGCGTATTTCAACCCAAATATGAGGGAAGGATGAGTTTAGAATGGAGTGATATGATCTTTGTAGCTTCGTTATTGACTAAATTCAGTTGTTTCATTATTCAGGACTATTATTTATTAAAATCCTAAAGATTTGGACACAGTAATAGCTGTAATATCTTTAAGTGACAAAGGGGTCCTAATCGAAGCTTAAATAATACCCCCGCCGCAGCAAACCTGCCGACTAAGCGAATTTCCATTTGTCTGAATTGATTTTAAGTTAAATATATTTTAATAACATTAGGTTTAACGAGTACCTAGGTTTGCTGCTACAAGGAAACTAATAAAGTGTGTTTTTGAGTAAAATATTGATAGCTTAGTACAAAATAAATAAATTTGCCAAGTTTGATCAAAATATATCCATAAACAAGCAAACTACAACATTTGACAATATTCTTCATAAGAATAACATGGGAATTTTAAATTTACAATTTTTTTAATTTTCTCCGTTACTAATAATTGAACAAAAATACTTTTATATACTCAATTATTTGTTTTTTTAAGCTCTTTAAAAAGGTCTAAAGAGAAATCGGGAAATTTTGTGTTTTGAGGGTCAAAAGTGAGAAAAACCAATTTTTACCCCTAAAACATGGTTACTTGGATTCAAAACCCCCGTAAAGCCCCGTTCCCATGGTCCGATCGTGCTGGTTCGCGAACTCATTCAAGTTTATCCCGCTTTACACCCTTAAACCAAATTTCATCAAAATCGGACAAAAATTACTCAAGTTATCGCGTTCACGGACGTATATATATATATATATATAAGTCTATATATATATATATATATACATATATAAAAATTTGAACGAATGGTGTTTTTGGCCTCTGGGGACATCAAAATTAAAAAGTAAATCGGTCCCGGGTCTAGGTCTTACCGTGCCACCTACGGTAATAGCTACTTCCCTATAGGGTAATTCGCTAAAAAGATAGAATACATACTATTCTCAGGATCGAACCGGCGACCTTGTGAGAGCACGATAAACACTGTTCCACCCCATAATGAATTGCATAAACTTATAAAATGTATTTAAAAGCGAAACAAATATCTTTAAGACGATAATCTCATATAGCTGTTAACAATTTCTGTTAATATGTGTGTGTATTATTTGCCTAAGGTTTTTCATGCATTGAAATTATTACAATTCACAACCAACATACCAACCTCGGTCAACTTACGCCTACTAAATCAATACTTAGATTAAACGTATTAAATCCATTAAAATGTTTAAATATTTGAATTAAGCAATATTATACATTATACAAGAAAATGTAACAACATCAAACATAATTTCATCTTTAAAACAAAACTCTACGAAATGAAAACTAAGAATGCCACTCCCTGGGGAAGTTTTAAGAACATTTGCATAATATTCTCAACACAAACAGTGCTTTGGGTTTCCCGGAAGGCTATAAATTGTGAAACTTTTCATTTAAGAATATGGTAATTTTAGTTTATTATATACATTTAGGCGTATTTGGGTAACCTTTAGCTACAATTTTATGCTTAGTGTTTAATGGAACTCCTTAAATTACAAAAAAATTTGAGTGATCCGCATTTTATACTATTTCGTATTTCTATGAATACCAATATCAACTTATTGTGTCATTTACTAACAACGAATGTGCCAACAAACAATATTATTTTTAATGGAAATGTATTTATTTATTTATGGCTTATCATTGTCCATTAAGCATTTACTACTTCAAACAAAAATAGCAATCACAGTTATTGCTAATATTTAATGGGAGAAAACCTTAGCTTTTAAGCTTTGTTTATATATAGAGCTATATATATTATTTTAAATTACAAAATGCACATTTGGGTAATCACTATTCAAAACACTCTAAATTACTAACACATAAAAACTACGCTGACATTTACTATTATTTAAAAGCCAAAAAGATTTACACGACGAGTTTACAACTTCTTTTTTAAATATAGTTTATCGTTGAAACAGAGTAAAAGGCCCAATCCAATAAAAAAAATGTAAACAATTCAATAAGAATTCACTACGGTATTTAAAAAAGGGGAATTAGCTGGTGTAGTTGTAGAGCGAGGGGCTTCAGAGACCAAGGTCCCGAGCTTGAATCCTGCCAAATACCAATCCTGCCAATACCAATCCTGCCAATACCAATCCTGCCAATACCAATCTTGCCAATACCAATCCTGCCAATACCAATCCTGCCAATACCAATCCTGCCAATACCAATCCTGCCAATACCAATCCTGCCAATACAAATCACCCATGTGATTTACACAGATGTATTATCACACATGTGATAATTCTGCGACCCTCTACAATCAGTCTGAAGCAGTTTAACAAATTTAAGAACAGTTCTGGGGTAGAACCTAGTGTCCTAGGATGCGAAGGGTGGGCATACAACATACATTTCAAAATATGAAAGAATAATATCATCAGACAGTAATCCGGATGTAAAGTATTTAGCTGTAAAATGTCTATAACTAAGTTAACATACATTGAATGTAATGCGTTCAACGTATTCATGGCCTTTCCATTGTACACAATGTTATTCCCAGATATCACGCTCCGCTTATTTACTCAGCTACCATCTTATCCGTGTGATCTGCAGTTGTGTTTTGTTAGGCATTGTAGATTGAATAACACCCAACATCAAATTATGGATTAAATCGAGTTTAGCTTCCTCTTAAGGGTAAATTAGGTCCCTTAGTTACCATTAGCTGTTTGGGCTATTAATTAACAGCTGTGTCTAAGGAATGTCGGCCTTAGTCACTAACAAGACTACAAGATCGCGCCACTCATCCTACACTCATCTCCATTCATACTTGGCTTAAAATACCTACATTGTATGGTCGCCATTTCATAAGAAAGTATTAAAGTATTAAAGTAAATCCTTGAATGCTCACTTATCAGGCAAAGAGTGAGTGATCTAGTGGTTATTTTATAAGAGAAATTCACTTTGACTCCAGGTTTGCAGCAGTGGGGGTATTTATTTTATTTGATTTCTTAGTGTCAAAACGGTAAGCGGAGCACTTATGATGAACGTTAGTTTTTAGAATTATTGCAATGTAAAGGTGCCATTGTAAAGGTTTTATTTTGGTTTACACTACAATTTCACAGTTATTTGCAGTATAGACAATGTAATGAAAATATGGAATCCAACATTTAGTGCTTTCACACCTACGAAAACATTGAGAAACTCAATTTCTGCGTGAAACGATTCAATTAAAACTGTGGAAATCGTAAGTGAGTGACTTAAGAAACTGCAGTTCTCAAGTTGTTATAGAAGAACATTACCAAAAGTTTTCCTGTGAGGGACAAGTTTAGTTTCATCAGCATGATAATTTTAGTAAGATTAAATTTCCAATGTTTTCGATCCTATGACGCTGGGAAAGCCCGGGTTTGATTTTCACTTACTTTAGGGCGAACTTTAGGAGTCGTGACGTTATCGTTTTAAATCCATTGGTGGCGTTTGAACCTTGAAAACTTGGGGCAGGTAGAAACATGGATTTCAATTATAGACAAAAACGTTGTCTATTGTATAAATCCACAATGTCACACCCTCGGGCCCGAAGTCCGTGGTCTACCGACTGGGCACCGAATCAAAATAATGTACCTACTAATTAATCGTTTTTATATTAAAATTTCCAAATGCCGAATAAATTTTCCAAGTAGTATTAACTTTAAAAGTCTCGTTATTCATTTATTAAACGAAGACTTGAAATTACACACAAGAAACAGTTTAAAGGAAACATTGTATACGAAATTTCTGGACAGTATTTGAACAACACAAATTGTAAAATATGTTTCCGAAAGCTTTCAACAAACAACATTACTTGTTCATGTAATCAGATTATAAACAACAAAACTGTGTCCGTCTGATGTCTATTGATCGAGTCAAGGATTGTTTATAGTGGGAAAATTAGTTGTCTCAAGCCAAGTTTGTCAGACGTCTGATTTAATTGGATTTAATGTTTGTATTTGTCTTCTGATCTACTTTAGTTGGTTATCCATCAACTAAAGTTTTAATCTCAAGAATTTTAATTCTACGAATCGTTTGCTGGGAAAACGCTAGTTGTGTCATATACAGCGAACTAATTATTACAGACGTTTAAGGTAAAAATGGTTTTAATTTAAAAAGCTTATCTAAGTCAAAATATTTTTCTGGCAAACATGATAAAAAATGTGTTTATCAACAAGTGTTTACATATTAAACCGCAGTGTATAAGATGTAACGTGTTTTTTGGCAAGGCCTATGACGGAGCTTATATCACAACAAATGGAGGGTGTGGCACAATTTGTTCACATTCCCAATAACCCTCTTAATATATTCATAACCTTTGAAGATAGAAAATACAGTCTGCGAAACAAATAATTTTGTTTGCTAATTCTTAATGCTTCACTTAAGAGCTATGTTTGAGAAAATAAAATACTAAGAAAAAATCTACCAATAATATCATTGGTGGATTTTTCTTAGTATATTATCTCTTTCCTCAAACACAGCTCATAAATGAATGGAGAGCCGAAATGATAGGTCATATTTATTCTGAAACAACACATATTTCCCTGGAGACGAAGTTAGAAACAGACTAAACATTAAACAGACTTGCATATTTGTACATTTGTACGCATAATACCTGGTACAAACTGTACAATATGAGACTATTGATATTTTCATCTGGACTCTGTTACTACTTAGGGAAGGATTCATATAAGTATGTGTATTCCTTTGGAAATATATTTTGGACAGCTGTATTAATAGCTATTTGCTGATTTCATTTTAAACATGTAACAGCACACAAATAAACTAAAACAAGTTTTTCTCAACACAATGTTAGAATATTGACTGACAGTATCAATATTCAATTCTCGTCACAAAAAAATAATTTATTTAAATTAATTAAATGAGTAGTACCGATAGTCTATCAAGCTGAAAAACGTTCTTAAATAAAATAACCGGTGCTAGGCTAGTCCTAGAGCGTTTCGACCCATAGGTCATAGATGATTGGCGGGATTTGAACCCAGGACCTCGGGCACCGAAGGCTTGCGCTCTACCACTAGACCAGCTTGGTTCCCCACAGGATCAAGAGTGTTATCATAATTAGTAAAACTACCCGATTGTATGTATCAGTCAGTACACGTTCTGTGATCATAGTTTATCAAAATCATTATTTAATAGTTTAAACCAATAAAGCAAAGCCTGTGTCTTTACATCTGTTTGGGTGTGACCAATTGCGAACCTTCATGATATTTAACCATTCACGCAAATAACAGCAAGAAGAATGATTTTTATGTATTACAAAGTAACTATAACAAGGTGAAAAACATGTTTTTCAGTAGGGTCTGAATGCAAATGAATTGTTGAACAATTTAAAATAATAATAAAAACATTAAAAGAATACTTGTAACTCAATACGATTTCTTACTGCTATTGTTGAATTTCATTAATTTCAATGAATTTATTTTAAAATTTTTATTTTTATTTTTTTCTTTTTTTAAGAGGTTGGCGGCCTCTTTTAACCTTGCATTTACCCGTCCACATAGACTAAGCGCCCGTGCGTGGATCGTTTACAGCAAAGCAAGGAGTGAGCCGGTACAGTACAAAGGTGAACTGTACTGATAAAATGTTATCGGCAGTGACCAGGATCCGCTGCCTTGGGCCCGAAGTCCACGACGCTACCGACTGAGCCACCGACTCACCAAACCAAAATATATAGTGCCATTATATCATACAATAACAAAATAATATTTTAAATAGACAACGGGTCTCCTCAACTTTTTTTTTCAAAAGATTTGTTGAAAAATGGCAATTGTATATGATTCATGGTAAAGGAATTAATTGAGTAATGTTTAAAGGAACGTATTTACTTGGATATGTGGAATCAAATGTAACAGTGTAATACCCATGAATTTCAGTTACAGATAAAATTATGACGTTTTATACTTTGAGCTAAATCTTCCCCTATCGTTAAACTGTGGATAAGACTCAATGTAAATGTTGGTGGAACGTGAGCTTTCCTTACATACTGTAGAAACATCAGTAACGCCTGTATTTTCGTTCTATTTCATACTATAGTCATACTATTTGTAACTAGTATTTTAAACACTATCTGTGTAGTAATAAAAACGCGTAGATAAAAAATCTGTTGACCGAATTTTTGAAACTATAATATATTATCTTAATTTGAGGATCGAGGTTCAATTTTATTAATTTTATTAATATAGTTTAAAGAAAACAACAGGTTACTTGTTTTTGAAAATATCAACCAAAACTTGAACATTTTCATATCATACTAATATTATAAATGTGAAAGTTTGTGTGTTTGTTTGTTTATGTGTTTGTTTGTTTGTTTGTTTGAAGTTCAATTCGCATTAAGTACTTGGTCAGATGGTGTTGAAATTTGGTATGATGATAGCTCACATTCCCGATTAACGAATAGACATATTCTTACCTCAAAAATCCTTTAGGGTTCCGCCCCAGCGGCTGTAGAATTTCCCATGTTAACCTTATGAGTATTCATATTTAAAAGGAATTAAATAATTTTGCCAGCTGTTTCAACTAAACAATTTGTTTCTATGATATTCCATAGCATTAAAAGGTTATACGGTTTACCAACAGGGTGCAGCACCATTAGTTCTTTATACATTTATGACAACAGCTAATTTGAACCAAGCAGCAAATAAAACCTAAGTGTCAGAAATTTACTTCTTTCTATTGTTTAGGTGAAGGGGTAGAACATTATGGCTATGGTATATGTATTATATACTATAGTATACCGTAGATTATAGTAAACAAAATTTTCTCAAAGCGTGTCCTCTATTATTGCAAATGCAAAGCACGAGTATTTAACTACAATAAGCATTGTTTACCAACCCCGTACAAAGGACGGGTACTCAGCGAGGAAATCTATATTTATCTTCAAAAACGTTGATCAAGCTGTTTTTACTTTGGAAATTGAAATAAAACCACTTTGAAAACTTTAAAAATACTTGGGATTAAAGTTAGAATTCCACTACAGATAGAAACAGATGAAACAACTCGATAATTAATTTAAGAAGGAGATAAAAGTTGTTGAAGAGCTTGATAACTTAGTTATGACTTGTCTTCATTTCCAGTTTCCAGCTTGGAATAACATTGTCGCATTTAGTAAAACAGCTTTTAGTGTTGATGCTTATAAATTGTTTAAGTCTATTTTTGAATATCCAACTTTCAAAATAAGTCATTTAAATATAAAATATTCTTTCCTTGTATTACTATTTATTTATATAACATTTTTATACCTTTAGAACTACATACAACTAAAAACTAAAACTAAACTAAACAGTACTATTTTAATTGTAGACTTAAAACATTACAAGAAAGAGTTAATTTTTCATATTGTTATTTTTGAAAAATATTTTCAATTTTACAATACAACACGGTCTTATAGGTGTAATTCTCTTAATTTCGGTTAGGCAAATTATACTCATGCCGCTTGTAGTTTGGTTAGACCAGTTTTAAGTAACATTTAAACTTTTTCCCCCAGTACATAGTATATGGACAAAGTATTGTTTTCGTCAATGTTTTCGAGTTTGATGAATTTTGAGTGGATATATGAGTTTTGACCCAAAAAAGTGGTTTTCGAAGTGTATTCTGTGTGTGTGGATGTGTACAGAGCTACAGACAACACCTGTATGTAGATCCTAATCTATGGTATACCCGGTCGTTTTTAATTTTATTTTTAAAATTTTGTGTTTTTATGGTGATTTCCCCATAAAATAATGGGAAATTTGGATTTTCTCGAAAACGGCTCGAACGATTTTGATAAACATTAAGAATGTTTTAGCCCTTTAAATTCTGAACGAAAGTTATAGAACTCCCATTCCTGTAAAAATTATGGTTCAAAAGTTATTGTAAATTATGTAATTTTCCCATAAAACCCCATAAAAAAGGAAAAATGCATTTTTTAGAAAAAAACCACTCTGATAGAAAATTGTCTGTTATTGTCCATATAATTCCAAACAAAATTATTCAAGCCCTCATTCCTGTAAAATATAAGGTTAAAAAATTAATGCAACTTTTGTGATTTTACCTATTAAATATCATAGTTATTTACTCTCATCGCTTATCCATGATAAAGGCTGTTAATAAGCTAATGGGAGAACGTATGTGTCAGATAGCTGTAACGTTTTTTTTTACATATAATTACTAACTCAGTCTTATTAAATGTTAGAGTTAACGGAATACATATTTAGTCACCTAATAATCTCGACAAATACTATCCCATAACGGTCCGACTCAACAAAAGTGTCTTGGGAAGGATATTGTTCGTTTGAAATAACACGAATGCTATTGTTTGAAGACGGATATCCTCTTCTTATTTCCTCCGTAAACAAAGTAAATATCTACCCGTCGAAGATGTTTTTACTCGTATATAGAATTTAGTGTTATCAGTTACCCGTAGGTTTTTTATTACATTTTACCATAGATCATTACTTTATGGTTGTTACTTTAAAAACTATAATCAAAATGACAATTATTAATGCTAAACACAGATTATAGTGCAACTAATAAACAAGTCAATATTCTGTTAAACTTAGCACGTGTAGCATATTTTCTGATGTATGTTTTTGAGAGATCGGATTTTCTATAGGAAAAAGTCCTTATTTTCATACGATTAAGAACTACCAAAGAATAAGTCACTTAAATGGATTAAATTAAGCAGTATTTAAATAGAAAAAAATATTTTAAGATACAACTGTCAAATGATTGTTTCCTACATATTCAATTGCTTTTTTTGTAACAATTTCAAGTCAAGTAATAGTTTTCAAAAGCTGTAAAATAATTAGGCTTAATTTGTTTGAAAAGCAAACCGGTATATAAGCAATAATGGAATCATTGTTCAATCAAATAAATTGTTATTTGTAATCAAACGAGAAGCAAACATGTAACATAATCGGTCGACTGATTCCGGATGTTGACTTTAATTGACACAACAAACTCGTTTTTTTTAGATAAGTTAATTGATTCCAAATTCACAGATGACCACACTTTATGTAACGTTTCCTGCGATGATAAAAGTTGTTTGGTTAACTATAAGCAATTCATTACCATTTGTATGGTATTTTCCGAGGTTCTAAAATTTACAAAACAACATTTGAGCACGACATCACGATTTGTACAGATTATTGTAATCGTCTGCCTTCAAATCTGAAGGTCACTGATTCAAATCCAAGCGTTATCGTTGTCAGACTTAGATGCCATTTTAGGTTACCAATTAATGATGCCTTAAAACAACAGGTGGACATAAGATAGAACAAATACTAGGGGACTGTCTTATATCAAATAATCTTTTATGCCACTAACTTAAAGGTAAATAAATTTAACACAAAATATTAATTGGTAAACAGAATAGCAATCAGTTTCTATTAACTATAAAGTTTAAATATTCGGATACTTTTTCGTATAAATAGGGGTCGATTTAAAAATTTAGAGATTAAATAACCTTATATTTGAGAGTTTTGAAATGTTTACACGATCTCAGAAAACGGAAATGTATCTGTTTTTTGTTGGAACTTATAATTTAACTCAATATTAAACGTAAAAGTAAATAAATTTTTGCAGTCTGGATTTGTACTTGGCCTACCTTGAGCGCTTTTATATAATTTTGCAAATCTAAATGTTTTCGTATGTGTTTATGTGTGATGTATTTATTATTGACAACGGCAAGTGCAGGAAGATATGTTTGACTATTGACGACTAAAGATAATGATTCGGAATTGGGGGTTTTAACCCCGAAACCATAGTCGCGACAAATATAGGACTAATTGATGACATTTTACCTCATTCAATGTCAAATAACTTTTAGTTCACCGTTTTAGATTCATAAGCACACCAACAGTAAAATAACAATTCATTTATTTTGTAATACATCAACTACGAATTATTAATAGTTTCTTACTACAAATTAAAAAAAGAATAATAACTTACTACTAGTTAACTAAATAAATGTACCTTATCCATACTTAGTTATATAAAACGAACATTGAAAGTGTGGTTACAAATTATTGTAATTTCATTTCAAGAGCTAAACGCTATAAGGTAGCCTGATAAATTAGTCTTGTGCGGATGTTCTTCAAGTTACTCTGGAAATCACATAATATGTTAAATTATCTTGCCTCGAGTTACTCTGGCATAAGATATCACTGCTTGTATTTATGTTTCAAGACAAATGTTTCCCCTTTGGTATCAAGACTCTGTAGCTAGTGTAGAGTTACTATATGTATACAGGGTGGTATAAAGTCCCTGGACAGTTAAATATTAAAAAAAAATGCAGATAGAGCTACAATACTTGGTACAAAGTTACAGGGCATAAAACTCTATTTTAACACATATTCAATGATCCAATAACTCTTCAGGGGGACGGCCCACAAGGAGTCGGAAGAAAATCTTAAATGGAAGCATAGGTCAATATGCACATCAAATTAAAGGTATTTTTTAGTAGAATACAATGCCGCAAACCGCACTTCAAAAGGTTGATCCTGCGCAAAATGACAGTTGTTCAAAGATTCATTTAATTAACATTGCTATTATACGCTTACTCCTCAGGGGGCACAACCCTAGGAATCGGAAGAAAATTGTTAACGTAAGCATAGGTCGATATGCACATCAAATTAAAGGTCTTCACTAGTAGATTACGATGCCGTAAGTTCAAGCTCAAAAGAATGCCTGAGTAAAAAATGGCAGTCGTTCAAAGATTCAAAATGGCGGATTCAAGAAATCTTTGAACATCTGCTATTTTGCGCAGGATCAACCTTTTAAAGTGCGGTTTGCGGCATTGTATTCTACTAAAAAAGACCTTTAATTTGATGTGCATATTTACCTATGCTTCCTTTTAAGATTTTCTTCCGACTCCTTGTGGGCCGTCCCCCTGAAGAGTTATTGGATCACTGAATATGTGTTAAAATAGAGTTTTATGCCCTGTAACTTTGTACCAAGTATTGTAGCTCTATCTACATTATTTATTAAAATATTTAACTGTCCAGGGACTTTTTTACCACCCTGTTTACATAGTGTGATTGTCTTGTTCCCACATTATGCTAAATAGTGCTCAATTCTTAAATGAATACATTTGATGTATCCTTAATTTGAGCTACTTAAAATGCACTTTTTATTTATATCAAAACAAAGTAGGCCTACAGCATATAATGTTATTTGAACACTTTATATTGTTGAACTCCTTAGTTCTTATTGTATTACCTTACTTTAAGCTGTGTCCAGGATAAAAAGTATTCGGCTCTAAGATAAGAATATACACCGTTTTGGATTACTAACATTAAAGTATTATATATTAATTATTTATTTCACCTGGAAAATAATTTAATAGCTATAAATATATACCGCACCTACTTATTGGAACCAAATGAAATTTTATGTTACTAACTTTAACAGAATATTTTTTAAGAGGAAGCAGTCAGATCATAGATTCCCCTATTTAAGAAACCATTTATAAAGGCTTTGTCGTATATTTCTCCACATTTTTTCGTTTCAAAAACACCTTCTCATAAATGTTAAATATCTTTTAAATAACGTAAAATGGACATACTTATCCTTAATAATCGTGAAAAAAACAGTTAGGCAGTGTTAAAACAGCAGTTAAAACAGTGTTGTTTTTATAAACAAACTAACTCTCTGAATACAGTATTTAGTTAATTTAGGAACAATTTGTTTGTAAGGAAACCCCAAAGGAATGCTTTTTATACTTACTGTAGGTTATATTCGGAGAGAATATCCTAAAGGCAATTTCTTTAAATTTGCATACAAAACCTACAAGCAACGGCAATGTAAATGAGCCAACACAAGAAACTGTTTATAAAAACAACATTACAATTTTCACAATAAACTTCTTGTAAATGTATACAATCATGGGTATGAAATATGGGAACAAGTATAGTGAAAATAATCTAAAATATAGCATATTAATTGTCATAGGGATACTTTTATGTAAAGATAGTAGTATGTACATAATGCATTATTCTATATTGTCCCCTGACTCTACCATCCTTCTCCTGGACCAAAGCCAAAGTAAAATATCATGTTCAAATCCTCCAAAAACCATCTTTTTATTTGTTAACGGCTTTTTGTGCGAAATTTTAATTTGGTACATAGGTTTGGTTTGTAACAAAAACAAACAACTGTTTTTAATCACATTTATTTTATAATAATGGTTTGTATCAAAATGTATAAATTGGGACTGCGCATAGTGTGTATCTGTACACTGACTGTACATCTGTATATGGCTGTAGATCTGCATACCAAATTTCAATTCGCAAAAAAACCGATGGGCTTTAAAAGTAATCTAAATTAAAGCAGAACAATATACAACAGCCACTTATATCTCACACAAAAGTCAACAATAAACCTTGTTTTTTTTCAATTTTTATTTCACACCTAACAAATTTCACTTTCCTGTCTTATGAAATCCCCTGGATAAACTAGAGGGTCGGTTGTAATATATAATTTACACAGGAACCCACTCCAGACTACATGCCAAGAGAGAAAGTGAGAGAATGGTTACCATGGCAACTCACCCTCACAGACCCAGTGACCTTCAATGTAACAGCTTTGTAAAAGAATCTGGGTTTATGTGTTGCTTCTTAGTATATTTTTTCCATTGAGATTTTTGTGCTACCGGATTACATTCTTGAAAACAAAATTAAAAGCCAAAGAGGGTTGCCTTTATTATTTTAATTGGACAAGTATGACCTAAAGTGTTATTTTTCCACTATTAGTTACCGAATTGTTTTTCATTTTCACTTTTATGGTTTGATAGTTATAACTTATATAGTTATAACTTTGAGCGGTAATGCTAATGGGAACGGGTTTGGCACACTCCCCAATCTAACCTTGTCTAACCCTTCATAACTTAATCTAACCTAACTTAACCATATCACCTTTTTTTTAAATAGTAGGCTAAATTTTTAATATTGTTGGTTTTCATCTTGATTATAATTCATTCCTTCATAACCTGGTTCAGTCTACTTCCAGTCCTGCCCACGGCAATGTACGTGCATAAGTTGATAGGCCTATCTGTTACCGTTTATTTAATCGTTTCGTGTTTTGTGTTCGTGTTAAATGTATGTAACAACTCTGACAACACCTCAAGAAGTGGATCCTTTTGTGTGCCTGACGATGGTGGAATTTAATAACCACCGAAACATGTAGCAAGTTTATTTTCGACACTTTAAAACATGTCAAGGATTGTCTGACAAGGTACGTTTTTTAACCATTATTTCATCTTGAATTGATCTCCAAATTTAAATTACTTTTAAGATTACGAGAGAAAACTATAGGTAAATACAACTGGAAACATTTTAAATGTGTCATTTTGTTGCAATATCAAACATGAATGATTGAGATGCACACCGTGTTTTGACGTATTTTACAATGTTTTGTTTACAACAATTATCTACACCTAAATATGACGAGATTATACAGTACAATTAATTAACAAGAGCATTACATTAATCTATACACTTTTGTTTTAAAATATTAAATAGGCCTATACAAAAAATATGATCTTAAAACAATAGTCAGACCTGATTGAATTGATTTTCCCTCTGCAATAAGCATAAGGACTGCATAGCTAAACACGTTTGAACCAATAACGTATCAAAACCAAGAGTTCGAACTAAGGAAACCAGCTTTTGAGATCGAATAGTTATGATTAAATTATTTAAAAACTCTAACTTTCAAGATAAAATAATTAGTAAAGAATATTTTACCCTTTCAAAGTTGTAAGTTTAAATAGTTTTCCTAAACGATAAAATATTCTCGTTCAACAAAGATCACAAAGGTGAGGTAATACAATTATTGTGCTTAAGTCTAGAGCCTTTGCCCAAAGGGAAGTGAATTATAAGACTTCTTTTAAGAAACATTCTTAACTTTCACACTCAACTTGTTTTGCTCTTAATGTAACTGTTACAAGTGTATTTGTTGTTAATTTTGATGGAAAAAGAAACTATCTCGCAATCTAACTTGCAGTATGATGCATGTTGTATTTTAGCGTTGAATCGTACAATGTGAAAATTCCAACATTTTAACCGTTTGAAACCTATACAATTCAATAATTTTCACCATCGCATATTTTATGAGGGCTATTATATGATTTGCAAATAAATATACGTAATTTTACGCGTTTAATTACAATAAACAATTTTGCACAACAACCGAAACCACCCAATAAGTAACGAAATTTCAACAATTGTTTAAGTACTTATGTACAATAATGTTTTATAGTTTTTTTTTTTTTTTTTTTTTTTTTTTTTTGTACTGAGGACGCTAGGCACGAGCCTGGGATTGTTTTTCACATTACTTCAGGCTAGACCTAGGGGTTGCGGCATTATCACTTAGATAAAATCCATTGGTGACTTGGCGGGGATCGAACCCGGGACCTCAGGGACTGAAGTCCCGCGCTCTAACCACTACGCCAGCTCGCTCCCCAATGTTTTATAGTGGCTGGACATACTTTTATAGTAATTCTCAACCTTGAAGAAAATTATTATTTTTGCAATCAATTTACTTTAAATGAATTTCCATCTCAAGTTAGCTGGGTGAAATCACAAATTAACATTAATTTACCAGTGTAAACCATTTCATGAATCATACTCTATGAATATTAAGTACGGTAATAAAAAAAATACCCAACGTAACTTATTGGGTCAGTCAATGTTTGATGCTATGTATTGAGAAACTAATTTCTGTTACTCAATTAAGAAAAAACAGCTGATTCAAAGACTTTTGAAAATCAATATTATCTATAAAGCACCATCGTGAATGATAAATTATAGAGGAATATAAGGGACGTCCGTCAGTTGATTTTACACCTTCTAAAACATTGCGAAACTCAATTTCACCTAGAAACGATTCAATTAAAACTGTGGAAATAACTTCCTGTAAACTACCAAACAAACTTCTTTGCTCAAACTGTTTTACAAATGCATTCAAAAAATGTTCACCGTAAGTTTTTTCCACTGCAATGGACACGAGAAATTTGGGTTTCAAGATCAAGTAAATAGTAGGTGTAAACTAAATTACTTTTTTCTTTTATACTCTTTTATACTTATAAATATATTGCTGAATATTGCAATCAATTCATGGATGACGTAATCTATATTGGGAAGGGTAGCATACGTTATATTGTACGTATTAAAAACTATAATTTTATCATATTTTTAAGACCGTTTATATCATTATAAAGAATACTTAAAGTTCACCTACTGTACTAATTCGTAAATTTAACACAGAAATCAATTTTATCATTCGAAATACTGTTATCATGTTAGAGGAATGAATCATAATAAATATTAAACTAGAATATTCTCAGATAGTAATAATTAGAGTATTGCACAACCAACTTTGATTTTTATTTCATTTCTGCAAAAAATAACCTTATGAATACAGTAATTGAAAACACTAACCAGAATTCTGCAATGAATCGTCATAACAAAGATGCATGTCGTCACAGGTCACTTCAAGGTCACTTGACACTAAAGCCGGGTTTTCCTAGGCGCGTAGTCGGCCAGCGGAGAGAGGAACGCGGAGAGCGGACTCAGCTTGCCTTAGGTAATTTAATGTTACTGTTTTCCTAGCAGCGGAGCGGAATGCCATGTTAATTTCAATTCCGCTCTCCGTTGTCCGCTCTCCGCTGGCCGACTCCGCGTCTAGGAAAACCCAGCTTAACACTGAACACTAAATGTACTAAAACACACTCACGAACACTACGCGATAGAGACACTGAACACTCACTACAAGGACACGACCTAGACTACTCGTAGTAACATGAAAATACAGCGAATGATTCAACAACAACAATGAGCCAATGAGAAACTAGCACGTCATGCGAGTAGATCAGCTGATCAGCTGACAACGAAATAGGTTTTCGGTTAATTATTTACTAAATGTTTAATTACTTAATTCATCATCTATATCGAATTATTTTTACGTGAAAAGACATGTGTAACTAATCAGTAAATAGCCTATTTTCGTTGCCACGCAACCATGGAAATAATAATATACGGTTGAAGAGACTGTTATAGTAATTACTGTTAAAGATACATCCAATAACAGAAGCCCGGAGGAAACGTAAGCTACGGCTAACGTTGTACGTGTTATAACTCGTTACCAACACAACTGTCTGTGGAATAGAATTAATTTCTTCATTGGTTGTGCATTAATAAAATCCTTTTCACTAAATTCACGGAAATAACTACTTTGAAATTGACCTACTTTGAATTGAGTAACTTATTGTTCTGTGGAAGTTGTGGCAACGTTTCTGAAACAATTGAACTTAAATTTGAAGTCATAAATTGTTATTAGCCCTCTAACGAAACATTTTTTTGTAAATACAATTTTAAGTATCTACAACCGAAAAATACGTTTTCTCTGAAGGAAAAACAATCTGCTTGACGAATCCCCTTAAACCTGTAAAACACCTTGACAGTGAGACAGACAGGTGTTTATTTAAGAAGCTTGGCTTCGCTTTCTCAGCCTTATTTAACAATGTGTTTTCTGTCATTCCTACCAAAGCAGGTAAGCTTTAAAAAACGTTTTAATTTCTGTTATTTGTCTGGTTTTATTTACGTTTCAATCATAGTTTTTACAACATTGTTGTTACAACAGGATCTTGTAGCTGAACAAATTCACATAAATTTGTATTTTGTCTAGTTTTATGTCTAATTCAAGTACATAATTTCAAGATTTTCCAGTCGCTAAGAGATTTATTTTTACTTCGAATACCTCTAGAAAAATGATAGTACACTGGCCTACTATATTCTGAATATACTGTAAAATATAATAGTTGCTATATTTGGTGCTTCTTTATGTAGTACTTGATGGTTTAAGGCTCGTTCGAATAAACGTACTTCTTTCCACAAGGTTGTGCTAAATTTAATAAACATCGAATGGGTTTTGCTAGAGTTATCGTGCTAGACACAAACATTAATAATTTATTCATATATACACTTGTAAATCTGAACGGGTGCTGTTTTAGCCTCTAGAGACATCAAAATGCAAAAGTAAATTGATCCCGGGTAAAAATCTTACCATAGACCTACAGTAATAGCTTATTCCCTACATGGGAAATTTTTTGAAAGGAAACCCCCTACTTGTGGACAGTTAGAAATAATATCCTTACTAAATATGTTTTCTTCCTCTCGAAAAACAAATTAGACTGAATTGTATTTTAACGTATTGTAATGTTTTAAATTGCATCAACGTGAAACAGTAACAACTACATAATAGTGACATCTTTAAGACAATTTCATTGAGTAAAACGTCAGCAACAAGTGTTATCCAAGAGAGCAACAGTTTGAGTTATTTACCCTTCAAAATATCTTATGTCAATTCCATGTGTCACGGAATAAGTGTATTGCTTCTACAACTTAATAAAGCTATGAAGGTATCGAGAAAATATACTTAAGGGCATAACATGATGGGTTAGCAATAATATTCGATCGAATTACAACATTATAGTAGGAGCTAGTAATTTATTGCCTTTAAGGTCATATGTTGCAAACGTGGTTTACCCTACAAATCCGATAACATGCGAATTATTTGTATTGTTTTAATTATATTTCTTTCTTTCTAGACACCAAATATTTTAAATTTACTGTACAAATAAGTTTGCAAAAAGATGTTTAGGTTATTGAACTGTTTTCATTTGTTTGATCGAATATTCGTCAGTAAATTCTTACCTTCATCTGTTTTTATTCACTTAACTTCCCAATACTATTTCCAATTACAACTTACTGCCCAATGACTATTAACGAATTTTCTATGTGTAAAGACTTTTTCCTAAGTTATAAATATTATACTATAGTAGTTTACGCAACGATGGCGTTAAGACTATTTCTGCGAGTTGCGTACACTAATTTACCTACAACCGTTTTTTTATACTAACAATCACTACTCATAACTTCTTCTAAGAGAGGTTGTGTTTTCGTTTATAACCTCTCATTGCAACAGATCATAACAAGTAATGATTTGTAAGTGATGAAACAAATCATTGTCCCAAACCCTAATTGCACCACTCATTAACAATTGAATTGGTCTGAACAACTGATTAGTTGAAGTTCGAATCATTACAATTTATCTTCTTCTTCTCTCAATCCTTGAACCTCATAGGTCCGTTACCCGTGTTGTTTTGAGTATTGAGTTAAGTAAGTAAACAATGATGTTAAGTATATCTTTTTCATTTTAAGAACTGATCTGAAACGACTAGTTTAAAAAACGGTCTTAGGTAAAATATATATTTAAATGGATCTTCCATTGAAACAAATAAATAATTAAACCAAATCGTCTGTTGTCTTAGTTCATGTTAAACTCTTACTCTCACCTCGGCCGTGTTGCATTAGTATGCATTGGTTAGTAACCATTGCCAAAGCAGTCTCAACCCATTAGCATTTTAATCACACGTAAAGGTGTTTGTAGTATGAACTTCTATCAAGGTACAACAGGTTCTTAGTTTAATAATGTATCAGATGAAATAGTTCCTTATAGTTCATCAGCTACCGTGATATTTATTGATTCTACGACAAATTTTCATGACTTGTATTGAAGTTATAAACTAATTCAGTAAAGAAAAATGTTGTCGTTTGTCCCAAATTGTGTATTATTAGTACGAACAGCGGATGCCGTCAGGTGCACCAGGTATTACTCCAACTCAATAATAAATTTTAAACTTCATATTTTTTATTGTTTTCGTTTACAAATTTTGTTAAAGGCATATTTACTGTGACACATTTACAAACAGGAAAAATAGCCATACTACAATATTTTGTAATAAGGGACCCTTTTCAGCCTAAACCTTAGGGGATGAATTTTAAGAAGTAACATAAATGAAAATTAGCATGTAGGTCATGAATGAACGTCACGAAAAGTTAAAAAAAGTTCAAAAGTTTCTAAAAGTTAAAAAGTTGTAACGAAAAGTTTACAGTTTTGCAACTTTCCAAATCGTAATAAAATACGCACAAAATATGTTTGTAGAAGGAATTAGGGATCATATTTTATTTGCAATTATATTTAATCCTCTTTTCAATTAGGTTTTTTACGTAATAAACTTACTAAACTTTAATTATCTTTTACCTTCTATGGGGAGTGAGCTGGTCTAGTGGTTAGAGCGCGGGAATTTGGTTTAAGAGGTCCCGGGTTCAAATCCCACCAAATCACCAATGGATTTAATGTAAGTGATAATGCCGCAAACCCTAGGTCTAGTGTCCTAGGACAAAAAACCTTCTATGACGATACTATTTTTCACATTTTTCTGCATAAATTGGAAGACAATGAATCAAAGACTTGCATAATTAATTTCAATCTAAATGAAAAATGTTTAGAAAGTTTTGGCAAATACAAAATATGAATGGCTTCCGGGTGTTAATACTCAAGATAAATTGGGTTGACGCGGAGGCTTTTAGCGGGGAAAGTGAACAAAACACTAAAACTCACACAAACCCCGCCTGGTTCAGAGTATGCATACTTTATGATAAACCTTCATATGATGATTTTTCATGTGAAACGTAGTTCTATTGATCAATGATGCAGCTTTGTATTTCATCTTTACGCTAAGTAAACATCGCATTATTATATGGAGTACAATAGTTGTATAGTAGGTGTATAACAGTGTATAATATACACTGCAGGACTTATTGGGGACTAAGCTAGTCCAGATAGAGTGCGAGCTTCGGTTACAAAGGTCCTGGGGTCGAATCCTGCCAATCACCAATGGATTTCATTTAGATAATACGGCGAGTCTTTATGAATTATATAGTTTGAGGATATGCGTAAAATGTTTCAGTATTAGAATCTATCGTCCAATTACTAGAAGGTGGGATATTTATGATTTTTGAATTTTCACAATTTCTTAGAAAAACAATATATTTTATATTTTTTTAACAATGTCCCACTGTTTCTTAATTCCTATAAGTACTCAACATAAAATTTATGTTTAAGACACGCAGTATTAAACTGGCTTTTTCAATTGTTATAACTCTATGTTTGGATGTCCCTTCAACCTTGTAAATACGACTGCAAATTTGCAAAGTTTTCCTGCTGATAATACCACATTTGCGTGCCACAAGGACTTACGACTCTCAAACCCTGTCATTAGGAAATATCAAGAGCTATCGCCAGTTGTATACTGTTGTTTTACAAATGGTCGATCACTGAATCTGTAGCAAACCAAAGAATAAAGTTATGTTCATACTTCCTCGTTTTAATTGTTTTTATCCAAAAAGAGTTTTCGTTTTAACAGTTTTTAACATCAAAAAATATTGTTAACCATACTGTAACACAATATAGTCTATTTTTCTCTACAGTCTTTTAAGTCATAGTTAGAAATTGCTGAATTTTATAGTCGATGATCGCATAGAGGTTTTAAATAGTGTTTAATCAATTAAAGCTTTTATTGTTTATCATACAAGAGTCGGAAACTTGCAGTCAAAAGTAAACTAATGTTTCTACTGAAACAACACATATTTCTCTGGAGATGAACCGAGTGAGAATACTAAACATACTCTCGGATACTTTACTAATACTTACACACACTTACACAAACACATAACTTAAGCATACTTACTTTACACATACGGTAATGTCTGATGGAAACCTTGTATCGCAACTTAATATCATGGTCCTTTTTTTATGAAAGGGCAGCAGCGTTTATCAATGCAACGATATCATTTTATTTTGAATAGGAGATTCCCAATATTCTAATATTCATTTTACTATATCAATCACTTATATCTCTTATTATCATCATTGTAATATCACTATTCACACTATATTTGATTCACCTAATATCATATTCATTTTACTACGTTCTGCCAATGATCCCTTATAATATAATATTTCTGATAAATTCAAAAATATTTGTTTGGTAACCATTGCTACATGGTAATGTTTGATTAATTTGCTCAATTAAAAGCTAAAGACTCTTGGGTGCTTTACTCAATTAAAAGCTATAGACTCTTGGGCGCTCAAACCAAGGAGCGAAATCGTTCCAGAATGCAACAGTGAATATGCTAATGTTTCGTGCTCGGTTTGATGGTTCTTAATGAAGGGTTAGAAGTCAATCTCGCCTTCACGACACGCAAACTTTGTCTTGTGCAGTATGAATAAGATATACAACTTAGCTACGAGAACTTTTTTAAAAGTTGTTAACATTATAAAAGCATTTAATCCAATTTGTAGTAAAATTTTTTTTTTTTTTAAATAAGGTAAAGATAATAAGGTAAAAATCTGTCTAATAATTAAAAAGTCTAGTCGTTCAGTAAATCCCCTAAATACTGATAGCGTTTTCTTCGAAGCAATTGACAATGAATAGTAATTAAATGTTTTATGTTTTCCAAATAATTTTCCTTTAAAAATTTAAACACTTGCACTATAAACCAGCCAAGTTGTATATTGTGTCTAGTTGGGCTGAATGCACATGTATTTTTTAAAACAATTATGCCTAATGTAATTCATATAGCAATAATTAAGGAAATACATTTTTTGTTCGTAGAAAACGTTCACGAACTTGACTAAGGCCTAAACCAAGCCAAAGATCATAGTCTATAGTACTTAGCTAAATTAGTAAATAACTAATACATTTCTCGTTGTGTATATCACAATTTATATCGGATCTCCAATAATAAAACATTTCGCGTTGATACGGATCTACGTTGGAGATATTTTTTCCAAAAAAGTACTAGGTTAAAGGGTTATTACATCAAAACTTGTCATGTTAAATTAATTAAATTACTCTTTTAATTGAGTACTGTTTTAAAACACGTAATAGAATTTGACGTAAGGATTTTCGTCATCGAAGAAATTTGTTAAAAGAGGATTTTATAAACTCCTTCAAAATAAGGTAAATTGTAAAAAAAGAAGTAGAGTTAAAAAAAACAATTGTACACAAATAAATTAAATATTTTAAAAGTACTAAAGATAATACTAAAAAAGTATACAAAAGGTCCCTAATGTCAATTTCCAAAACCACCCTGAGTAATAAGCAATGCAACCTATTGTAATTATTTTTATTAAACTAATAGGATTATTTTTTCAGAAGGTTAAATTGTGATGGAAAAGTAAATGTCAATTGGAATAATCTGGGAGGCAAACATGCACGAATAAACGGTTCGTTTATTTCAAATTACATATTTAATTAACAATGAACCACCACTCCAGTAAAACGATGTATCTTTACAAACTCCTGCAGATCATTAGATTTTGCCAGACTTGTTTCATTCCAATAATTTATTATTTGATCTAAAGCCAATTAATTACTTTGAATATTAGTTAGTGTTATTTATAGATACAAACTACTCGGCTATGGTTGGTTTCATTTGTTTATTTTGTAAAAACTACAAGATTTAAGACAATCTAATCACATGAATACATTTGGAAATATTTGAGTACAGTTCGTGTATGGTTCTAGTAAAATTTATGAATCTGTTATTTTCTCATACCAAGTTTAGGAACAGAGAATGTGTTTTTGTTTTAGCGAATTTCCCATACAGGGAATAAGCCATTACCGTAGTACTCGTGGTAAGACCTGAACGCGGGACCGATTTACTTTTTCGTTTTAAGGTTTTTACATAATACATGTAAAATAGTCAGGTGTTATATGACTTAACTTATATTTACATTTATACCTGGTGTATTTTAAGATATTCTTTGTAGGGTGAATTCCATTACCGTTAGGGGTTGTTGAAAGTGTTTTAAAGTATCTGAATGAAAAAAAAATTATTTGGGCTTAACGAACGCGTATATAAATCATATCATTGTCAAAACATTCAATATATTTGTATATAAACCTATATATCTCAAGTGTAATGCGATGACACATTATTGTATTGTGTGACAGCTGAGACAGATGTTAATTGTCTTTGGTAGTACGACCTTTGCCGTGTATGTTCATTGTCCGTTACATATGTTACAGTGTATATCTGAACTGAAGGTAGGACATACCAAAATAGTTAATGTTTGTCATGTAACGTTGATGTAGCACTTTGATTAAATATTTAAATTCTATTTTAAGTTTTTCCAAATTAGTTTTTTTTCACTTTTTTATATAGGTTTTGATTGAAGTTGAAGTATTACTAATGCACAGTATATATTTTTTACTGGAATTAGTTTCTTCCTTTAAAAATAATGTTTCTCTAAAAGTCATGAATAATGTTATTTTTAATAAAATCTAGAACTATCTAGCTAGTACCCTGATGGTAAACAGAATGCACTGTCAAACTGTCACACCAAAAAAGACAAAAATCTTAAAAATAAATAATTACAATCCCTTTAAATTAAAACCAGTGAGACGTAAACAATTTAACGAAATGAAAATATTTTTCTCGTTTAGTATTAGCCTAATGCCTAGTTTCACGGCTATCACATTTTACGTAAAACTAAATTTTACCAGAGAAATATTTCTAAATAATATTTTGTTTTGTAAGTATTGCTTTTTTTGTTCCATTTTAAGAATATATCAAGACAAATTTCCACAGTACAATAATGTATACTTTTTTAAAAACCCATATACAAGTTATGATATATTTCACAAGTAACATTAATAGACACAGCTAAACGACGAATATTAAACGTTGAAACAACGATACCTACAAGATAGTTTATCCTTAAGTATACGGTAACTTTAATTAAATAAGATAAATTATTACTAACTACTTTATCTTAAATGTTTCTCATGCTACTCAGGTAAACAAAATATATTACTATTTATGTCTCGGGGCTTAAAATCTTCCCACTACAATGAAAAACTGTTTGGTAAACAAGAACCCGGTGTTTACTTGGTATATTAGTCTAGGTAGAATTACCTTAGTTCCTCCAGTTACTTGGCAGAACACAAGGTACTACTTGTATTTATGTTACAGAGTACAAGACAAATGTACCTGTCTCTTACACTAGTGTAATGTTACTTGATATATTAGTACAGGGTGGAATTCCCTTGCTAAAGGTACTCGGGTAGATACAAGATAGTGCTGTACAAGGCGTATCTATTCCCCTTTTGGTGTAAGACTAGGTTCCTTTTAATGGGAAATCGTAGGTTGAGTAGATGCCTGAAAATTATAGTTTACACAAGAATTTACTAAATTTGCATGCATAGAGAGAATGGATGTCACTGTTGTGACCTTCGGTGTTGAAGAAAGACAAGAATTATCTGAACTAATTCTAACTTCTAATAATTAAAATTTATCTAGGCAACTGCATTTAATTTTTAAGAATACGATGGTTAGTTTGTTTTTGTCTTTTATAAACGACCTATGAAATATTAACTTTTAAATATCAAATAAAGTTATAACTTTACACTATACTGGTGTTTTAGTTTTTATATTAGGTTTAATTCATTATAATCTTTCATTCGTTTCATTGTGATCGTTTTCAAGTTAGCAATAAAACAGTAAACATGAAACCACTTCATATTATAATTGTAATTGAGAAGTTATATTGCTTAATATTATCATACAGTTTAACCTAGACTAATTTACTTTCTCTTTACAAGATACATCTTGTACTAATTAAATGCTACTTTATTTCAAAATATATTCAAATCTTTATCTCGCTAGGAATGGTGTTTTTATAGTAACACCGATTAAATCACTATTTACAATATTTGCCTTTCAAGCTATTAAAATGTAAATACAGTGTTTTATTTAACGAGAAAATACTTTCTATTTAACTAAGGTCACTAAAGGCCGGATAACACAATTATTACGCTTAGCTCGAGACACGTTCCTAAGCAAAAGTGAATTATAAGACTTCTCGTAAGAAATGTTTCTTAACTTTCACACTCAACTTACTTTTAATGTAATGGTTAAATGTTTCTTTATTTCCACGCTCACGGGGAATTAAGGAGAAGATGCATCTAATACACGATTATAATATTAGGTCAGTTAATCTAAAAGATTCATACTAATATGACACAAATAAATATCATAATCTTGAACAGTAAGATCTTAACTTCTCTAAAGCCAGTGTTGCTAAAAGATGTGGTATGTCAGTTTAATTTTATTATTTTTATTTTTTATCATCTGTTCTCTATTACAAAATATTATAAGGAGCTAACAACGATATTCTTACAGCTATTTATATACGAATTAACATAAGAAAACTTTGAATATCGATAGTATAGTATTAATATATTTTTATCAAGACTGTACAAGATTTTCACAAATATGAAATTTACTCTGTTCTTAAACTGACCAATAATCAAAGAGCAATACCATATGGTGACTAAACCTAACCTCACAGTTCAACACGCTCGCGTATTAGTAATCTGTTCCATTACAATATCAGTTTCCCCTTGATAGTTGAAGTTGCAGGCATTTGCCTGTCTGCCAAGTTTGTATTGAGTTTGATCAAGTTTGTCGGACGATTATTGACTTGATAATTACCATCCGTGTCTGGATACAAACCTGTCAAAATTGTTAACTTGATATATCTAGCTGAATATAAATTTAATCATTGAGTAAACCCAAATTAAATCCGTGAATTGTTATTATAAGAATTTTACAAAAGAATAGTCCCATACACATAAAGAGAGTTGGTGGCAATATTACCTGTATTTCAATGGATTTCATTTTTACGTGATTTTTAAAAAATATATTATTATCTTGTGTTACAAGGAATGTCATTATGTATTCAAGGTAAACAGTTATTAAACGTATGTTTTACCAAAGGTTAATTTGTAATAAGAAAAGTTTTAACGTATCAGAAAACGCTTTAAAGCATAGGGAATATTCAATACTCTTAAAAATATTAAGCATACATAATTCATAAGATAAAAATTGTCATTTTGAATCTAGCATCAATAAATGAATAAATTTTAATAATCACAGTTTAAACATTGTAAGAAAGGTAACCACTACATTGTTTGAACACATTTCTTTTTACAGTAAATATTACAATGCTCTTAAAAATCAACCAACAGGTTATCAAGTAAAATATACATTAAATGCATGCATTTTTTTAGGATTGTAAACAATAGGTATTTTCAAGAACATTTTAATCTGTAATTATTTAGAATAGTAAATTTTTTCCAATTTTAATTTTTATTGTATCTAAGTAAAGAAAGTTTTCAGCTTTTACAGAAAGTTAGTTGCTATACATGTTACGCAGGTAATTAACGCAGTGTAAGGTTCAATACACGGCCCAAGACTTAATCCTTTGAGCTTCACATTGAACATACACGCATCTGAGCGTCGTTACTGAACCTTCCCTTACTCTATAAAACCATTTACGTAAGAATTGTCTAAACATTCCATCCCCATGTTAAACTTGTAGTCAGTTTTTTTTCCAAAATCATCGTAGTTGATGTGAGCCACCGACAGATTGTACTGATTTAAATTACTGATTTCTATTGAATAACGTAATATTCTTTACAAACTCAAACTAATGGAATAACTTATTGTGAACTATAGCAACTACTGTTACGACCCATCAACTATGTCAGCAACAAAAAATAAGGTAGAACATACAGTTTTAGTCACTAGCACAATCTCTGACTGGCTCACACAACTACGTTCTTATTTAACAACAAATTGGCTACAGATGGTCCATATAGATGGCATGTCTACTTAAGTATTCAATAGTCAATGATATTAGTTAGACATAAATAGTGTAGTGGTTTTTTTATCTTATACAATGTAAATTAGATTCACCGGTCATTTAGTTTTGTGTGTGGTTGTAGGAAGTGAAAATTTACTATGTATAGTGTTCTCTTAATTATTCTACGTCAAAAAATGTGACGGTATACAGGGTGAGTTTTAATTGTCCCCCCCCCCAACTTTTTTCTACATTTTTTCAAATATCAATCCCAGACCACTTCCAAACAATGTTGGGTAGTAAGTACTTCATTTTGACAAGGTAGTCATTTCCGGCCGCCATCTTGGATCCGCCATATTGGATGCAAAAATTTTTTTTCAAATGTAAAGGTGGGGTTGTGACCCATTATTTCGAACTAAATTTTTACCCTAATTACAATGCCGCAAACCGTTTTTAAAAATCTTGATTCATTCTAAAGTTATGAGGGCTTTTTAAAACTTTATTTTTAGCCCATTTTAACATTATGCAAAGACAAACTAAGACCATAATGTCAAAATAGTGCTAGATAAAGATAAGTATACACTACCAGTAATTGTCGACCTATTTTCACTTGGTTATGACTGATGTATTTTTTTCGGCCGCCATCTTGGATCCGCCATTTTGAAATGTGATAAATTATTTTAAATATGAAGGGGGTATTATGACCCATTATTTCGAACTACTTTTTTAATCTGAACTTAATACCGTGATCCGTTTTTCATTTTCATTTTTTGATTTTGAAATATTGACATTTTTAACAAAAAAATTGCAATATTTCATAAATAAAACTTGATAAAAAAAATGGATTGCGGCATTGAGTTTAGCTTAAAAAAGTAGTTCAAAATGATGGGTCACAACACCCCCTTCATATTTAAGATAATTTATCACATTTCAAAATGGCGGATCCAAGATGGCGGCCGAAAAAATACATCAGTCATAACCAAGTGAAAATAGGTCGACAATTACTGGTAGTGTATACTTATCTTTATCTAGCACTATTTTGAGATTATGGTCTTAGTTTGTAAATGCATAATGTTAAAATGGGCTAAAAATAAAGTTTTAAAAAGCCCTCATAACTTTAGAATGAATCAAGATTTTTAAAAACGGTTTGCGGCATTATAATCAGGGTAAAAATTTAGTTCGAAATGATGGGTCACAACCCCAACTTTACATTTGAATAAAAAATTTTGCATCCAATATGGCGGATCCAAGATGGCGGTCGGAAATGACCACCTTGTCAAAATGAAGTACTTACTACCCAACAATGTTTGGAAGTGGTCTGGGATTGATATTTGAAAAAATGTAGAAAAAAGTTGGGGGGGGACAATTAAAACTCACCCTGTATAATAGGCACATGTATTTTATCATAATTTTATTTTTTTTCTTTGATGTTTTTTTATAACGTATACACATAAAGTAACCAGTGGTAAAATAAATCAGCCACTCTGAGTAAAATGTACACATATACTGATTTTACCACAAAAATTACTATCATAAATTAGATTGTAAAATTAAAACATATATTATTTTTGTTTCAGGTTGGACGATTTTTATTGGTGATAAAACCAAAGGTATGTTAAAAATGTAAACAATTATGCATTTTGGTTGCAAATACTGGGACGGGTGGCGTCGTCCTGTAATCCAGCTACTAGGAGGTCACGAATTGTGGATATTTATAGGCATGCACTGTGGATACGATCCTCCCTGGTTTGGATTAACGTACGCACTAGTGAATACTACGACTATCCGCAGTACTATCCTGATAATTAGACCAATTCGTATATACCAAGGAAAAAATGTGGTTTGGATTCCACTATAAACTGTAGGTCCCTTAGTTGCCATTAGCTGTATGGGCTATTAACAGCTGTGTCTAAGGAATGTCGGCCTTAGTCACTAACAAGACTACGAGATCGCGCCACTCATCCTACACTCATCTCCATTCATACTTGGCTTAAAATGCCTACTTTGTATGGTCGCCATTTCATCGAACAGTATTAACAGTAGTTAAAATATTTACGGATTTTCAGATTCTTTCATAGATAACAGCATTAAGCCGTTAAGAGAATTTTCGCACAAATTTACAGCGGGAGGAAGGTCTACGCGAACAAAAGACCGGAAGGTTTAGACCAACAAAGAACATCAAGAAAGAGTTTCCTCTTTTGTCACAGTTCTTAAAACATAACTCGTACCCGGAGCTATTTACATAAAACGTTACATAAATGTCACTCTTAAATTATTTGGATTATTTTTCTTGTTTGTGACCTTACTTAGTACCTGGGTAGAAGGGCCTGTTATAAATAGCTATGCATAACTAAATAAAAAAATAGTTCCAAAATATTTCAGGTGGTGGTTTCATATAAAATAAAAACAACTTTATTCATCTTATACAGTTTTTAAACGTAATATTGTCAACGATATTGTTTTTGTTATTGCCGTATCGGACAAATTTAATCCAAGAATTCCTCCAACGAAGAAACTAGAATTAAAACTTCGGATTATGCTTACATCGAAATTAGTGTGGATGTAGATAAAAAGGTATTTATCATTGTCACATAGATAGTAACTGTTTGACTGTTAGGCATGGTTATTATCAACACTGAGCTGGAAATACACTGTAAGAAATAATTGTAAGTAGTACTGACAACTCTACAACAAAATTGAGACGCTTTAATTTTGTTTGGTTGGTACTAACTGTAGGTATCACCTCAATCCTATAAACCCATCATCTCCTAGTTAAAATATACCTACTCTGTGCAGTTCAAATGTACTTACTCTAGTGCAAATGGCGGCCAACGTTCTTAATTCAACTATTCAGTGCTACCTCCAGTTTTTTTCCCAGCTCAGAAATTAACACACGATAAAATAACATCTACAATTGGAACTATTTTTATTGCCCAACATAAGTGGATGGACAGCTGATTTCCTTGAATGCAGCAGATGTTTCAACCCAATGTAAAATATTTTATCCCGGCAATAAAGTTATTGCAAACCATCTTCCCCACAGTATGACGAAATACAATATTTCCTTCCCAAATGGGGCAGCCGATATGAAATATGTTCCTGAACGTTATAAATAAAACAGGAAACAAAGACAAATGTGACCTTTGACCCGGAGTGACGAATCCTTTGTTTATGGATCCGCCAAAAGGAGGGCAACACACAACAGGTGGGTGATATCCTGGAGGCAACAGGTCCTTCCTTGGATCTGGCCTTTACCGCACTTTTGTTGAATGCAAAATTACTCCACAATATTCTACTGTTCTGTTAAGTGTTATACACTTGTCCTTTGTAAACTAAAGATTGCTTTTACGATATGGTGAAAAAATATGGAACTAGTGTTTGAAGGTGTTCTTATTTTGTTAATATTTTTGCTTTATTATGCTTTATTATGCTTTATTATACCTCGATTACATCATTGAAGGTATTAAGTTCAGAAACACGAACACGTATGAGTTTATTCAAAAACATCTGTCTAAAAACTTTATTTTTAGTTTGCCACTTAGAAAAATATTGTTCTAAAACTAAAATAAAATAAATAATCTATTTAATTATTTGCACTGCTAAACACACATTACAGAAAACAAAATCTTAAATTAAAATACCTAAACAATGTGAATTTATTGCCAATTTGCTTCTGACCAACGACTGTATTCTTGAAGGGGTGGGGATGATGCACTTTTTTGTTTTACAATTTAATATAAAATGATAACGATAACTAAAATGTGGTATCAGTTGCTGTGCAGAAAACATTTTGATCAGCTAATAATATTAAATTGTAGGTAGTCATTTATTCAGTATTCAACTGTAAATTTAGTTAAATGAAATAAGCTGATGTGAGTTTGTAAAAACAACTTATATGAAAGATATGCGATATGCGAAAACAATTTTGTAAAAGCTAGTTCATACGAACTATTGTTTCGTTTTCCATGACAACAAAAACACCGTAATACGTCGATTACTATATCTTAGGATTTTAATAGTGTCAGATTTAAGTCCCTTATAAATTTAAGTATCTTATGTAGATATAAAGATGTCTACAGCAATGTGTCTGAGCTATAATATTGTAACTAATTTCGAAACATGGTTTTAAGGTAAGTTTAAACCAACCAAACAAATATTTGATAAAAGTTCAAAACACCTGTTTGAGATCACGAATATATTTTCTTATATTGGTTTTTCCTCCCACCAGTTTTCAAGAGTTCTTCAACAAGCTACAGGCGAGACCTACACCTACTTGTGGATCTCTCAAATAACTTAAGCATTTAAAATCAATCTTTTACTATAAATATTCGCCCGTGGCTCATAGAAACACTTTTTTTACGATCCTCCAATTTATTAGCTAATGTTTTTGTATTATTTTTATTTTTGTCTCCTAAACAGTTTTCCTTGGTACTTAGTCGTAATTTTATCCCTGTTAAAATTGTTGCTAGTTTAAAATCAAATTCGTCCTAGTTGATGTGAGGCACCAACAGATCGCGGTGATTTAAATTAATAATTTCTATCGAATATTTTTTTACTACGGTGTTTTTTCACAGTGTCAAACTGATGTAACGACTTATCCTGAGATATGGCATCATACTTAGTACGGTCAGCAACAAAAAATAAGGTGAAAATTTTAATTTTCACACTAGCGCAATCGGTGATTGGCTCACACAACTAATTTTTTTTTATTGAAAGATTGACGACAGCAGGTTCATATGAATGGGATGTCTACTTCAGTATCCAATTGTCAATTGTCGTACTTAAACAAATGGTTGCGTTCAAAACAAACACATTGTATATATTTTATGAAGAAGCAACAAACTAAAATATGGATGTAAATTTTTAAATATTGTAATCTAACGTGAACACGAGGAAAACTTTGCAATATAACAACCAATCATCGTTGAATCACATGAATACCCACAAGTAATTATAAACTAATTCAATTCACTGTAAACTTAAAAGTCCTTCTACCTTAATATGTAATTGATACGGACTTGTAGTATTTTTGCACAGCAAATTGTTAGGTTTGTAGAGCAAAATATGTAAAGAGACGTTGGGGAGAGGCTCATTAAAATATAAACGTCCTTGAAACAAGCTTTAGGTGATGAAACGAGAAACAAGCAGAGCATGGGCCGGAAGTTTTGTGCTTGTATACGATTAAGCTACGTGAAAATTAAAACAACTTGTTCAGCTCAAACCTAACAGGATGTAGTATTTTTTATGTCCGAAATGCCGGGAAAATTCTAAAAAGTAAGAACGGAAGTTTAAATCAAAGTCATGTCGAGTGGTCCAGTTTTTCATTTTTTCAATTCAATATAATTTACCTTTTTTACAGCCTATTGGTTTTTGTTTTAGATTTATTTATTTTTATTTTGTGTGAATTCGTTTGACGTTTTCTAACACCACCTTAAATAAGCTTTGGTAAACCTAACAATGGTGGAGCTCTAGTAACAGGCAAAATTCTTTGTATAAAGAAACGCAAGCTTTTCACCACACGTTAACCTACATGTTAAGAATTGTCTGTCAAGGTATGAGTATTTGGTAGTTATTACTTGCATACTTTATATTAGCTGACTGTGATTTAATTGCCAGCTGAGTAATAAATTATTTACAATCACTCTTTGCAATCCATATCAAATCCTTTTTATAAACATGATCTAGATAGGCTGAAGTATTTAAATTTTAAGTACATTTTGAAACAAAAATTGCTTATAATTTTTCAGTTTTAAGTTTCTAATACGTAATAAACATCTCTATCACTAACATAATATAATATCATATTAAAATTAATACGCTATAATTAAAGCTATATACATTTTTTGTATAAATTAATGAACTTCTAGTGGCTTAGGCTTCATGTAATCTAATAAGTGAGGAGCGTCTTAAAAGCTAAGGCACTCAGATATTAAATATTCATAGTTGCCACATCGTTCCAGCTTAGCTTAGGGTATTAAAAAACGGGAATGTTAGGTTAAAAGTGCATTGCAAGCCAGGACGAATATTACACTTTCTATGATGTAAAATAGCAGTATACAATATTGGAGAATTTATAATTTCGACGATGAATTTTATGACATCGATTTTGCCAAATTATTGATTTTAAAAACATTCTTTTTGAGTATCTTAAATGCATATACAATTTCAACACTATATCAGTTAGTAACTGGATTTATACCATCAAATAAATAACTAATTTCTTTAAGTGTAAATAAAGAAAGCACTTTTTTAGTTATCTTTCAGTCACCTGTTAATGAAATGGACTCTGACAATCAAATACATTGCTTTCTTTTAGATTAAACACGCAAAATGGTATTGCGTCATTATTGTATTGAAGTATTTATCTTGATGAAGGTTCTTTTGTTAGAGGCCTGCCAATATGGTCATTCATTAAATATAATAGGTTCACGTGTCGATTTATAAGATACAATTGATCGTTAAATAACTGTATTATGAGTATGTAAATTTTAAGACGAAAAATTACATTTAAAAAATTCTCAAATATGTTTAATCGATACGCTAACTGAAAACCGAGATTCCAAATATGAGAAAATATCTGTAAACTATCGTGTACGTCTCTGGTTTAATTATGTTATACTGTATTACGTTTCAATTGAACCCCAATCTCTTCACAATATATAATATATAACCTTTTTTGCTCTAATTTGAACATTTAAAATATTAAATTTTACCTAAGATGTACACTTGTAACACACTATAACTATTAAATTTAATAGTTCTTCATAATATAACATTGGCTTCTTTACATCGTTGATACAATAGGGGTGTGTGTTAATAGTTAATTTCTTAAAAATATATTTTCATCCCTCGCCCCTATCTGTGTGAGCTTATATTTTCTTACCTCGTAAATGGCTTTAAATACAATATGAGTTTGCAAATAAAATCCTTAAACAAAAATGATTGTAAATTTTTTGTAAGTGAAAAGCTGAAGAATCGGAGATTCTTTTATGAGTTTTGAATATTGAAGGCTATCATGTAAGGTACCAAAATACACGCGTAATACAGTGGTTTATAAACATAGCAAGACTGAATGAGAGCCTAGAGGTGGTTCCATCAGGAGTTTGTATGTAAACGTGAACTTATTCAATCTTTCTTGATTCACACGGTTCATTGAATCTATATTATACCTATGTCATGTTTGGTAAAATGAAACGAGCGTATCTTAACAGACCTTTGTTAGAAGCCTACGTTTAGGCAACAATAGTTACTCGAAAAGGTTGACGAGAAACAAATTAAAACATTATTAAAGGTTTGAAGATTAATGAGTTTCAACGGGTCTTTAAAATCTTTAATGCTGCTTGAGTTTAAAATATTAATTATTACGTAATATGTCTTTATTTTATACATATATTTTTGTATTTGAGAAACATTTGGTTTCAAGATTTTCAGGTTTGTCAATACACTTGTTAATCATAACGTCATTATTTTAGTTGTATCACAGACTGTATATAATTTATTCAGAATTAATAATTTTACAAAGAGGCTATGTCATTAAAACTTCTTTATGTGTTTATCTATTTTACACGTTTGAGTTATTCTAAGGCCAAATTTGAATGATATATACCCAGCTTTTACCGCACTTTTAGCCAAACATTCCCTATTTCAGTGTTAATGCACAAAGCTGTAACGATGCGGAAAGTATATGTTTAATATATGAGTGTCTTAGCTTTTAAGACGCTTACCCACTTATTGGATTACATAAAGCCCAAAACGTCGAGTGTCTAGAATAAATTTTGTTGCATTTTAAATTATTTAAACCGTAGAAAACATTTATAGATGTAAACAACTAATTAGAAAGCTTCTCATGCGTCACATACAAATTTCATGAAAAATAATTCAAGACTTTTTCGTCACCAAGTCATAAATAGTATTTGCCCCCGGCATTTATAATTTAATTTAATATATAATTAAAAAATTGCTTAGTATACAATTCAGTGAGAGTAAATTGTTATAAATGTTAATGGTTCTTCCTCTATCAAGATTTGGCTAGTGTTAACTTGCCACAACATCTGGAAGACCTCAAAGTAATTCCTACAACAATTACCTACTCATTACTACAGTACAACACAGAGATAGTGAAGTAACGATTTTGTACAAGGTGATTAACAGGGAAGAGTAATCCCTCTTGGGTAATCACCGGTAATTAATCCGATTGTTGATTACCTTTCCACAATTGACAGAGGCAAAATATTAACTTGGTGTAAGAGGTTAGATTGGTGTGAAGTAAGACGTGTTATACATTTCTTGACCCAATTTAAAGATACGTAAAATTATACTTCATTACATGTCATGGTTAGCATGCTTTACTATATCATCTGCCATTTGATATCATACAATGTTATTAATTTACATTTTAATCAATATACAATTTTGCTTTCCATATTCATCAGAAAACAAATGTGAGTTATACATAGTAAAGGCCAATATACACAAAATATTTAAGACAGCTAAAAGGATCATTATGTCAATTATGCAATTATAGACACAATTTTAAATCGTTATCGTTAAAACTTTAATCGATAATTTTCGCTAAATGTATCATGACTTCAATTTAAAAGACCTGTCAAATGAAAAGAATAAAGTTCACGTTTATGTTCATTTTGAACGTATGGGTGCAGTTGATCATAATGAACAGTGCACGGATACAGGCAGACAATGAATCATGTTATGTAACATATCACACTTAGTGCATACACATACTGTTAGAACGGCTCAAGTAATGAAAATATAACTACGTCGATATTTCAGTATTTCGGTAGGAGATATAACCAAAGATATAAACTAACACAATTTCGACTGTTTTGTAAACAAAATTGACATTGGTAAGGCAATTTGCATAACCTTAGAGTCCTACATTGTGTTTATGTGAGGTCAAACTACAGTCTTAGGTGGATGGATCTAAAGTAGTTGAAAGAAAAAATTTTATTATTTGTTGGGAATCGAACCTACGACTTGAATACATAATTCCCCGTTCTTTAGCCACTATAGCATGCGCAGCTGCGAGTGTAATCATGATTGAATGAATTGAATAATCCCTGAACATATTCATTTTATTTAACACCAAACCTGGTGTTGATCATATATTTTATTACGTGTTCAAATTATGCATAGCATTAAAAATATAAAATTTGGTGATGATTTGTAATTTTAGGGAGAATAAGTGCTTGTAAATGTTTATCAAGCTTTAGCTAACTTTGTGCAACGATAACTCATCCTAACATCAGCTCGAGTAGATTTCCGTATTTGTTAGCACAAACAACCGGAATAATATCGATTATTCGAACATGTTTAACAATGACTATTCTATTGTCGAACAATGATTATTCGATTGTTTAGTTTGATATATCGTTTGGTTAGTTAGGTTAGATAAACCTTACCTATCCAAACGATATATCGAATAATCGATGTATCGATCGATATTTTCATTCGGTTGTTTGTGCCAACAGATACGGAAGCCTACCCATCAGCTCAAAGTAATAAACATGTTCAAAGTAATAGTTAATACAACAATTACTCATTACAACACCGAAGGTAACGACTACGAGGTAATTAACAAGGAAAAGTAATCCCTCTTGGGTAATTACCAGGAAGTAATCTGATTGTTAAATACTTGAATTGTAACTAAAGCATAGCTGAGTTCTTTTGCCAAAACGTTTACCAAATATGACTACGAGTATTTTAAACTATTTATTTCCAAGTGATGTAATATGATTTTTAAATTTGACCGTATATTTTTCTCTGTTTTGCACAATGATTCAAATTATTAATTCAATATTGTTACATAATTATTATTACTAGAGGTCGTCTAGTGGTCGAAAATCGACCGAAAATATGTAATGTACAGACTTCTCTATTTTCCCCCCACACTGTAAATAAAACACGTGATTGGAGTTTCTTCCATTTGTTTTGATTTTCTGTTTATATTTCGTTGCTATTTCGTCACCAGCATGGTAACCCATAAGATCCATGTTATTTTTTTTTTCAAATTTTTAAACTCATTTTGTGTGCTTATTTTTGAGCCTATTTTAATTTGTAAAGGGATTCTGCACATCTACAGGAAAATATCTTTCCAACAGTGTGCTTAGATTTTCCCTACGATGCATATTAGATGAGAAAAAAGGTTTAAAGAAACATGCTTGCCTATTAATAGATAGATAGATGACCAAATCTTACTCTGGGTTTTAATTAGACGTGTGGCTTTATGTTTAGCAAGAAAATCATGCAAATAACCGAAATACTTTACTATTTATCACTGATATTCCAGTATGTATGATGATCAAATCAATTTTCAAGGTTTCTGACCAAGGTATTACTCGCACAGTAAAACATAATCAACAGAGCAGCAGGTCACATCGTGTATCAATGTAACACATGGCCTGTCTTGTGTCCGTGGGTGTATTTATTGTGTGGAGATAGTAAATCACACACCAGAACCTTAAACACACACACACACACCTATTCATCTAATGGAAAAACTCATCATGAACACAAAAAAATCGAGAAAAATAATTTCGTCAGATTTGGTATACTCATAATTTTCTTTAATTTAGGTAATTTTCCCTGTGGAAACATTGTTTTATGGTGATGGGTCAAATTGAAATTGACGAACTGGGTTTAATAATAATAATTTATAGTATGTTGTAAGTCGTATTGACAACCCAGCAGTTTCGTTGGTATAAGATGATGCATTTAAATGATGAACGAAGGTGTTCTATTTATTATTTATTATATATATTTATATATATTTATTTATTATTTGAGTAGTGGAGAACTGCCGGTTTTACCTCACTTTAGACACGTTTTTCCCATGTTATTCTTATGGGGATCATTTTTTGGCCACCAATTCCAAAAATCCTGATCTTTGCCCAAATATCCCTATAAAATTGTCAAACCTTATTTCTTAGTTATTCCCTATAAATATATTCGATATTAAGCAAAAAATAAAAAAAAACTAATTATTTCATTTATTGACCCATGCATGTGTATATGTATAGTAGTATAGTTTGTCGCCGCCGTTTTTTGCGGCACGAGGTTTTTGGGGCCAACTCCCCGCCCATGCCTAATTGCTAGTACATTTACCATTCCCCTTTCTAGTTGATGTATTATATTTCTGTCTTATCTTATCTATATATTAGACGTATGAGTTGTTTAATATTGTTAGTATAGTTTGTCGCCGCCGTTTTTTGTGGCACGAGGTTTTTGGGCTAACTCCCCCCCTCACCCCTCACCCCTTCACCACTCCCCTCTGCCCCATGCACAATTGCTAGTACATCTACCATTCCCCTTTCCAGTTGATATATTATATTTCTATTTCAAAATCATGTATGTGCGAACTCGGCTCATGGCGTGGGTGCGATCCTGACTCATGGTTGTTTCTTGCCTCTAGTGGTGACGTGGTGAAAACGTCACTCACTTGGGCTTGTTCTTTGCTAGTCTTGGATCTGTTGAAGTAATTTTTACAAATTTTTAATTTCTAGCTGAAAATTATTAAAATTTCCAAAATTTTGAAATTTTCGAAAAGTCTATAAATAGAAGTGACACAAATTTTTTTGTTATATATAAAAATGAGGCCCACCTGTCAACACTGCTCCGTGTCGCTCTCCACCAAAAGTAATATGACTCGTCACTACAAGGTAATTCATCAAATGAAGGTGAAACTGTGCAAAGTTTGTAATTTAATCTGTGATAGTAACATTGCTCTAAAATCGCATATATTACAAAGTCACAAGAGTTGTAATTTCTGTAAAACGAATATTGTTGGACATTTTAAAAGACATGTTAATTCTTGCATGAAATGTCCATACACAATGATTAAATTTGTTGGTGAATCGATTAGAACTGACCTTGAAAATACTCTGAAGTCTTGTCCTCTACCGATAAAATGGACTTTAGTTAGGAGAATCAAATTTATAAAATATTCAATGGATCAAAATGGTAAATTAGTTAATGAAAAAGAATGTATAGCAGATTTTCGAAGTCTTACTACCTTAACTATTGAGAAGAGAGATTTAAAGCCTCAAATTGAAAATGCACTTTCAAAGATTGATGCTTCCATACACAAATATCAAGCCCAAGGCAGTGGATGGATATATGACCATACTAAATATTGGCAGTTGCATGTTTACAAGTATAAACCCCTAACTCCAAAGTCATATATCCCCACACCAAAAAGTATTCAATCAAAACATGCTGTTTTAAATATAAAGAATTCTGACAATAGATGCTTTCTTTGGTCGATTTTAGCAGCTTTACATCCAAGGTATGCAAACAATGCTGAAAGGGTTTCTAATTATGTACCCTATGAAAGTCAGTTGAATATGACAAACATAAAGTATCCTGTGAAAATATCTGATATAGATAAATTTGAAACACAGAATGATATAAGTATTAATGTATTTGGGGTTGAATATGATAAATTTATATATCCATTAAGAACGACTAAACTAAATAGTAATACTCACATAGATTTATTATTATTACAAGAAGGTCGTAAATCACATTATTGTTTAATTCGTGATTTTGATAGGTTAATGTTCCACTCTACAAAACATGGCCATAAGCAACATTTTTGCAAGTTGTGTTTACAACATTTTTACACTAATGATATATTAGAACGTCATGTAACATATTGTAAAAACTTTGATGCTCAACGAGTGGAAATGTCTAAACAAGATACATTACAATTTAAAAATTATAAATATCAACTTAAAGCCCCATATATAATTTATGCAGATTTTGAATGCTTTATAAACTCTAATATACATATTCCATCGGGATTTGCATTTGTCGTAGTAAAAGATTCAAAAATTATTTCTGAAGAGGTGTACAGTGGCACAAATGTTATGGATGTGTTTTTTGAAAGATTATTTCAGACTTATGATTATATTAAAAATCAAATGGCAATATATATTCCTCTTCAAATGACCCCTGAGCAAGAGGTATCTTTCCAAAACTCAACACATTGTCATATTTGTGAAAAGCCCCTATATTTTGATAGGGTGAGAGATCATTGCCATTCCTCTGGCCAATACCGTGGAGCTGCCCACAATGATTGTAATTTAAATTATAAAGTAACAAAGAAAATACCAGTATTCTTCCATAACTTGAAAAATTATGATGGTCACATAATAATGCAACATTTGGGAAAGTTTAATAAACGTAAATTAAATTGTATAGCTAAAGATATGGAAAAATATATATCATTCTCTGTTGATGATTTAGTATTTTTAGATTCATACAACTTTCTGTCCCTTCCATTATATAAATTGGCTTCCAATTTGAACACATTTAGATTCATACAAAATCCACTACTACAACGTAAAGGTGTATATCCCTATGAATATATGACGGGACCAGATAAGTTCGCAGAGTCTCTACCCCCAATTGAAACATTTTACAGTTCTATAACTAAAGAACATATCTCTCCCAATGAATATGAACATGCTAAAAATGTATGGACCCATTTTAATATAAATAATTTACAAGAATATCATGATTTATATCTTAAAACAGATGTATTGCTACTGGCTGATGTGTTTGAGACATTTAGAGACCTGTGTTTAAAAGATTACAAACTTGACCCTGTACATATGTATTCACTTCCTGGACTTACATGGGAGGCCTGTCTTAGAATGACAGGAATAAAATTACAATTATTCAAAGATATTGACATGCATTTGTTCATAGAAAGTGCAATTCGAGGAGGAGTCAGTATGATTTCTACACGTTATGCTAAAGCAAATAATAGATATATGGGTGAACACTATGATCCCAATCAAGAGAGTGTCTATTTAATATATTTAGATTGTAACTCGCTATACTCAACAGCGATGTGCGAGCCACTGCCTGTGGATGGATTTTGTTGGACGAATGAGATAGACTACAAATATAATCAAAATGATGAGTTTGGATACATTTTAGAAGTTGATTTAAAATATGATAAAAGCTTACATGATTTACATAATGACTATCCATTAGCACCAGAGAAAATGAATGGCAAATTAATACCTAATTTAAATGACAAAACTAAATATATTTTACATTATAAAGCATTACAAAAATATGAGGAATTGGGTTTGATTGTAACAAAATACCATAGAATTTTAAAATTTAGACAGTCTAAATGGCTTGCGCCCTATATTAATTTTAATATTGAAAAACGCAAATGTGCTAAAACTGATTTTGAAAAAGACTTTTATAAATTGTTAAATAATAGTCTCTTTGGTCGAACAATCATGAATCAACGCAAGTTTCGTGATATATATCTCAAGGATGAGTCACTATTAACAAAATATGTCACTAATCCAAGGTTTGACTGTAGCAAAAAGTTTGATAACAATTTACATGCTATACATTTAAATAAATTAGTTGTAAAGTTTAATAAACCAATATATTTAGGAATGACGATTTTGGATATCAGTAAAGTAATAATGTATGATTTCCACTATAATTATATGTCAAAATTTAAGAATAAAAGATTTCTAATGACAGATACAGATTCATTAATGTATGCTATAGTTACAGAGGACTTTTACAAGGAAATAGAATGTGACTTACACTATTTTGATACCTCTGGATATAGTAAAGACCATTTCTTATACTCTGATAAAAATAAAAAAGTCACTGGAAAGTTTAAAGATGAATTAGGTGGTCATATTATGTATGAATATTGTGGTTTAAGACCAAAGTTATATTCTTACATTCCTCTAAAATGGTTATATGAAGAAGACAAGCAAGCTTTAGAGGTGAAGAAAGCTAAAGGAGCTGATGGTGCCACTGTTAAACATCTCCTTAGACATCAACATTATTTGAACTGCCTTGCAACTGGGCAAGATTACTATGAGAATGTGACAAGAATTAAATCTATAAATCATCATCTTCAAACCTTAACCATGAATAAGAAAGTACTATCGTTTGACGATGACAAGAGGTTTATTCTTGAAGATGGCATCAATACTCTTGCGTTTGGTCATTATAAAATCGATGTTTAAAATGTGTAGATGTATAATAAATGCAAATGTTAAAAAAAATCTTTCATTTATTTACCCTTACCATCCTCTTGATAGAATTGGTCAAACATAAATCTATATTTGCCATTATTCTTTGGCCTTTCTTTGTCTATTATGAAAAAGCCATATTTAGTTTTATCCCAACATTGATGACAGAGATTTTTAAATTGGTCAAATGAAAAGTCATTACCAACATGATTGTGATATACATGTTTTAAATTTAAATCATCTTGTTTGAATAATATTAGGAAATTTACATTATCACGTAAATGTTTGTGTACTTTGCTGTAAGATTGACACAAGTAAAAACAGTTAATATTTTTATGTCGACCCATTGAGAAAAATTGTGTAATATTTGGACTATTTATGTCATCAAATACAACAACTGACTGTGATTTTACATCATTTGGTGTGATTTCACAGTCAGTAAACGTGTGTAATTTCACTTCATCACACAAACTAAATATTTCAATTATTTTTTTATATTTTTCTTGTTCTAACGATTTGGATATTAAATATAAGTTTGTAAATTTTAATCCTTCCTTTCTTACAATTAGGTTATAAATTACAACCGTCTTCCCACTTCCACTTGGACCGCAAATAACACATCGAATATTGGTAGGAAATAGACCCAACTTCTTTGGTATATTTTCCTTAGTATGTACTATTTTAAATTTGTGTTTTTGTTGAATAAAAGACATTTTTTATATAATAAAAATGGTAAAAAATGTTAATAAGAAAACATGTAAAAAGGGCAAAGGTTTATTCCTAAAGCCATACAGAGGTCGAGGGTTATTGAATACTCTTATAAATAACCTTCCATTCCCACTTCACATACCATCATATCGGTACTGTGGACCTGGAACGAATATACGTGAGAATCTAGCTAAAAATGTACCTCCAAAAAATAAACTAGACTCTTATTGTAAAGAGCATGACATATTCTACATGAATAATCCCGATACCGCTGCTCGGAACAAAGCAGACATGAGATTAGCAGACTTAGCTTGGACTAGAGTTACAGCCAATGATGCAAGTCTTGCTGAAAAAGCTGCTGCTTATGCAGTGACAAATTTGATGAGGGCAAAAGCAAAAATGGGAATGGGATTAAAATTTAATAAAAAAGATGGACAACTACCAGCTGTTAGAGGCCGCAAAAGACGTGCCTCACTTCAGGGGAGTGTACCTAAAAAGCGAGCTAAAAAATCTAACACCAAGAGTAAAAGAGTGCGGAATAGTTAATTTAGATAGCTCATCTGGCACACATTGGACAGCATATCGTAAAAATAAAGATATTGTAATTTATTTTGACCCATTTGGAATCCAACCTCCAAAAGAAGTAATTAAATATTTTGAGGGATATAAAATATTCTATACAACTGATCAAATACAAGATTTAAATAGTTCTATTTGTGGAATTTTATGTTTATCATTCATAAAAAATATTTCTTTATAAAAATGGATTCATTTACTATAACATTTTCGGGTACAGAGCCAGAGCTAAAGTCAGTGTTCTTTCCTCCCATAGAATTAAATGATGATTATGTTATTGGATTGGTAGATTTTCAAAGTTATAATTCAATATTTAATGTTAAAAAACCACTAAATACTTTAACATATTACAAAGTAGAGAAAATGACATTACCAAAAGGAGATATCTCAGTTGATGATTTAAACCGGTTATTAAATGGAAAACTTAAAGTTATAGTAGATAAAAATGGAGAAGCATTAATTAATACTAAATCCAAACTTTTATTCAAAGGGCTTATTCCAAAATTAAATCAACTTAAAGGAAAAAAATTAACCATTAGTGAAGGTGATGATGTTTTCTATTATGACCACAATGCTCCAGTTACAATAGAAATTTCTGAAGGAACATATGAGGTGGTTGAGCTTGCAAAGGAAATTCAAAAGCAAGTCCCAGACTTTTTCCTTACAGCTAATAATAAAACTATGAAAGCGACACTACTTTCTAGCCACGTGTTTGATTTTACAAAACCATGTTTAGGGTCTATTTTATTAGGATTTAAAGGTGTTTCTACTCCTGGTGTTCAGTTTGAATCTACAAATAAAATAAACATTAATAATGTAAATGTGATTAGAGTAAAATGTAATATTGCAAACGGGTCCTATTTAAATGGCAACAAATCACACACCATACATAGCTTTTATCCAGAAGCTCCTCCTGGCTACAAAATTATTGAAGTTCCAAGAAATATTATATATTTTCCTGTAAATAAGAGAAGTTTAGATGTTGTCAGTATTACATTTGCCGATCAGCATGACAAGGCAATTGACTTTAACGGAGAAGAAACTACAATTACTTGTCATATAAAAAAGATATGAGAATTTATAAGAATTTATCTATAAGTGTACAAAATGCTAGGTTCCTAAAGTCAATAGGACTAAAGTTAAAATTTTCTATTAATAAAAATGGAAGATATTCTAGACGTTACAGGGAAATCCCAATTCGACGATAGTGTGGTTAAAATTACAAATCACTCCTATGTTCCCCACAACACTTTAGCAATAAATAATTCTGATGAAATTCGAATATGTATTAATAATCAAGATTTGCTAACTCTCCCATGTAGAAGTTATCTGTATATTAAGGGAGAAATTGAAAATCATGATAAAGGTCATTTTATAAATAATGCATTTGCGTTCTTATTTGATGAAATTAGATACGAAGTCGCAGGTAAAGAAATAGACATTGTAAGAAACCCAGGAATTTCTAGTCTTATGAAAATATTGAGCTCTTACAATAAAACTACTAAATTGTCAAATGTAGCATTTGATTCTGACACGAATTTAAAAGAGTTCCATAAAGGTGGCAAGTTTAGTACTTGTTTACCATTAGAACTGTTAATGGGTGTATTCGAGGATTTTAATAAGGTATTAGTAAATGTCAAACAAGAATTGGTGTTGAAAAGATCCAAAAATGATTTGAATTGTATATTAACAACCACTAGTGCTCCAGCCAGTGGCACTGCTGATACGATTCCCAAAATTACACTTAACTCAATTCAATGGGTAATGCCACACGTGATACCATCAGATGGAGAGAAGTTACAATTACAAAAGATGTTATTGCAAAATAAAAATTTGCAAATTGCATTTAGAAGTTTAGAGCTGCATGAACTTCCATCATATCCCAATACCACAAGACATACATGGTCAGTAAAGACATCTTCAAGTTTGGAGAAGCCTAGGTATATTATATTTGGTTTCCAAACAGCTAGGGATAATAGTGCACGAAAAAGAACTGATGAATTTGATCACTGTAAATTAAAAAATCTCAAAGTATTTCTAAACTCTGAATATTATCCTTATAGTGATTTGAATCTCGACTTTGAAAATGGAGATGTCTCTAAAGCTTATGAGATGTTTATGAGGTTTAGAGAGACTTACTATAATACTATCCCAGATCCTATGATTAGTAGGGCTGAGTTTATGAAGAAATATCCACTAATTGTAATAGATTGTTCTAGACAGAACGAAACATTGAAGGAAGGAATTGTTGATATTAAATTAGAGATTGAAACTGCAGAAAATGTACCAGCAAATACATCTGCATATTGTTTGATAATACATGATAAAGTGTTTGAGTACAATCCTTTGTCAAATGAGATAAATAAAATGTAAATAAAAGATGAAAAATATTCAACAAGAATTGGTTGACTCTGCAAATCAAATAAGAGAGAAATATAGAGCTTTAAAACGTGGCAAGTTTCTAGAGGCTGAAGAGAGGTTCCAAACATTCCAACCTTTAATAGAGCCATTACAAGAATTAAAGAAAATCACATCAGAGAGGCCTCGAATGGAGATACTCCCAATGACTCCATCTAGAATATCAATGATACCAAGATTACAACCATTACAACCATTTCAACCATCCACTCCACAGAAATTAGATTTTGGTCTTTTAGCATCAGACTATTTAGGAAATTACCTCAGTAAAAGTAGTATGACAGACACTACATATGGTATTAGACGAGAAGCAAATAAATTTTTTATTGGAAATAAGGAAGTTGATATTGCCAATGATGATGTTACAGTTGCAAATAAAACCTACAAGGGGACAAAAGGTTTATGGGAATTGTTAACGTTAAAAGAACCTGAGAACTATACTCAGGCTGATTTGCAAAATTATAAAGAGATTTTAGAAGCTACAAATGGACATTTAAAGAGTTACAAAGATGGTGCACCAATTTCAAGTAATAGACATACTAAATATCTTAATATAATTAAACCTCTATTTAAATCTGTTGGTGAAGGTTTGAGACAAGTGACTGGTAATAAAATAGACTATATTTATTGGGATGATCCTAATGAGCTTGTAGATAGGTTAAGACTTCTTTGGCTAAGTCGCCAAGCTGGTAACTCAGGAGTGGATAATGAAATAGATTCCATTATTGAGGAATTGAGAGAAAGTGGAATTATTTATTAAATAAAAATATGTTTATAGATAAATTTTATCGTTTATATAATCCATATAATAAGCCTGCAGAACCCAGGGCGGCAACCATGAGTAGTGAACCTACTTTAAATTTACAAGACGATAGTTGGAATTGTTTAAACCGTAAAATTGGTAATGTTAAAGATGGAGAGTTTGTAGATGATGTATCGACTTTGGGACAGACATTAACTAGAAAAGGTGATGTCTTTTTACAAGGTAAAACTAAATATGAGTTTTTAGAATCTAAGAATAAAAATTGGAATGCTAAAAAACAGAAAATTACTAATGTGAAAAAGGGTGAAAGTTTAGATGATGTGCCCACTTTACAACAGACTTTAATACGAACAGATGGTGGTACATTTGTACAAGACAATAATAATTATGAATTTTTAGAATCAGAGAATGGTGTTTGGAATGCTAAGAAACGGAAAATTACTAATGTGAAAAAGGGTGAGAGTTTAGATGATGTGCCCACTTTACAACAGACTTTAATACGAAAAGAAGATGGTAAATTTATACAAGATGATAATAATTATGAATTTTTAGAATCAGAGAATGGTGTTTGGAATGCTAAGAAACAGAAACTTAGCAATTTGATGGAAGGTACAGATAGTAAAGATGCTGTGAATGTTTCACAAGTTCCAAAAATGGAAGCAGGCTATTGGAGTTTTTATAATAAAAGGTTAGTACGTGTTAAACCTGCCATTGATGAAACTGACTGTGTTATAAAAGAACAGACTATAACTTTTGATAAAAAAGAAAAATGTTGGGATGCCAAAAAACAATTTATAAGGAATCTACCAGCGGGAGAACATTCGGATGATATTTGTCTAATGTCACAAGCTATGCATTACGATGGATCAAAATTTGTATATGGAGAAAAAATTTTTAATTTGATGGAATATAATCCTGATTTATTAGTTGCTGACCCCACATCTTTGAGTGGATTTAAGTATATAGATAATAGACCATATATACCAGAAAACTATGTATTTAAAAGAATGGAAGATAATCTATTGATTGGGGCTAATGGTGATGTATTTAGAGTTACAGGAAAGGATGATGTTATAAAAAATGAATGAAATTGCATACGAACTTCATAAGCCTGCAAGAAAGAATTTCATTAGAAGGTCTTTTAAAGTATTGGGTATAAACGAAACCATACAAATAGATTTAATTGATATGCAAAACTATGCTAGAGAGAATTCTGGCAATAAATATATTTTAACTTTAATAGATACATTTTCTAAAAAAGCTTATGCTGCTCCACTAAAGAATAAGACAGGGTTGGTGGTTACAGAAGCCATTAAAACTATTCTACCAAAGGGGGTTAAAAACATTCAATCCGACAATGGAAAAGAATTTTTTAATCAATATTTTAGCAAACTAATGAAACAATTAAATATTAATCACTATCACACATTTTCTACAACTAAGGCTGCAATTGTGGAGAGGTTTCAGAGAACTTTAAAGAATTGGTTATATAGAGAATTTAGTGCTCAGGGGAGTTATAAATGGTTGGATTTACTTCCAAAGTTAATTCGAAAATATAATAATAAAGTGCATAGATCTATAGGTATGAAGCCTAACCAAGTGAATACTAAGAACAGTAAATATGTGCATGAGAGGTTGCATGAAAGGACTTCTAAAGTAGTGCAAGTTAAAAAGCCAAGATATAAGGTAGGTGATAGCGTGAGAATTTCCAAATATAAACATGTTTTTAGTAAAGGATATACCCCAAATTGGACAGGGGAACTATTTACAATATCAGAAGTTAAGAATACAAAGCCTGTGACTTATATCTTGAAAGATGAAAATGGTAATATAATCAGAGGAGGCTTCTATACAGAGGAGTTGTTAAAGACCAAATATAAAGACATGTATTTAGTAGAAAAGGTAATTAGGAGAAAAGGTGATTTATTGTATGTCAAATGGCTTGGGTTCCCAAGTAGCCAGAATTCATGGATTTCCACTAAGGATGTCCAAGGGAGCATGCCCGCGACCAGGAGCGCGCCCACGCCATGAGCCGAGTTCGCACATACATGATTTTGAAATAGAAATATAATATATCAACTGGAAAGGGGAATGGTAGATGTACTAGCAATTGTGCATGGGGCAGAGGGGAGTGGTGAGGGGGTGAGGGGTGAGGGGGGGGAGTTAGCCCAAAAATGTCGAACCTCAAAAAACGGCACCGACAAACTATACTAACAATATTAAACAACTCATACGTCTAATATATAGATAAGATAAGACAGAAATATAATACATCAACTAGAAAGGGGAATGGTAAATGTACTAGCAATTAGGCATGGGCGGGGAGTTGGCCCCAAAAACCTCGTGCCGCAAAAAACGGCGGCGACAAACTATACTACTATACATATACACATGCATGGGTCAATAAATGAAATAATTAGTTTTTTTTTATTTTTTGCTTAATATCGAATATATTTATAGGGAATAACTAAGAAATAAGGTTTGACAATTTTATAGGGATATTTGGGCAAAGATCAGGATTTTTGGAATTGGTGGCCAAAAAATGATCCCCATAAGAATAACATGGGAAAAACGTGTCTAAAGTGAGGTAAAACCGGCAGTTCTCCACTACTTATTTGACTTATCCCGTTAGTTAAAAGATAAACTACAAAAACAACGTTTTCCCTTAACTGTGTTACTGTTTATCTTATGTTTGTGATGAAATTAAATATTGGGCTTCTGTAGACCTTACATAGATCATTCAAGTGAAAATGTGTTTTCATATTTAGCAAAGTGAATTGTGTACATTTAAGAGAGTTTTGAGATAAATAGTATTGTGGTAATAAAACTATAAATAGCCTTATGCTATATGTTATAAACTATAATATATTTAAAACTACACAATAATATGCAGTTTTTGTGAATGTAGTTAGTTTAATTAAGCTGTAAGTAAATCAGTTAATTATAGCAATAACTGTGTTTTTAAATTGCATTACCACGAAGTGTGATATTTTTAGTTATATATAAAAATTAATTTAAACTACCTCACGTGTTCGGATGAAGGGAAAACTAAATTTTTTTAAGCGCCCAATTATATTTTTTACCTATCTACCCCATCCAACCTAACCCAACTATGAATGTCCATGTTTTCCCACATATAAACTATTAAATGTCACAAAACAATATACAACCCTTCACTTAAAAATGGGAAGATTTTCTCTACTTTACAAAACGTAGTTAAGTGCCCTTAAAATTTCAAATGGATTTAAACCTGAAAATTAATTTGTTTAAATGATTCACCAACATAAATGTGATACAAATAAATTTGTTATTACAGCATTTGCACATAGATATATAAATTCAATTTTTCTATTGCAATTTAACTTAATTTAATTTTGAAAACGTATCTATAAGCATTGTGCTGTAACATCTCGTTTTTCTAATTATATTTCAATTCCCCGCATTGGATCCCTCGACTCTAAATCATCCTTAGATTTATTGCAAGGAAATCTCCTGAATCATATAACATTGGATTCAGGTCAGTGATTATATAATAATAATTATATAATAACATTGGATGATTATATAATAACATTGGATATCAGTGATTATACAACATCGAATCCTCACATCGGAATTGTATTGGAAACGATTTAGTGGTTATCAGTTTTTTAAATGGCGTCCAATGAATAACCTTAAGAGAAATTGGGCTTGGAAATATTTATTAAAAAAATATATATATGGCATGCATAAAACAATGCCTTAAAACAGATTATTTTAAGGTATTAATTTAGTTTTAAGATTTTTTATCTTTTGGTCATAGTCCGTTTTAAGAATGAATTGAATCTGAATTAAATGTTATCGTATCATATGTTGCATACATTGAAACATAAGATGGATGCTGACAGGTACAGTAAACAAAATAAAATCTTAGTGCTCAATAATAATAGTAACCACAATCATTATTTTTCACGAGACCTATTACATTGTAGGTACAAAAAATACCATCAGATGAAATCTAAAGCCATAAAACAAGCACATCACTTAAAACTCCTTTCAAGATTCCCCTTCCGACTGTAAGATCTCTAAAATAGTAGTTTTACAAAGACCCAATATCAATAAATAGCAACATCTACGCTATCTGGTGTATTGGCTACCAACTGCTCTACTCATATGTTAAACCTAAAACTGCAGAACAGTTAAAATAGCTAAAATATGTCAAAGGTAACATCGACACAGTTATGAACAAAAATAATTTATCCTACCCAATACAACCATAAAACTACAATAATTTCAATATACGGTTTATAAAAAAATCTGTGGTTTTCGACTTCTAGGTGAAAATTTACTACAGGTACACATGATGATTGGAGTACATGTTGCTAACCACGAATATTATATTTATTAAACAATAACTTGTGTACAACTCCTTTCATTCTAATTTATTGCAGTCTATCTAATATTTACAAGGTCAATCGGTACTTTCCTGTTAAAGGGAACATTCAGTATTATCGATGATTTTTTTCTCGATTTATCGATATTAACAAATTGAAACATATCAGCTGACAACTACGAAAATATTGTTCAGTATCAACAAACATTAATGAACTTAAACTGTTCTAAAAAAAATTACCTATCGTAACTGACCAAACTTGCTGTAACATTTAAAAATTCCGTGTTTATAACTTGCCTTTTATATTCAAACCCAAACGAAATTTTTTTAATGGTACAGCAAGTTTGGTTGGTCATATTAGGTTAGCTTGGAACAGTTTCATTTCTTAATCCATATAATAGACTATTTTAGCCTAAACAAGATCAGTTAGTTGTTGTCAATTTGTAATGGATCGGAAAACAAAAACATCGATATATCGAGAACAAAATCATCGATAATAATGAATGTTCCCTTTAACAGGAAAGTACCGGTCAATCATTCTGTACATAGGTTGATTGTATTAGCCAATACAATATTTATGGTCAAAAAAGTGTTATTAATTTAACTTATCTTTTATTTTTAAATAAAATTTTATAAACCCTAATTTTACAAGTATTTATGTACGAGGTGATGACTATGTTTTTATCAACAACGGAGTTTGAAACAAGTGTTGTAGTTACAATTAACTGAATACATCTCATATTAGGACAGTGTCAAATATCTTACTAATATTATAAATCTGAAAGTTTGTGAGTTTGTGTGTGTGTTTGTTGCTCAATCACGCATAAACTACTGGACGGATTGGGCTGAAATTTGGCATGATGATAGCTCTCATTCCCGATTAACATTAAAGCATATTCTTATCTCAAAAATCCTTTCGGGCTCCGCCCCGGTGGCTCTGTAGTTCCCCATGTTAACCTTATGATTTTCATATTTAAAGGAATTAATGAATCGTAAGATCAGTCAATTACTTGGTTTGTGAAAGAAACGTTTAAATTTGAAATAATGAGTTTATTATAAAAAAAAATACAAAATAATATTTTTTTCTTTGAAATGCGTTTTCACACTATCCAGTACATGTAACAAACGTAAAAATAACAAAAACAATTCAATTTACAATTTTGTAAGTTCAGTCTCTCTACTTAAAAATACAATTTGCCGCTCTCTATGGCGTCCTAAATATGTTTTGATACATTTTTCGTTACTTAACAAGGTCTGATTCACTTGAAAAGACAATACCTAATAATTTTCCTTGGCTATAACCAACGCCAGAACTTGACTGAGAGGTTTCCATTTAAACATGATGTGTTGGTCCACATTTTTGGCTTTTACATATTTTATAAGTATTTTAGTAATTTCCAGAATTATATTAGACTACACAAAAAGTGACTAAATGTGCGGTCCTTTTAATAGGCTCCAAGCCGTTATCTTACTTGTGAGATGAGCAGTCATAAATAGGATACAAACAACTGGTTATGCGTTTAAAGGTATTGGATATTAAGTAATTTAGCATAAAACATATTTTGTCTTTATAGGTTTTACAAGAGAACTTATCTATGTCTATTTAGAAACAGTTTTTTGTGGAGTTGCAAAAGTGTATAAGCCATGGAATAGTAATTCTGACGAGTTGGTAAATATTCAAACTACTGAAAGATTAACCTTCACATTTCAAAATGGCGGATCCAAGATGGCGGCTGAAAAATATACATCCGTCATAACCGAGTGAAAATAGGTCAACAATGAATGGTGGCGTCCACTTATCTTTATCTAGCACTATTATGAGATTATGGCCTTAGTTTGTAAATACACAATGTTATAATTGACTAAAAATAAAGTTATGAAAAGTTCTCATAACTTTAGAATGGATCAACATTTTTTTAAACGGATTGCAGCATCGTATTCAGCGTAAAAGTCTTGTTTGAAACGGTGGGTCATAACCCTACCTTTACATTTGAAAAAATAACTTTGTATCCAATATGGCGGATCCAAGATGGTGGCCAAAAATTTAAACCCAGTCAAAATGAAGTACTGCTACTCTACAATGATCTGACGTGGTTTGGAGTTGATATCTTAAAAAATGTATAAAAAAGTAAGGGGGGGAAACTCATTTAAAACTCACCCTGTATATGCAACATGCAACAATAACGACGGAAACATACCAATTATAACTTACAAAACATGTATTTCCAAAGAAAAGCTAAAAGAAAATCTTGATAGTCTACCCACGCCATTTGTATAACACCAACACGCAGTTGTGGCATCAGTCAACGTCAATTTAATTACAGTCTTCTTATGGGTCGCTAGGTTTGTAATTTTTTACATGAAAACGTTATTTTGTTGTCAATTAATTGGCATGGATGGTATTTTCCACACTAATATAAATAGGTTTTGACTGTTTTGAGAAATCATTCTACTCAGAAACAAACGATCTCTATTAATATTATTGCGAATGCCCTAATAACGCCTTCAAACTGCAAATGGTAGGCCAAGTATTTCTCTATGGCGATCTAAAAACCCAGAAAATTATAAATAACCTCAAAACTTACTTGAAACCGCTTTCCTGGCATGGAACAAAAATTTGAATTACAATATAAAACTCCATAACACATGTAATTGTTTACAAAATTCTAGTTTTATACATAGAAAATTTTGAAAATAATCACACTAAACCTGCAATAAATCTAAGAATGATAATAATAAGTTTCAAATTGCTATTGGTGTACACTTTATTAAACTGCAATATCCATGAAAACGTAACATATTGTGCCTACATGAACAGTGTCGTGTTAAAGGTTGAAGAAAAGGTTGTATTTGAAAGAACTTGTATAATAACATGCCGTGGCTGGAACTCGTGTATGAGTTCTTTGAATGGTGAACATGTATTGTTGCCATGCAAGGAGTTAAAAACTGTAATTATGACAGAAAGAAGTTGTGTTAATGTATTAGTGACGTGTTCAAGGATTGAAGTATAAAATACTCTTCAACTGTGGCCTTTTTTCACCCAACTTGATTAATTCTTATGAGTAAAAAATAAAATTGAATAAACGTTCACCTTTTAAATCTAAATAAGTTAGTGTTGTAATTATCCAAAAATTATAATGCTGTTTAAAATCAACGTTTTCTTACTTTTGCAACTGGTTTTGTCCGAATATTTTTTACTTTATAACTTTGTAAGGAGTAAACTGATAGTTAATCCAAGCATTGTTGCAATCTGAAATTAATGACAGCCTAATTAAGTTGTTGTTGGGTGTTTATAAACACAAACTACAGTTTTTACAATGTAATTGTTGACTTTGAACTAATACTTTTTACTTAAGACATGTAATTTAAAATTTACTGGCATTTCGATGATAAATAAGACTGAAATTTTGACCAAATAAAATCTACCATGTTGACTATTTCTGACAAAAAGTATTATTTATTACAATCATTCTTAAACATAACCCCGTCAGGCTTTTCAGCAAAATATATAACGTTTAGCAATATAACGTTTAATTTGTCAAAGGTTAATTTCAATCAATTACAAGCACAATAACTCAAACCTTTAGTGTGTTTATTCAATGATTTTAAGGTTTTAGGTTTTACCAGTTTATAAATAGAAATAAAAAACTGTACGTTCCTACATCAGTTTAAACGATATCGAGATAAAGCCAATTCGACAACGACTGGACGAGGGTAAGATTAAAAACATGAGTAAACCCAACAAACAAGAGTATTCGATTAATGTAATGGTTTTTGCCTAAATCGAGTGTTGGAAGTGGTACAACTCTCCTCGAAATGAACAGATCATCAATAATGTATTCGTTTTAAAAGCATGAATACAAATCGGTTGGGATATTTCTCTTTACCTACTCAGTAACAAGAATTTGTCTCATTGGCCGTATCATGTTTTGATTTTTTTTCCAGTTGCCGAAGCCAAAGAAGATTTTGAAGTTACCTATCTAAAAAAGCAATTACTGTACGTAATTTTATAACTCACACTCTGTTATGTTTTACATGACCTAAAAATGTAACATTCACTTAGTTGATTTTTTATACAGTATTTAGAGGGAAACACAACGGATAAACTGATCTTGAAACTAAATTTTCTAAACATTCTTCCATGAAACTTGAGCGCGCACCGACAAACGTAACTTTCGGTACTAGTAATGAAATACTATTCTGCCACTTATAAGAATTACAAAAGTTCAAACCCCTTATGACTTACCCTTGTTGACACTAAACTAAACCATCTGAGTTTTCAGAGACAGTTTGAAATCAAGCTCGCGAGTTTCGAAGCAGAAATTACCTTGTTAAAGACTCTCTTGGAGCTCATTACCCATTCATGAGACAGAACACCAATTAGGGGAATGAGACGCCTGTAGCATATCTAACCTGGCTTATGGATCATTTAAATCTTTGACACTAACCGAAATTGTGTATTTACCCATATTAGTTGTTTTTATAACAATATCCTCAACAGAATCCTCAGACTTCTGTTGATCGACAAACGCTTTTCACGAAAACATTCTGTTGAACACAAACCGAATTTAAAAAATAATAAAATCATTAAATAAAAAGTATTTGCAATTAATATTTTGGATGGATTAAAACAATTTTTTCCTACAAAAAACATAAGGATTTTAGCAATAAAAATTTAGATACATAAAATCTTTCCTTGACTTAGTATCCCATCAAACATCATTTAACAATTAAATCCATTTCTACATTAATCGAAACCTCTAGAGTTCACCTAAATGTTAAAAAAAAAGAGAGACTTTAAATTAAAATACGCTATTACTTTTATCAGGCTGTCACAGCATTATAGGTGGCTTAGCTATTGTTAAAGCTTTTCCCCGAGGAATAATAGTCACGAAAACATTGCGACCCTGAGTTTATTATTTTTTTATTTTAATCCACAGTTTAAAAACCTTTTAGCAAATCACCCTTCTATTTCATGGTTTGGTTTGTTGTGGGTTTTAAAGAATTACAAATTTGTTCTAGCTGTTTGCAATTGTTTTATGTAGTGGCTGTTTATGTTAAATTACAACAATAGTTATGTTTCTAGCTGAATGTTGTGTTTTCTTTATTTAATTAGTTATCTACTTCGTATGCTAAGTGCAATTTGTGTTGTAATTTTATTTTAACTACCTAAAACATTTTGTGTTTGAATTAAATAGCTGTGTTTGCTATAGTAGAACTTTATATTAACACCCAATATATTTCAAATGAATTTACTTGAATTTATCTATGGGTTTTCCACTTGTCAAGATGACTTACTGTATTGTTAACAAAATATTTACCTCATACGCTATTTGTAACAACTCTTTAAAACCTTGAAATACTATAATAGAATACCTTCGTTCATCATTTAAATGCATCATATACCAACGAAACTGCTGGGTTGTCATAACGACTTACAACATACCATAAATTATTATTATTAAACACAGATCGTCAATTTCAATTTGATACATCACCAGAAAACTGTTTCCACAGGGCAAATTACCTAAATTAAAGAACATTATTAGTATACCAAATCCGACAACATTATTTTTCTCGATTTTTTTGTGTTAATGATGAATTTTCCCATTAGGTGAATGTGTGTGTGTGTGTGTATATGTGAGGTTCTGGTGTGTGATTTACTATCTCCACACAATAAATACACCCACGGACACAAGACAGGCCATGTGTTACATTGATACACGATGTGACCTGCTGCTCTGTTGATTATGTTTTACTGTGCGAGTAATCTGGATTAATAACAGTAAAAAAGGGAAAATGACAATAATAAATGAAAAGAGGTATGTTAAAAACATTTTTTTTTTTACTTGATAATATGCAAGTAGGGAATTCTATAGCATTTATTGGGTGGAAGCACAATTATAGTTTCTTAAATTATTTAGAATATGCAACTAAGTCAGTGTTACTAAAAAAGATATGACGTGGTGAAAATCGGAAGTACATAAACTATATATAATATTTTTGAGAAAACAAATAAAATATAATTTTGACGAGAGTATAAAATTGGAAGGTTCTTTGTAATTGAGTGGTAACTTAACGTTTCATTAAAAAAATACTCATCTGCTATACATTTTATGTAATATATTTTAGCAATGTATCATGATCAACTGGTGCTGTTTCTACTGTACAGTTGTATGTAGGTGTAATACCTAATCCAACTTTATATTATCTTGGATCACAATCATATGTGTTCCCCTTTCTGTTTACGTGCGCACCTAATGAAGTATGATTAGAATTTCTGTAAGTCAAATCGACACGTGAAGCTATTAACTTAATAACCTCTCTAAATTACAGTTATTATAACTTGACAGGTCACACAATAAGAACATTGGTCAATCAAGATCAAGTTGTACAATTATGACATATTTCAGTCGCGTGTTTTACAAAACAATACAATGCGATTCCGGCAACGAAATAACTTTTATTAGTGGCAGAAACGAGTTTTGTTGTGTTTTACCAAAATTTATTGTATTTTGTCTTGATGAAACAAGTTATCTACCTATAAATCTAAAACAGGTCGCAAACGTTTATAAATATATTTTGTTTGCACATTTGTTCACTTAAAATCGACTGTCTTCAACATTCAATTCATCAGGCTTACATTTAAGCGGACCAATACAATGGACTGAAAATATACTGACATTTTTATTGGAAGATTTTATTATTTACAAGAAAACCCAATTCAATGTGTTACTTCTTTCTAATTTTCTTCTACTTTTCTTATACTTCTTTACCTGAAAGCACACATACGTCAAAAAAACTTTTTTTAGTATATACAGTTCATATTTACTAAGTTTTCATTACAAGTCCAGCAGAACATTCCCATGTTAATACCAGCTGTAAGAATGTGGTTAGTATCTATACTTATTTAATACGCAAGAAGATCTTTTGTGACAATTACTCCTCCGAAACTACTGAACCGATTGTCATGTTTTTGGTGTCATTGGAAAGAGCGTAGCGTGAAGTTGTGCAGGAAACTTTCTTTTTAGGGAAATAATGAGAGAGTGAGGCCCTGGAGCCCTTTAAAGTTTCGTATTTCTCCGTAAGATTAACATTGGAAACAAAAATTGTTAGGAAACTCCAGCTGTTGTCACTAATCACAAGTAAGAAGAAGAGCATATGTTAATTGTAAACAGTCAATAAGTTTACTAATTTAACAGTTTGCTACAAACTTGCTGACTTGGCTGAAATTTGTTTTAAAATAACGCCTGTAATACTTAGCAATTGCTCGAATTCGAGCAACAGGGACACTAGTTGTTATAAAAACTAAAATAAAATAAATTACCTATTTAATTATAAGTACTGCTAAACAAACTTTACAGAAAAACAAAATCTCGAATTAAAATACCTAAAATATGTGAATTTATTGCTAATTTGTTTCTGACCAGCTACTGCATTCATGAAGGGGTGGGATGTTGCACTTTTCTGTTTTAAAATTTTAGTATAAAATGATAACGATAACTATATTGTCGTATCATTTGCTGTGCAGAAAATATTTTGTTCAGCTAATACTGTCAAATTGTATGCAGTCATTTATTCTGTATTTAATTGTAAATTTAGTTGAATAAAATAAGCTGGTATAAGTTTGTAGAAACAACTTATATGAAAGATATGCGATATGTGAAAACAATTTTGTGAAAGCTAGTTCATATGAACTATTGTTTCGTTTTCCATGACAACAAAAACACTGAAATACGTCGATTACTATATCTTAGGTTTTTATTAGTGTCAGATTAAAGTCCCTTTTAAAATGTTGTATCTTCTGTAGATATAACGATGTCTACAGCAAGGTGTCTGAGCTATAATATTGTAACTAATTTCGAAACATGGTTTTAAGGTAAGTTTAAACCAACCAAACAAATATTTGATAAAAGTTCAAAACACCTGTTTGAGATCACGAATATATTTTCTTATATTGGTTTTTCCTCCCACCAGTTTTCAAGAGTTCTTCAACAAGCTACAGGCGAGACCTACACCTACTTGTGGATCTCTCAAATAACTTAAGCATTTAAAATCAATCTTTTACTATAAATATTCGCCCGTGGCTCATAGAAACACTTTTTTTACGATCCTCCAATTTATTAGCTAATGTTTTTGTATTATTTTTATTTTTGTTTCCTAAACAGTGTTCCTTGGTACTTAGTCGTAATTTTATCCCTGTTAAAGTTGTTGCCTGTTTAAAATCAAATTCGTCCTAGTTGATGTGAGGCACCAACAGATCGTGTTGATTTAAATTAATAGTTTCTATCGAATACTTCGGTGTTTATTTCACAATGTTTTTTACTAAGTCAAACTGATGGAACGATTTATCCTGAGCTATATCACTTTTTGTGACCCATAGTACTTTGTACGGGCAGCAATAAAACATAAGGTATAAAATATAATTTTATACACTAGCGCAATCGTTGACTGGCTCACACAACTTCCATTCTTTTAGTGAAAATTTGACGACAGCAGGTTCATATAGATGGGGTGTCTACTTGTGTATCCAATTGTCAATGGTCGTACGGGTTGCGTTTAAAACAAACACCCTGTATTTATATATTTTATGAAGAAGCAACAAACTAAAATATGGATATAAATAACTCCAAATATTATAATCTAACGTGAACACGAGGAAAACTTTGCAATATTCAAGCATCGTTGAATCAACACATGAATACCCACAAGTAATTATAAACAAATTAAATTCACAGTAAACTTAAAAGTCCTTCTACCTTAATATGTAATTGATACGGACACGTAGTATTTTAATAGCAAATTGTTAGGTTTTGTAGAGCAAAATATGTAAAGAGACGTTGGGGAGAGGCTCATTAAAATATAAACGTCCCTTGAAACAAGCTTTAAGTGATGAAACGAGAAACAAGCAGAGCATGGGCCGGAAGTTTTGTGCTTGTATACGATTAAGCTACGTGAAAATTAAAACAACTTGTTCAGCTCAAACCTAACAGGCTGTAGTATTTTTTATGTCCGAAAAGCCGGGAAAATTCTAAAAAGTAAGAACGGAAGTTTAAATCACAGGCAGTCATGTCGAGTGGTCCAGTTTTGCATTTATTTTTGTATTCAATATAATTTGCGTTTTTACAGGCCTATTGGTTTTTGTTTTAGTTGTATTTTTTCTTGTGAATTCTTTTGACGTTCTCTAACATCACCTTAAGTAAGCTTTGGTAAACCTAACTTTGGTGGAGCTCTAGTAACAGGCAAAATTCTTTGTATAAAGAAACGCAAGCTTTTCACCACACGTTAAGCTACATGTTAAAAATTGTCTGTCAACGTATGAGTATCAAGTAGTATTATTTGCATATTTTCTATTGGCTGACTGTGATTTGCTTGCAATCTGAATAATATATTATTTACAATCACTCTTTGCAATACATATCAAATTATTTTCATAAACATGATCTAGAAAGGCTAAAGTATTTAAATTTTAAGTACATTTTGAAACAAAAATTGCTTATAATTTTTCATTTTTAAGGTTTCTAATACGTAATACACACCTCTAACACTAAAAATATATTATCATAAATTAATACATTATAATTAAGCTACATAAATGTTTTTGTATAAATTAATGAACCTCTCGTGGCTTAGGCTTCATGTAATCTAATAAGTGAGGAGCGTCTTAAAAGCTAAGGCACTCAGATATTAAATATTCATAGTTGCCACATCGTTCCAGCTTAACTTAGAGTATTAAAACAAACGTTAAAACACGGGAATGTTAGGTTAAAAGTGCTATGCAAGCAATGACGAACATTACAAACTATCTATGATGTAAAACAGTATATACAATATTGGAGAATTTATAAGTTCAACAATGGATTTTATGACATCGATTTTGCCAAAATATTGATTTAAAGGTAAAAACATACTTTTTGAGTATCTTAAATGCATATGCAATTTCAACACTTGTATATCAGGTAGTAACTGGATTTATATTATCAAATAAATAATTTTAAGTGTCAATAAAGAAAGCACTTTTTTTATTTAGCTTTCAGTTACTTGTTAATGAAATGGATTCTAATAATCAAATGCTTTGCTTTCTTTTCGTTTAAACACGCAAAATGGTATTGCGTCATAATTGTATTGAAGTCTTTATCTTGATGAAGGTTCTTTTATTGGAGGACCTGCCAATAATGGTCATTCATTAAATCTAATAGGTTCACGTGTCGATTTATAAGATACAATTGATCGTTAAATAACTGTATTATGAGTATGTAAATTTTAAGACGTAAAATTACATTTAAAAAATTCTCAAATATGTTTAATCGATACGCTAACTGAAAACCGAGATTCCAAATATGAGAAAATATCTGTAAACTATCGTGTACGCCTCTGGTTTAATTATGTTATATTACGTTTCAATTGAACCCCAATCCTTCCACAATATAGAATATATAACCTTTTTTGCTCTATTTTGAAAATGTATACTATTAAATTTTACGTAAGGTGTACACTTGTAACACATTATAACTATTAAATTAAATAGTTCTTCATAATATAACATTGGCTTTCCCACATCGTTGATACGATAGTGGTGTGTGTTAATAGTTAATTTCTTAAAAATATATTTTCATCCCTCGCCCCTATCTGTGTGAGCTTATCTATCTTCTTACCTTTGGCTATACAATATGAGTTCGCAAATAAGATCAGTGAACAAAAATGATTGTACATTTTTTGAAAGAGAAAAGTTGAAGAATCGGAGATTCTTTTATGAGTTTTGAATATTGAAGACTATATCATGTAAGGTACCAAAATACACGCGTAATACAGTGGTTTATAAACATAGCAAGACTGAAGTCTTCAGCCTAGAGGTGATTCCGTCAGCAGGAGTTTGTATGTAAACGGGAACTTATTCAATCTTTCTTGATTCGCACAGTTCACTGAATCTACATTATACCTATGTCATGCTTGGTAAAATAAAACAAGCGTATCTTAACAGACCTTAGTCAGAAGCCTACGTATAGGCAATAACAGTTACTCGAAAAGGTTGAAGAGAAACAATTGAAAAATTAAGGTTTGAAGATTAATAAGACAAGACATTCTTATTCACAAACTTATAAGCTACTGAGAGTTGCAATGGGTCTTCAAAACCTGTAATGCTGCTTGAGTTCAAAATATAAATTTTTACCTATGTCTTTATTATTTATACATATATTTTTGTATTTTTGAAAACATTTGATTTAAGGATTTTAAAGTTTGTTAATTCACTTCTAAATAAAAACGTTATTATGTTAGTAGCGTCACAGACTGTATATATAGTTTAAACATATTTTATACTTTTACAAAGAGGTTATAGCAATAAAACTTCTTTGTGTAGTTATGTATTTTACACGTTTCAGTTATTCCAAGCTCAAATATTGGATTATATATACCCAGTTTTTACCACACTTTTAACCAACATTCCCTATTTCAGTGTCAATGCGCAAAGCTGTAACGATGAGGAAAGTATATGTTTAATATATGAGTGTCTTAGCTTTTAAGACGCTTACCCACTTATTGGATTACATAAAGCCGAAAACGTCGAGGGTCTAGAATGTCGTTGCATTTTAAAATATTTAAACCGTAGACAACGTTTAGAGATATAAAACAATTAATTAGAAAGCTTCTCATGCGGTACATACAAATTTACTGAAAAATAATTCAAGACTTTTTCGTCACCAGGTCATAAATAGTAGTCACCCCCGTCATTTATAATTTAATCTATACTATTGTACCTGTTGCTCGAATTCGAGCAATTGCGAAGCATTACAGGCGACTCACGAAGATTATGGAAATACTCACGATCTACACAACAGTTAGATATAATCAAAATCTTTTGTAAATATCTTATCTTTTCTCAAAAAGCTGATCTTGTTTTTTAGTGTTTCTACAAATATTTCCCTCTCATAGCCGCATTAGGTTGTCTATAATAACGATTATAAATGATTATAAGCATAACGATTATAAAATTCTTTTCTTCTACTTTGTTGTGTTCTATGACTTTTTCTATGTTTCCATTGTTTGTAAATCGGTTATTTCAATGATTGCTCAAGAAATGTAGCATATTGTTAATTCAGTTTTATTTTTAGCCTATATCAAATTGTCCAGGATTTCTCGCTTTTTTCCATTGTAATAATTTTACCAACCCAAGTTTCGTCTACAGATGCAATACGCCAATGAATATTACCTACGTACAATCTCCAAGAAGTGGTAAAAAAAGGCAGAAACCAAGCCATACAATAGATATAAGTTAACTCCTTAAGAAATAATTTTAAGAGTTAACTTACTGTGATATTAGGATTTTCCACTGATTTGGTAATAGAACATTATATTGCAAAACATGACACGGTGCAGAATAAAATTGATTTTAAAATCAGAAAAACCCATTGCAAATACTGTACTTCATTTTCACAAATACAATAAATCACAATTTAAATATTAACAGCTGTTTCATTAAAAAGTAGTGAAGAATTATGCATATGGTAAACAAATTTGAAGAGGCAACTTTAAAGGCTTCTGGGGCAGAGCCCCAAGGGAATTTACCTCGTTCCTCTTTTGATGGCTCATCTATAGACCAAGACCTTTCTTTAGAGACCCCTACCAAGTTTCTACGCCCAGCCGTTCTCTCAAATTAGCTGGGACAAAAACCCAGTTTTTCCTCCATAAGAATAACATGGGATGGGAATTCAAAGGCCACTGGGGCAGAGCCCCAAGGGAATTTACCACGTTTCTCTTTTGATGGCTCATCTACAGACCAAGACCTTTCTTTAGACACCTCTACCGAGTTTCTACGCCCAGCCGTTCTCTCAATTTAGCTATGACAAAGAAAAACAGTTTCAAATTAATATATAGATACTTATTTAATACGCAAGCAGGATTTTTGTGACAATTACTCCTCCGAAACTACTGAACCGATTGTCATGTTTTTGGTGTCATTGGAAAGAGCGTAGCGTGAAGTTGTGCAGGAAACTTTCTTTTTAGGGAAATAATGAGAGAGTGAGGCCCTGGAGCCCTTTAAAGTTTCGTATTTCTCCATAAGATTAACATTGGAAACAAAAATTGTTATGAAATTCCAGCTGTTGTCAGAAATCAAAAGTGAGAAGAAGAGCATAGGTTAATCCTAAACAGTCAATAAGTTTGCTAATATAATATTATAACAGTTTGCTACAAATATTTACTTAGCAATTGCTCGAATTCGAGCAACAGGGACACTAGTACTTATTTAATACGCAAGCAGGTTTTTTGTGACAATTACTCCTCCGAAACTACTGAACCGACTGACATGTTTTTTGTGTCATTGGAAAGAGCATAACGTGAAGTTGTGCAGGAAACTTTCTTTTTAGGGAAATAATTTTGAGAGTGAGGCCCTGAGGCCCTTAAAAGTTTCGTATTTCTCCATAAGATTAACATGGGAAACAAACATTGTTATGAAATTCCGGTTGTTGTCAGAAAATTGAGAAGAAGAAGATATTTTAATTGTAAACAGTCAATAAGTTTGCTAATCTAGCAGTTTGCTACAAACATTTACCGACTTGGTTGAAATGAAATATTTTCTATTTGAATTAGGGTTAGAGTAAATACAGTATTACAATGAAAAAAAGCGAGGGAGCCTGGATAAATTGATATACTGAAAAGAAAACTGAATTAACACTTTGCTGCATTTTTTAGTAATCATTGAAAGTGCCGATTTGCTAACTATGGAAACATAGGCAAGTCATAGAACACCACCAAGGAGAAGAAATAGAAAAATAATGTTTTTTTAGAATTTATAATCCTTATTATGGACAACCTAATGCGGCTATGAGAAATTCTATTTGTAGAAAACACTAAAAACAAGATCAGCTTTTGATAAATGATGATATATTTACAACAAATGTTGATTATATCGATCTGGTATGCACATTTTGAGTATTTCCATATTCTTTGAGTTAAATCTTTTAAAGTCATCAGAAATTATGACTGATATTCGATTTAAAATAACGCCTGTTAGCAATTGCTCGAATTCGAGCACCAGGGACACTAGTTTAATTTAATTTATAATTTAAAAATTGCTTAGTATACACGTCAGTGAGTGTAAATTGTTATAAATGTTAAGGGTTCTTCCTCTATCAAGATTTGGCTTGTGTTAACTTCCCACAACATCTGGAAGACCTCAAAGTAATTCCTACAACAATTACCTACTCATTACTACAGTACAACACAGAGATAGTGAAGTAACGATTTTGTACAAGGTGATTAACAGGGAAGAGTAATCCCTCTTGGGTAATCACCGGTAATTAATCCGATTGTTGATTACCTTTCCACAATTGACAGAGGCAAAATATTAACTTGGTGTAAGAGGTTAGATTGGTGTGAAGTAAGACGTGTTATACATTTCTTGACCCAATTTAAAGATACGTAAAATTATACTTCATTACATGTCATGGTTAGCATGCTTTACTATATCATCTGCCATTTGATATCATACAATGTTATTAATTTACATTTTAATCAATATACAATTTTGCTTTCCATATTCATCAGAAAACAAATGTGAGTTATACATAGTAAAGGCCAATATACACAAAATATTTAAGACAGCTAAAAGGATTATTATGTCAATTATGCAATTATAGACACAATTTTAAATCGTTTCGCTACATTATTACATAATAATATATAAAAACTTTAATCGATAATTTTCGCTAAATGTATCATGACTTCAATTTAAAAGACTTGTCAAATGAAAAGAATAAAGTTCACGTTTATGTTCATTTTGAACGTATGGGTGCAGTTGATCATAATGAACAGTGCACGGATACAGGCAGACAATGAATCATGTTATGTAACATATCACACTTAGTGCATACACATACTGTTAGAACGGCTCAAGTAATGAAAATATAGCTACGTTGATATTTTGGTAGGAGATAAAACTAAAGATATAAAAACTAACACAATTTTGGCTGTTTTGTAAACAGTATTCTTATCACCTTAGAGCCCTACATTGTGTTTATGATAGGTCAAACTACAGTCTTAGGTGGATGGATCTAAAGTAGTTGAAGGAAACATTTTTATTATTTGTTGAGAATCGAACCTACGACTTGAATACAGAATTCCCCGTGCACAATGAGCACAATGTGCAGTTCCGTGCGTGAATGGGTTCATGTGCAGCTGCGAGTGTAATCATGATTGAATAAATTGAATAATCCCTGAACATATCCATTTTATTCAACATAAAACCTAGTGTTGATCACATACTTTACTGATAAATATGTGTTCAAAATATTCATAGCATTAAAAATATAAAATTTGGTGATGATTTGTAATTTTAGGGAGAATTAGTGCTTGTAAATGTTTATCAAGCTTCCTACAGCTGACCTTATGCAACGATAACTCATCCTATCAACTCGAGTAGACTTCCGTATTTGTTGGCACAAAAAGCCGAATGAAAATATCGATTATTCGATTGTTTAGTTCGATATATCGTTTGGTTAGTTAGGTTAGATAAACCTTACCAACCAAACTATAACTCGAATAATCGATGTATCGATCGATATTTTCATTCGGTTGTTTGTGCCAACGGATACGGAAGTCTACCCTTCAGCTCAAAGTAATAAACATGTTCAAAGTAATAAACATGTTCAAAGTAATAGTTAATACAACAATTACTCATTACAACACCGGAGGTAACGACTACGAGGTAACTAACAGGGAAGAGTAATTCCTCTTGGGTAATTACCAGGAAGTAATCTGATCGTTAAATACTTGAATTTAACTAAAGCATAGCTGAGTTCTTCTGCCAAAACGTTTACCAAATATGACTAAGAGTATTTTTAAACTATTTATTTCGTAGTGATGTAATAGGATTTTCGAATTCAACCATGTATTCTTCTCCGTTTTGCACAATGTACGTGTATACAAGTTTCATCATTTTAAGCAATTGATTTTATATTGCTACTTAATTGTATTTGATCATATCTATAACTTAATAAGACTTGTGTGGGGAGCGAGCTGGTCTAGTGATTAGAGCGCGGACTCCGGTTCCTGGGGTCCAAGGTTCAATTCCCGCCAAATCACCAATGGATTTTATCCAAGTGATAACGCTGTAACCCCTAGATCCAGCCTGAAGTAATGGGAAAAACAATTCCAGGCTCGTGCCTAGCGTCCTAGGACAACAATAAGACCTGTGCATTTTAATTGCACAGCAAGAAAATTATGCAAATAACCGAATTGCTTTACTATTTATCACTGATATTCCAGTATGTATGATGATCAAATCAATTTTCAAGGCTTCTGACCTAGGTATTACTCGCACAGTATAACATAATCAACAGAGCAGCAGGTCAGGTCGTGTATCAATGTAACACATGGCCTGTCTGTGTCTGTGTGTGTGTGTTTATTGTGTGGAGATAGTAAATCACACAACAGAACCTCACATATTTTGACTTAGTCTGTGAATTAAAAGATGAATAATTACAAAAACAACGTATTTTATGTGTTACTATGTTATCTTAAAATGATTTACGGTGATCAGGGCCTCTGTAATGTATAAATTGGCGTATAATATTATACTCCATTTTTAGCCCCTGAGCTGTGATATTAATTAAAAATAGGTATTTACCTTCGTCTATGTTTCAATGTATGCAACATATGATACGATAACATTTAATTTAGATTTAATTCATTCTTAAAACGTACTATGACCAAAAGATGAAAAAACATAAAACTAAATTAATGCCGTAAAATTATCTATTTTAAGGCATTGTTTTATGCATGTCTTATACATATATTTTTAAATAAATATTTCCAAGCCCTATTTCTCTTAAGGTTATTCATTGGACGCCATTAAAAAGTTGATAACCACTAAATCGTTTCCAATGCAATTCCGATGTGAGGATCCAATGTTATATAATATGATTCAGGAGATTTCTTTGCAATAAATCTAAGGATGATTTAGAGTTGAGGGATTCAACGCTGCGAATTGAAATATATGTAGAAAAACGAGATGTTACAGCATGATTGTTATTGATACGTTTTTAAAGATACATTAACTTTAGTTTTAATCTCAGAATACTAATATTAATTTAATATTTATGTAAACATTTAAATTATTTTGCTAATCTAATTAAATAAAAAAATTCTCATGATGTTTACTTTGAACTGAACAAAAATTTTATGTAAGTGAACCTTTAAAAAAGATTAAAAATAAATGAAAATGTTTCTATCGCTGTTTTTCATTTAAATATATTTGGTAAGGTAAGGAAAATCGTTTGAAAGTGTTGTAAATTGTTTTGGGATATTTAATCTGAAAGTAGATACATAATATATTTTATAGGTGTGGGAAAACATGGTCATACACTAGTTAGGTTGAATTGGATAGCTTTAGATGAATGTACAAATAGGTTTCTGAAATCTGTAGGAGCTTCTCTTCCTCCAAAAACGTAGAGTACTCTAAGCCACTTTTCGATAGGACCTTTATGCACTTTTAATACACAGTAATTGATGTAACTGACCCATTTACATTAGCTGTATCTAAAATAATCTAAATATTGATCACACTATTGTAAAACGCATATATCTGTGTAATTTTAGCCTCAATGTTTTATATCTCCATCCGGCATGTATAATTTGTTGTTGTATGTTTGTTCTTGTACATAATTTGTTTAGAGATAAGGTATCACTTGTAAATGTTTAGTTTTAGTGACGTGAGTTATTCTGTAAACCAATATTGTATTGAGAAGCGATCAATAATAAAGGCATTTTGATTTGATTTGATATATAGAATATATTTACGCATAAAAACATATTGCTATTCGAATTATTTTAACAAACCACTCTCTTAAATGTATACAATTTACTTAGATTAAAATTTATGTAAACACATTTGTACTTAAATAAATAAATCATCCTTAGATTTATTGCAAAGAAATCTCCTGAATCATATAACATTGCATTCAGGTCAGTGATTATATAATAATAATAATTATATAATAACATTGGATATCAGTGATTATATAACATCGGATCCTCACATCAGAATTGTATTGGGAACGATTTAGTTATTATCAATTTTTTAATGGCGTCCAATGAATAACCTTAAGAGAAATAGGGCTTGGAAATATTTATTTAAAAATATATGTATAAGACATGCATAAAACAATGCCTTAAAATAGATAATTTTAAGGCATTAATTTAGTTTTATGTTTTTTCATCTTTTGGTCATAGTACGTTTTAAGAATGAATTAAATCTAAATTAAATGTTATCGTATCATATGTTGCATACATTGAAACATAAGATGGATGCTGACAGGTACAGTAAACAAAATAAAATCTTAGTGCTCAATATTAATAGTAACCACAATCATTATTTTTCACGAGACCTATTACATTGTACATGTACAAAAATACCTTCAGATGAAATCTAAAGCCCTAAACAAGCACATCACTTCAAACTCCATTCAAGATCCCCCTTCCGACTGTAAGATCTCTAAAATAGTAGTTTTACAAAGACCCAATATCAATAAATAGCAACATCTACGCTATCTGGTGTATTAGTTACCAACTGCTCTACTCATATGTTAAACCTAAAACTGCAGAACAGTTAAAATAGCTAGAATAATTTTTAAGGCAACATCGACACAGTTATGAACAAAAATAATTTATCCTACCCAATACAACCATAAAACCACAATAATTTCAACATACGGTTTATACATAAAATCTGTGGTTTTCGACCTCTAGGTGAAAATTTACTACAGGTACACATGACGGACTACATGTTGCGAACCACAAATATTAATTTTATCATACAATAACTTATGCACAGCTTCTTTCATTCTATCTTATTACAGTCTATCTAATATATACAAGGTCAATCATTCTGTACATAGGTTGATTGTATTAGCCAATACAATATTTATGGTCAAAAAAGTGTTATTAATTTAACACATCTCTTAATTTTAAATAAAATTGTAGAAACCCTAATTTTACAAGTATTTATGTACGAGGTGATGACTATATTTTTATCAACAACGGAGTTTGAAACAACTGTTATAGTTACAATTAACTGAATACATCCCAAAACTAGGACAGTGTCAAATATTTTAAATAATCCCATATAACCATAAGCCAGGTTAGATATGCTACAGGCGTCTCATTCCCCTAATTGGTGTTCTGTCTCATGAATGGGTAATGAGCTCCAAGAGAGTCTTTAACAAGGTAATTTCTGCTTTGAAACTCGCGAGCTTGATTTCAAACTGTCTCTGAAAACGCAGATGTTGTTTCTACAAAGTGCAAATCACCAACTGCGTCACATTTTGTTAAGATATGTGATTATCTGTATTTTCAATAATTTTGCTCTACGTTTTTTTTACAGCTGTCCTATTATTATTAATGCATTAGCTTTGTCATATAAAACATTTATATTTATTTTTTTTTTATATGTGAACATAGCAAAATGTCTTAATACAACTCTTTCCTGAATCAACAATTATTTTCTTTAATTTCAACACATTTAACAATATTAAACGTATTATCATCTATAGAATTGTATTAAATGTTCATATTTCATGTAATGTAATGAAACAACATCAGTCAATTACCTGGTTTGTGAGTGAAACGTTTAAATTTCAAATAATGAGTTTATTATTCCAAAACAAAACAAATGCAAAATAATAATTTTTCTTTGAAATGCGTTGTCACATTATCCAGTACACGTAAAAATAACAAAAACAATTCCATTTACAATTTCGTGAGTCCAGTCTCTTTACTTGAAAATATAATTTGCCGCTCTCTATGGCGTCCCAATTATTTGTGAAACATTTTTGGTTACTTAACAAGGTATGGTCACTTGAAAAGACAATACCTAATAATCTTCCTTGGCTATAACCAACGCAAGAACTTGACTGAGTGGTTTCCATTTAAACATGATGGAACCAACACGGTCTACATTTTAAGCTTTTAATTTTTTTTAAGTATTTTGGTATTTTCAGAATCAAACCCCCAAAAATTTACTAAAATCGTGGTCCTTTTTACAGGTTATAAACCTTAATCTTACTTTTGAGATGAGCAGTCATTAATAGGACACAAAAAAGTGTATGCGCTTAAAACTATTGGATACTAAGTAATTTAGCATAAAACATATTTTGTCTTTATAGGTTTTACTAGAGAACTTATCTATGCCTATTTAGAAACAGTTTATGGAGTTGCAAAAGTGTATAAGCCATGGAATACTACTTCTGACGAGTTGGGAAGTGTTCAAACTTTTGAGGAATTAACCTTCTTATTTGAAAATGAGTAATCAATCAACTATTAAGTCCTTGTTTCTACTTATTGGTGTACTTTATATATATGTTGAAACACTATGCAACAATAACGACGGAAACATACCAATTATAACTTACAAAACAAGTTTTTACAAAAAAATTTTATCTTGATATTCTACACGCCATTTGTATAACACTAACACGCAGCTGGGGAATCAGTCAACGTCAATTTAATTACAGTTTTCTTATGGGTCGCTAGGTTTGTAATTTTTAACATGAAAACGTTATTTTTTTATATAATTAATTGGTATGGATGGTTTTTTTCTACACTAACATGGTTTTGAGAAATCATTCTACTCAGAAACAAACAAACTCTATTAATGTTATTGCGAATTCCCTGATAACGCCTTTAAACTGCTAATGGTAAGCCAGTATTTCTTTATGAAGACCTAAAAACCCTGAAAATTTAAATAACCTCAAAACCTACTTGAAACCGCTTTCCTGGCATGAAACAAAAATTTGAATTACAATATAAAACTCCATAAAACATGAAATTGTTTACAAAATTCTAGTTTTATACTTAGAAAATTATGAAAATAATCATACTTAACCTGCAATAAATCTAAAAATGATAATAATAAGTTTCAAAATTGCTATTAGTGTACACTTTATCAAACTGCAATATCCATGAAAACGTAACATATTGTGCCTACATGAACAGTGTCGTGTTAAAGGTTGAAGAAAAGGTTGTATTTGAAAGAACTTGTATAATAACATGCCGTGGCTGGAACTCGTGTATGAGTTCTTTGAATGGTGAACATGTATTGTTGCCATGCAAGGAGTTAAAAACTGTAATTATGACAGAAAGAAGTTGTGTTAATGTATAAGTGTCGTGTACAAGGAGTGAAGTATAAAATACTCTTCAACTGTAGTATTTTTCACCCAACTTGATTTATTCTTTTGAGTAAAAAATAAAATTGAATAAACGTTCACCTTTTAAATCTGAATAAGTTAGTGTTGCGATTATCCAAAAATAGTAATGCAGTTTCAAAACAAAGTTTTCTTACTTTTGCAACTGGTTTTGTCGGAATATTTGTTACTTTATAGCTTTGTAAGGAGTCAACTGATAGGCCAAGCATTGTTGCAGTCTGAAATTAATGACAGCCTAATTAAGTCGTTGTTGGGTGTTTATAAACACCAACTACAGCTTAACAGTTTTTACAACGTAATTGTTGACTTGGAACTAATACTTTTTACTGAAGACATGTAGTTTTAAATTTACTGGCATTTCGACGATAAATAAGACTGCAATTTGGACGTAATAAAGTGTTGACTATTTCTGACATATATATATTATTTATTAAATTCATTCTTAAACATAAACCTTTTAGGCTTTTCAGCAAAATATATAATGTTTAATTTATCAAAGGTTAATTTCAATTAATTACAAGCACAACTCAAACATTTAGTGTGTTTATTCGATGATTTTAAGGTTTAAGGTTTTACCAGTTTATAAATAGAAATAAAAAACTTTACGTTCGGACATCAGTTTAAACGATATCGAGATAAAGCCAATTTAACATCCACTGGACGAGGATAAGATTAAAAACATGAGTAATCCCAACAAACAAGAACATTCGATTAATGTAATGGTTTTTGCCTAAATCGAGTGTTGGAGGTGGTACAGCTCTCCTCTGGGCTTAACTTTAAAATGAACAGATCATCAATAATGTATACGTTTTAAAAGCAGGAATACAAATCGGTTGGGTTTCTCTCTACCTACTCAGGAACAAGCATTTGTAACTTTGACCGTATCATGTTTTGAATTTTGTTCTAGTTGCCGAAGCCAAAGACGATTTTGAAGTTACCTATCTAAAAAAGCAATTACTGTATGTAATTTTATAACTCACACTCTGTTATGTTTTTACATTATCTAAAAATTTAACATTCACTTAACGTCGGGACCACGTAAGTTTGTAGTTGAGGGAGGAGCCTATTTACCATATGGTTTTGAATGAACCAATGAGAACCGTGCGGCGTTGCCATATCTAATAATACCAGCTAATTTGAAAATATTGCTTATTATATTTGAATTAGTGTTGTCAACGGGTGATGTGGCAACGTCGCACTAGCCTTGTCTTGTGATTGGCTGCCACCAACTGCAAACTTACGTGGTCCCGACTTTTTGTTTTGACTTTTATGTTTAGGAGAAAATACCACACATAAACTGATCTTAAAACTAAAAAATTTTCTAAAAATTCTTCTATGAAACTTTAGCGCGCACAGACAAACGTCACTTTCGGTACTAGTAATGAAATATACTATCCTCCTACTTATAAGAATTGCAAAAATTCAAAACCCAGATTATAACTTACCCTTGTTGACACTAAACTAAAACATCTGCGTTTTCAGAGACAGTTTGAAATCAAGCTCGCGAGTTTCGAAGCAGAAATTACCTTGTTAAAGACTCTCTTGGAGCTCATTACCCATTCATGAGGCAGAACACCAATTAGGGGAATGAGACACCTGTAGCATATCTAACCTGGCTTATGGATCATTTAAATCTTTGACACTAACCGAAATTGTGTATTTACCCATAATAGTTGTTTTTATAACATCTCCTCAGACTTCTGTTTATCGACAAACACTTTTCAAAAAAACATTCTGTTTAACACATAACGTTTTTTTAGAAATAATAAAAAAATTAAATAAAACTGCCTTTTCAAAAAACGTTTTGGTTGGATTAAAATATGTTTCCCTACAAAATACATAAGGATTTTAGGAATCAAAATTTAGATACATAAAATATTTTCTTGACTTAGTATCCCATCAAACATGATTTAACAATTAAATCCATTTCTACATTAATGGAAACCTCTAGGGTTCACCTAAATGTGCTAATAAAGAGAGACTTTAAATTAAAAAACTTTATTACTTTTATCCGGCTGTCACAGCATTATAGGTGGCTTAGCTATTGTTAAAGCTTTTCCCCGAGGAATAATAGTCACAAAAACCTTGCAACCCTGAGTTTTTTTTTTAATTCTAATCCACAGCTTAAAAACCTATTTGTAAATTACCCTTCTATTTCATGGTTTGGTTTGTTGTAGGTTTTAAACAATTACAAATTTGTTCTAGCTGTTTGCAATTGTTTTATGTAGTGGCTGTTTATGTTAAATTACAACAATAGTCATGTTTCTAGCTGAATTTGGTCTTTTCTTTATTTAATTAGTTATCTACTTCGTATGCTAAGTGCAATTTGTAATTTTATTTTAACTACCTAAATCATTTTGTGTTTGAATTAAATATCTGCATTGCTATAGTAGAACTTTGAATTAAACCCCTATATAGTTAAAATAAATTTACTTGAATTATAATGTTATTTATCTGTGGGTTTTCCAGTTCTCAAGATGACTTACTGAATTGTTAACAATATATATACCTCACCGCTATTTGTAACAACTCTTTAAAACCTTGAAATACTATAATAGAATACCTTCGTTCATCATTTAAATGCATCATAATGCATCATAACGAAACTGCTGGGTTATCATAGCGACTTTCCACATATTACAAATTATTATTATTAAACCCAGTTCGTCAATTTCAATTTGACCCATCACCAGAAAACTGTTTACACAGGGCAAATTACCTAAATTAAAGAACATTAAGAGTATACCAAATCCGACAACATTATTTTTCTAGATTTTTTTGTGTTCATGGTGAATTTTCCCATTAGGTGAATGGGTGTGTGTGTGTGTGTGTGTGTGTATGTGAGGTTCTGGTGTGATTTACTATCTCCACACAATAAATACACACACAGACACAGACAGGCCATGTGTTACATTGATACACGACCTGACCTGCTGCTCTCTTGATTATCTTATACTGTGCCAGTAATCTGGACTAATAACAGTACAAAAAGCAATGACAAAAATAAATGAAATGAGGGGTATTAAAAACATTTCTTTAAAAGTGTAGTGGACTATTACTATGCAAGTTACTATACCCATAGCATTTATTTGCTGGAAACGCAATTATAGTTACATGCAACTATTTAAAATACGCAAATAAATCAGCTTCACTAAAAAAGTGATGATAGTTAACGATGCTATGATGTGCTAAGAATCGGAAGTACATAAACGATAATCAACATTTTTGAGTAATATATCAAATATAATTAAGGTGACTTTTAAATTGAACGGTTCCTTATAAGAGCAATAACTTAACGTTTCATAAAAAAAATCATCAAAAGCTATAAATTTTATTTAATATCTTTTAGGAATCTTCTTAATCGACTGGTGCTATTTCTAGTGTACAGTTGTCTATAGGTGTAATACCTAATCCAACTTTATATTATCTTGGATCACAATCATATGTGTTCCCCTTTCTGTTTACGTGTGCATCTAATGAAGTATGATTAGAATTTCTGTAAGTCAAATCGACACGTGAAGCTATTAACTTAATAACCTCTCTAAATTACAGTTATTATAGCTTGACAGGTCACACAATAAGAACATTGGTCAATCAAGATCAAGTTGTACAATTATGACGTTTTTTAGTTGCGTGATTTACAGAAACAATACAATGCGATTCCGGTAACGAAATAAATTTGATAAAAAATGGCAGAACAATTTTTATTGTGTTTTACCAAGAATTTATTGTATTTCGTCTTGATGAAACAAGGTATCAACATCTAAAACATGTCACAAACGTTTGTAATTTTTTTTTGCACATCTGTTCACTTAAAATCGACTGTCTTTAACATTCAATTCATCAGGCTTACATTTAAGCGGACCGATACAATGGACGGAAAAATGTTTAATATACTGAACAATATTTTTATTGGGAGATTTCATTATTTACAAGAAAACCCAATTTAATGTGTTACTTCTTTTCTACTTGTCTTCGACTTGTCTTCTACTTTTTTTACCTGAAAGCACAAATACGTCAAATAAAACATGTAATAATATATTTACAACTTGTTTTTACTATATACAGTTCATATTTACTAAGTTTTCATTACACGTCCAGCGAAACATTCCCATGTTAATACCAGCTGTAAGAATGTGGTTAGTATGAATATTTAATACCCTAGTGCCTTAGCTTTTAAGGGACTCCTTATTAGATTACACGAAGCCTAAAACAAACCATTAGATGGGAAGAATAAAAACTAATTAGAAATTATAATGCAAACCTTTCCTTTAAACTGACTTGAAAATATCGACCTAACTTTCTAAGTACGTAACGTATTTCTAGTATTTCTAAAACATCTAATCGAATATTCAAAACACGTAGTGTTTTTTCGTATAAATGGAACAAGTATTTGGTTTAATCATAGAGAACTAGTTAATGCTATTAAAATACGTGACAACGTTGTTATATAAAACTTGACTACGACAAAAAAGTGGTAATAGGGTAATAATTGAGAAAATTGTTACTTCTTTCATGGAAAGTAAAAGTTTTTTATGTATTCTCGCAGTTTGTCATGATCAACAGTGTGGGGTGTAATTCGGACAGGCCATGCATCAGATGAAACAAATGACTTCCTGCTAACGAATATTGATAGATCAAAACCTGGGATTGTAAACTCACTAGATAGGGTTTAAAGCAAATTATACATTTTGTTACATTTATATAAGTGATTGATCTTAGTTTAGTTGTAATCTCGAAAGATATCATCTTAAATATTCAAATTATTATGTTTAAAATATGCCTGAAGTGCTCAAATAACTATATGAGGCCCTTATATTTTGTTAGGTGTAGTGACATCTGAATTCAGTAAAGACTGTAAATGCTGATGACCCTAAAATGAAGACTATTTCGTCAATATAAACGCAATTCCTCCTCTCTAAACATGGTAATCTGGTCTGTCTGTGTGTACAAAGTTGTAAAATGAGATTATCATACAGAGTTTCAAACAAACTCCCTAATCTAGCAGTCGAGAGTAATCCAATAACACATAGTCTAACTGTCAAACATTTCATATTCATAGTCTCTATGGTCAGCTGGTAGACACACTTTTATATACGTTAACAATGCAATTTTATTTTACTCTGTGTAATATTTACTAGTGTGGTAACAACTACGATGGTGCATTAATCCTTTACCTACTATCAGTTTCAATCAAACAGAACAATATTCAACAAAAAACTTACAAAACAAACACAAACAAAAAACAAAACAAACAAAACCAAATACATGCATAGTTTTTCCACTAACTTGATAAACTATCACCAATTATCTCATATCCTAAAAACAGTCCCTAAAGGTCTGTTCTGTAATATGAATACCATAAAAAATAGAAGCAAAACTGATGAAATAAATGCTTTGTAAGCTGTAAAGTCTTGGGAAACGAGCTGGACTAGTGTAGAGCGTGGGACTTCGGTCTCCTTGACCAATCGCCAATGGAATTTATTTACGTTATAGTACAGTACTACAACTCCCTTTAGATCAAGCAAAAAATAATGTGGAAAACAATTTCAACCTAAAAACTAAAAGTAATAGTAGAAAATAAAAGAATTCAAATCCTAAAACCCTGAACAAATAGAATTTTACCAAAACTTAACGTGGTCACAGATTTTACTAAACATTTAGTATAATTGATTACCAACAACGAACTATAATATACTTTAGTAAATCTTACTTTAACATTTACTTATATTACAAGTTACAAACCAGTTAACTTTCTCATAACCAGTAAACTCCCTCATGTGAATTACAAGCGCTAAGTTACTACAGAATAGTGTTTAAAAGTACTTCATAAGATGATAAAAGTACTTATTAAGAGTTATAAAGTTATAAATGTACTTAAACCGAGAAACTTTATGACTTGGCTTAACTTAAAGACTCTTTTCTAACGTTTGTGCTTTTACAAAGTACTTATGAGTTGGTAATCGTAATACAAGATGTTGATAGTTTTATGGAAACATTTATTTACATACACTTTTAGCAATTTAATTTTAACATCTCATAGTTATACCCTTCTGGATTTATTTTCTAATGATTTGCAAATATTTTTAAATATGACAAGATCGTTTGTCAAAGTCTATGTTTCATTATAGTATTCATGTCGTGTTGTCATTTCTATTTCTATATATTTTTCCTGAATTTTCCCTGAATTCTGTATACTTTGTAAAACACACAGGTAACTTTGTTAAACATGAACAACCGTTTAAGTTTGTTAAACACATGTAAAAGCTATCCACTACCCATAATCCTAACTATCACCAGTATTACAGATATTTATCAAGAGATATAAATGTTTTATGAAGAATCTTATCTGTAGAGCACGTAGACTGCGTGGTCAGACCAATATCGCAAGAAGGGTCTTAAAGATGCCTTACTGGATAACTGTACGTGCGAAGCGTAAGTCAGCCTCTAATACTACTGAAACCAATTAAGCTTTGAGATAACCTTCTTTTTCACTTAAACATACACCAACATTTATCTTTGGTGGAGAGAGAATTCTTTATATACGATTAGCTGGATCTACAGCTTGAAATGCGGAAGAAAACCCGAGTAAAGTTTGCATTAGACCATAAGAAATTAACTGGACTTGAACCCGTGTCCCGGAACTAAATACCCGTTCTATAAAAAATCATTGAATTAGCTGTTCGAAGCTTTAAATCACACATTAAAACATGATGGATTTCATAACAATAGTTAGGTCGAAACTATTCCATTTTTTTAGTACAAGACTTATTCACACGACTATCTTTAGTCTGTCAAAAAGAAAATTTCAAAAATCGATCCATCGAAGTAATCGATTCGATCCATATAAAGCCAACCCAATAACGACTGGACGAGATGGATTAAAACATCTGTAAACCCAAACAAGTGAATCCGATTAATGTGATGGTTTCTGCGTAAATCGAGTTTCGAATGCGAATACTTTTTGTAGCTTTCAGAACGGAATTCATTAAAGCCTTTACCAAATTGACCTCTTATGTCAAATTGAGTAGTTTTAGGTACAAAAACTTTGAGTGCACTGAACTTGTAGGTGGTTGTAAGTTAAAAATTGGGCGTATGGTCCATGTAAGGGGGTTTTAAATTCAAAACTCTATAAGCAGATGTTTTTAAGCTCGGAGATTTAATCTGCACGTAGGTAGTTTTCAGTGTCTTTTATAGAGCAGAAATTTGCTGGTTTTAGAAATAATCTACGGTCCGTAGTTGGGCAATTTTAGGTTCGAAACTTTATTCCGTAGGGACGTGGTTTTAGGTTCAAAACTGATATGTGTAGTTTCCAATGCTAATTTATAATCTGTGAGTAGGTGGTTGTTTAATTTATAATGTCAAATAATGAAGGTGAAACGTGTAACAACACTTAAAAGATAAATTTGTGTTTACGCTACTAAGAACATACAATATTATACATGAAAATTGTATAGATGGACTAAATTGGTTGAACACTCAAATCATCCTTGTACCTAATAAGCGAATTATAGGTATGTTTAATAATATTGATTAGCACATAGTTCAGGGAGAAGAGTTAAAGAAAGTATCGTTGGGTGACAGCTCTGGCGTTTATTAGAATGATTATTCTAAGTTAAACGTGCATAGACAATTTCAACATATAATATGTCTCTTAGTTACGTTTTTTGTACATCAGATCAATTTCACTCTTATGAAATAAAAGTTTTAAATATTTATGTAAAACTAAGCTTTTCAAACACCTTTTTCAACCCTTAGAAACAACCATATACATCTGAATAATGACTATTGTGTCATTGTTTCTACACTTTTAGACTAACCAAAGGCAGTAGGAGTTTCGGATTTAACAAGACAAAGAAGGGGTATAACGCAATGTGTGCAAAAATGTTGCCCGCGGAAACTCAAATGTTTGAATTGCATTACGTGCCTTTGTTGAAAATGAAAATATTCCTCCTTTGAAAATACGCATACGTTTGTCAACAATATAAATTTCAATATAAGGGTGCTTGGTATACAAAGAGGTGAAACATTTTTTTATGTTTTTTTTTTTATAATTGAAGAACTTATTATGTATCAATACGTTACCAGAATTTTAATTTATCCTAAGTACCCAGTTTTAATTTATCTTTCACGTTTTAGAGTCTTTCGTTTAATTTGTGCAAAGGATAATGTAGAATGGTGTGATGTGGCTTTTGTAGCTTTGTTACAATGATCAGCTGTTTCAAAAGCCAAGAGATATTAGTGACTATTGGATAGTCAAAAGGTATGAACCAAAATTTACAAAAATATTAGCTGGATCCATTTAATATTATAATAATTGTACTAACTTTTCTCAGGATCGAAATCAAACTAATTGATACATTATCGACAAAGAACAGTTTCATTCATAAGATCATTCAAATGCTGCGCGATTGGCATTTTAGGGCTTTTGTGGTGGATTGTCTACAATTATACTTAACAACTGACGCTTAAAACTAACTATCATAATAGACAGTTGATTAAAATGATAATATGTAACCATCTCAATATCCAAAAAGCTATGTGCCTAACATAAAAATTAAAATGTAATATGTTGTGAGTAATAAATAATTATATAAAGCTTGAACCCATTGAAATACAAGTATTGTTAAGTATAACAAAACGAAGGCGTAAAAACATTCAAACAATTGTTGTAAGATCCGGAAACAGCTGTCTTGACATTGCAGTTACACGGAGAACTTCCGGTGCTTGGTGAATTTCAACATCCTTATGTTTCTTTGAAAGTTTCACGTTGCTGTTGCTTAAAAGGAAACATATTTCATACAAAATGTAAATTTATTGTTACGATGCATTAAAGCTGTGGTTGCAAGCATTAAAATTATAAAGAAATATACAGCCTATGAATTACCATTATAATTATATTTTTTAAATTAGCTAATTATTACAATAACCACTTTTTATGTTTTTTTCGAACTTTTATCAAGAAGACTTAATAACATAACAGGTCACTAAGCAAATTGCCTCGGGATAAAATGTTTATTCGAAAGGATTCCTGGAATTTCTGTTTGTTTAAAATATAATTTATAGTTGGTTGCAATTTGCAACTAACAATTTTAAAATAAATATGTGTTAAAATACCTATTTTTAGTTGTTATAGATCATAGAAAATATTTATCTCATAGTAAGAGACAGAATATTGAATAGTAAATTGGCATATTTAATCTATCTCCGTCCAAACATACAATATTAAATTTTTTTAACATAAGCCTCTCACCAAAGTTTTCATTGCTTAAAACTTATTGTTGTAAAACGTTTTACGAACATTTTACAGGTGGTACAAGGATCCATACTTAATAAAAAAAATATCGCATTAGAACTAGGTAGCACACTAACTGCATAATAATGTGTATTTTTTTACAAAAAAAAATATTTCATAAAAATCCTTCCGGCAAATTGATATCACTAGTATGTATTGATAAAGTTTGAATTGTTTCTAAATGCATTCAACGCATACAAACCAATATGATCGTCTTGGCGTTGAAAAAATAAAAACAGCTGTTTGTTTATTCAATGGTTATTCAATAACAATGACTGTGGGAAATTCTTCTTGGGTAGGTCATGAGGTTTATAACCCTACAAAACGTGTTAAGTATAACACTGAATTTTCATCTGGTAAGGTATAATTTTTATTTAACGGATTCCTAAAATGTATTTCACAACTAAATGAAAATGTATAAAAATTATTAAGATGAAGGATGCTCTGTTAAATACACGTCTTTCTCAGCTTCAACTCATGCAAATTGTATCTGAAAACCTTTCCTTTTGAATTCAAAACTTAAACGGATGTTTGGCTTATTGTACCACTGATATAGCTACACATTTTATCCCTCATTTTAAAGTCGTCTCCAGTTCTAGAAACAAAAATTAATTAAATTATTTTCATTTTGAACGCAAAATGTTGAACAAAGTCAAAATTTTTGGGCAACTCAATGTCAAAGCACCCTTTTAACACGTAAATTATTTCAGTAACAAAAATAAAGGCAGGTAATTGAATTTTGGCTTTTAGCGCACTTTGTGATCGGCTGATTCAATAATGTCATTTATCTATAAGTATAAAGGAGGATGTTTGTATATATATATATTTGGCAGTGATAAACTCAGACACTGCTGAACCGATTGCCACGAAACTTGGTACATACGTGTAGAATTTCATGGAATAGGTTTATACACCATCAATTTCGTGATCCGTCCAATCGGCTCCGCCCCAGTGGCTCTGGAGTTTCCCATATTAATATGTTATGTCTTATGAGAAATGGAATTAATGAATCTTAACAGCTGTTTCAATTAAACAAGTTGGTTCTGTTCTATGATGTTCAATAGCATTAAAGTTACAAGGATTACCAACAGGGTGCAGCACTATTATTTCTTTTACATTTATGACAACAGCTAATTTGCAACCAAAAGGTGAGTGAGCATAGCGAACGAACCTCATCCTGGAGGCGAGTTAGCATAGCGAACGAACTTCAACCTGAAGGCAAGTGAGCGTAGCGAACGAGCTAACCTGAAGGAAAGTGAGCGCAGCGAACGAGCTCCAACCTAAAGGTGAGTGAGCGTAGCGAACGAGCTCCAACCTAAAGGTGAGTGAGCGTAGCGAACGAACTTCAACCAGGACGTGATTGAGCCATGCGAACGATATCATCTTGAAAATTAAGAAGTTAAACGGGGCAAAGCCCTCGGGTTACAGCTAGTATGAAATAATTGGCTACAGCTGATACTTTTTACAGATGGGATACCTATTTCGAATACAAAACCAGTTATATGAAGCAATTTCAGATAGTTTATGCTCGGTTCTTTATCCATTCACCGCGGGCTCTCAAACTCCGCTTATATAAGTAGCAAGTCACGTATAGGTAAGTAAACCCATCGAACTATCCTAACTTCAACTTCAACCAATATCAACTTCGCAGCACTTCCTTACTTTATCGCCTCTTAAACGCTTGGGATTAATAGATTTATGGAATGATCAATCTCGGTTATATCAATCTACAAACTCTAGTTTAAACTAGTTAAGTTTTTAATCCATAGAAATGTTTATCCTCTCAAACCTAGATTACTCAATTTCAAAATGGTGTATTTGGACTCTAGGACCTACTCGTTTAAACTAAAGTACTATTATCGTTGAAGCCATTTGGGCCTGTTTGAAGAGTATACTTCATCGTACTAAAGTTGTTTAAGTGAATCAACAAATTAAACAACATTGGTGCATTCTACATTTTTCTCTTTATAAATTTGCGAAATTAGTTCCGTCCGTCCGGTTTTTCTATTAGCAAACAGCCTTAATCGTCCCTGTAATATCTATTATAATATCAATAACAATCAATTGCAATATCTATTACTCGACCAACACTAATTAAAATTACTGGAACATTCAAAGTTTCGTAAAAAAAGTATTTTTTGCAATGGAATGTGTGTTGCATTGAAACACGGTCACAATCACAAATCAAGTTAATAATTATTTGACAGTATCTTCATTGTGTGGTACTATTTCTTTTGAGGGAATTATCGGAGGAATCTTGGTAAGAAAAATGTGGGTCAAAACCAGAAATCCTCAACCCAGCTGTCTCTCTTTTCACTAATTTCAATTATGTTTGTTAATCCTTTTGGTAAATATTAGCAAATAATACGTATTTATTTATCATAGGAAATAAGCACAACTGAAAACACTTTTTGAAAAAGTTTCAATCATTTGAAGCTGGTACAGTATTTTGATTTAGAATTCTTATCGAAAACTCTTCTCTGTATACTCTTTTATTTGTGTATTATATTACTAAATATTATATTATTACAATATAACCTGGTATGTTATTCGAAATTATTTTCCCGTAATCTTTGTAAAAGATCCCTTTATCGTCCTACAACTAAGATCTGTAGAATGTTTGTGAATTTTCCTTCATAAAAAAATAGTTCCCGATTTCTATAGATACATAGTTGAACTAATCTAGATATTTACTTCAAAGTGAAATAACTCTGGGAGAAGAATCCGAAAGCTACAAATTTAGCAGGGATAAAATATTAAAAGTCCCTTCCATAAGAGTGTACACGATTCGTCAAATCCAATAAAAGACGAGTTGAAAGTTCACATTGCGATTCTGACGAGAGTTGTAAACTATTGTGTATTCTAACCAGGTGTAAACCAACCACTGTGGCAAATATTGCAATTTCACACTCAGCTCTTGTGTTTGTATTTCCTTTATGTCCTCTCTTCATTTACTTTATAGAACTTCATCCTAAAACGTATAAAAAGTAAAACTACACAGTATGTTTATTTTATTGCAAAGACAATCTATTTTCCATATATTAAACACATGGATTTGTAAACAAGTCAACTTTAATAAAGGGTGTTTATTTTCAAACACATGTCAAATTAAAAGTTGAGACACATTTTAATGACAAAGCAAGCTTATGTTGGTATCCGTGTTTCTATAGTTAATTGCCGATCAGCTGATATGCATTGATGCTTATTTATTTATGGGTTTTAAAGTTATTCTCCTTAAATTAGTATACGTCAATAATAGTTTACTTGTATTATGTACTACAGTAGAATCACAACCTGAAAATCTTATTTCAAACCTTTCTTGGTTAATTAAACTAATAGTTTAATTTTAACGTATTATTATAAGTTAACTCTTCGAAGTATGGGAAACGCTGTGTTGTGTCTTATTCACAAATAATTCACAACTACACCAACTATGCAACAACGCATATCAGCTGATCGGCAATAAAGTAAATACAACAGAGATACCAAAATATATGGTTGTTTTGTCTTTAAATGTGTCTAACAGTACTTTTAATTTGGGTTGCGTGTGAAAAAACCTGTATTTCAAATCATATTTCTTACTTTTCCTCATTTTTAGTTTTTTTTTCTAGTGTACCGTGTTCAACATGTATAAATTAATACATTTTAACTTATCAAGTTATTACATTAAGAAAATTGATAATTTGCTATTTTAGCTGCAGTAACGTCCGGACATACACGAGCAGAATTTCAAAAGTTTTTGTTGATTAATCTAAAGTCTAAAGCATTTGCATTTTTTCCTTCCATTTTATGGTAACTTATATCTATTCGCAAAGCACCTGGATATAATAGTTTATTAGCTTCTACTCACCTATTCACTGCGAGTTCTCTCAACTTAAATGGTATTATATACCAAGTCACGTATCTGATAAGTAAACCAACCATCCAACTATCCTAACATCCACTTAAACCAATATCAACTTCAAGTTTGCCTCGCTTTATCACTTTTCACACTACTTGCCTTTAGTTTTAACATTACCTTCCATAATCAAGTCAGAAGCAACTATACTATTCATCATGTATTATTTGTTTATGCGCTTCTACGTTTCAAAAATATTTAATTCAGCTAAAGTTTGTAAAAAGTTTAAACGTACTAACGTAATTATTAAATTTTTAACTTTAGAGTTAGTTTAAAATAAAACTCAAAACAAAATATTCTTCTGTGGTTAAATTTTCTAAAATAGAAGATAAGTTTTTATTTTAGAAAAAAATTATTCTGATTTTCATACAACACAAATTAGCATATATAGGCAAATTATGGACGAGATAAAGGTGGACTTCCATATATGTTGGCACAAACATGCGAATGAAAATATCAATTATTCGATTGTTGCATTCAATATATCGTTTGGTTAGTTAGGTTAGGTTAACCTTACCTAACTAACCAAACGATGTATCGAATAATCGATATATCGATCGATATTTTCATTCGGTTGTTTGTGTCAACATATATGGAAGTCTACCCCGAGATAATTTCTTTTAATACATTGACCAGTCGATAAAATTTACTTATTTGTTCCTAAAGATGTGATAACAGCTCAAAAATTTGGAAATAGCTAAAAATGACAAAATAATGTACAGGATAAACTTGACTTTATGTTGAATTATACATACAAGACCACTTATGACTAAAGACTGATTTATTTCATGGATTTATTAAGAATACATACTATTAACGTGGCTTTGTAACTATTTACAATAAAACTGTTTAAATGTTAGGTTAAATTGTGTAACAACTAGGTGTTTACAGCTTTTTCATCAAGCTATGTGAATTATATTTTTTCTGATAGGTTTACGTATCCAAATCTTGTGACGAAAAATATATATTTTGTGAAGCAAAAAGAGGGTTAAAAAGTCACCAACGGGGAAAATATCAAATCCACTTCACTAAAAGCATACGCAAGTCCTCAAATCCGATGAAACACAAGTTGAAAGGTCGCATTGCCATTGTGTATTCTAACCAGGTGTTCCAACCACTGAGGATATATTGTACTGACTCAACTCTTTTGCTCAACCTGTTTTTATGTCAATCCACACAATATTACTGAGATTAAAAGGTTTTGCAGTTATAATTAATTTACTGTAAGTTTCATCGGATTAATATAACCATTGACTATGCAGGTGTATAGTCAATGATATAACGCCTTACGGCCTAATAATTTGGTGATATATTAAAAATCAGCTATTTTATATTGAAACAAATGCAAAAGTGTTCATACAATGTAACATAGAGCATCTTGGACTATGTTGATATTAAGAATGAGAATTATTCTTAATTCAATCATTCATTACAATGCAAGCTATAATCCTTAGTGTTAAGTGGTTTTACACATAGAATATACACTCACCATTTACACTCAATAGTGGTAAATTGGCAGTAAAATTACTTAACTCACTTAATGTTTTGATATTTTACACTAAATACCATTAAAGCCTTAAATCTGAAATAATCATGACCCATGTTGATTTCATTCAAAACTCAAACCACTCCAAGACAAAAAATTAGATGATATTAGTCTGTAACTTATGACTCGATTGGATGGCCTTGAAAAAAAAACAACTAAACAGTCACTTCTAAAAAAACATTATTTTCCCCTGCATGTAATATCATACGAATACTTGTTACTAGTCAATTATTTAGAAATATCGAGTTTTTATTACGCTCTTACCGTGTTATCTAATTACAACAAACAATTAAACCATAAATACTTTATTTATTAAGTCAGTGATACAACTTACTCTATTTAGAACCTTCAGGGAAAAGTATGTCAAATGAATTGAACAGATTCACGTATGAGAATCTCATGTAGATTTGAAGAGAAACTCACATTATTGATGCAGCCGCACTAATTACTGTAATTGTTCTCAAAATCACTCCTGACTGCCTAGAGTGTATAGGCATTTGGTAATGAGGGAGTACAAGGCAAATGTAGAACATGTATGGTTTGTAGGGTTACATGAAAAACTAGTGTTGTTTTCTCGCAATTACAGATGAAAAATCTTCTTTTGTAAACCGTTAGATTTGATTAAAAAATAAGTTATTAACATTACTTCATTTAAATGGAGGTTGTAGGTTTTACAACGAATCCAAAAATGAGTAACAGTAATAATTTTTAGCTATAATTTTATGTGTTTTATATTTCGTCTGATTTTGATAATTGTATTAGTTTTTGAGTATGGAAAAAATTACCTTTAAGATTGAATGGACAAAACTTAAAAAAAAACTTATAGAACTTGGAATATGTCTTTGGCAACTTAAATGTATGCCATTTCAATAAAAATGTAATTTTTCATTCGATCAATTTCCATATTGATTCTAAACAAAACAATATACAGTGAGTTTAGTGAAGGCTGGATTAAAATTGGATGAAAAACATGACATCCAAATAAACCAGGATATCCAATTAGGTTGATGGTTTTTGCTTAAAGCGAGCAGGAAACTACCCTACATAGCTTAAAAAAGGGAATGTATGCAATCACTTATTGTTTTTTAACTGTTTAGCTACTATCCTAGTACTCCTTTTTCATTTATTAATAATTAACTTTATATTAAACATTATCACACAAAAACGCCACAAATAATTAACATTATACGGTTTGAATTATGAGAACTGAAGATTAACTGGTTACTGTGTAACAAATAAAGAAAGGGCTCTTCTTATGGATCGCTTTAAGCTGTCATATCTTCCTTCAAACCAGTTGTTTGAAAACAGTTTATCGAGTTTTTTATTTCATTAGGTTCTAGACGTCAAGTTCTTGTAGTTTTTATCAAGAATTTCATCTTCTAATTGTGAAGGGAATACTTTGTTTACAGGTTAGAACATATGGGCTGTTTCAAAAATTAATTGTTTTTACGTTCTTTCCAAGGTACTAATCGTAATAAGATACTCATGGTTTATTTAAGTGTAAAACTTCAATTAAATTGACATTTGCTCTCCAATCAAACTATTTTGACTGACTAACTCCACAGTAAGGTTTTAACGCTCGCCAAACACATTTCGATATCTCTTTATTACGAACTGTAAGCTATAAAATACTTAGTTTCCATCAACAGTTCCATCATAGAATGTTAGTTTATCGAGTTTTTTATTTCATTAGGTTCTAGACGTCAAGTTCTTGGAGTTTTATTCAAGAATTTCTTCTTCTAATTGGATAAAGAATACTTTGTTTACAGGTTAGAACGTATGGACTGTTTCAAAAATTAATTGTTTTTACGTACTTTACAAGGTACTAGTCATAATAAGAGAATCATGGCTTACTTATGTGTAAAACTTCAATTAAATTGACATTTGTTTGGTGCCCAATCAAACTATTTTGACTGACTAACTCTATAGTAAGGTTTTAACGCCTATCAAACATATTTTGATATATCTTTATTACGAACTGTAAGCTATAAAATACTTAGTTTCCATTGTCAACTGTTTTTTATATCATAGAATGTGCTTTTTCCACTCGTGTCATACTTATGGGATCAAAAGTATATTTTTATCTGGTTCTGTAATTGCATTTCTCTTCAGTAACCTCTCTAAAAGCATGTGCAACTCCCCAGATCCAATAAAACACAAGTTAAAAGATTACATTGACATTCTGAAATGTTATCCATTGTGTATTTTTCTAAGGTAGTATAAACAAACCACTAAGGTAACTATTGCATATTTTAGTTGTCAATGCTACTTTATTTTCCTTATCACCACTCTTATGTCAACTCTACATTTACAGAACTGATATTTCAACACTAAAATTTAAATTTAACGGTACAACGAACCAATTTTATAAACTATACTTTGAGTGGTACATTAGTTGCTTTGTAATTTCATATTTGTTAACATACTATTTTGCAAATGAATAAAAAACAATTATTAAATACTTTAGGACAATCGAACTCAAAACCCAGTATGATTAAAACACATTAAATGTTACATATAATCACAAATTTTAATTTTTAATCATATTTAAGTAACTGAAGAGATAAATTTCTGAAAGTTAGAAACTTGATAGTATTATATAAAAATATTTTGCAAACCTATGTAGGCTAACTAAAATATGATTAAATCCTTCAAGCGAGCATTTATTTTTACCAAATATGTACGATTCAATTTCCAACTGTGGTAACACATCCCGTTTAAATAAACGCATCCTTTAAAGTTATGTTTATCTAACGATATCACAAGCGAAGAAGAAGAATAACGAAATTTGTTTGACAATACGTCCACGGAAACTAAAACATTTACATTGCATTAGGTACCTCGGTTAGGAAACGTACCTCGGTTTCATTTTGAGTTTATACTATAGTTTGGGGAAATGGTTTGTGGACAACTGTACAACTTAGGCAATTCTTTTTTGAAATATTTTAACTTGTTTCAGTAGAGTATACCAACTGTCGTACTTTTAACAATGGTTAATAAAATTGTTCCCGAACCATCATATTTTCAATCTATCTCTCAACACTACACTAGTTAATGTAAAGTATTTGTATAGTCAGTAGCATGTTTTTTTTCATTACTATACTAATTCATATAAGGAAATAGAAAAACAGTAGCATAATGTTTTAGGACATAAAAATAAACAAAACTAGAATAGATGTGTTAAAACATAACAATAAAACAATATAAGCAAGACCCGGAAGTAACTGTCTCGTTGTATTGTGTTCCTATACAAGGAGAAAACCCTCTGTTGAAAACCTTTAGGTAAACCAAAATTTCTTTTTTAAGTTTTTTTAATAAAAGGAAAACTATTTCACATTGTCAAACCAGCTACACAAAAATTCCAAATCTACTACGTTTTTCAACAAAATCCAACAATAAACTAAGTTTTGCAACAACAATCGACGTCTTAATCCAATGACGTCATATTTCAACAATAGCCTTCCCCACCAATAGGCGAGCAGTAGCGCTGGAGTACCTCAGGGGTCTGCGCTGGGTCCCATACTGTTCTCGCTCAGGATATCACAGATTATCAGTATTAGCTGACTTGACATTGTGCATCAATTGGTCACCGCCAGCCGCCCAGGCTTACGTACGTGCAAGTGTTGTGAGCGTGTTTTTGGTTTTTTAGTTTAGCACATTTTGGATTTATTATTTATCTAGGTAAGTGTGTGTTTTGTTAGTTTGATGTGAATTAGTCTTTGTGTAAAAAGGTTGTAAATTACGTCGATGGAAGAATATTTGGTTTTGAAAACAAGGTTTTCGGGTTTTAAGACAATAAACACAGTGGCTGAAGTATTAGATACATTTTAGCAAATATTCTCTATTTCTATATAGGAATTATGGTATTACTGGAGGTCTCATGGTAAGACCTAGACCCTGGACCGATTCAATTATTTCAACTCGAGTAAAATCCATCCGATTTCAATGACATTTGTTGCAAAAGTGTAAACCTACGTTCAAAGAGTTTGAGAACCATAATGACCGAACCTTGGGATTGGGATTGGCTTTTCACATTTTCCCCCTTAATTTATAAACCCTTTTCCAATTTCTTTATCACATTAATTTAATGGAGAATGTTGATTATAGTAGTTTGCTTCTTTGTGGATATATGATGTTGATCACATTTTGAACAGAGTAATAATTTATTTTGTACTAAGGTAATGGTGTTTTAATAAAAAATAATATTTATTAGATACCCTTTGGCAGTAAGTACTAATTAAAAATATTGTTATGCAAATAAGAAAGATTTGATATTTGTAATTATATATTTTAATGAAATAATCCAAACGGAGATTTGCTTAGACTGCAGGTTTGCTACAGCGGGGGTGTTATTTCCAGTTCATTGGTTCATTGTGTGTCATTTTCATTGAATGTAAAGCCATAGTTAAACCAAGGGGGAAAATAGTTAAAATTCATAATAATTGTGATTTCGGTGACTTAATAAGAATCAGTATAAAAATGAATCTAACTGTTTAAAAATATTTTTTTTATATGGTAAACAATAAGAACCACATTGAACGTTACAAAAAAAATGTAGTTAACCTACGCCAATGATGAATTTTTTATTATGTAAAACAAAAATGGTTACCTAATAGTTTTAGATTCAATAACAAACTTGACCAATTCTTATTCAACTTTAACTGAAACATAACAAGTTTTATGCTTAAGACAACGTAAACATAAAGGGTCAATTTTGTTATTAAATTTCCTTCCAAAAGCCAATTTTTTTTAAAACCTGTCCTACGAAAAGAAAGTTTTTGAAGCCATATTTGTCACATTACCTCACATGTAGACTATAATCCACGTTTTACACATTGGAGTTTAAATGCAAAAAACATTTACACATTTAGTTACGTCAGAACCAATTAAAAGCTTTTAAACTCTTATTGGATTTTGCGATTTATAAGGAAATCTAGTAACAGCAATAAATCCTTTGATCCCCTTTGGCTGTCTCAATTTCTACCAGAGTTGATAATCTTTATTCCATCAACGGCAAATGTTTTTGTAATCCTAATAAATCAAATAATGTTTTAATAATTGAATCTATTTCATATGATCTAGTGTGTAAAAGGTTGACGCGATTGGAAAAATGTAGTAAAATCGTTTTATTACAATATCGTAAATTCAATTTGAACTGTAACATTCTTTTCGAAAGGCATATGTTAGATATTGAAATAGGAACATCCCAAATAAGACTAAGAAGTCTATAAAACATTTATTTTATCTCTTTATTTTGAGAAAAGTGATTGCAAAGCCCATTTTAGACTTATTGAGCATTATAATTTGTAAAAAACAGGTTAGGATTAACTGTTGTATATTTCAATCCAAGCATAAATACTAGCTAAAAACCTCTGCCATCATAAACAAAGTTTAAAATATTAAATAGCTAATGACAACATTTAGAAAACCCAATCTTTATGAGTATGACCAAGAATAGTAAACTTCATATTTTAATACTAAAAATAGTAAATTGTAATGCATCTGTCTAATAGTCGTATACATTCAATCCTTTAAAGGCAAACTCTACATTTATGGTGGTTATAAGTTTTACACCATTTTCGTAAAAGCAAAATTTATTTTTTGATAAAACGACTTTGCTTCTGACTGGGGAATTTAAAAAGGAAAACATAATGTTCCCAAAGTGAGAATATTCTCTAACGGCTACCTTTATTGATGAAGTTTACTGGGATTTTTTATCGAAGAGAATCGACTTTCAAAGGGACCACGGTCTTGCAGGCGTTGAACAGTTTGATAAAAGAGTGCCTTAATTGGTTTTAAGCTTTGACATAAAAGAATAAAGGGCTTGTATCAAGTAGCTTTCAAGCCCTGTCCAGTCCTTAGCTAAAATAGCTGCATACGTAGTTCACCGTTTTCTAATGTGTTTTTTTTTTATTTCACGCATTTATTTTTTAGAACTGAAATTACTAACAACATTTTATTCAGCTATTATAAATAAAGGTGGAATATAATTTATGTAGTATGGTAAAGGTAGACTAAATATCTAATAAGTTGTTAGTTGTGGAAAAGTTACCGATCATCAAATAACTTTATTTGTATAAAAGGCTTCTCAAATTCAAAATTTATGTAATTTCTTTGTTGTAGTCGCATTACATAACAAAGTTTGGTTGTACAAAATGTTTTCCTTATCACCACATTTCAACGGATACTCATTATAAAACCACGCCAATATAAAAAACTATTTTCAATTGAAATGCTAATAAAATGTTGTAACTAAAAAAAACTCAGGTTGAGTACGGATTTTAAAATTGCACTGCCACAAACTGTTATGATAATATGAAATCTACCACGAATTAGGCATTCCACTGATTGTTGAAACATTTTTTCATGCTTCTATTTACAACAGTATATTTGGAAAGCAAGATTTAAAATATAAATATATTAATGCAAAAACGCTTAAAACATTCTATACCTCCAATATTGTTTTATATAATAGTGAACTAGAAATAAAATTACTCATACGCAATTCCAAATCAAATTAAAAAAAAATTACTACAATTAATATTGTCGAATCTCTTTATCAAATTAGGGCCTTCTAACAACTATTTGTTACCTCAATACATTTAACTGATGTTGTCTGGGTAAGTGAACATAAAGCTTATGAATAGATTATAACCTCCTAAATGTAGCGCTAACACGAAATGACTCATTGTAAAGGTGCTAAACTGTTGCGGAGGTTAATACATATTATATAAACTGCCACTAAGTTGGGTAGTAACCGATAAAACTGGTGAGAACATTCCTTAATTGTTTACAAAAGCATAATACGCAGCTAATAAGCACAATTTGTAAAACTAGTGCACCTGTTGCTCGAATTCGAGCAATTTCAAAGTATTCCAGGCATAATTTTCGATTACCTACTTAAAAGAGTCAACTTAAAAATTATGTAATCAATCACTCCACAGTTATCAAAACTGAAAACGAACGCTCAATCCACTCTAGTCGTCGAAACTGAAAACGAACGATTTTTTGTGTATCATAAGTGTTTACTATGAACAGCTGTAATTGATACAAATAATTCGTCTGTTAAATAAACAAAATCTTTTCTTCATAAGAAATACATTGGGATTTTGATGGCCTGTGGGGCAAAAGCCCGAGGACTTTTGCTACAGGAATTGGTGGAAGGGAGCGTCTACACAAAAAATACTTAATTTTGACACATCATTTTTTTAAATCCGTCTATTATTAACGGAGGAGTAGTGTTTCGTAGAAATTGCCTTCACGTATTATAAGGATAATTTGCTTGCTTTTGTGTCAAAACCCTTAATTTTCACAACTATACCCAAACACGTTAAGTAATAATCCCCTGGTAATTAAACCTTTTACATTTATAACTTTGCTCACAAACAACCGTCGTCGAAAATACTCAATTTGTTATCGAAACATAAATATCGATAAAAATCACGTTGTTTGCATCAAACAGAGACAAAGTCCATTCAGTAAATGCCACTGTTAAATTGGTGTTTATTTCACGCATCAAAGCACGAGTGACGCCATCCATTCACATCAATTATTTGAGTCAGTTTATTGACTGTTTCCAACAATAAACACGTTTTACATTTGATTTTATTTGTGTTAGCCCTTTTGAAATAATTGCCCGCATATATACACTAATTATTGTTCAGGTAATGTGTGTTTCATGTGCAGTAATGTTAATTTTTGCTTTGAGGTTGATTTTTTTATAATTACGTATCTCAATTAGTTTCATTAATAATTAGTCCACTCTTGTGTTTCAGTATTAAAATCAATGTGTAATAAATTTAGGAGTTTTTCATTTTTTTATTCAAAATGAACTCTTTTTTTGTTAAAAATATTTTCAGACACAATCCGTCAATGTGTAATCTGCTATTACAGGTATTTTTATCATTAAGCTACTTGATCTTAATGATAAAGTTAATAGAAGATTTTTAGGATGGAAAGATTAAGTAGAAAGTAAATTACAATTCAAATCATATGCACTATTAGTTGAGTGGTTTGGACAATACTGTTTTTAGAAGTGGGGCGATTTGCACATAACCAAAATGCTTTGTTTTAGAACCTAAAATAACTACCCAATTTATCCTGAACCCACAACTAAATGCACCACCTAAAGCACTAAGATTTCAATGTACGCTCACACAGACAATCTCTTCAACCACCCCAATGACTGTATTTCTGTAAATGTACCTTATTCTTACAATTACTATGACACTAGTGGTGATCACTCAAATAGTTCTTAGTTAAATGATCCAAAATTTTCTTTTTTAGTATTTCTACTGCTATTTGAGACGCCTTTCTCGCTCTTTCTTATTTTCTATTTAGACCGAATTCTTCATAAACCTGAGGTATTACAGTTGATTGCTAAATAACGTGGAAAATTACTCCATTTTTACTGTGGTTATCAGTTATCTCTAAATCTTAGTTATACTATTACTTTCTTGTGTGTATATCACTCTTTTTCAACATCCTAATAAATAATGGTCATTTTGAAATTAATTCCAGGTGACCTACCAATCTTTCTTTTTTATTTAATTTTTATTTATCTTCATTACATTGATTCAAAGACTTTGATTAACTGTCATCTTAAAATATAGAGCCTAAATTACTCTTAAAAATGTATCCAACTTCGTTTTCCACGTTTATCGTCATCCCATCTCTTTAAATTCTCCGTATCTAGTTTTTCAAGTATTTTTTGGACGCTAAAACGTTTTACAATACCCCCTTTTCCGAGATTCCCTATACTCTCAACATATTCCATCACGACTCTTTTATCATTTGTTTGATTGATTGTAAGAGGGTGGACTCATGGTCCAAGCACGTCAACCGAAGCTTATTGTGCATCCCACTTGCCACTAACTGGGTAAGCCTATGCCTGTGTCCCTAACTAGGTGCAGGAGCTTTTGCCCAATGTTAGCGTCTGGTTCCTCACCTGGCTGCTTTAGACCAAACAGAGCCCTTCTCCTAGCCCGTAGTCCAGAATAATGTGTTTTGCAGTCTCATCGGACTGGTTACAAAGTCAACACTCCTGCTTGTCATTGACAATTCCTAGAGTGTGGAGATGTTTCCTGAAATGGTCGTGTCCAGTGATAAGAGCATGTACCTGCTTGACCTGCCCTCTCCCCAGCTTTAGCAGCCAGCGACTGAAGAGGGTGATAGGTTCTAACAACAGTTTTTTGCCAAGTGATTGTCCAGGATAATTACGCCAACGCTCAAGCTGTTGTCCCCTGGACCATTTGTTGATTACATGTTAAGCGGCCGCTTTGCTGATGCCACAAAATGGCTCTGGTCAAAAGAGTGGCATGCTCGCACTTTTTTGCCAGCTTGTCTGCACTCTCGTTGCCGCCAATGCCTACATGGCCTGGGACCCAGCCGAGAGCTACAGAGTTCTGTGATGCAAGTCTGCAGAGGGTGTTGAAACAATCCCAGACCTAGTTTATCATTTACATCTTACACAAACACATTTTGAAAAGATTTTTGACAAATTTCAAAACATTTCCATGTATTGTTTCAGAATGAAGACCTCATAGTGCAGCACTCAGCATGGTCGGCTACTTGTGGGCCGTCGTCGCGGTGGGCGTCTACATCGCCGTCACAAATGCCCAGAACAGCCAGATCTGTCCGCCCAGAAGTGAGCTGGAGCCCTGCGCTTGCACACCCAAGAAGAACGGTCTGGACATCCTCTGCGAGTTCACCGACCTTCAACACATCAGCAAAGCCATGGCGGTGCTGAAGGGGAAGCCCTCCATCGTCATCTTCTACCTCAAGCTGAGGCACAACAACCTTCCCAAGCTGCAGAGCTTCGTGTTTCTCGGGGTCGACATAAGACATCTGACCATTCACAATAGTTCCTTGTCGGTCATTGAGGAGTCCTCTCTTAGCTCTATGGGTGAGGATAAACATTTTTTGAATTTTTTATCTTTTAGCGAATTTCCCATATAGGGAATAAGCTATTACCGTAGTACTCATGGTAAGACCTGGACGCGGGACCGATTTTTTTTTCGTTTTGAGGTCCCTAGAGGCCATAAACACTATCCGTTCAAATTCATATATATATATATATATATGTGTCCGTCAGCACGATAACTCGAGCAAAAATTATCCGATTTTGATGAAATTCGGTACAAACGTGTAAACCTACGTTTATTCGAACGAGTTCGCAATCCAGCATGATCGGACCATGGGAACAGGGGTTAATGGGGGGTTTTATGGGGTAAAAATGGGTTTTTCCCATTTAGCAGCAAACCTAAGCACTCGTTAAATCTAATGTTATTCAAATAGGGAATAAACAACCTATGTCTTATTTATGGAAATATTTTAGTAGAAATATAATCAGACAAGTTGAAATTCGCTTAGTCTGCAGGTTTGCTGCGGCGGGGGTATTTTAAACTTTAGCGGTTTTTACGTTTTTACAACGTAGGGTAGGCCCTAACGTAGGATAAGGAGGAGGTAGAATGATTTGTTATTAGTTTTGCTCTCCAAAGATCACCATTAACCAGAAGCTCTTCGTTCTCTAAAAAACATTACCATATAAACTTGTTTTAGCTTATTCTAGAGGTAATCAATCCTTTGGGGTAACTGTAATCCTTGGGAAAAAGCAACAACCACGGATTACAGTGGCATCAAAAAGGTATTTAACCTCTAGAATAATAGTGTTAAGTAATCAGGAAGTCAGCACCTCAAACTTAAACTGGTATAGCTATACAGATTTTATCTTAACATTTCTAGCAGCTGCATATATTTTCAATATTCAAATAAGGGGATGGATTGAATTTTGGAACATTTTCAATTTTAACTTGATAATATATATTTATCCTTAGTTAACTTTGGTCAGGTTGTTAACTAAGCAAAAAGATAGTTGGTTAAAATAAAAAACTAAATGCAGTTACGTAATGTTATATAAATAAAGATTTTAAGCTTTGACGGAAAACAACTACCACTGTTAGACTAACTTATTTATTTTTGAAAAAGTATATTTCTGAAACTTTCAAACCGAATAGAAATTGAGAGCTAAATTTAGCACAAAGTTAATTATGAAAAGAGCAAACAAAAATATTTCCATTTGAACCTTCTAAAAAGGTGCCCGATTTCGTTCAAAGAGGTACTCAGAATCAAAAGCAATCACATAATATTTCTGACTCACAGATATATTGCATCTGAGGAGTGGTTTGTAGCTTTGAGACAAGACATGATTCGATTATGATGCCATCAACCGACGTATGGCAGACACATTCGCATGAATCTACATTTTAATGGACTGTCATTGTATCCATACTCATGTCATTACTTCCACATGTTATGTGCATATTGATGGAGTTAATAATACACATGGATTAACTTAAAATAAAAGTGAAAATCTAGATTTTGTAAAGTTTTTGGTATGCCACGTCAATATTATTTTTGAGTTGTTGCTTCTGATTAATCAGAAATTTTAGTTCACTTTTTGGAAATTTATGGACTTATGTTAAACTTTAGGCTGTATATTTTAATACTGTATTTTAATTGAGCATTGTACTTTATTTTATCATTGAACGAAATAAGAAAGTAATTGTTTTAGAAAGTTTGAAGTAGGTTTTTGAATCAGAACTAACACAGCATATTAATCACGACATCCATTTCTTATTCTGTTGCATCATATAAATAATGTCGTGGTTACGTTTGGCGTTGTATTTATTACCTAAAACGAACTGAAATAATGCAGTTAATGAAAATAGTTATCATCTTTCAGTCGTTTAAACAGACATTTTAAGATCACATTGATAAAGAGTAGATTAGTATACGATTTCACAACCACTAAAGTTATTCAATAACAGATCCTGTGTACAGAAAAAAATAACTTCTACCAGAAAATCTATTGAAAGTATCGATTCGATTGGAAAAGCCTCGTTAGACTTATTTATTATCAGCAAGTTTGGTTAGGTTAGGTTATAACATTTTCATTTGATCCCTCAAACAATTTTTGCTCATCCTGCCCCCCCCCTTGGACGGCCACCACAATGGCAACTTGTCTAACCCCTTCCCTTACTCGCAGCACAATGGAACCAGACACTGGTACCTGGATGGCACTCGCCCCACCAAGCCTCTGGCTGTAAAATGAACTCTAAATGAATTTTAGGCAACTAAAACTCGGCCCTGTACCCGATACGTTGTGATACAACTAGTTTTCCACGTATGCAAACCCTTGCGAAACTCTATACCACATTTTATGTAGATTGGCTAACTGTTAAAACACATTCAATAAAACTTTCCCTCACAATGTGTTTAACAACCTATGTTTTGCAGGTAAAGGACTTACTCAGCTGGATCTGTCCCAGAACAAGTTAAATCTAGTCCCGTCTCCAGCGTTCCGCAATCTTCACCACCTTCTAATACTGAACATGAACCATAACCGTGTCAACGCGCTGCACTCCAAGGCTTTCGAGGGGCTGGACACCCTTGAGATTCTCACCCTCTACGAGAACAAGATCACCAACATCGAGAGCGACGCGTTCAAAGGATTAGACAAGTAAGTACACTCCACCATCTGCACGCTTCTACGGCCTGGGATCGCCGAATTGAATTTTATTTTTACAAAATGGATTTTTTCACCATTTATGCATGGGGTTTTAGTTTGCCCATTTTACATCTACTGATGACCAAGTGTGTAAAGTAGGATTGGATTGTTGAATCATATATTAAACATACTCCCTTAGTAGATTATGGATCAGCTGAAGACAATTTTATTGTTAGTAGTGGTGAGTTGTAGAGGTCGTCTTTCAGTTTACAATTTATTTCTTGTTATTTCAGTCATTTAAAACCTCGTTTCATTGATTCGTACCAAATGAAACGATCTAATCCTAAACAATAACTCGTCCCCTGATTGAATAACCAAACAGTAAAGCGATAATCATGAATTTAAGTTAATAGAAACAAAATTTTGTCGATTTTAGTACACAGTGTCACCAACATGAACTAGACACGAAAAACGAGATTCAAATTTTTACAGCGGTATAAGAAATCTACTTGTGTTGGTTAGTCTATGGTTGAAAGTTGTCGGTTTCATCTTCAGGAATACTACTACACGTTAATAGTTTTATATTGGAGACAGTTGCCCTTGTTAGTTGTGTTATTGGTTGGCTAAAGTAAAAGCTGATTTTAGTCAGTAGTAATATTATATTTCATTATTAGCACGTAAAGTGACTCTTTTCAGTCACTCTCTTTAAAACTAGTTTAATTTTAACCTTGGTTTCTTCCTGTTCGTGTACCGGTAGTGTTGCGTACCCTTGTTAAGCCTATCCCACCAAAAGTAATAATTTAATATATGCCACCATGTTGACCGAATTTAAGTGTCGTGTATTTAACTATCAACGAAGCTCAATAGCTGATTTAACGTGATTACTGGACTGAAGTGTTTGAACATGTAACACTATAATGCTACAACGCGGAACTAATGGCAGATAATTAGTAAAAGAACATACAATTTTCCGTTTAAAAAAATAATATAAAAACCTCCCCTTCACCTTAATCCTTTTTCCATTGAGGCTTGTGGAAATTATTAGGTAACGTCCTGGATTTTTGTATTCCACAAGCATTGCAAATACTGCTTACCAATAACTGTTACGGATCACTGCCCCTTCCACCGCAGTGATCAACGTGGTGGCCTTCCACAACTAGTTGCCACCTCCGTATTTGTCTTCGAATTTATTTTATTTCATTCTATTATTAGTGTACGTTATTTAGACTAGCGTTAGCGTTTACGTGTGCAAAACTATTTATACAATGTGATAAACCATCTTCCATCATAAATAAATTACACATGAGCATGTTCAGCTTTAGTTTCACAGTGAAAGTTGTTGGAAACAATAAAATACTAAGAGAAAACCGAGCTAAACAATTAGTTTCATACATTGATTAGTTTTTGTCACGGAAACAAACATGAATACTCAAACTAGCTCTCATAACTACTCTTGGGGCCCTGAACGGTACTCTGTAAAGCCATTATATTTGCATATGACATGAAAATACCATCAATGCTGCAAGCATCCGTTCATCTTAATGACTGTTACCAGGTGTGCTTGGAAGTGCTATTGCTTGTTTGCTCAAACTTTACTGGAGTTTAGTATTCACAGTGTAAACTTTGCAGTATGTATAATAGATATACCAAGTATGTTTAAACACCCCATAGTTTTCTTTTTCATTTAATGTAGAAATTATCATTAACTAAGTAAACATGAATAAATTAAATAGTGACTGAATAATTAATAAAGGAGATGTGAATGAATATTAAACATTAGGGAATGCAGTGATGCTGGTAAACTTCCTTTATAATATGTTGAATGTAAATTTAAACGAAAACCGTTTATTTTCTAGTCGAATGTTTTGCTACAGTTAAATTGTAAACAAGAGACAACACTGTTAATGAAAATTAATGTTAAATACGCTACATTTTTATAATTGCAGCCTGACTTAGGTAGGTAAACCAATATTTTATGGTGTGTATTTAAAAAGCAAGACTTTTTTTCTAATTTGTTAGTTTTATTCGCTTTATAACTGTCTCAAAAATATATCTTTGAAAATCAAAAGGATATTGAATTATTCATGTTTCCTTGAAATCGAAGTGTATAAAGATGTACAATTTGTACACTGGGACCTTCGTTCACATTTAAAACGGTTTATAAAGAAACTTAGCCAGAAACACTGGAATTTTAAAAGAACTCTCCAGAAATAACACTAAGCGTAGGGGTGATGGCCTCAAGGCCATAAATCGGAATTTTGAATTAACATTCGTCACTCCGTTGGCACATAAGCTTTCAAATGACACCTCAATCATATGGAAGTTAAGTAGAACGGGTGAAAATAAGGGACTCGCATGTAAAACACTATCTCGCCCCGAAATGTGACTTTCGTGAAGAGTATTGAACGATACTTTTTATCACGATGAAAAAACTACTTCATCAAATTTAAATAAATTATCTGATATTTCCTAATCTATACATTTTTCCAATCCAAACACAAAACGGCTGTACAAATAATTTTAGTGTAAAATTCAGCTTATTGAACATCAACCACGCTTTAGTTTTTGTTTTCTGTTTGTTTGTCCTTTTGAGCTAACCGGGAACTCCTGTTGTAACTTTGTTGATGTCAGGCAATGTATTTGTTTGTGTAGCGAAAGTGATGTTTATGTCAGGAAAAGTTAGCTGATCACTATTTGTTTTTGGTGTTGGAAATTGACGATCTCAGCTGTATTGAAATGGGCTATTTTCGAATACAAAGTGATGAAAAGGGGTCTTACAGAGTAAAGAGGTAAATATCATGATTCTCCCCCCCCCCCCCTATCACTATAAAAATACATATAAGTTAAGTATTAAATAAATTATATATTTGAACAGATCAGAGCTGATACTTTCGCCACAAAAGTGAAACAACCCCCAACAATTGATGATTTCAACAACTTTCAACCTTCCAAACATCTTCTTGACTAATTATTTCATCTTCCAGGAAGCTAAAGCGACTGAACCTCGGTGGTAACAAACTGACGAGTGTTCCGCAAGAAGCGTTCTCAATTCTTGACACTCTCAAGAAACTGGAACTTCAAGAAAACAGCATCACGTCAATAACCGAGGGGGACTTTGAGGGTGAGCGTTTTGATATCAGAGCTAGAGGTCTTGTTAAATTGTAACTTTTCTAAGATCTTTGCATCTTTCAAAAGCAAAACTAGATATCTTTGTTGTTTTCTGTCCCATGTATTGGTTTCTCCGATTTACAATTCTCAGAGCTATTAAGAGGAGGCAGATTTTCAAAAGTCTCCTATTACCTCTTGGTGGCAGAGTGTAGCGTCAGTTCATAGTGTTTTGTTTTGTGTTTATTTGTATAGGTATTTGTATAGTGTAGTGTACTAACCAATTTTATGTTCAGTATTTTATATTTTTTAAATTAATTTTAACTCTGTTTTTTATTGGGTACTTGATTTTTCTATTATTGTGTATAATGTTTGGGGTTTTTAATTTGTTATTTTTGACTGGCCTACATCTTGAGGGCTAATTATAACTAATAATTTTCCTTTAATACGAAAAGGTTAATCCACCACCAGAAACATGGTGTAGTTTTAAACACAAGAACCGTTTGGAAAAGTCAAAAAAATAGTAACATTTCAGAACCAACGTCAAAATAAGTTTTAAAAACTCTCTCTCTCTCTCTCTCTCTCTCTAACTACCGTTGCATAAAAAGGGAAGGAAACAAAACAAATAGTTGTTAAACTATGAGATGATGAGATTTATTATTTTAATGAGGAATTACTTACACAATTACCTATCTTTAAGAAAAGTCAGTCGTATTGTATTTTGTTTTCACGATCCCGATTGTTTATAATAATCAGAAATTAACCTACTCTCATTTGACTACGCAAAATTTCATTTTTCAGGGCTCCACAACCTGGATTCACTAGGTCTGGCCCACAACCATCTGAGGGAGGTTCCAGCAAGAGTGTTCTCACATCTAACACAACTCAACTCACTAGAGCTAGACGGCAACCAGATCACTCACATTGATGTTGACGCATTCGTTGGACTTGAGGGTAAGAAAACTAGCTTTAAAATATCTGAAATATACAATATAAAAAAACGGTACCTGTGTAAAAGTTTTGCATTTTAATAGTTTTTGAAACTCGTTTCTTGAACAAAACAAATAACGCAATACACTTTTTTTTCAAGATTATGTTTGTTAGATTAATTTATTAATTAAGTACAACTAATAACTTACAGTATATTAAATCGTTTGCCTGTATCCCTATACCCAACATTTTGATTACCTGCCTTAGGCAACAATGATCAATAGGTAGCATATGTATATTCTCATATAATGTGTTGTCCCTTGTTTTTTAACTGTTAAACATCCAACTGAAGGGTCCTCCGTAGGATTACAATCCACATTTAAACTGTTAAAGAAAGTTAGTCAGCATCACTGTTTCTTTAAAAGCGAATTCTAAAAATAATACTTTAGGGGGTGAGGCAATAAAGGGAATTAGGGTTACCTTTTTAGTTCCTTTATTTATCATTCATCCCTCCGCAAGGTCTTCATTTTAAAATTTACACCTCCATCATAAACATTCTTTAAGTACAGTGGCTGAAAAGGGATGTTATAGAAAAAGCTCTTTTTGTATTTACGGCAATGTTTAGGCAAAATATAGACTGTTGGTAATCAAACCTAGCGTCGTGTGCAATGTTAAATGTATATCACGAATATATTTGGTATGGTACTAAGGTCTATCAGTCTAAGGAGAACAGGGCTGCTCGGGTCAGAATTGACGTCAGCTAAAGTAGACACATTAAGTAGGCAGTTAAAAATCATTAGAAAAAAATACTTTATACAATGTTTGTCTGAGTAGTCTAGTCAGTCATATCACGAAAGCACCCAAAATGCCTAAAACGTCAGTATCAACGGAAGATTATAATTGATCGTAATAAAAGTACCCATTCTAATTCGTCCACTATTCTCAGACCACCTGACAAAACGCCTATGAAATTACTACTTAAAATCAGGCAGAAAGTCGTGCCTTTCAGCAATATCGTTTATGCCATTTCACCGATAAGAGCCCCACTTTTATGGCTAACCGGGTAGCTGCAGTGCAGATAAAATATTGACGTACGTTTTTACTGTTAGGCGAATTTATGGCTGGGCGTAATGCGAAAAAGCTAGCAACGGGCCATTTAGCAGTTCTGGGCCGATAAAACAATTGAAATAAAGATAAAACGGTTCTCTGGAGTTTTCAAAACGTTCTGAAACAGTAGCTTTGGACTCTTACGTACTGTATATGATTTGTAATTTACCTAAATACTTCTTCATAGTGTGTTTATTGGTTTGTTTTTAATAGTAGCCTATATGTATTATAATATGTTATAAAACGTTTCCATAAATGTATGTTTGCAATAGGTAATGGAAAAACTAAAATTAGAACGTGGCAATTAAATGAATCGTTTACTGCAGCAACCCCAAAGCCAAATTTTTTATTTTTACTTTTTATACACAAATTGAAATACATCGTTTTGTGCAGAAGTTACACAACTGCGAAAAAATTTAGTTATGGAGTTTCTTAAATAAATGATTCGCTAATTATGGCTTCTAAAGTGTGATATCTACTTTAGATATTCAATCAAAGTCCGTAGTTATTCAAGTATACAATAGTATTGTGTTCAAGTATACATTGAAATTTAAAATATTTTAGTATCCAAGCATCAACCTGGCGTACCCAGGGAAACTGCACGGCTGTCAAAGCGAATTTGTTCTGAGTTCGTGAACATTCTTTTGGGACAGCGTCTTAGTTCCGGGTCCATACCGATAATCTGTTCTAAAATACAACGTACATTAAGTCTCTTACTTTTATGAAGTAGTGCCTTTCGGAGACGCATCTTTTACACAAATGCCGAAAATGCTTTTCGGAGTGCATGGTCGTGCAGAATCTGGAACACCTTGTAGCATCTGCTGTAGCATTTGTTTGGGATACGTGTCTATCGTAAGGTCTTTTTGAGCCTAGAGAGGTAGTTTTGAAGTTATGCCTGACCACACATCCTTTCTGATAAGTGAATTAGTGCCTTGACCCAACATTTATTTCGGTGGAACGCTTTTCGAAGTCTATACTCTGTTGACCCTAGCTCAATCAAATACCACAACCTAACCTCCCAACTGTTTACAGAGAACCTGCAATATCTCCGCCTCGGCGACAACAACCTTCACGAGATCCCTAGTGATGCTTTGCGTCGTCTGCATCGTCTCCGTCATCTGGACCTGAGGGCCAACAACATCACAGTCATCGCCGAGGACGCCTTCTCTGGCTACGGTGACTCCATCACCTTCCTCAACCTGCAGAAGAACGAGTAGGTTATCTAGAGTATTATAGAGAAGAACTAGAAGGTTATCTAGAGTATTATACAGAAGAACTAGAAGGTTATCTAGACGATTTTACAGAAGAACGATTATCTAGAGTCCTTTTTCAGAAGATCGAGTTGGGGGGAATATTTCACATGGGAAAAGTAATCTTTTCTAGAATATTTTACAGAAGGACGAGTAGGGAGAGCAATTCACAGAGGAAAAAATAGCCTATCTATAGTATTTGACAGAAGAATGTGTACCTGCGTTATTTAGAGTATTTTTTTATTTTACACTTCTGTAAAAAAAAATTCTAACGAGTAGGTTTTCTATATTTTAGAAGAACGAGTAGATTATCTAGAATATTTTAAGGAGGGCGAGTAAGTTTTCTATATTTTAGAAGAACAAGTAGGTTATCTAGAATATTTTACAGAATAACGAGTAGGTTTTCTATATTTTAGAAGAACAAGTAGGTTATCTTGAATATTTTACAGAATAACTAGTAGGTTTTCTATATTTTAAAAGAAAGAGTAGGTTATCTAGAATATTTTACAGAATAACAAGTAGGTTTTCTATATTTTAGAAGAACGAGTATGTTATTAAGAATATTTTACATAAAAACAAGGTTTTCTATATTTTAGATGAAAAAGTAGAGTATCTAGAATATTTTACAGAAGAACAAGTAGGTTTTTCATATTTTAGAAGAACAAGCAGGTCATCTAGAATATTTTTCAGAAGAATGAGTAGGTTTTATATATTTTAGAAGAACAAGTAGTTTATCTAGAATATTTTGAAGAAGAACGAGTAGGTTTTCTATATTTTAGAAGAACGAGTAGGTTATCTAGAATACTTTACAGAAGAACAAGTAGGTTATCTAGAATATCTTACAGGAGAAAACGTAGGTTTTCTATACTTTAGAAGAACGAGTAGGTTATCTTGAATATTTTACAGAAGACCTAGTAGGTTTTCGATATTTTAGCAAAACGAGTAGGTTATCTAGAATATTTTACAGAAGAACGAGTAGGTTTTCTATATTTTAGAATAACGAGTAGGTTATCTAGAATATTTTACAGAAGAACGAGTAGGTTTTCTATATTTTAGAAGAAAGAGTAGGTTATCTAGAATAATTTACAGAACAAGTAGGTTTTCTATGATATTTCAGAAGAACGAGTAGGTTATCTAGAGTGTAAGTAATAAGTATTGATTCTATTTGCGTGACAATGTACAAACTGTTTTCGCTGTAGAGACTTGGTAGTTGAAACAAAACTAGTGCAAGAGAGGCACGATTTTAAATTCGACACTGGATAGAATATATGACCAGTAAATATAATGTAATTTGACCCTAACCCAACACCTTTACCACTAAACACACACATATTACCACACGAGTTTTTGTACAAAATAATCTCAACTCATGTTATGTCAGCATCAAGATACTACCAGCTATGGCGTTTGACAACCTCAACTCCCTGGAAACGTTGAACCTCCAGAACAACAAGTTGACTCACATCCCCGAGGAGATCATGGAGCCCATAGTGGACACGCTGCGAGTGGTCGACATCATGGGTAAGGCATGAGTAAAATATACTCTCGCGTACGAACTTCCATAAGAAAAAAGTCGACAAATTTCAATACGAACATTTTCTGTGTCATATTGATATCAAATACAGTAGGCCTATTCCTACTTGTTACGTCATGTTGGCAAATAATCCAACAAACACAAATATAAATAGAACCAAAGACAGCTCTTAATTAAACTTCTATTTACTCCACGAGCTAGTCTTCCTCTGTCGAGAGTGTTAATTATACAACCCTATTGAAGAAGCTAATAAGCTATTCTGTATAGCTATAGCCATACTGATTTCATTATTCTCGCAATGAAAGATTTAAATAGGTTCTTGATAAGCATCGTACGTGTTATTAAATTTCCTGAACGTGCAAAAATGCATAAAATAAAACTTGTAATAGTATATTTATACTTAAACTCACAAGACAATTATACAAGATGATAAGTGGTGATCGATTTCGAATGGGCACTCCAATCATTATCAGATCCTATAGGCGAATATTCGGATGATGATGATGATTGGAGCGTCCAATCGAAATCGATCACCACTTACTATCTAATATATATTTACCCTCTTGTGAGTAAACAATATAAGTGTAAATCTATTACAAATGTTATTTGAGGTATTTTTGTGCTTTCAGGTAAATTAACAACACGTACGATGCTTAAAAAATTATATAAAGTGCGATATATGATTGAATCGCAATCTTTTCACAGACAACCCCCTCATCTGCGACTGCCAGTTGCGCTGGTTCCGCGACTGGATCAAGAACCTCAAGGACAAGGATGACGAGATGATGCAGAAGAAGAGGACGTTGTGCACGATGATGCCGGAGCACCAGGAGTACTACGTGCAGAACCTGCCTCTGGACAAGATGAACTGCGTCAGCAAAGGACTGATACGCGGCAGAGCGTCAGCAGCAGTGGCCACTTGTATGCTGCCCTACGTGCTGACGACCGTTGTGACGTGCTCAGTCAGACCGTGGACACTTCTCTAAGAGGTCAAAGTTCAACGAAAGTGCGCTGTGTCCATCCGGAGACATCGGTTTATTCCTAGAACCATAGACAAATAGAATGAAATATAGACATCCGTGTTGTGGTTAGCACTAGTTCTGGCGTCCACGGCTAGGAGCGCGGTATTAAGGCGCACGAGCTATGCAACTACACGGCACTCCAAGTGGTGGACGCCAGAACTAATGCTAGCCGCAGTATGGCTGTTCTATATGTCATTCTATTTGTCTATTCTAGTACGAATGGTTTTGCACGGTTAGATGAGATTAAATTCACAGGCATCGTTATATAGTAAGAAGCATAATCGATAAGTACCACTAATCCAAGGTTGTGTAACCCCTTTACACTTTTAGTTTAGTTTCCTTGGAGGATGATATTATTTTAATTTTTTTTTAATGATAATTAACTCTTCAGCAGCCGTTTGAAACTATCCAAGATGGCCGCTTCAACGACTCTTACATCTGCGTTCCTTTTAAACGCTGATTACTCTTGTCAAAGGAGAATGATTCAGTTTATAAGCGATAAATTATTTGATGCTATCCATCCTTTACGTGTTAAATTATTTTAATGTTTTGTTTCTCATTGGTAAATTTAAATTTGTTAGTATCCAGATTGAGAAGAAGGAATTGGATTAAGCAAACTTTACCATAAAGCCTTTATTATTATCATTTTTTACGCCCCTTGCGATCTTTTTCCGGATAGCCACAGCGCAGTCTTCGGTGGAAGTGAGACTTTGAACAGTTTGAAACGACTCGGGAACGAATTTTGACAAATCAAAATGTTCTGTCTTTCCGGTATATTTAGTCTTGGAGGAATAGTTATTTTAATTCTAAACTGTCACAAAAGGTGATGGACAAGATAATTTAATTATAATCCTTACATTAGGCTATTAAGTGTTGAAACAATTGCAAATTTGCAGATGTGTGATTTTAAAATTTAAATATTGTGTCATATCGATTAACAATGTTAACATTGAGGTTATAAGTAATTGTTGCTTATATTATTTGGAATGAGCATTGTCTAGTTTATATTTGAGGTTCGCTAGTGCTCTTTTAATATATCACATTATCTTTACCTGTATGTACAATAAATTTCCAATTAAATGTTTAGCAATGATAATTTAATGTTATATTGGTTTAGCCTAAACCGAAGAAAAAAATATCAACAAATAAAGTTGTAACAAAATACGACCTAACAATGTAAACTATTAAGTAACAATTTACTATGGCAAATTAAGTTTTTATTTAATATGATATAACTATTTAAAAATATATAAGTTTTAATTATCGATTAGTCTAGATTATTGGCAAATTTAATATATTTTTATTAGATAAATTTTATACTTAAAAATTTAAATACACTATACACCCTTCCAGAATCGTTTCAAAATTCCGAAATTGTTTTGAATAATTAGCGATTTAGGTACATGTATTTAGAAGACAAAAAATTATTTTCCTAACATTACAAACTCATTCCAAACAAAACAGCTAAGGTGGTTTGTAAAATTTTTACACCACACTTCCAAAATTGTTAACACAACATTCCATGGCAAAAAGTTGATTTATCTTAGAAACTAAGTTTGTTAAACCTCGTAAGTTTCGTTAAGTTAGTAGTTTAGTGCTATGTTTTGTACATAATGGACACGACCAGAGAATCATGTTCATACTATAAGTGTTCTACTAGCTTATGTGTAATTTCTGCTTAGAATAGATTCCCATAATTTCTTGTGCTAGTGTTCTTTTTCCCATCTAGCTTTGACAGATTTTGACTTGCGAAATCTTCGACGTTTCAAGCGATGTAAATATTGTCGAGGCTCGAAACGAATTTTTCGCTTACGTTACGTAGTTTATGTATAAAAATATGTAAATGTATTTTTTTAATAACGTAATTTAGGCCGCCGTGGCGGAAACGAACCATTCACACACATATCGAAGCCCGGGTGTTGAGATGCCTCTAAGGCCACACTACAGCCCGGGGTGACATTTTATACATCTGTTGAATTAAAATTGTTAAGGGTTTATGTATACATATCAGTGGCAACTACACATATCTCGATACATATCGTCTTTGGTGTATAATTCTAAGTGTGCGTGCGCGTTTGAATCTATCGTGTCTTACCAATTAACTGTTTCACATCTCGGTTGCATTTAAGTGATAACTGAACTATGTATGTGATGTGGTTGAAAGAATAAATTATTATTGAAAGTTCTGAATTGTGTTTGAATTCCTTCGTTTTCTATTTGTAGACATATTGAGCTGTCGTTTGACATTTAAGTTTGAAATTGGATCAAGATGAGAATTGAGGCAAGCTGATCTAGTGGTTTAAGCTAAGGACTTCGGTCCCAGAGGCTCCAGGTTCGAATCCCGCCAATCACCAATTGATTTTATCCATGTTGCCGCAACCTATATGCCCGGCCTGAAGTAACGTGAGAAACAATTCCAAGCTAGGGAGCCTAACGTAATAGTAGGTTTCTATGTGAGGTGGGAGATGAAAGATGTAATGGGATAAACAAATCTATACTTGTCTGGGTAGCGTATTGTGCTCGCCTTAAAATCTGAAGGCCGCTGGTTTGAATCCATGCGAGATCGTTTCCAACCCAGATGCAATTTGTCATTTGGGCTATGATAATGATGATCTAACTAAAAGGTCTACTTAAGGAAGTAACAAGACCAGGGTTTGGACCTTTCCCTTTCAAAACGTAAAAATTGCCACTGGCGTAAATACACACAAAATAGAAATAAAATTCAAGGTTTGTGTTAAGTAGAAGGAGGCTTTATGTTAGTATTTACACTAAACGCTACCTACGGTACGTGCGTAAAGTCATCATTTCATTATAGTAACTTTAAATAATTAAGTTATTAACTTTAATTGATATTATAAGGCATTACCTTAGCAATTAACTTTAATTAAGTTCTTCAGAGCTAGTAAAAATAACAGAGTAAAACTTATAAGTTTTTTTTTATAGATACAGTATTTTTTTAATATTATATATTTGAAACGCCCGTTCCAATTAGGCTAGCTTACGTTGAGTTTTGTATCTGGAAGATCGTTGACCAAAAGGTTTGTTTGTTTTATAGTTTCTAACATATAAAAATTCCCAGAACACATTACGTTAATTATGACATAGGTTACTGTGGTTTTACAGCTCAAACCCTCTTGGAAAAGGCGATATTTTATGTACCTTTCACATATGGAGCAGTAACCAAGCTTTCAACTCGTTAAACGTTATAGGTTTGTGTGTTAAGGTAATGTTTAAGTGGAATTACGTACTTTTCCATAACAGTTCTAAGAGGCAATGATACAGTATTTGACACTCTAACAGAAGTGTGTCAACGACAAATCTAGCTTTTATATCCACTATGAGCATTTATACTCATACTCACTAAGCGCATTCTTTTGTCTTAGTTTCCTCCCTTCTTACATCATATGACTGTTAAATTACCATATTGTAAATAAATTACTTTTGTAAAATCTTTACAACTTATCCCACTCAATATGGGTTATTTAATAAAAAAGAGGTTCGAAAAAATCTACTTTGGATTTGGGTAGTAGCAATAGACTTGTTCAGTTGTTTGATAGTTTTAATGCTAAAATTCTCAAGTTTTATTAGAAACTTAGTATAACTCGATATGAGCACTGTTAGTGACCCGGTATGAATGTAAGCGAAAGTTGACCTCTTCCCAGGTATTTGTCAGTACTTCAGGGGGTGTTGCACCAACAATCAACAAGCTTATAGCTTATAGGCTCATGCAACTATTCTCTGTCGGAGGTGATTCAGATCCCAAATCTGCACCGAGTAGACATCATTCTTTACTGCCCCCAAAGGAAAAAGTCCAGTCATATCTGGGCTCCTAGGAGGCCATTGGATGGACCCTAAAATACTAACACTAATACCCTGCCATGTCCACCGATCGTCGAAAAGATTATCTAACGCTTATCGCACACGTAAACTGTATTGTGGTGGCACTACATCCTGTTAAAAATATACAGGGCCATTCTGCCCCTCAATATCATACAACTATGGAAAACTGTCCTCCTCTAACATGTCACAATAAATGTCACCGTTTCTGAAATGTCACAATAAATATCCTTTGAAGTACCAAAACCTGGGAAGAGGTCAAATTTCTCTTGGGCTTATGCCGGGCCACTAATGGTGCTCATATCGAGTTATACCAAGTTTCTAATAGAACTTGAGAATTTTAGCTTTAAATACATACAGTGTGTAAATTAAGTATAAAAACAAATCTCAATTTTTTAAACCGAAATAGATAGAAATGTTGTTTGTTGCATTTATTTTTAACAAAGGTTCCACAATTTTTATCATGAAAAATTGTTTAACCCCTTAACAGGGTAGGGGTTAGGGAGTGACTTATTTTTTCAAATAGCAACCCCTATTATGAGTGACCCCTAATTTTGAAGGGTTTGTAAAAAAACACAATGACATGAACCCGAGGTGGATATCTCACCCCTAGCCAAAATGGCGAGTATTCCAAAATGGGTGTTTTTTTTTCACATTAATCATATTTTGGAATACCCGCCATTTAGGCTAGCGGTGAAATATCTACCTCGAGTTTGCGTTATTGTATTTCGTTTGACAAACCCTTCAAAATGAGGGGTCACTCAATAGGGGTTGCTATTAAAAAAAATTATTAAACCCCTTCCCCCTACCTTGTTAGGGGGGTTAAACAATTTTATTGAAGTAAAACATTGCGGAACACTTCTTAACAATCAATGCTACAAACAGAATATTTCTATCTATATCGGTTTAAAAAATACAGACTTGTTTCAATACTTAATTTACACACTGTATATAAAACATGGTCTCTTATTTGGCATTTCCCTTTAAAATTTTTCAGTTATTTTGTGGACACCCTGTTTTAAACCATCCCGATACTTTTCAACGAATGTATGTACATTTTAAAGTGTTCATCAAGAGCTCCATGTATGAGCATCACAAATTTATCCTTCATTTCCGACCAAGGGTTTTATAGCCTTTACCTTTGTTCGTTTACTGCCCGTTGCTAAGATACTAAGAATCCTATCCTGCTTTGCCACAGCAAAACGTACATTGCACGAGTATATTATTGTAGGGTAACTTTGAAAATCACTCAACTTTTTTTCAAATTTATCTTTTTAATCTTTTTTATTTAATTGACTTCATTTTGTAACATGTAGTATAGCGCTTAACTGTACGTAGATATCTCAAGATCTCGTAAATGAAGTATTTTTACTCTAGTATTTTACACATTAAGTTTATCTATCACAAATCTTGGGGAAAAGGTTTTCTAAAATTCAAAATACTTAAAGCTTATGGAATAAAATAAATATTGAATTAAATAATTACGAAAAACCATAACCACAATTCGTATACACAAAATAACTATAAATAAAGAATAAATAATCCATCATTTTCGTTTCAGGCAAATGCATCTTATAATGAAATGTAATATACGTCAATTCATGTATATTAAATATGAGTACTCATAAGGTTAACATGGGAAACTCCAGAGCCACTGAGGCGGAGCCCAGAGGTCGGAGGGTAAAACCCTTTCTTAGTGAGCGTCTACTACCCAAAAGGAAGATGCCTGCCAAGTTTCAGGTTCCTAGGTCTTATGGTTTCTGAGATTTCGTGATGAGTGAGTCAGTGGTATTTGAGCATTATATATATAGAGATTAACATCTTTACACTTACGTAATCCCAAACAGGGAATTAAGACAGCCTGTTAATTTTTTTGTTTCATTTCACAGCTAAATTCCAGATATATATTATAAATATAAAGTATTGTATCCTTAAAATATAACTGAGGGTAAAGGTTTAAAAACCTCTGGGGTAGGTTGGTTGCTCCTTTGGCTTTATAGGATCATAAATCCAGAACTGATCACGCACAGGCTTCGGCAAACTGACCTCAAAATATTTGGAGGTTAACCACGACAAAAGCCAATTCCAGATATATTTTCCAAAATAAAAATATTACTTGTCAAATTCAAAGGGGATAGAGAATTTGTATTTTCCATTCGTGCGGGCCTCACTGTGTGCGTAATGTCATGTAATTGAATATGTAAACCATAAATCTCTATGGTGTACTATAAAGAGATCCATGGTTTAGGCCGTTAACGAACTAAACCAATAATTATGTGCAACACTTGGGAGCGAACCCATGACGTCATTGTCTGTTGCCATGGATACGTAGCTCATCGCACTACTAGGTCACTTTTTAAAACGTTTTTATTAGCTCGGTTTCTTGTCCGGTACAAATTTTGCAATCAATTTTATAGTAACTTCCCGATGAGCTAGAGACTTGAAACTTGAAATATAGCTCATAAATGGAAGACAATGCAATATTATATCATTTAATTTTCATATTTCCCTTGGGCTACGCCCCCATGGGCTTGTTTTTATTAACTCGCTTTCTTGCAAATTTTGATACTTTCCGATGAGCTAGAGACTTGAAATTTGAAACATAGCTCACAAATGGATGACAATGCAATATTATATAATTTAACTTTCATATTTCTCTTGGGCTACGCCCCATGGGCTTTATTTCATTAGCTCGCTTTCCTACAAATTTTGATGTCAATTTTAAACGAAGTTCCCGATGAGCTAGAGACTTGAAATTTGAAACATAGCTCACAAATGGATGACAATTCAATATTATATCATTTAATTTTAATATTTCCCTTGGGCTACGCCCCATCGGCTTCCAAATTTTCCTTGTTTACATTTTGAAAGAATGTAAATACTGTATATCAATTAATTTAAGTCAGCTGTAAATACTTAAATTTGACAGTTCGAAGAGCAAAGGTTAAGTGGTACAGGTTATGCTCCCAAGAGATTATATATACAAACAAACATTTCAAAATATTCTATAAAGTAAACAATAAATTTAATAGATTGATAATTTTATAGTTAGTAGGTAGGCCATACATTCAATATAATACATAATTATATGAAAAGAAACTCAAATAAACCTTAGATTTCCCACATGCCTCTGTCTTAATCTGATATAGATGCTTGAAATAGATTTAACATCCACAAACATTCAAAACTAAAAAGTAGAAAATAATTTATGAATAAAAAGCTTTTTTTAAAAAACAAAACGTTTTTAAACGCACTAAAAAGTAGAAAATAATTTATAAATATGTGGAGAGTATAAATACTTGTAAAATTTAAAACGAAAAACGTGGGGTGCATGCAATAGATAATTTTATTTACCATCGATATATTTAATCGATTTTGCTCCATAAATACTCCTTAATCCCTTTGATGGCAGTTTTAAAAAAGTAAAACGATGTAAAATAACCCTAAATTACACCATAAACGAAACGCTTATGAATTCATAATATTGAAAGATTTTAAAGTGTATACTAGAAGACATAACTATGTGAAATGCTTTAAGCTTGAACCGTTATTAGGGCAGGCAATTACAGGAGAAATCCAATAAACTCAATGAAAGATGCGTTTAGTTGCCTAGTGTAGCCACGAAGCTTTTAAATGTTGTGTGGTTGTTATTTAAATTGCTTTCGAAAATATATTTAAAGAGATTAGGCTATTAAATAGTGACATCAATAAATAATAACATAGTTAGGAATGTACGAGTATATTTTCCTGTCAGGGATCTACAAATTAAATATAATTGTTACGGTTTGATTAAATCGTATAGTTAAATGAACTACATTTTAAATACAGGATAACACTTTAACAGTTTCATTTTTTTATTTTTAGAGTGTTCATTATTTCAGATTGTAGTGTTACGTGTGAAAATCGTCGTTTTATTTTTTTTACTCTGATAAAGTATCAGTATAGACTACAGTGCAGGTATCTTATTGTACTTCTGAACTTTTCAAATTTCCAATAATATTAACGGCACCTGGTAATATTAAAGAAATACAGATGTTTCTTGAAGAAGTTTTTACATTCGATTTATTGACTAGAAAATTGTCCTATTGTAAACACTGAATATTTTTTATTTACGTTTTACACTTAAAAATAAATTTTACAGCAAAAATTTTTCATTTTAGTACTATCTAAAAATACCCCCGCCGCAGCAAACCTGCAGACTAAGCGAATTTCCATTTCCCTGAATGGATTTACACTAAAATGTCTCCTTAAAAATATCACATTTATTCCCTATTTAAATAGAATCAGTTTAAAACATACTTAGGTTTGCTGCAACAGGGAGGGTAAAAGTGTGTTTTATGTAAAATGTTAATAGTTAGAAAGAAATAAAAACATTTTCCAAATTTGGGCAAAATATGTTTATAAACAAGCAAACTACAACAGTTTACTTATTCTCCATAAGAATAACATGGGAATTTTAAATTTACAATTTTTTGGAATTTTCTCCGTAACCATTAGGCGCATTATAACGCTTCAATATACTAAATTATTTGTTTTTTTAAGCTCTACAAAATAGTTTCGAAAGAAATTGCGAAATGTTATGTTTATTGGGTCAAAAATGGGAAAACCCCATTTTTACCCCATAAAAGCCCCCATAAACCCCCGTTCCCATGGTCCGATCATGCTGGTTCGCGAACTCGTTCGAATAGACGTATGTTTACACGTTTGTACCAAATTTCATCAAAATCGGATCATTTTTGCTCGAGTTATCGCGCTAACGGACACATACAGGGTGTCTCACGAGAGGTGTCTCAAATTGATTACGGGAAAACGGCTTAACGTACAAGGATGAAATAAAATTATTTCCCGCTAAATTGGCCCCAAGGAATAACGTAAAAATATTTTTAACTTTTTCCCAATACAGGGTGTGCCAAAAACTGAGGGTCACTAGTTCGAATCTCGGAATTTTCAAATGTAAACATGTGTCATGTTGTACATCATTTTAAAGGTATTAGATAGACAAACATTTTGGCGAAAACAGAAATAAGTTATCTTTTTCCGTTTCAAAATGGCGGCAGTTTTTTTGGAAAAAATCTATATTTTTTTAATACTCTGTGTTTCCTATACCAATGCATTTATCCCTTCTCCGGTTGAATTTTCTTACTCGTTATGAAATTAGCTTTAATTTGATATGCTACAAGTAACGGTTTTTTGAAATTATACAAATTCCAAAACAATTTATTTTTAAAAATTTGCAAATGTTCATTTTTCAAAAATTTCTAATTGCAACATATGTCAAGTTGCACATCATTTTATAGGGTTTTTAATTCCTAACAACTTTGTAATTTACACTTACTTCGTATCTCTTTTAGTTTTTGCGTAAATAACAAAAAACCTAATTTTCCTATATCAAATGCATGTTATTTGGGTTTAACACTAAAGGCCCAATTTGATGAAGTGTTAAACCACGTCAAACCCAAATTACATGCATTTGATATAGGAAAATAAGGTTTTTTGTTATTTACGCAAAAACTAAGAGAGATACGAAGTAAGTGTAGATTACAAAGTTGTTAGGAATCCAAAAACCTATAAAATGATGTGCCACTTGACATATGTTGCTATTTAAAATTTTTGAAAAATGAGCATTTGCAAATTTTTAAAAATAGATTTTTTTGGAATTTTTATAATTTAAAAAAAACCGTTACTTGTAGCATATCAAAGTAAAGCTAATTTCATAACGAGTAAGAAAATTCAACCGGAGAAGGGCTAAATGCATTGGTATAGGAAACACAGAGTATTAAAAAAATATAGATTTCTCCCAAAAAAACTGCCGCCATTTTGAAACAGAAAAAGATAACTTATTTCTGTTTTCGCCAAAATGTGTGTCTATCAAATACCTTTAAAATGATGTATAACATGACATATGTTTACATTTTAAAATTCCGAGATTCGAACTAGTGACCCTCAGTTTTTGGCACACCCTGTATTTGGAAAAAGTTAAAAATATTTTTACGTTATTCCTTGGGGTCGAATTAGTGGGAAATAATTTTATTTCATCCTTGTATGTTAAGCCGTTTTCCCATAATCAATTTGAGACACCTCTCGTGAGACACCCTGTATATATATATAAGAATTTGAACGGATGGTGTTTTTGACCTCTAGGGACCTCAAAACGAAAAAAAAAATTGGTCCCGGGTCCAGGTCTTACCGTGAGTACTACGGTAATAGCTTATTCCCTATATGGGAAATTCGCTAAAACATGAACTAACTATGAGATCTTCAATATGTTTTTAAATGGAAAAAGGTTGAAATATAGATAAAGATTTAAATTGGCATGGTCAGAGGCATATCTCTCTGAACCGTTTTATAAGGAGATTAAAGTGGCCAACTGAGCTTCTAAGTAAACAATGTGTTAATAAAATATAAATGGTACACATCAAATTACTGAAGATAACAGAGTTAACTGCTTTTAACTGGATCCTTTGTTTTTTATAAATCTTTTTAAACAATTTGTTTGATTTGTGTAGTCCACCGAAAGTATGAGAATGTTGTTGCTGAGACAACGAACAGTAAAAGAACGGTAAAATCGTCCTTGTAAGAAAATCAGACTATGAAGTCTTGAATTGGAAATAAAAGAAAGATCTGGCATTGTTAAACCTAGATATTTTAACGTTTTTAAACCGATCAATACTAGGTATGTTTGCACATGTTACGGCAAGATTCGTTTCAGTGTAAAAACATATTGTTAATATAACTTTAATTTAATCTGTCTGTAGGCTATATCTTATATAGCTGTTAACCCACGGGCTTCACCCGTTTGACTTCATAAGTATTAATAAAACTATTGATTGGTTAGGTTAAGCTGAAATAAACAAAACAGAATACAGTAATACAATCAAATAATTACACCTGATTACAATAAGGTAATAAATTGAAAGAATAACAAACAAACAACTACAGTTGAGGAATTTTTAACATTATTTATATGGAAAATTCCCTTTAGAAAGGAAATACAACCTTAAATGGCAATTAATGAAATGATGGATAGTTTTGCACAAGGTTTCTCGTCATGACGAACATCTTAAGTATATGGTTTATGGAGGTGTGACTTGTAGTTTTCTCAAAGTCTATAGGTACTTTGGGCTTTATATATGGATAACTAGCAGAGTACCCGTCCTTCGTACGGGGTTGGCATATAAGTATAAAATGCTTATTGCAGTTATATTCAATCTTTGCGTTTGCAATGTGGGAAGACACGGTTTGAGAAAATTTGCTTCGTCAAATTTACGGAATGCTATAGTATTACACATCTACCATAGCCATTATGTTCTACCACTTCACCTACACAATAGAGAAAGATAGATTATTAAAAATCCGCAAAATATCACAAAATATTCGTTAAATTAAATAAATAAACACAACTGTAAACAATCCTACTTTTACAGTTTTCATCACGTATCACAGTTTTTTGTTGATGCTTAGTTCCTATTAGCTGTTTTCATAAATAATGAAAAAAATAATAATGCTGCACCCTGTTGGTAAATTTTATAACTTTTTAATGCTTTTGCATATCATAGAACCAACTCTTTTAGTTGAAACAGCTGGCTAAATTCTTTAATTCCCTTTAAATATGAATACTCATAAGGTTAACATGGAGAACTGCACAGCCACTGGGGCGGAGCCCGAAAGGATTTTTGAAATAAAAATATGAATATATGTTAATCGGGAATGTGAGCTATCATCATGCCAAATTTCAGCCCAATCCGACCAGTATCTTTCGCGTTTACTTGTCACAAACATACATACATCCATACATCCAAACTTTCTCATTTATAATATTAGTAGGATGAATACAAAACAAATATAATACACTCTGATGTTGGCACCGAATCACTGGGATACCAAATTATTACACAATGATAAAAGATTATTTTTAAGATAACAATCCGAGCTAACAAAAATACACTCTCATTAAAACGGGCGAGCTTTGCGTTTTTGTACTTGAAGAAAAGCTTTAACACTTACTTTTTCTTGTGGATAGCTCAAAATCATTTGAAGAGGTCAGTTAGCGAAGCCCTGATAACTGTTGCGTGACCGAGGTTTAATTTATGAAGTTAAAACACGTAAGGCTGCCGACCCTTTGTGGGTGAAACCTATGAAACATTGCTGAATAACATTTCTTTTGGGTAAGATCCAACAGTTTACCCCAAATATGTTTCATATCTATATCTATATATATATATATATATATATATATATATATATATATATATATATATATATACAGTAAAATCGCGTTTCTTATTGCAACAGATTCATCGGTCAAAAATACCTTGAGTCAATCCACAGCCAGAGGTGTGTGTTAGAGGTGGCTGTGGTCAATCGAATAATTAATTTAATCATTTGGAAAATGTATTAAGACAAAAATATGAAAAATACATGCTCCGATCTCTTCTACAAACAACCTACGTTCTTGATCAAATCATTTAGATTTTTCTGTACAAGGCGTGCTTATATTTTGAAAATACGATTTGAACAAGAAAACGCATTGTTATTCAAACTACGCTGGAATTAAATAAAAGATCATTAAAAAATCATGTTTATTCGTGGACTACATGTAAAACTGTTATCTTACAATTACTTTATTTAACTGTAACTGATAATAATTTTCTTAAAATGAAATACACGGCTTACATTGGCTTAAACAAATTAAAACTATGTTTTAAACAGAGTTTTAAACACAGACAAACACAAGAAAATTGTAAAGTAATTTCAAAAAATATATCACCATTACTGTACATTAATTAAATTATTTTGTAAAATAGTATTACATTAAACCTGTATGAACTATATTAGGGTTAGGTACAACCATACGGAAATAATAGTTTAATGTTTTATCTTTGGATTTTTTCAGCAAAGATTAGTGCCACAAACTGAGATCTCCTTCGCTCCTTTTCGCCGGTAAGTGCACCCATAACTTAGCTTTAACCATGCAATTATGGTGTTAACGGGGTCTATGGAGTTTACGGTCACTTTTATGAACCACGCTTTAGCCGTTTTATTTGATAGGGTCGTGGATAAATAGGTTGTAAAAAAATTAAAAAGGAAGAACTGGTGAATATTTATACCATATAGCCAAATCAAATATTGATTATTCTTAATCAATTTTGAGTATTTGTACTCCTTAAAATTACCCTGCATAATACTTAATCGTAGCCTTTATATAAAGATACAAAAACTTGATACCTTTAGTAAAATTTTGCTTTTAAAATTGGTCACCTATTTTTCAGTGAAAATATCTAATCTCAAATTACACTACTTTAATTCAAATTTAAAAATGTAAAGCCTAATTGAACACTCGTATATACAGTATAACATTTTGCAATTTATATTAAGACAAATTGGTTTCGTTTTTGTGATTAAAAGGTTACCAAAAAATATAATGTTATTACTGTCTTTTAACTACTATTATAATTTGACATAAAACTAAGCAAGATCATAAACTTTACTCTTAAAACATCATTCAAGCTATTGGCAAGCACAAACATTGATGAGAGCTGAACAAAAGATTTCCTTCAGAAATATATTTGCTAAAAGGTGCAATCGATCTTAAATAAAACGGCGTATTTATGCGCGGATGAAGACAAAATTACCTTATTTATGCGTTTGTCGTTAAGTTGGGATTTTATGTTAAAATCACGACCACTTTATTCATTACCTAATTCTATTCCAATCGTGTATTACGTTGTACATTTTAAAGTAAATTTTACAGCAAATACTTTTCACTTTGGTAGTATATGAAAGCTTAAATGGAAAAGGGTTGAAATTTATATCAAGATTTAAATCGGCATGGCAAATTCCAATCCTTATATCCCTCTTAACCGTTTTATAAGGAGATTAAAGTGGCCAACTGAACTTCTAAGTAAAGAATGTTTTAATAAAATACAAATGGTGCACATCAAATTACTGAACATAACAGAGTAAACTGATTTTAACTGGATCCTTTGTTTTTATAAATCTTTGTAGACAATTCGTTCGATTTGTGTAGTCCACCGAAGGTATGAGAATGTTGTTGCTGAGACAACGAACAGTAAAAGAACGGTAAAATCGTCCTTGTGAGAAAATGAGACAACGAAGTCTTGAATTGGAAATAAAAGAAAGATCTGGCATGTCTTGGATGGGTAAACCTAGATATTTTACAGTTTTCAAACCGATCAATATTAGGTATGTATACACATGTTCTGGAAATATTCGCTTCAGTGTAAAAACATAATGTTAACCTTTAAATTTTAATAACCTTTAATTTAATCTGTCTGTAGGCTATAGTGTTTAATTGGGCATTATCTATAACTAGCTGTTACCCTGTTTGACTTCATCAATATTAATAAAACTATTGATTGGTTAAGTTAAGCTGAAATAAACAAAACAGAATACAGCAATACAATCAAATAATCACACCTGATTTAAATGGGGTAATAAACTAAAAGAATAATAAGTACAGCTGAGGTATTGTTTAACATTAGGTATAAGGAAAGTTCCCTTTAGAAAGGAATTACGACCTTAAAGGGCAATTTATGAAATAATGGATAGTTTTGCGCAAGGAACATTTTAAGTATATCGTTTATGGGGATGTGACTTGTAGTTTTCTCAAAAGTCTATGGGTACTTTGGGATTTATATAAGGATAATAAATACAATACAAAAATAATACACTCTGATGTTGGCACCGAATCACTAGGATACCAAATTATTACACAATGGTAAAAGATAATTTGTAAGATAACAATCTGAGCTAACAAAAATACCATCTCATTTAACCGGGCGAGCTTTGCGTTTTTGTACTTGAAGAAAAGCTTTAACACTTTTCTTGTGGATAGCTCAAAATCATTTGAAGAGGTCAGTTAGAAAAGCCCTGATAACTGTTGCGTGACCTAGGTTTAATTTATGAAGTTAAAACACGTAAGGCTGCTGACCCGTTGGGGGCAAAACTATGAAACATTGCTGAATAACATTTCTTCTGGGGGAGACCCAACCATTTACCCCAAATATATTTAATATCCATATAAATATACAGTGAAATCGCGTTTCTTATTGCAAAAGATTCATCGGTCAAAAATGCCTTGAGTCAATTTCATAATTAATTTATTAATTAATCATTTGGAAAATGTATTAAGACAAAAATATGATAAATACATGCTCCGACCTCTTCTACAAACAATAAGACCGTACTTAACAATCTTAGTTCTTGATCAAATTATGTATATTTTTCTGTACAAGGCGTGCTTCTATTTTGAAAAATACGATTTGAACAAGAAAACGCATTGTTATTCAAACTACGCTGGAATTAAATAAGAGATAATATTTATTCGTGGACTACATGTAAAACTGTTATCTGGCAGTTACTTTATTTAACTATAACTGAGAATAATTTTCTTAAAAAGAAAAACACTGCTTACATTGGCTTAACAATTTAACAACAATATTTTAAACAGTTCTAAACAAAGACAAACACAAGAAAATGTAAAAGTCATTTCAAAAAAGAATATATTACCATTACTGTACATTAAGTTAATTATAATTTGTAAAATACAACATTAAACCTGTTTGAACTACATTAGGGTTAAGAACAACTATACGGAAATAATAGTTTGGTTCTAAACACAGACAAACACAAGAAAATGTAAAAGTCATTTCAAAAAAAGAATATATTACCATTAATGTACATGAAAGAAATTGTTTGTAAAATAGTATTAAATTAAACCCTATGAACTAAGTTATATTTGGGTTAGGTACAACTATACGTAAAAACAATTTTGGTGTTTTATCTTTCGATTTTCAGCAAAGATTAGTGCCACAAACTGAGATCTCCTTCGCTCCTTTTCGCCGGTAAGTGCACCTTTATGGGGCATAACTTAGCTCTAACCATGCAATTATGGTGTTAACGGGGTCTATGGCGTTTACGGTCACTTTTATGAACCACGCTTTAGCCGTTTTATTTGATAGGGTTCGTGGATAAATAGGTTGTAAAAAATTAAAAAGGAAGAACTGGTGAATATTTATACTACATTGCCATACCAAATAAAGAGTATTTCTAAACAGTTTTTAATACTTGTACTCCTTACAATTATACTGTATAGTAATTAATCGTAGCCTTTGGCAAAAACAAAACAAAAATACGTTAAAAAAATGATACAGTAAAAATTATTTTTTAAAATTCGTTTTTGTTTTGTAAACATTTGTAATCTCAAATTACAATAATTATATTCAAATTTAAAGCTTAATTGAACACTCGTATATATATAATTTTGCAATAGATGTTAAGACTAAAATGGCAAATGGGTTTCATTTTAGAGATTTAAAGGTTACCAAGAAATATTATGTTATTACTGTTTAATCATTAGACATATTTTAACCAAGCAAGATCATACATTATTTAAGTTATTGGCGAGCACAAACATTGTTGTGGGCTGAACAAAAGATTTCCTTCAGAAATATATTTGCTAAAAGGTGAAATCCATCTTAAATAGTAAGAGTTTTTTATGCACGGTTGAAGACAAAATTACCTTATTTATGCGTTCGCAGTTTGGGATTTTATGTTAAAATCGCGACCACTTTATTTATTACTTAAGCAATAGATTATGTTATAAGTTTTTACAAACATGCTCAGATTCTTTTATCGCCTCCATTCGCCCTCATAAGTTCCAAAATTGTGCATGAAGAAACATATGACAGTAGTTAAAATATAAAGCTGGTAAACTACCGCGGAGGTCAACTTGGGATTTGAACCTTTAACATTGTAAATAATAAATGCGTCGTGCCGACTTCAAGAGCTTATCAAATATGGTTTTTACCCTCAAGCTGTACATATTATGTGGAGAAATATTTTTCGTTAAAATCGATTGAGTTTTGGTTGAAATTTATCGGTCCTCCTAAACCGCCAAAAAATTATTGTCGAGCTGATGTCGGATTGTGTGTGTGTGTGTGTGTATGTGTACAGAGCTACAAAACTACACCTGTGGTCCGGTGTTGATGGCATGTGGTATGTAGGCAGGAATCAATGTTATCTTCAGGTTTTTTTTTGCGTTTTTGAAAATTTAAACTTTTAATGCATTTTCTCACAAAAATCCATAAAATAACGGAAAAATCTAACTTTTGAAAAAAAAATTCTCGAACGATTTAGATTAAAATGTAAATGTCACAGTCCTTTAAAAAAATGTACAACTCAATTGCTGTATGGTTCAATATTATGGTTCAAAAGTGATTGCAACTCTTGTGGGTTTCCCTATAAAATATGATAGTTACTCCCCACCCATGATAAGGGTTGCTGATAACCATTGGGAGAAAGTATAGTCAGTTTGCTGATAACGTTAATCAATGGGCCTTAAAAAAAATTGTCCTGGTAAATGAAAAATCAAAATATTTAACAAGACATATTATATATTTTTTTTGTCAATTTTAAGCTGCGTAATAATCTTAGTGCCATGGTTTATAAAAGTAATATAAGGTCAAGGTGAATCATGCTCAATAAATTTTTGGAGATTGACTGTGTAAAGTCAATAATGTTTAATCTAAGAGTTATTGTAGAATATTCTCAACTAAAATATTCCAGTTGAATAATCCTAATCCCATTTACTTCTATGAACCGACAAAACTGTTTTTAGTTTACTTTACGGATCAGAGCAACATTGTTTTACTTGAATTATATGATGTGTTCGTCTAGAACTCTTAAAAAGGGGTAAATTCTTAAGGCGGTCAATCCGCCCTGTAAAGGCACGCAAATAAACAATGATAACTCTTTCTGCTGGTTACGTTAACTTTTACTGTCCTTTCACTGTACTTTCCCCCTCAGAATACATTTCCTAAGGCCCTTACACTGCAATATATTGAACTTGTAAACTCGTCAAACTAGTGGCCACCTAATGGGGGTTTACGCTAAATAGTTTTGTTCTGCCTTTATTATTAATTATAATAGTATAGATGTTCTTGTTTTCGCTGAACATTTTCCTAAGGAAATCTGTTTGTAAATTCCTTACATGGTAGTATTTCTTAACTTGTTAAAGGCCACTTGATGGGTTTACCAAATAGTTTTTGTCTACTCGCAAAATATTGTATTTAGAGATTTGGACAACACAAATCAATAATTACAATGGTAAACATTTTTTATTTTATTAAAAATACATCATACCAACCCAAGGTACTTATTATAAAAACCTGCCTGTTTTAAGGTACGGCAATTACAAATTTAACTTCCATTTACAACCACCCGTTTTATAGCCCTTACTTTTATTTGTACTATTTGTTCAGACCTCTTTGCTAAGTATGTGTGCGAAGAGGAATGATTCTTCGGCACCAAACTGTTATAAAGCAATGCACAGCAATGCACTTGTTATAAGGCAAAACGGAAGATTTTTACGCAATAACAGAAGCAAGTCAGCGTGGTTACAAGTCCGTGATATGTTTTATTTGCCTGATTAGAGGTTTATGATAGTTAAAGTAACGTGTATGGTTATAGTACTCGCCTGGTACCTTAGGTAGCTACAGTTTGATCAAGAGAACATTCAGCTGCTGATTGGAAAGCTGTCCTTGTTCTTTGCTTTTTAAATAATTCTTTACCAATCAGCTGATCCTATCCAGTAACAGTGCAACACAATGAATCCAACTACGGTGAGCACTACTTCGTCTAAAAAACGCCGCACGATTTCGCGAGTATCGTTCGTTACTCTATCGAATCACGACATCATCGTATTGATGCGATTGTAGTTTTCGTTTGTCGCAGATCTATCAGAGGCTTATTGTGATACGGGCGAAATGAGATCATTATAAAACTAAACTGACATAACCTAACCTAACTAACCAAACTTGCTGATAATGAATAACTCGAATGAAGGTTTAATACGGACAAAATGAGAGCATTCTATTATAAAACTAAACTGTGATAACCTAACCTAACTGACCAAACTTGCTGATAATGAATAAATCGAATGAAGGTTTACTAATCGAAAAATAGTTCTGTTCTTAAAATAAAATTATGAATGCCTAAAATTCTAACAAAAGATGTTGAGTTAAGAAGTAATCGTATTCTAAGCAAAATCTTTGACAAAAAGTTAGTGTCACCAGTGTGATTCAATCCGGTTACCTCTTGAACAACCGAGTACGCTATCCACTTCACCACGAACACCACAATAAACAGCTGCACTACGTATAGTTGCGGTAATGTGGTGTTCATTGTATCCATTCACCAATTAATCGATTAAATCGAACCCATTTGGTCCGAAACAATATCGATACCTAGTATTTCGATATTGAACCGATAGCACACGACGTTTTTGTACGAAAATTTGCTCACCCATCCCACACTCGGTAGAATACGTCCATTCCCTATAATTTAAATATATAAATTTAAATAATTTAAAACCTTAAACAAAATTTAATGCATCGAGCTGTATGTTCCAGGGTGGTTTATTGATTTTAGAACACTCGATAATCAGTTTCGCTGAAAAGTTAAATTAATTGTGATAACTAATCACAATTAAGTAACAGATGTTCAAGAATTGATACACGAAACTGTTAGAAGAGTCATTTAACACAGCCGAGGTTGCGTGAACGAGTTTGATTTATGAAGGTACAAACACGCCAAACTGATGAGGATAAAAACTATGAAACATTCGTAGCTGAAAGGTGAGATTAAAAGCCTTATAAACATAACTGTGTTAAAAACAGAATAGTGTGTGAAATAATCATTCAATAATTAGGCTAAAATCCCCGCCACAGCAAACCTGCCATCCAACCGAATTTCTATTTGCCTGAATAGATTTTTCGATTAAATCTATTTAAATAATATCAGGTTCAACAAGTACCTAGTTTTGCTGCCACAGGAAAGTTAATAAAGTGTGTTTTTTTTATATATTAATAGCTTAGTTTAATATGAATAAATTTGCCAAGTTTGATCAAAATATATCCATAAACAAGCCAACTACAACATTTCACAACATTCTCCATTATAACAAACAAATTTCAAAATTACAATTTTTTAAATTTCCGTAACTAATAACTGTAAAAAAACACTTTAATACAGAATTATTTTTGTTACCTCTTTAAAAAGGTAATGGCAGTATTGGGTTATTTTTAGTTGAGTTTTTTTTTATTATTATAAGAAGGTATAATTTATATGTATTAATAAAATTAAGTGTTCAGACCACTCCTAATGAATTTGCACCTATGGCGAAAATATTTGGATATATTTTTATTCGCAATAATGTTTCCATTTCACTTATTTAAAATTTATTCTTTCAGCATCAGTAAAGAAATAAAATCAATAACAAAATCTTATAGCACCGAATTGATCAATTATTAAGTGACACAAAATTTCCCCCCATCACAAAATATGTTGGTAACCTATGAATAAAATCATAAAATCCCAAAGTATTGTTCTCTATAACATTTATAACAAAAATTTCTTTACCAAAAACCCCGTTGATCCTTACAACCGTGATTATAATTCTTCTTCTCATTCATATTTTACTATGGGAAACCAAGATATACTTTTCATCAGCTTAGTGATTCTTTATGGATCATAATTTAGCTCTACTGTATCTATGCAATCTTAGTACAGCGTTAATGGGTACTCTGGGCTTTATGGTGATTTTTATGAAACACACTTAAGCTTAAGACCACGCCATGAATGTATGACTAAGCAATAAATAATTTGTTTGGATATGCTTATGCGTAAGCCGTATGTAAAACCATAGGAGTTATTTGAACTGTATTGTTTTTTCTATACAATATGTTAATGATAATTAAAAAATGAAATTAAAACATAAAATACACCTTTTTTACTAAGGCTTGGATTTGAAAAACCTGCTTATTTTGAAGTTCAAAACTCAATTGGAAATTTTTGTAAAGCAATTTTACTCAAATTTAAATTGTTATAAACATTTCTAATCTTGTCTTAAAATTGGTTTTGAGTGCAACAGAAAGGTTTTGAAAAATATTCAGCCTAATGGAAATTCTAATGTAAAAATTGTCATTTAAATTATTCTTTTTAAATAATATAATTTTTAAATTTCGTTTTTAAAATTTATACTAAATGTTTTTAATTACATTATTACTACTAACATTTGTATATAACAATGAAACCTACAAAAAATGTTCCTTAAACATTATTTCTTTAACCAAGGGTACAGAAGCACTTTTAATAGGTTAAATTAATACTCTCATGAGTTGATAAGTATCAGTAATAATGTATTATGATATTCTTTTGATTACCAATTTTGGTTTTACTAAAATACACTTGATAAAATATAACCAAAGGATTAAACACCATTATTCCATTAATAAATCTGATGATGATCATACTACCAAAATGTTTCATAAATACTGTATATAATTTTTTATTGTATTAAGGATTTAATTTATAACTCATTTCACTGAGTTTGAATACTATTACTGTATTGTTTTTAAACCCTTTATCCAATAGATTGTTCAATTATTATGAGACAAAATTATCTAAACTCCAATAAAAATTTACTATAAAAACCAGGCTAATTTTGTCTAAAATTTTACGATAGGTAATTTTTTAACTTAAATCAAAAGTATTTCACTAGAGATCCCATTGTGGAAGCCATTAAGGTAAGGTTCCGCCATTAGATACAAACTAGAGGTATTGCGTTCCTAATGTGCGGAACTAACAGCACTGGGTCTTGTTATAAATGGACCAATGGTCATTTAAATGGGAGTCTGCGAACTAATGTGTGTTTCCATACACTTCCATGATTTATATTCCAAATGTTCAATATGTGGCCATTTTGCGTCGCTGTCAACTAAATCCTTTACTCATTTTCAGTAATGTCCTTTTTGTCTAAAGGATATATTCTTAAGAAAGAGCGGGATTCTACAAATATATTTGGAACATAGGTTGGATAGTGAAGTAATAAGAAATTAGTAATTGTAAACCTCAAAAAGAACTCGATAGTTTTACATCAACAGCCTCAGTTTATCTATGAAGATAGTAAATGTATGGAAGAGTATGTTTCTTTTTCTTTTTGTGTCTATCTACGCCTTTAGAGTTTTAAATGTGTTGTAAGGGAACGGTCCACACCCTGGCCTTACCGTTGCTCTTGTTAAAAAGCATAATAGATAGCTAAATTTCAATAATGACTTTTGAGTCTGGTAACAAACCCTCCCTTGAAATAGGACCAGTGGCCTTCAGATTTGGAGGCAGCATTATACTGTATAGTAAAAAAACTAAACAAATTGTGGGGGAAATGGAAAACTAACTAGTAGAGTTTGGAAACAGTTATAATTCATACTATAAGGAAACTCCAATTATTAATTGTTTTATTTGCTAACATTAGAAAATCTCATTTTTGCTAAAAAATTTAATGTTAAATCAAAGCTTAAGTTAAAATGTTAGAAGTAAAAGCAGCACAGGTTTTTTTATAACCCAATAATTTGGTTCGTACTCTAAAGCGAGGGTGTATTTGAAAACTAAGATTTGGCTAGGAACTTCTCACAAGACCTTTTACTCAAATAAGTGGTAGATAGGTATCAGCTTTACGGTTTTCTCAAGATTTTCTGTTATGAACGTTATATGTTCTGACTATTCTTGTTATTCTACCTTACAATTACTAATCGTGCGCTCCAACAACTTATCCAGCTACTTATCAATTAATTGTATTTAATCATACAATATATCCCTATAAGGATATCAAGTGACGTGTGTAATTAGTGTACAGTTACAATAGTGGAGGGATAATATTACCAGTGATGAATTAGACATTGATTCGAAACGACAAATAGACTATGTATGTCTTAATTATAATATCTAATCGTAAACTTTATCAGGTAAAAATTATTTTACTGTGTAATACATTCGGGATCAAAAAATGAATAAGAGTGATAAATATATTTAACAAGTTTTATGTCATAATAAAATATTTAAATCAAATGATTCTTTCTTTACCAACGAATTAACGGCCAAATTTCCAGACGTTCTATTTCACGTCGGATGGAATATAAAATGGAAAGTGTGAACTTATAACACGAGTGTAAATATCATGCAATGAGTTGAATTGAAGCTTTTTCCACAAAATCTGATAATTAATATGAGTTTATTTTTAAAAACTGTTTGTGTGTAAAAGTTGCTTTTGCCCAAGATGTAAAAATAATATGTGTAATGAATTGAAATATTAATTTATAATGGAACCCATTAAACATTTATTACACATCAATAATCAATATACACTTATGCCTTTGTTAAGTCGATCACAAGGATAAATTAGAATATTTTCCAAAACAATACCGGTACCCAATGGTTTTGGTTAAGAAACCCCCACTGTTGCGAGCCTATGCATCTTTGTTGGTAAACAGATTTTTCTGTCTTGAGCCATTAATATCAAACTATGAACAATTTACAAACTCGTTCGAATCCTTATCTCAGTAGACTAGGTTATCTAGACAAATTTAAAATATGACTGATTTTGGCAAGTCAAAACTATGATGTATTCACAAATGACGATACCATTATTTATTTTGTCCCCAGCACCGAAATTTCCGCCACAACTCAATGTAGTAGTATTGTTAATATCCCAAAGACTGTTCAAAGTAGAGATAGATCCACAGACCGAGAAGCTGTCAAATGTTTATTCGCGTGTTTTCTCGCTTCATTATGAACCTGCAGGAAGACACGCAGCCTTTTGTTTACCAGTAATGAAGCGCAGTAATGAAGTTGATTAATACCTTAGATGAATATTCCCAACGGAGGGTGCAGTGATGTAATTAGGTATTACAATACCTAGCTTGGAACATAAGAAATGCATCAGTGTATTGAATTCATGAAAAACTATGATCAAATGTACAACTATAGGTGTATTTGAAAAGTATAGTTTGCGTACTACCCTTAGCGGCAGCTTTTAACCCATCTTCAACCAAAATGTTATCCACTGTGGAAATTCAAGAGTAAATATTGACAAAACAAATTTTCAAGGATTATTAGGTATAATTTTTAATCAACTGGAAATTCTGTTAGCATACATGATTTATATGATTTGTAGTATCAAGACAATAATATATGGATCAAAAAGACGAAACTAAAAAAAAATACGTGTCATTATAGATTCGTAAGATTTTTACAGTTCCACACCTGCACTGAGGTTCAACAAAAACACAATATTATTAAGTGCATTGATAATATTTTCTCTTTTTTATGAAATGTATTATATGTAATATATTTTAGCCCACTAAAGAAATATACCACCTAAGTCTTGAAATATCCACTAGGTAAACATTAATATATTAATTGGCTAGTTAAACATTTCGTTCCCTTTTTGGGATGTGAATGGATTTTTGATATGTTTGCCGATGATATCATTACGTGTTTTAAAGATCAGTCTAATCCTTATTTGTTTTTTTTTTTTGTCTAAATGTTTATTCATCCACAAGGTTTTCTCACTAAACTCTGAATAAACATTTTAGAACCAAGATTTAAATAATATAAACCCCTATTTAACTAAGTAATACCATTGACTTTATATCTACACAGTAGTGTAGATATAAAGTCAATGGTAATGGTAATACCGTATTTTAATAACATTTCTTTACATAATGGAACATAACCATTAATCTGGTGATTATAGTTCCATTTTGATACAATTTTTTATTTTACGACTAAGATCAAGATGTCCTTTGCTCCCTGGAGGGTTAAGTGCACCTTTATGGGGCATAACTCAGCCATAACCATGCAAATATAGTGTTTACGGGGTCTCGGGGTTTATGCTCATTTTTATGACCACGATTAAGTCATGCAAAACTTGTTGAAAGTAAAGCGAATCTGGGTTAAACTTCTTTAAAAGATATATGTTCTATTAAGTATACATAGTGATTTGTATATAACAGTCTGAGATTACACTTAAGTGGTAATCAGTATGGATTCTTAACAATTGGTATGTAGTATGTATTTTTTTTTGTAAAGAATAAATGATTTGCTGATTTTCCAATTTATAGTTAAATGCATTCCATGACAATAATAGATTTGAAAAACATTTTTCAATAAAAAATTTACAATATTCACACGATACCTCACATGAAACGTTTATTTAAAAAGTATAATAATTATTAGTTAATACCTTACAATGGAAATAGTAGGAAATCTTTTTCATGTAATATAAAGTCAGTTATGGAATACAAGTTAACTTAGTTGGGTTGTGCCTCCGAAACTGGCGACAGTTTCCGACTCTGTCAAATGTGCTAATATTAGTTGTTAAAGCGTACAAAATAGTCTTAGACCCTTAGACAGATGTTGGATTAACTGACTTTTTAACTGTAGGCTTGACCCTTTTCCTACATCAAACTCGGGCTAGCCAGAAAACCAACAATCCAACAATTCCATCCAACTCCGCTAAAATTTAATGAAAATACCGCACCTTAATGGGTTCAGGGTTTGGGCTATTTTTAAAAGAGAAAGTAAACTGTAGTGATTTTACAGTAACAAAGTTATGTATATTTTAGGAAAATTAAAAGACTAAATTACCGATATGTGTGCTGTCGTGAATTGAGGTTTACGTTGAATCAGGTGAATTTTATTTACCTTGAAAATAAATATTGTTAAGATATAAAATAAGGTTTAGTTTGCCTGTTGCATCGATTGATCCTTGTGTTATAAATCAAATAACTACGGCTGTTTCATCTGCTAAGAGCACATGAACGTTTAGGTCGGAACATTAAAAATCGGTTTTCTCATATGTGAATGAGGTCGTCAGCATATATTTTTAAAGTTCAGTAAAATCATGAAATCATAAACAGATGTGTTTCAATTCAAGCAATCCTGTTCATTATATTTTACAATTGATATTTTTTAGTTGAGTTGACTGAACAAACTGAAATCATTCCTCTGGAATAATAAAATCTACAAACGTTTTGTAGTTAGTCTCACTTAATTTAGCTAGTTTGGTTTAATCTAGTTGGTTTCATTTAATTTATTTCTTTTCATTTCAGTACTCATAAGATGAAACATATTTTATACCAAAGCGGTCTACTGGTTTTTGTTTTCTGCACTATCTTATAGTTGAAATTAAAATTTATTTATTTATTGAGTTTATTTTACCTTAGTAGGCTAAAATTTTAGTATTATTTCCCATATAGGGAATAAGCTATTACCGTAGGTCTCATGGTAAGACCCGGACCCAGGACCGATTCACTTTATCATTTTCAGGTCTCCAGAAGCCAAAAACACCATACGTTCAAATTCATAAGTCTACATACTGTATGTCCGTAAGCACAATAACAAAAATGATCTTATTTTGATGAAATTAGGTACAAACGTGTAAACCTACGTTTATTTGAACAATTTTGTGATCCGGCTAGATCCGACTATGAGAACAGAGGTTTAGGGAGTAAGAATTTGTTTTTCTCACTTTTGACCCTAAAAACACAAAAAATTATAATTTAGTATATTGAAGCAATGTTGTATACCTAAGTTTTACAGAGATAATAAAAAAAAAAATTAAATTCCTATGTTAATCTTATGGAGAATAATTTAACTGTTAAAGTTTGCATGCTTATGGATAAATTTTACCCAAATTCGGCAATTTTGTTTATTTCATACTAATCTACTACCATCCCAATAAAAAAATTTAATCCAGAGAATCCACTGATATAATATTAAACAATTTTTTAAAGTTTTTTTTTTTTATAGCTAATTACAGTTGCTGTAATTTATAAGTTCAAATGAAAATGTGTTTCAAATGTGTGATCTTGGTTTAAAAAAAATACATAGGCCTACCACAGCTGATTTTGATTACCAAGGGATTAATACCTTCCGGCAAAATAGCTAGATTTTGCTAATATGTACGCAAACTATTTTCCAATATTTTCTAAGAGGCTCATTTTATAACTTTAAACTATTGCTCATTTTTGCTAGAGAACCCATTAGATGGACAATTAGGTAAGATTCTGCCATTTAATTGAGTTCAGCCATTAGACAAAAAACTAGAGATATTGTGTTACTAGTTTTTATTATATTTACTCATTACTAATGGCGGATTGTCCACAACATAGATTTTAATACAGTAAGTAATAATTAATAAACCACTTTTTTGGAACCCATAGCGGATATTTCTACCCGAAACTTAAACATTTTGAAGTAAACAATACTTTCCCCATTATTAAACTATATATAGGGGGAGAAAGTACTACTATCAGTGATACAACCACAGAATCAGCTGATTTAACATAATTGTACCACACATTAAGATATTCCCATAAAATGTACACAACAATTTGGTCCAATGAAAGGTGGACGTGAAAGAAAATTAATTATAAACGCACCTGGAACAGATTCTAAAGCTCGTGAACATGTACATTTGTCGCGGAGTTCACATGAATATTCAAAGAGTCAATAGCCGATCAGCGAGGCGGCTTCTTTATAAAGTATTTATTTAGAATTTGACATTGATGGCTTTTAGGACCGACTTTATTTTACATTTGTTTATAGTAGTATTTTTATTGGCACACATGCCAAGACATAATTGCATATTACACGTTTGGCGATGCGTAATTTTTTTTTACATTAAAAGCAATTAATTAGTTTTGTTTACTATGATATTAATTTTAAAATGATCTAACAAACAACAACAAACAAAACAAACAAATGAACAACACAAACACTTCTAATGAACTTCAACAAATGAACTTCCGAGAACAAAAATTCTTTGCCCGTCATAATACAACACAATGATATACATTCATACATACATTCATATATACATTTCATTACATTTCATATATACATTTGTACTTATCTTCAGTAACTGTTATTAGGCCTACTTATACTTTTCTTCTTGGGCCGAAAAAATAAACGTATACAGTACGGAATGCTTTATATCTTTAAATTTTTTATATGAACCCCTGACCATTGACCCCCCTGACCCTTCCTACCCCCTGGTTCCGCCGCCACTGAACTGTTACCTAGTCTTTCAAACACTTGTTTAAGTAGGTACCTCACTTTTGTTTCATATATATAGTTCTGTGTTTTTCAAATGATTTTAGCTTTATTTTCTTGTTGTCTTGGTTATATTTAAGTTTATAGTGAAGATTCCATGTTATAGACCATGTTATACTATCTAGAATCTATGGCCCTTTTTTTGTTAACGAGGTCTATTGTAACATATGTTATTTAATGACCAATAAAGATTTATGATTTATGATTCAATTGCATTATGGATTTGTTTTAGCGAATTTCCCTATAGGGAAGTAGCTATTACCGTAGGTCTCATGGTAAGACCTAGGCCCGGGACCGATTTACTTTTTCATTTTGATGTCCCCAGAGGCCAAAAACACCATTCGTTCAAATTTTTATCTATCTATCTATACTATTATAAAGAAGAGGTGGTGTCTGTGTGTGTGTTTGTATGAGCTAATCTCAAAAACTACTGGTCGGATCGGGCTGAAATTTGGCATGATGATAGCTCACATTCCCGATTAACATATAGGCATATTTTTATCCCAAAAAATCCTTCGGGGCTCCGCCCCAGTGGCTCTGGAGTTTCCCATGTTAACCTTATGAGAAATGGAATTAATGAATCTTAACAGCTGTTTCAATTAAACAAGTTGGTTATGTTCTATGATGTTCAATAGCATTAAAAGTTACAAGGATTACCAACAGGGTGCAGCACTAGCACTATTATTTCTTTTACATTTATGACAACAGCAAAAGGTGAGTGAGCGTAGCGAACGAACTTCAACCTGGAGGCGAGTGAGCGTAGCGAACGAGCTAACCTGAAGGCAAGTGAGCGTAGCGAACGAGCTAACCTGAAGGAAAGTGAGCGCAGCGAACGAGCTCCAACCTAAAGGTGAGTGAGCGTAGCGAACGAACTTCAAAAAGAACCGAAATTTCTTAAACCATGTCCTCACTCATAACTGCTATAAGCATTTGATACTTAAATGCCAACCCCGTACGAAGGACGGGTACTCTGCTAGTATATCTATATATAGATATATATATATATATATATATGTGTGTGTGTGTCCATCCGCACTATAACTTGAGTAATTTTTTTCCGATTTTGATCAAATTTGGCGGGATAAACTTCAAAGTGTAAGGCGGGATAAACTTGAACGAGTTCGCGAACCAGCATGATCGGACTATGGGAACGGGGGTTTACAGGGGTTTTATGGTGTAAAAATAGGTTTTTCCCATTTTTGACCCAAAAAACATAAAATTTAGCAATTTCTTTCCAAACCATTTTGTAGAGCTTAAAAAAACAAATAATTTAGTATATTGAAGTGTTACTATGCGCCTAATGGTTACGGAGAAAATTCCAAAAAAATTTAAATTTTAAATTCCCATGTTATTCTTATGGAGAACAAGTAAACTGTTGTAGTTTGCTTGTTTATGAACATATTTTGATCAAATTTGGAAAATATTTTTATTTCTTACTAACTATTAACATTTTACAAAAAAAAAAACAGTTTTACCCTCCCTGATGCAGCAAACCTAAGTACCTGTTAAACTAATTCTATTTAAATAGGAAATAAATGTTAAATTTTTAAGTAGACATTTTAGTGTTAATCCAATCAGGCAAATGGAAATTCGCTTTGTCTGCAGGTTTGCTGCGGCGGGGGTATTTGATGTTATGGTTGCAGCCGTTTTTCCGGCAGTGTAACAAAATAGTATTTCATCATAACAAAAATGGAAAGTGGGAGTTGGTTTTTAACATGTGGTTTTGAACTTGCAAAAAAACTTTCTCTTGAAACATATTTTTTAATACACTATTGATTTGAAAACTCATTGGAATACCAACTTTTTCCCAGATAAGACACATTTTGCAAACATCTATTATTAAGTGAACGAAGAATATGTTAAGTTGTTGATTGGAAAATTGTTAAATGTAAACAATGTTCCTTTCCACTGTGAGGTATTCAGGTATTTGTATGAAAATGTGATGTCTCGTAGGTGATTAAAACATCTGAACTCAAAGGAGAGTAATGGAAATTGTTTTGTCATACTGAAGGGACAGAAGCTGTTCACGTCAACTTCACCTTGTAATTAAAATTGTCATTGTATCGAAAAGAGATTCTAAAGGCCATATGAAATATAATATAATATATTAACAGAATATAGTTGTGTCCAACTCCAAAGCTGAGTTAGCAGTAGGCTGGGAATATCACTGAGCCACGCTTTCAACATCGTAAACTCTGGTTTTCACCCTACTAAATGTCTCCGCCATCCCCTACGTCACGACAAACACAGAAAAGCTCTAGGTTTTAGCAACAGGCAGTCGACTTTTATCATTAAATACTCTTGAAAAATGTTCAAATGTGTAAGTGCCCAACATCAGAAAATGGTACGCTTCTTGAGAAATGTGACTTTTAATATTTGTTTCACAATTTAATTCAAGTATCATTTATTTAGTTAACGTTTTATTTGATTGTTTCGTTGGAGGGTTTTGCGACAGCGAAAGCTAATTTAACATAGAGAAGCAAACTAGTCAGTTCGTATTTGCGAACTTGGGTCCCCGGTTCAAATCCCGCCAATCGCCGACGAAATGATTAACAATGCTATAACTCTATAGGATAAGCACAAAGTAATGTGTATAACGATCCCGAGATAAAGTCCTAAGATTTTAAAGGAAGGCTGCAAAAATTTGTTTAACACTTTAAAAATCGGCATCCTGGTTAGAATTTTAACATTTTTGCAAGAAATAATACTTAAAAAAAAAGATGACGTCGCCTGATTCTTATTGGTCCTGGTACTACTTTCCCACAGCATTTCTGCCATAATGTACCTTAAAAACTACTTTTTTGCAGCTACATTTACAAATAAAATTTTTACTTTGACAACTAAACTAATTTTGACATAAAATATTCAACGTTTATATTTTCAAGGTTATGGCCATAAAATTACTTATACCTGATGCCTAAAAAGTATAACCCGGGAAAAAGAATAATTATTCAGTTATAAGAGCAAGAACTACTAGTTATTAATGTTTGGATATAAAAAAAATTAAATTTAATATTCAATCTGGTATATTAAATATTCAAATTTTTGTTAAGGGTAGTAAAATAATTCCAACTTATCTGTTTTAACTAGCATAATTATTCACCCTAATGCACACTCCAATTTAATTGCTAACCAGCAATGAAAATATCCATTTTATAGATGGGAACTAAATACCGTTTATTGTCTGGTCTCTCCAACAGCAGAGACTGAAATACCATTAACGGGTGCTCAGTAAAATTTAAATTAAATGGGCTAATTTATTTATTCTTATAGAGACGGAAATCTCCTCATTTATGTTTAAAAAACTATTGTAATTACTGGCCATCAATTGTAGCGTTTTGGCATAATTTTTTAAAAAGCTCCTGGTAATTTAACTGTTAATTAATTTTTATTATTAATCAGGGAACCTGATGCTCGGTACAGGGTTTCCACTGTCTAGGCCTACACACTTTATCCTATTAGCTTATTGTTCTATTCCAATGCCCAATGCCTAATATTATCTATTTGGAGTCAAGCAATGAACCAGCTCCAATAAAATCTTTACAAACTGGGAAATTAAACAAGTTTATCTGATAGGTTACAAAAAAGTCGTTCCACCTTCTCCTTCATTTTTAGTGGGCTACTTCGGTATTTTTTTAATAAAGATTGTATCATATTGTGGCAATTTTGTGTTTTGAATTTTTCTCTATTATTTTTTATTTTGCATTTGTTTGGTGTTTCTCATGAATTGATTAATATGGGGTAAAATTCATGAGTGGTGTCTAGTTGGTGTTGATTTTATTGTTGAGCTGGAAGACGGTTAATTTTATGTTTTTGGAAACGGAAACGGAAAGTTAAACAAAATGAAAAAAAAAAACTAGTACAGACAGCAATAATAACAACCAGACAGACATCGCTGCAACAAGATACTATCAACTATATGGACAATTCAACCGAAAATATCAGAAGTTTTAAAAAAAGCCTGAAACACACCTGTCCATAATGAAATAAAAACTAACCCATTCCAAATTACAAAATTAATGACACAAAAGACAGGCTGTTTGAAATAGGAGAGGTGTACAAAATCTCCTGTTAACCCCCATGTAACAACCAATACATTGGCTACACCAACAGAATATTTTTTCAACGATTTAGAGAACATAATACAAACCATCATAACAACACCACACCAACGGTAGTCAAACATCTGAATGAAAATCCAACCCAAACTATAAGTTTACCTGATTTCCTCACGATTCCAAAACCCAAAACCATCAGCAAAAGTACAATAAAGCTACCATAAATTTAAATTAGTAACTACAAATGGATCAAACGCCCTCCTCAAGAAAAAAAAAGACTACACCAACTCTAAAATTTATAAATTAATTTATGGCATTGTAACTGACAAAACTGGAAACACAAAAACAAACGGTCAAAACTGCAGAAATTAAGGCACCCACCCATCTATAAACCAGTTAAGTTCAAACTACCTTCAATCGTTTAACGCTTTAAACACCAACACCTCCGGTTCAAGAAATGAAACTGAAGACGAAAGCCAGTGCTCTGCCATGTGTCCGAATGTGTGTAAATATTTTTTGTAAATATACAAGGTGTATTAAAAAAGTATCAGACGCAAAAAGCACAATTTTTCAATTTCAGTCAATTAAAACTACAACGTTTCTGTTACCGCCGGAGACAGTGTGGTCTACACGATTGCGAGAAACAAGGATGATGTATACACAACCGCGGGAGGTGTTCACTATTTTCTTTACGGTTGTGAAAATGATGATGTTTCTGTGACCCATGGCGATGATCAGAGTTTTACCCCCTTGGAAGACGCTGATGCCAACACGACTGCTGGAGATTATCACGGTATTCCCTCAATCTGGGTTCAATCAAAAATCTAAGTCCAGCATACCTCTAGTCACAAAATTTTCATTTTGATATTTGTTTTTAAGATCTTCATTTACCTTTGATATGATATTTATTTAATATGTTTTGAGGGGTTGAAATTTGAATTAGCTAGTTATACTTCCCCATTGCTACTTTGATTTTTTTTCAATTAGACCTCACACCTCAAAAATAGCTTCGTGTAAGGACGTCAAGACAGGGGGTTGATGTAGTATAACTGAGTAAAACTTGGTAAAATTGTTTAAAAATATTGAGAATTTATAAATTTTGTTATCGCTACATCTCTAATAATTATTACAGAATTTATTTACAGAGGTAGCATTGAATAATTAATATCCCCTATATTTCAAAATGCATTTATTAATTTTAGTAATAGGAACAATAATATATGGCTTTAACAATAAGTCTATGACACACAGCCATAATAACACATTAAAAATAGAATAGTAGTATATTGTACTAAAACTACTGGTTAGAAGTTTTTTTCTCAAAAATTTAGCCTTTTGCAGAATTTTTTTATTACAACTTGACAAATACTGTTCACATACAGGGTGTTTTTTTAAAAACTTGCATCTTTATTTATGTAAAAACCGCAATAGATAGAAATATGCAGTTTGCGGGAATCATCTATTGACGTAGGGGGACCAATTGTTTTGAATTCAACGTTACATTCACATTACACCCCTTTCCCCCCCTGCCCCCAACTTAATTTTTTTAAATAGCACGGTACCCCTTGTGACATATCAAATAAAAGAGCATGAAAAAAGAAAATGTTTGATGAATAAAAATTGAAAATCGGTTAATAAATTTGTGAGATATTCCCCCCCTCACCCCCCCGGAACTTAATTTTTTTTTAATAGCAAAGTACCCCTTGTGACATATCAAATGAAAGAGCATGAAAAAAGAAAAATTTTGGCGAAATTTATTTTTCATTTGATATGTCACAAGGGCGGGTACCTTGCTATTAAAAAACAAGTTATGGGTAGGGGAAAAGGGGGGTGATTATCTCACAAATTCATGAGCCGATTTTAAATTTTTTTTCACCAAAGATTTTCTTTTTTCATGCTCTTTCATTTGATATGTCACAAGGGGTACTTTGCTATTAAAAAAAATTAAGTTCCGGGGGGGTGAGGGGGGGAATATCTCACAAATTTATGAACCGATTTTCAATTTTTTTTCATCAAACATTTTCTTTTTTTATGCTCTTTTATTTGATATGTCACAAGGGGTACCTTGCTATTTTAAAAAAATAAGTTGGGGGCAGGGGGGGAAAGGGGGGGAATGTGGATGTAACGTTGAATTCAAAACAATTGGTCCCCCTACGTTAATAGATGATTCCCGCAAACTGCATATTTCTATCTATTGCGGTTTTTACATAAATAAAGATGCAAGTTTTTAAAAAAACACCCTGTATATAAAATAAACCATATTAAACTAAGAAGCGAAGGTTAATGTCAGTAATTTCTAGTTACAGAGTTAATGACAGCTCATCATGTAATATAATGTTTCTATCAAAACATATCATCTAATAGACTTGAAATGATGGCACTTGAGAAAAACACACAAAAGGTCTAATGTATCTTCGAGGGAAGCCATTATTTGACTCAACAAACATTTCACAGTTCTTCTTTTAAGAAGGAATGTTATTTTGTTGCTAATTAAATTGAACTGAGCAATAGTAGCATTTTACATGCCAATTTGCCAAACAACAAAAACTGTTATTAATTTATTCTAAAGCCACTTTCAATAATTTGCCATTGTTCAAACTATGACGTTTTACTTCCAAACTCCAATTTATTCATAACAATGACATTAAGAATATATTATTCAAAACACTGTGAAAGTAAAATAAACCATAAGCACTATAAGTATGTTGGTATTAAGACTAGACATAATAGATAGATATAAAAACAGCACCTTATGCAGATATCATAATGATAAAAACTAACTAACAAAAAATAAAGAAAACAAAATATTCTTCTCTCCGTAAAACACTTTGAAAATGTAACTTTATTTGGTGTAACTTTATGTAACCTATTGCCTTTTAAATACATAAAAGTATCCACACTAAGGATGTCTAAATTTCAGGAAGTCATATTTCAGGTCCTGTTTTCCCCGTTTATTCTATGTTATTTTTAAAGGCACTCAAATCAGTCTCATGGTTAAGTTTTATTGGTTATTTTTTTCTCCCTGAAACAAAAACTCATCATTAGAAAAATTAGACACAATCATCAACATCAACAATATTTATTAAGTAAATTTAAGACTTACTTTATGTCATTATGGACCTACTGGTTTTTGTGGTAATATGGGTCAGTTTAGTATCCTAACGATATAACTCACCTTAAGCTGTATGTTCACTTATCTGGCAAAAAGGATTGATTTTTCAGGATAAAAACCTTCTCCGTATTACAGAACTCGCTCCACTTAACACCATCTAAAACTAAACTTGGCAAATTAGAAGTTAAAGTAGGGTCAAGCAGAAAGACTAAGTTTAGGTCAGCTTCTAAAGACCAAGTTAAGTTAAGGTCAGGCCTAAAAACTAAGCACAGTCAGCTAAACTTTAAATAGACCTACTACATTCCTAAAACCTAACAAGGTTAACCAATTCATCTGAAAAATATAAAATTATTTTCCTTCCAAGCCGATATGACAGCAGGAGTCGTTAATTTCACCTGTAACTTCTTGAGGGTTTCCTCGTACTTCTTTTGGAATCTCAGTCTCGCAGCTCTCAACTCGGCCTGATGATCATAAGGAGTATCTGCAAAAAATAAAGTATTATTCTACCATTATTCTACGACATAAAATCTTAAGACTATATACTTCAATATTTTTCAAACTGAAATTGCATTTTACACATATAACATGTTAAGTGATAATACCTTCCTTAATGTTTTCTCCGTTGGACGGAGCACCAGCAGATTTCACAGTCGCAGGCACATCGGCTAAACGTGAATCATTCTTTGGTACAGCACTAGTTTGATTAGCAACATCACAACGTTGGTTGATGTCAAATCGGTTGTTGTAATAAAGTGGCACCTGAAAATAAAACCACAGACTTGTAAGTTAAGCTTGATAATAATTGGTCAAATTAAGTAGTTCTTAAATGGTATACAAAAATCTGGTATCAGTGGTAATAATTTCATTCGTTCTCATTAAGAAGGCAGTTACAATTGTGTATTTTGATCTGAATATCAAGACAAGGTTAGTGTGGAATGGAGCTAGATCTGTACCTTTTTACTCACTAGGACTGATTTACCAGATACTTATTGCATGTAAAGCAGAACATTAAAAGTACTTGAACCCAAATGTTTTCATAAACTCCCAAATTATCACCATTAAAACGTTTAAAAAATGACTGGATGAACACAAATGTTCTGCGACATTGCATACACAAAAAAATCTTACTTAACTGACCTTATCGATAAGAAAAAAAGAAGGAAAAACATTAATTCTTAGTAGCCTATCAAACATTCTTAGGTAATTAATTACCTGTTCAGGTGTTGGTTTGTAGTGAATGGATGAACCTTGCTTGTCCATCTCCTCTTGCACTTCAAGTTTCTGAGCCAAAGCTTGGTTGAGCTGTTGCGGCGTAGGACGCAATACTAACACAGCTCCTGAAACAGTCAATATTAGTAAATTGAGTCGAAAATCTATGTATAGGCTTATCAAAATTTAATCAGTTAGTTTTAAAAGGAAATTGGCTAAAAGGAGATTTTAGAAAATAATAGAATAATTACAAAATGTGAAAAAAGTATTTGTGGCATTCACTTTCCCTGCAAAGCCTCATCAAAACCCACATTACAGCAAACCTGCAGACTAAGCGAATTTCCATTTACCTGGCTAGATTTCCACTCAAATATTGCGTCAGACTTAATTCCTATTAAAATAACATAAGTTTTAATGAGTAGGCTACTTAAGTTTGCTGCTACAGGGAAGGTAATGAGGTTTGATTTTTACTTTCTCCCCCTATACCATAGTATATGGAGAAAGTATTGTTTTTTGTTTTTGTCAACATTTTTGAGTTTGAGTTTAGAGTGGATATATTCGTTTTGGGTCCCCCTGGACCCAAAAAAGTGGTTTTCGAAGTGATGTCTGTGTGTGTGTGTGTGTCTGGATGTGTACAGAGCTAGGGAATACACCTGTGGTCCGATTTCGATGAAATTTGGTATGTAGGTTCTAATCCATGGTATCTCCAGGAGTTTTTTTTATTTTTTAGAAATTTTTATTTTTAATGGGGATTTTTCCATAAAAACCCATAAAAAACAGGAAAAATCAGATTTTCTCAAAAATGGCCCGATCGATTTTAATAAACATTTAGTATGTTGTAGCCCTTTAAATTCTGAAGAAAATAGTACAAAAAGGTTATTGTAAATTATGTTTTTTACCCATAAGATAAAAACCCCATAAAATAACGAAAAATAGGATTTTAGAAAAAAATCTTGTTTTGATTTAACTAAGTATGTTATGGTCCTTACAATTTTGATAGTTTTTTTTATTTTCTAGAAATTTTTATTTTTAATGGGGATTTTTCCATAAAAACCCATAAAAAACAGGAAAAATCAGATTTTCTCAAAAATGGCCCGAACGATTTTAATAAACATTTAGTATGTTATAGTCCTTTATATTCTGAACAAAATGGTACAAATCCCATTTCTGTAAAAATTACGGTTCAAAAGTTATGGTAAATTATGTTATTTTCCCATAAAAACCCCATAAAATAACGGAAAAATCTAATTTTCCCAAAAATGGCCTGAACGATTTTGAAAAAAATTTAGTATGTTATAGTCCTTTAAATTCTGAACAAAACTGTACAAATCCCATTTCCGTACATTTACTCTCACCACTTACACATGATAAAGGTTGTTGACAAACTAATGGGAGAAAGTACGTGTCAGAATGCTGATACCGTTTATTTTTATATGTCGTTGATAGCTTTGTATGAAATAAACAAAATTGCCACATTTAATTAAAATATATCCATAAGCAAGGAAACTACAATGATTAATTTATTATTCTAAATCAGAATATTAAAATAATTAAATTTACACTTTTTTAATTTTTTTTCTCCCACCAAGGTCTACAAATAGTTTCAAGGAAGAAATTGAAAAATGTTATGTTTGTAGGACCAAAAATTGGGAAAATACCCACATTTTACCCCATAGACCCCCCATAAATACCCGCTCCCATAGTCCCGTCATCCTGGTTTGCAAAATTGTTTAAATTTACGTGTTTCTAAAGGTTTGTACCAAATTTCATCAGTCGGATAATTTTTGTCCGAGTTATCGTGCTAACGGACACATAAATATAAATTTGAACGGAGGGTGTTTTTGGCCTCTGGGGACCTCAAAACAGTAAAGGATATTGGTCCCGGGTCCAGGTACCATGAGACCTAAGGTAATAGCTTATTCCCTATATGGGCAATTTGCTAAAAGAGTAAGAAATGTTAAATTACCTACCATTTTTATTTCTCAAAACACAGCTTGCAGGTTCTACACCAGAAGGTTTTGAGCTCTCCCCAGGTATTTGTTGAGGTACAGTATTTGCCTGTTGAACAATAAATAAATTATATTTAACAATGCGATATGTTCTCTATTTTAGGCCTACTTTTTTAAGTGATTTAAACCGTCCAATTAAAATTTTTTATAAAAGTTAAATCACTTAATACTAAAACTCGGGTTAACAAAAAACAATTAAAATTTAAATCAATCTGAAGATTATCTAGGCAACTCAAACTGTCGACCATGGCGCGGGGTTAGCTTAGCTTGACTCACTGTTGCTGCAAGCGTGAAGATAAAATTTTGAAAATTTACGTGGATTCTACAATGACAATACTTTGAAAACCTACTGTTGTAGACCATTTTAACCCATTGGCGCCGACTTACGAGCGTTACTCGTACGGCCGCTGCAGGCCCGGCGGCCGACTTACGAGTGCCGCTCGTGTCACCGCTAGGCAGCGCCATTAGTTATTTAGTTATTATTATTTTTCGCCCTTTTTGTTTCTTCTTACTATTATAATGTTTATAAATATCTTGCTTCTTGATTTGCGTTTTTACTAATTTTTTTTAGCGAATAACAAACAATTTTGTGTTGCCATAGAAACCACATATCACTAAAAATCAGCTGCGGTAAGGTAAACAAACAATTTAAAAAAATGTTATTACTTATAAAAGTACACAACTTTTGATTTTTCTACGTAGGAAATCGATTGAACTTTATAATAGTAGTGTTATTTGGTGTCTGGATTAATCTTGGAATTTGTATATCAAGTTTACTTTCAAAATATTGTTTTTAAAATTTTTATTTTTATAATCTTTATATATATATTTTTTTTAGTTTAGAACTTTGACTATTCAATTACCACTTTTCTGTAGACAATTTTACTGTGAACAAAATGGTGAAAGAATTATTAATTTATTACCTAAGGTTTTCTTTCTATTGCAGTTAGAGTAAAAGTCTACAAATTCGGTAAAATTAATTGCCGCCAGAGGGTGCTGCAGGTAGCGCATTAATTCCTTCCCCAATGGGTTAAACCAAAATTACCTTTGAGTTTGAATTCTAACAACTATCTAACCCAAAAATATGTTAACCAAAACAGCCTCCCTTACTTAGGTTATTCAGGGTTTATCAAAACAATTTTATAACTTGGTGATTAAATATTTAATACGGTATGGTCTTCATTTATTAACCGTCAAATGTACTTCCTAAAAAGGAAAAATACAAAATTTGAATGCATAACAATTCATAGAACCATCACTCCTTATTTATTCAGTGGCTTAAGAACATGCCACACCGACATCTGCCGCTCCCGCTGCGGGAGTACCACGTACGGACGTTTTACCTCGAGCCATCTCACGCCAAAAGTACCGTGTCCGCAGCGGGCGTTTTCGTTACAATTTGTTTTTACATAAGAAATACATCTTACCTATTTAATATGCCATGTAAATTTTCTGGTATTTTTTTTTTTTATTAGTTAAGTGTTTAAGAAGCAATTAAATGTTTATTTAATTGTTAGTGTACATTAAAAAAATTTTTGTAATTATTTTTTTTTAATTTAGAGTTTGACCTTATGTTCGTAGTGAAAGCATTTTAAATATGGTTAAAGATAAATTATCCGCTTTCAGTGTTTTGAACGTTGTTTTTTGCTACAGTACAAAGACAAATTACTTTTTAAATAAAAACACACTAAAATTTAAACTAATGGTAACTGTTTTTGCTAAGCCTTCTATTAAAAGTTCAAGTTTATATTAATTGTACAGTTTCGGTTGATGACGGAATAACATGCATAACAGTTGATGAAACAATAAAAATTGTTCGTTTACGTTGACAATATAAAATAAAATATTTTTTAGGAAACATTAAATTTTCACCGTGAACGCCGTGAACATAATTTTAGAATGGTAAAGAGTCATTATTTGTTTCTGGTGATGACCATAATACGAAAGCAACTGATAACAAAGTAGTGAAGCGATAATACAAAACAACATACATCATCAAACAAAAGAAACATGTTAAATTTAATTTCAAACTGTATTCCAGTACTTTGAAACTTTAAAATAGCTTGGCCATTCGAGATGCACCTTTGCACATGCGCTAGACAAAATTCCTGCCGCGGTAGTCTCAAAAAGTCGCTCAGCAAGCGGGCATGGCGGACACTAGTGGTAGTGCGGTGTGACTTGGCACATTTGATAGCATGGCTGCTGTAGCAAACTCAGTGTGACTTGGCCTTTACACCAGAAGAAGGCAAACTTATTATAATATATTGTAAAATTAATTTTTGTAGCACTAGAATTGCGTTTTATGACAAAAGATAGCCAAATATACCTCATCAGACATTCTTCAACGAAACTTCGCCATCATCAGGCTCCACTTCTTGAGGTGTTGTCGGCATAAGTAGGCCAATACACATTTAACACATAGCACAAAAACAATAGGCCTATCAATTGCCTATCAATTACACGCTTGTACATTGCTGAGGGCAGGACTGGAAGCAGAATCGAAAAAAAAGAAATGTGTATAGCTTATTCCGACAACACTCTAAGAAATTGGATCCTTTTGTTAGCCTGACGATGGCGGGGTTATAAAAACTGTCAAAACACATGTAGCAAGTTTTTCTAAACAATACTAGTTGTTAAGCTGTGTTTACATGAGGCTAATCTGCAGACAGGTTACTTGCCTCAAGTAACTTGAAATACATTAGAGGCAAGTAACCTGCCTGCTCTACTAGCTTAATTTAAACGCTTTAAGGATAGTCTGACGAGGTCTGTTCAGCCATTACTTTGTCAATAAACATTTTTTCAAATGACAAATAAATTATTTAACAAAAGCTCAGAAAAAAAATCACGAAATGAAATAAATTTTACCTGAGACACATTATTTGTGGAAGCGCTTTCCTCAATTTTGTCCAGCAGTTTACTCATATTCAACTGACGGTGAGCTTCCCGCACAGAATCTCTGTTTTGAACAGCTCCATCATTCACACTCTTTTCATTTTCATTGTGTATTTTTGTATCATTTTCATTCTTTTCGGTTACATTAGGAAATGTTGTAACCTTATTTTTAGGAATTGCTCCCTTTGTCGTGTCTGCTCCTGGTTGTCTCGTTGCTGGTCCTAGGAAAACAGATATGATTATTTATTTATCTTTATTGCAAATATCGTCCAAGTGAAGTCTTTTTCTGCAAAAATTACATTAATGTCCAATTTAAAATGTTCAAGGACATAAATGCAAGAAGAGTGTAAACTACAAAATAAAGAGAGATGATCTAATTAGCTTTGTCACTGACTAAGATAAGTTGCTTCATTGGTCAAGACTACTTATTTAACCCAATGATCAGGAACAGCTGGGTTTAGTTCTGAAAGATACCTAATTTCTAATTTCATTTGAACTAGAAGCCATCTGATTGTAGGGTGAGCACTATAACCATTCAGCTACTCTTAGCTATGCTCTTACTTTCAGATGAAAGACGATATATTGAGAACCATGGGAAGTTTGGAATATATTATAGAGAGTTTAATTTGTAGGAGTCAGAACTAATAAAATGTTTAAGGAGGGCCCAGTTGCAATTGTAGAGAGTTTGAGAGAACAGAGACTAATGAACACACGGTGGGAACATCAATAAAAGTGTCAGATCATGTTTCAAGGTATTCTTTGTCATGAATTCAAACTATAGAGGCTTATGGTAACACAGTTCAAATTGTAGAGGTTGAATTTGAATTTTGGAGGTAACAGTTTAACTACGGAACAAATTTTGAATTGAAGAGGCTCGAGTATATAGAAATTTTAATTGTAGAGACTGCATATGCGTAAAAATCTCTTTGAATTATCGGTATATTATTCAGGGCCGCCCCGAGGGTGGGGCGAGTGGTACGACCTTTTTGCTTTTGGAAGGTAAAAAAAATTAATAACGTTATCGACAAACCGCAAATGAATATTTCACGGGAAACTCGTAAACGTGTAATCAATGACAATGACTATTCTAAAAAAAGGCAATCTATAGCTTTCATTATATTCATAAAATAAATACCGTTATTTAATATACAACTCGTACTACTATTACTACTTGTACGTCTGGAATGTGACTTGTTGGCAATACTGCGAGTCCGAGATACACTGCGTATTCACCACATGCCCCACCTACACTTGTTTGTTTCTAACCTCAAAGCTCAAGCTCTTAGTCAAATCATATACTCGTTTTGTGATGTACGTTGTGAGTCGTAAGTTCAATGATTTTAATAATTTAGTTTAGTGTAGTTGTTACGTTTATATAAATACTTGCAAAACATTCTATACCGATATACAGGATGTTGGGTCTATTGACCCCCCAAATACCTTTTTTGGGGACGAGGCGAAAATTTAAATCTCGCCCCGGACATCTATTACCCTCGGGGCGGAACTAATATTATTTTTTTAATTTAAGAGGTTTTCTGAGGGGAATAGACAACAATTTCTAATTATAGAGGTTTTTTAAACTATTTAGGTTTGAATTAGCCAGGCACTACTGTAATTAGCAGGTACATCAAAACTTCCCAATTAATATGTCGAATTGAGGTTTACTAAGTCAGCAAAAAAAAATGTTTAAACTCAAAAGTAAAAATGCGTAGGCCTAAACAAGAAGAAAAAATGTAAGGTGATTGTAAACCAAAAATGTGTTGTCGTCAACTAACAAAATGTGTGTAGTTTTCAAAACTGCAACTTTTTAACTGAAAAAATAAATTAAGGACATTTTTTACCGAAATTCTGAATCTTCTCTTCTGATACGATTGTCTGGAGATCTTTGGCTCTGGCTTCTCTCACTTTAATACATCCGGTGCATTCTCTTTTCTCTTCCTTTTTAATTCCCTGGCCAGGGGTACTTGGAGCTGAATTCTTTTGCAATTTCTGAAACAAACAAAAATAAATAACAACTAAGTGCAATCCAATTATAAACGATTCCAGTATCAAGTATTTTATTATTTATTATACATGTTTAACTTTGCAACCGGTCACACTACTTGAAAAAGTGACCAGTTTAAATTTCTCAATAATTTTTATGATTGTAACATGTTTTGTGATAAGGGAAATAAATTGATTAATTATTCATTTAGATGATACTATAGCAGATGAAGTATCAACTCACACCCAAGCTAGAGACAGTTTATTTAAGACGGGCGCCCTCCACTCCAGCTAAGCCATTTATTACCGAGTTCAATATAGGCACAAACAAGGTTTCAAACACCTCAACAGGACACGTCAATGCAACACCGTAGCCAACTGAGTTACCATACCACCATTGTCCACTAGAAGAACACAACTTAAGCGATTGCAAGTTATACTTGACAAACTACTTTAACACCTTTCAATTAGCACTTAGCAGAACGGCTATCTCGCAACAAATTGAAGTGACGGGTTACACACATGAGTCAATGAGCCAAATTAGAATTTATATTTCATCATAACTGGAGAAGGTTTTCTTGACAATTAGTCATGAAAAAATTGCCACAGACATGGTTGGCTATTATTTATAATGAAATGATGGTACCTAATAAGAATGAACAAAAAAATATTTTTAGATACAAAAAGGTCAGACTACTACATTATTCTATTTACCTCTTTCTGTTTTGTTTCAAACTCTATTTGACTTAGTAACATTGCTTCAATAATCAACTGCTCTTCTTGCCTTTGAAGAAATTCTTCTTCCGTTTCACCTTCTAGCATCAACTCGGGGCCTGAAAAGCGGTTTATGTATAACACATGGAAATGTTTACAGTGCTTTGATATTAAAATGCGCCTTTCATGTTTTTAGTTTGGACAATAATAGGTTTTTTACATACCTCAGTCAAATAGTCCAAAAATGGTATTGCTCAACAGCTGTTGAATTTGACGTTATCTTCCAGTTGTAGCTCAAGAACATCTGAACCAAACTAAAAATCTAAACTCATGTTTTCGGCCCCTGGACTATATTGTTAAGACAATAATAGGTTTTTTACATACCTCAAATAGTCCAAAAATGGTATTGCTCAACAGCTGTTAACAATATAGTCCAGGGGCCGAAAACATGAATTTAGATTTTTAGTTTGGTTCAGATGTTCTTGAGCTACAACTGGAAGATAACGTCAAATTCAGCTAATTGTGTTTGAATGCCAATTTGTTGCCGGATTGTGATATAAAAGGATTTCTTTATTTGTTTGTTAAAAGACAATGGCTAATACCGAACTACTAGTGTGTGCAAATTTTCACAAGATTTTAAACTTCAAAAGAAAACGAACACATGTTGGTCATTGGTGAACAATTTCAAAGTAGGAAGATACAAGTACCAATTGATGAATTAATGAACATGTGTTAAAAGGCAAAACATTTAAGTAATCAATTGAGCCAAATATTATGACATTGGTAACATCATTGTTAATGAGCTAACACAATCCGGTGTTTCAATTGTTAGCTACCAATGAGCTCAAATATGTTTGTAAAAAGTATATTAAAAATTAGTTTCCTTCTTTGTTAATGAACAAATTTTTAAAATTCAGTATTAAGTATTAGAATACTTTAATATTAGTGTCGTTGTTAGAAAAATTTTAATGGAATTGTCCAAGTAAGAAATTATTGCAATAAGTTTTTTTTTTTTTTAAAGGAATGTAGTTATTATGGTATTCAACCATAAATGTTATAAAGGGCCACCATTTTAACAGTTAACATAACAAATGATGACGATTTTTTATTATTGTCTTTGCGTTTAGCCAAAAAAGTTGCTATCAAATAAAAAACAGTTTGTAAAACAAATGATGGGAGTACAGTTAACTTTTGTGTTTTACAATTTGTAACGTGATATTTTAAATTTTTTCTTTCAGGAAAGATGCCTTAAAAGGTCTGGAGAGAGTTCCTACAAAGTAATTTTCAGAGAGTTTAATCTAAAGACAATTGTTGATCCAGTGTACAGCCTAATAAAAATTTGTTTGCACTTACTTATGGGAGCTTGAAGATCCGGTCTCTCATTATTCGGGACGTCCTCGTCGTCATCCAAGACCTCCAATACCTGCCTTACACACCTTTGTTCATCTGAAAAAGACCAACAAAAATGGGTTGAAATCAAACAGAACTATTACGGAAAATGATACACATAAAGGAATCGAGGGAATTATTTGATTTGTGAGATTTACAGTGCTTCCAAAAAACCAGTGGTACTTTTGGAATTCAAAGAAACAGAACATTTTTGTTAAGATATGCTTTAGCTCTGATTGCCTACAATACTAGTCTATCTTTTATAGCCCCTTAAAAATATTAAACACTAGCTGAGTACCCGTCCTTCGTACAGGGTTGGTGTTTAAGTACAGTATGCTTATTGCAGTTATACAGTGCTTTGCGTTTGCAATGGGAGAGGACACGTTTTAAGAAAATTTTGTTTACTATAATTTACGGTATACTATTACAGTAGCACATCTACCATAGCCATAATGTTCTATCACTGCACCTAAACAATAGAGAAAAGTAAAGTTTTCAGTGCTTTGTTGCTTTGTTGCCGCTTGGTTCAAATAAGATGTTGTCATTAATGTAAAAATAATTAACAGTGCTGCACCCTGTTGGGAAACCTTATAACCTTTTTTTTTTTTTTTTTTTTTTAAGGGAGAGGAGGGAAAATGCTTTTACGCACACAGGTAGCCAGCCTGTAGTGTGAGACTCCTGAATCTATCGCAGACTACTCACTAAAAAACCCCCTCTACTCTGTTGGACACAGACCTGGAATTGTTTGTCACATTACTTCAAGTCAGGCCAACATGTTACCTAAGCCCTCAGGGCTCTCACCGTTTATGGCATTTGGATACTTTAAGACCTACACCGCATCCCGGTCAAGGTCGAGCTTCTTGGCGCGGAGAATACCCTGGATGTAATGTGACACACAGGTCCAATTGTCCTCACCCTCCGTCATCATCGGTATGACCGTGTCCACCGACAGCAGTCCTACTAACTGTTGAGCCTCCAGGCGGGGCCTTTCCCAACGCTGGCAGTGGAAAAATGTATGTTCCACGTCATCGGGAATGCCTGGGCAGTATATGCAATCGGGTGACACGGCTTTGCCCATCCTGAACAGGTATGACCGGAAAAAGCCGTGACCCGTCAGAAATTGGGTGAGGTAGAAGTCCACCTCTCCGCACCGCCGATTAACCCAAGGTTGGACTTGCTTTATCAGTCGCCTGGTCCAGCGTCCCCGAGTCTCCTGTTCCCAGCTCTCTTGCCACAGCTGGTAGGTGCGGGTGCGTTCCTCTGTTCGTGCCTGGTCCTCCCCACGGCGCTGATAAATTGCTTTTCTCTCCGCCGCCAAAAGTTTGACGGGGATGACTCCAGCAACCACCAGGACGGCGGGTTCGGACACTGTTCGGTAGGCGGATGCAACTCTTAGTGCTGCCTGACGCTGCACTCGGGCAAGCCGCATCCTATATACCTCCTTATTTAGAGCGTCTGCCCACACCTCAGCACCGTACAAGAGTACGGACTGGACAGAAGACATTAACAGCCTTCTACGGCTGGACCGAGGCCCTCCGACATTGGCCATCAACCGGCTAAGAGAGGAGACCACCCTAGCGGCCTTGTCCGCCGTACGGAAAATCTGATCCCGCCAGCTAAGCTTGCTGTCCACCATAATCCCAAGGTACTTGGCAGAACGAACGGTCTGGACTTCAACGGCCCCTACCCTCAACGGCACGATGGTGTCAATCCGTTTTTTTGTTAATATCACGATCTCAGTTTTGCTCAAAGCAAGCGAGAGACCGTGGTCTGTCATCCATGCGTTTATAGTACGCATAACTCGGTTCAGCTTTAGCTGAGCCAGCTCAACGCTACGTGCAGCTATCAAAACTGCAACGTCGTCCGCGTACCCAACCAAAACAGTTTCCTCAGGCATTTCAGACCTCAGGAGGCTGTCATACGCGACATTCCAGAGGTCCGGGCCGAGTATGGAACCTTGGGCAGCACCGGAAGTGACACTCATCGTCCGTGGGCCCTCTGTAGTGTCATACAAGAGGAGGCGGAACCGGAGATAATCCTCTATGATACGCATGAGGTATGCCGGGACGTGAAAGGTGTTCTCCAGAGCATCCAGCATATCGCACCACCTCGCCGAATTAAATGCGTTTCGCACATCGAGAGTGACGAGCAGCACAACCCTTCGAGAGTAGTGGTTAAAATCCTCAGCTCTCATCACGGCTTGCTTCACCTCTTCAACAGCGTCAACCGTAGATCGCCCCATCCTAAATCCATACTGCCGAGGGGACAGGTCCCCCGCAGCGACTACGGCTGAATTCAGTCGGGAACGTATCAACTTCTCGAGGACTTTTCCAGCCGTATCCAACATACACAGAGGTCTGTAAGAGGATGGCAGGTCTGGATCTCCCTTCCCCTTCCCAACAAGCACAAGCCTAGCTGTTTTCCAGCACGAAGGGAAAACTCCTTCGACTAGGCAGGCATTGTACATGCGTAAAAGGATCAAGGGGTTAATAGTCAAAACCTTTTTGAGAACTTCGCCGGGTACCCCATCGGGTCCAGGAGCCTTATTGTTCTTCAGGGATAGGACGGCCGCCTCCACCTCTCCAAGACTGAAAAGTGGTACGTCATCCACCCTTCCGAAATCCCGCAGTGGGCGCAACGTGTGAGCCGGGAAAAGGGACTCGACTATCCTCTCCATAGTGGCCCCATCCATGACGGAAGGTGGAGAGCGGGTGCCAAGTTTCTTGGTTACCAGTTTGTAACCCAAGCCCCACGGATTGGAATCGATATCGTCCCTTAATGTCTCCCAGCAACTACGTTTACTCCGGTTGATGGCTCGACGAAGAGACCTCCTAGCCACTCTGTAAGCATCCGACTTACGACGTCTGTCTACAGGTTCTCTGGCCCTGGTAGCAAGTCTTCTGGCTCTCAATGCTGACCGACGCAATTCCGCAATCTCGGCAGTCCACCAGTACACAGGTCGCTTATTGCACCGGGATCTTCCGCGAGGCATAGACTCATCGCAAGCGGAGACGATTAGTCCCATCATGGATGTAACTAACACCTCTGCATGAGCCACACTAGTTGCGGGGGGAACCACCGGTGTTCCTCGTAAGATGGCTTCATTGAATTTTGCCACGTCCAATTTTTTAATATTCCATCGAACGGGCACTTGACGAAACGCGGCTACTTGTCTCTGATGACCATCCAGGACATCAAAAATAATGTACTGGTGGTCACTGCCCGTGTAATCCTCCAGAACTCTCCAGGCTCTGATCCTTGGCAAAAGGGACTCAGATGCAAGGGTTATGTCTGGGATCGTTCCCCGCATCCCAGGGCGCCGGAAAGTTGGCGTGTTTCCCTCGTTGACGACAACGAGTCCGGCTCTGGCAGCAAAGTCCAGAATGTACTTGCCCCGGGAATTGGTGAGGGTCATTCCCCACTCGACAGCCCTAGCATTAAAATCCCCACCCACGACGACGTGTCCTGTGGTATTGCGCACGCTCTCTTCCAGGCGGTCTATCTTCTCACGAAATTCACGGATGGCCTCGTTGGGAGTGAGGTAGACACTAAAGTAAGTGACATCCCGGCACCGAACCCAAACGAAACCTCGGCCCTTCGCGTGACCCCCTACTTGTACTTTCGCTGCATTACGCGCCCAGAATGCAGCAGTACCAAGACTATCAGGGAACCAAAAAGATGGGTCCCTATCACGGTACTGGTACTGTTCGCTGACTAAGAGCGCGTCGACATCGTGTTCTAGGGCAAGCTGACATAGAAGTGCGTCAGCCGACCTGGATCGCTCAAGATTGCACTGAAGGATTCTTATCTTCGTGAAAGGACTTTCGCTTGCTGTAGTGCAGATTTGAATACACTACACTGTCCAGACCCAGCTATATGCTTCAAGTGTTTGTCAGCGAGCCCATTTTCTTTGCAAAGGAAACAGGACTCGACTTGGCAGTCCTTACGGACGTGACCGACCTCCCCGCACCGAAGGCAGTTCTTGCTTCGGTCGGGTCCCTTGCAGTTTCGGGAGGAATGGCCGAAACAGAGGCATTTAAAACACCTCTTCACTTCCACTCTCCGTCTGAGCCTGCAGTTGACCCAGCCGACTCTCAGATGCTGGAGTCCCAGCACTTTCGTGGCATGTGCGTCTGCCATTTCGGCGACCGCCATCCGCTGCTGACTCCTGTTCGGTTTTGTGAGCCACACCTTAAATAAAGCCGTTTGCCCGCCAAGCTCGGGGACAGCTTTCTTCAGGGCCTCAACAACATCAACCTCCGTCGACACACAATCAATGTCTCGAACCTCGACTGATGTCTTTGGTTCAAGAGCACGGACGGTGCCCTGGCCTTCAACAGCTGCCTTCAGTTCGGCAGTAAAGGCTGCTTTGTCTTTCGACTTACCCAGTTCAAGGAGAACGTCCCCGTCCCGGGTTCGTCTAATCGACCGTACAACCGTATCGGTCTGCTCTGGCTTAGCCTTGGCCTTAATTGCACCCAAGACCTCGGCGAAAGATCTCCCCCCTGAGGGCTTGACCAGGATTGCCTCCGTCCTGGGCTTTTTTGGCCGGGACTTTTTCGGAGCAGAGACCGAGCCGGGCCCAGTTTGGGCCACGCCGGTCAGCTGTGCCTTCACTGCCACATTCTTTATAGAGGCGACCTCCGCCCGCCTCAACTGCCTCTTCTCCTTTCGGGAACGACGTTTTTCCCACGCAGCCCCAGGTGTCTCTACGACTGACCCCTTTCGGGAACTTCCCTGAAGGGGGGTCGTAGGTAGCTGTGGTTGTTGGCTCTTTGCAGGAGCTGCAGCTATGTCCGAAAAGGATCTGGGCACAGCAGACAATAGATCAGTCTGAGTTGCCTTGGCCTTTACCGTGGTCCTTTTGGTTTGGACGCCTTCTTCTCTTTTTTGAGGACTGTCCGATGTGGAAGGCCTTTTACGTTTCTTAGAAGGCAGTGTTCTTTCGTCAGACAGAGACACAACCTTCTCGGCAATCTTCTCCATGGCTGCCTTACTCACCACCCGGCAGGCAAAAACGAAGCCAAGGTCATCCTCCAGTTTGGCCATGCCGTTTTTGACCACTTGATTTACGGCTTTCTGGGTCCGGAAGGTGTCCAGCATAGCCTTGATCGTAGCTTCCATGTCTTGGAGCCGGGTTTCAATGTCACTCTCTGCGTCAAGATATTCTATTGCATATCATAGAATAAACTTGTGTAGTTGGAACAGCTGGCACAATTCCTTAATTCCCTTTAAATATGAATACTCATAAGGTTAACATGGAAAATTCTAGAGCCACTGGGGCGGAGCCCGAAAGGATTTTTGAGATAATAATATGTCTATATAATCGGGAATGAGAGCTATCATCATGCCAAATTTCAACCCAATCTGACCAGTAGTTAATGAGTGATTGAACTTCAAACTATTTTGTCCATATACTCCCAATAATTTGGCATTTCAAAAATGTGTCACTCAATTACTTAACATAATATAGAGGATTTTATCTATTGAACCTAAAAATAAGAAAAATATAACTTTCAACTTGGGGAAAACCATTCAGGTAATTATACATTACCTGAATTATCGTCTGGGTCTAGTTCAAAGCCAATTTCACAATCTATATTATTTTCCAAATTTTCCACTCCCTTCTCTTCTAGATTACAACTCTCTCTTCCCTGGAACAAATATAGAATTGTAGACCTCGAGTGAAATTGACTTGTTCCATAAAGAATAAGACTATGAATAATGAAACAGTAAACATAATCTGGACAAAGAGGTCTAAAACAAATTAACTAAAGCAAACATCCATATGCTTAACATGGAGCATACCCAGTTAAACCACTTTTATTTAGCTTTACGTCGCTAAACCAAAACCATAATAAAATTTGCAGACAACAACACGGATCTCAGACTGTGATATAGACAAAGTTTAGAAAACATAGGTTGAAGAGTTTCATATAACAGCAATTACAACAAACATATCAAACTAAAACTACTGTTGTAGACATCTTTGAATAGACGTATCCTTTAAATTTCATATCATTGATTAACAGAACAAATCTTTCATATTTATTCCTGTTAGTCAAGTATTTACTGTATTGAAATCAAACTATTAATTTTTTAATCGTATACTTATACTAAAATAGGCCTAATCATTTCAATAGTGTATTTACTACCTATTGCTACTTTACACTCTGTTAAAATCCTGCAACTTTTCACAAAGTATTGTATTAAATAACAAGAATACCATTTAAAAAATGACCAACCTTTCTTGCAAAGTTTTTGAGTTGTTCATGCTGTCGCTTCAGTACCTCTTCAAAAGTCTCATTTGGGTTGTAACCCACAGCTAAAACATATTTAATTGTTAGTGTTTGGAGAATTATCAGTGTTAATCTATATAATTCAGCAATTTCAGGTGGCCATAAAACGTTTTGTTTGTATGGTTGATTTCGAACATATGTTTCATTCTCTCCAAGATGGTTCACTCCAAAAAGTAATTTTATTTGCCTGTTCATTCGCTCCACTGTTCATTCAATTCAACGGGTACAGACAGCTCTAGAAGGAGACTAACCAGTAGAAAATATTAATTTTGAATTTTACTGTACAATGGATCGAATGCACATTGGAGTGAACGATCAGTATAATTTAAATATGTAATAATCTTGAACTGTGCGGGGGAGCGAGCTGGCGTAGTGGTTAGAGCGCGGGACTTCAGTCTGTGAGGTCCCGGGTTCGATCCCCGCCAAGTCACCAATGGATTTTATCTAAGTGATAATGCCGCAACCCCTAGGTCTAGCCTGAAGTAATGTGAAAAACAATCCCAGGCTTGTGCCTAGCGTCCTAGGACAAAAAAAAAAAAAATCTTGAACTGTGCGTACACTCCAAGATCGTTCGCTCCAACAGTGATGGGTGTTACACAGGCTTGAGGCGCTTGTATATTGTCGTGATAGTTTAGTATAGGCTAAATCTTTTTAACCACTTGTTGACCTTTTAACTTTTATGACTTTACAAAAATAATACTTTGATAACGTTACTTCTATATTTTATGCATAATTAATTGGCGATAACTTAAGACGTACTCCACGGGCATATTGGAAAATGTCTGCTATACAATTTACATACACACATCTATTATGTTATTGTTATTAAAGTGATAGGTACAATCAAATTTTATGTAAATGATAAATGGCCTTAACCAAATAAAAACTCATAGTGTGTAGATTTGCCGAAAAGTATTGATGTGAAAGAATTCTTTTAGAGTTCCGCCCAATAGACCGATTTGCAAAAGTTAATTATGATTATTTTCTTCTATTACTGTATAGTGAGCAACAGCTGGTCAATGCAATTGACAATAGTTTGTTTATTTACATTTTTGTTTACTTATTTTATTATTATTTGTTCTTAAAAGAGGTGCGGTAAGTTATTAACATTGATGCTATTTCTAGCCGTTTGATACAAGTGAATGCTTTAAAGTGTGTGAAAGACAGTGAATATGAGATGAACAAAACATCTTTTGGTCGTCGTAAAAGAGAGCGTCAGGCCCTCGAACTCTTGGAGGACTACTTTATGTTCTTGATTTAAGTGAGGCTTCTAACCAAAGTATGGAGAACAACTCAGTTAGATCAGACGATTTTGCACGGATTGGGAGAAATGTTGACATAAATAAATCCATACGTGATATTGTATAAGAATCTACACCAAGTTATGTCTGAGGAAGTCGTTGCTGCACAAAGGAAGAACCGACCAGTAAGAGAGTATGTTTTAGCATTTCATTAATTTAATGTAAACATTAATCCTTAACACTACCTCACTATGTAATAGGGAGCCCTTTGGAAATCAGCCTGTTCGTTAATATCAATAATTTAAATATGGGTTAATAAATGGGTTAATTAAGGTTATTTATTATTATACGCTACCAAGTGTCGCATATATGTGACGTCGCAATCATTGCTTCGGACAGAGGTATACAATTTAATCTTACACATAGACCAGCTGTCACTTGGTTAACAGTACACACAGACCCCGGGCGAAAACCTGTTAAACAGTGATCATTTACTTTGTAATACACTGCAATCGTGTTTGTAAATAATATATTCTTGTTTTTTTATATTTTTGATAACCTTTTGTAATGTCCCATATTTGCGACACCAGATCTATAGTGAAGACACTAGTGAAAATGATTATATTTTCTTGAAATAGTCCAAACACCACATTTATGTGACAGTTCATTTTTGTTTATGTTCTGAGGTGAATGTAAGTAAGAGATTATTGAAGAACAGTTTATAATTGAACAAAATATAAAAGCTACATAGGATAATGCAGCATACATACATACAGTGGTGCAAAAAAGTAGAGACCAGTTTTTCCGTATGCATTGCACAACGTCCAAGAATATTATTCAGTGTCACGACGTCCAAAATATAATTTTTGAGCTGTTGCACGACGTCCAACATAAAATAATTACTGTTGCAATCTAATTAAATCTACAAATAGAGAAAACTACCTCAAATTGGGGAAAACTATAAAAAATCATTCATTACCTAAATTATTGTCTTTGTCTACTTCAAAGCCAGTTTCCTGATGTACTGGTATGTTATTGTTTTCCGATTTCTTAACACTCTTTTCCAGACAGTGGCTATTTTGATCCTGGAACAAACATAACATTGTAGATCTCGGGTAAAATTAACTTGAAGACCATAAAAATTCAGGTATGTATTTTGTCAACCAGGGTAATGTGGTAGTGATATAGTAGAACCTCGATTACAAGCCTCTCATGAATACTACTATTGTAGTTTAGTTATCAAGGTAGACTTCTCTTCGAGATTTGCAGTTACATATGAAAAAGGAAAGGGTAACATCCAAGGGGATTTTTAATTTTAACACTGGTTATCAAGGGTGACTTGTAATCAAGGTTCTACTGTATTGAATTTGTGTATAAACTGAAAAATTATAACCTCTAGGAATCTACAGGCTAGACCCCTTTAGCAAGAGGCAAAAATTGTTCACTCTTGGACCTCAGGTCTTGGAAAGAATCAGGTTCCAATAAAATGTTGTACATTACCATAGACAAATACCCCCGCCGCAGCAAACCTGCAGACTAAGCGAATTTCCATTTGACTGATTGGATTTACACTGAAATGTCTACTTAAAAATATAACATTTATTCTTGATTTAAATAGAATTAGTTTAACAAGTACTTAGGTTTGCTGCATCAGGGAGGGTAAAACTGTTTTTTTTTTTTTGTAAAATGTGAATAGTTAGTAAGAAATAAAAACATTTTCCAAATTTGATCAAAATATGTTCACAAACAAGCAAACTACAAAAGATTACTTATTCTCCATAAGAATAACATGGGAATTTTAAATTTACAATTTTTTGGAATTTTCTCCTTAACCATTAGGCACATAATAACGCTTCAATATACTAAATTATTTGTTTTTTTAAGCTCTACAAAATGCTTTGTTTGAAGTTCATTGTTGGTGATGGTGAGTTAATGTTGTTCAAAGGTTTATTGCGGACATTTTCCATCACGAATGTAAAAAACATTTTTTTTTACATTCGTGATGGAAAATGTCCGCAATAAATCTACAAAATGGTTTGGAAGGAAATTGCTAAATTTTATGTTTTTTGGGTCAAAAATGGGAAAAACCTATTTTTACCCCATAAAACCCCCCGTAAACCCCCGTTCCCATGGTCCGATCATGCTGGATCGCGAACTCGTTCGAATAAACGTACGTTTACACGTTTGTACCAAATTTCATCAAAATCGGATCATTTTTGGGACACATATATATATATATATATATATAAATATATAAATATATATATATATATATGAATTTGAACGGATGGTGTTTTTGGCCTCTAGGGACCTCAAAATGAAAAAAAAAATCGGTCCCGCGTCCAGGTCTTACCATGAGTACTACGGTAATAGCTTATTCCCTATATGGGAAATTCGCTAAAAGAATTAAATATCCGTCAGCTGTGCTGCGGTTACCATAGGCTCTGGCCCACACCGCTTGGAGCGCTATGTAGTTACGGCGTACACGCTACCTAAACTACAGCGGTGTGTGCCAGAAACTATGGTAACCGCAGCACGGCTGACGGTCTATATTTAATTCTTTTTGTCTATGAAATTATCTGCAGTAAATGCAATGAAACCCTAAAACGATCGTGGCTTGGAATCCTTGCCAAAATCCTAAACATCTTTCATGGTCACGGCAAAATTATCCAATATTTCTTACATTCGCTATAACATGGAGTTGCCTAATTATTTACCATTCAGCAAACTGTTTCATAAGTTCTTACGATCACAGTGACTTCCGTCAAAATTGTGAGCAAAAAAATTGTGATAATTATAAAATATAAGAGACTAAATACAAACCAGATGCTCTTGGGTCATGTTGTGTTTTTGTTCATTTGGCTCTCTTTGAAACACCGATTCAGGAAGTTTATTTTCAGTTAGGTTGTTTTTCTGCTGCTGCTTGGAAGATGGAGAATTGGTTCCCACTCTCTCTTTTGGTTTTGCATGCTCATTTTTTGAAGTCTCAGCAGTTAAGTAATTGGGAGCTTAAACAAAAAAAAAAAATGGTTGTTTACCAACTAAAATTTATAGGCCTAATACTAAAAAGAAAGCTGAAGTGTTTTTTTTTTTTTTTTTTTTTGTCCTAGGACGCTAGCCACGAGTCTGGGATTGTTTTTCACATTAATTCAGGCTAGACCTAGGGGTTGCGGCATTATCACTTAGATAAAATCCATTGGTGACTTGGCGGGGATCGAACCCGGGACCTCAGAGACCGAAGTCCCACGCTCTAACCACAACACCAGCTCGCTCCCCGAAGTTGTAGTGTAACGAAATTATTAAGTGAAAGGGGATGTTGTAGGTTGCACATTATTCTAGTGATGTGTCAAAAAGTACTGCCAAATCTCAAAACCACTATAACTTAGCACAAGTTTTGTTTTTGCGATTTGATCAGAGAGTTTCGAGTTTTTAAACTTAGTATCTTGATTCTATTAACTATTTAACCAATAATACACTACGCCACTGCGGTATAATTAATTGTATTTTAATGTTACTATGGCATTGTCAGGAGTTTAATTCATTTCAGTGTAGGCCTACGTTGTTTATAAAAATTATGTGTTTTTAGGTTTTAACTATGTTATTCATATTATTTATTATGCCAGAAAACAATTTCATTCAGTGTCGATTACATAGTAAACATATTATAACCTGGATTATTTGAAACCTTAATTAGTCGAGTAAAAGAGTGTTGCATTTGGATTTTAAAAAGACAAAAGTTTCTGGTTTAGACCGTCACTACACAATAGAAGCTAGATTATCCCACCCAGACTACCACATCGGAAAACTCTAAAAGTAATGGAAACGCCATCTTGAAAATATTCAGTTAATTATATTATTATCTTTGTCAAACTATTCAACACTTTAGATTTGTCTTTTGACGCAACTGACTTTTAGGGGTGTGCGATGCAGCATATTTTTTTCGATTCGATGCATCGATGCGATTCAAAGAATTTCTATTCGAATCGATGCGATTTGATTCGATGCAGCACGGCATGATTTTCTTTAAAAATTAAATACAACATGTGTTTCTGTAATAGATACTTTACTTTAAAAAAGTTAGAGTAAAAAATGTACTAAATAAAATTATGAACAAGAGGATATTTGCTGACCTAACCTCATTAGTGGACACTGACTAATTTATGGTTGGCCTAAGGAAAAGTTGACCTAAGAGATCAGTGAGGCCTACCAAAAAGAATATAGTTATTAATTAGAACTTAAATAATATATAATGTCACTTTCTCACTATTTATATCTTCAACATTTGTTAAATTATGAAAATAAGTCACTAAGTCTAGCTGAAAACACATTAATAAATTACGATATCTTTTCAATACAGAATAATAAAACAAACCACATTTTACAAACATTGTATTTCTTAACTTTTTCCCTTGAACAGGGTGAGGAGGCCAACATTTTTTTTATGACTATCAACAAAAATAAGGTATCAATTATAATTTCACGTAAGCCGCTGATGAGTGAGCTGTGAAGAGCAGACGACAGAATTACGTCACTACCACAACAACTCAACTCTACTGCGATTGCGAACTGCGGGTGTTTAGTGTGAAGTGAAGTGAAGCACCACCTCCCCTGTCTATCGGGACAAGGGGTAGGAAAGAGAAAGTTTGTCAGAATGGCAGACTTGCCCTTTGTAAAGTCTGGTTCACATGCCCTCCCTCACCACCCTCAGTCGCTTGCATAATTCTACTAACCAAAAGTTTCTGAGTGTTAATTTTAAAATATATGTTTGAATTCAATGACTAAAGCATAGATCTGATAAACTTTGCTCTAATTTATAAATGGGCTTATCAGAATATTATCAGCCATTTGTCAGTTTTTTTTATTTCTTTACTTTATATGTAAAGATATCTTTTAATTTAGCCTTCAAGAAAAGAAAGATCATGTTTTGTTTGGGACTTAAATCTCCTTGATAAAAGAGAAAAAGACTACACGTTTGATGCAATTAATTTCAATAAGTTAATGTGCAACCATGCGACAATTTTTTCTAAAAAAAATAACAGCCTACAGTGTAAAAGAATCGTGTGCATTGTGCAGCAAAATATGTTTCTTCGGGTTATTTTAACAAACATTCCATAGTTTTAATTAGTAACAAAAAATGTGTTTATGTTCCTGATGATACCAAGAACAAGGCTGGGCAGAGTGGATTCACTGTGAACCAGCCGGGTACGACACGTAACTACAAACTTAGATAAAGCATAGCCTACTCCCTTGTGTTGGTTAGTCTATGCTACAACGATCGATTGGAACAATTAATTGATGTTTTGAGCCAAAATATTCATATTGATATATAATCGGAAAAATTGATGTTTTATTAAAATATTATATAAAGCCATATGTCAAGAATTAGTTAACTGACATAATTGAACGTCAAATCTAGGTCTTTGTAAGACAAAAGAAAATCACACAGTTTTAAACTTTAACCTAATTTTATACTCTTTATAAACAAACACGTCCTACATAACGGTTCTTGATATTTATCAATGTATCTTATCAACACCCTTCCCACAATAATAGACTCACACACAAATAACGACGTCAAAGCAATTGTCACTTGCTCCATTGAAACACGAACGTCGATTGGCTGACATGACAGTGCAGCGTGGCCTCTCGACCAATGAGAACTCTTGTTACATACTTTGATTTATCTTAGATAGTCAACATTTACCATTCATTATAATATTACAAAATCGACATGGACTATGCCTACGGTGTTTTCCAATCAATACTTTATGTTATAGTAGCACTTAAAACTTCACTTAAACTCTTAAACTAGGTAGATAGTACATATATAATATGGATCTACTTTTTGGTTCAATAGGCAAGTGCAAGCCTAACCCTCTGATTTCGACGATGTTGTAATTGAATCAAATTTTTCTAATGATGCGTAATGAAGGGAAGAAACTGAACATTTAGACAAGTTTAGGTTATTTATTTTGTTCTAAAAATAAAAATAATACATTTAAAGGTCTGACTTATTGATACAGACATTTTTTAGTATAATTTCGTGTTGAGGACACTCGCCGGTTGTCTGAGACTGAATTCTGCTGACTGTCTGACATCTTGAAATGTAGATTGTATTGTGTTGTGCAATGTCATCTGCCTGCAGAGAGAACAGCTGAAGCTAAACTTAAGCTGTTTTGAACTAAATAGTGTGCTAAGTTGGTTACTAAAGTTGTTAGCGTGATTACAAAACTAATAGATATCAAATAAATAAATGTTCAAATAAAATATCTATCCATCCCTGTCGGCTGTCGGTATCGGCGGAATCGGGCGAAATCGACGTTTGGTAATCGATTCTTGATACCGATATTCCTAGTATCGGCAATGTCCGAGTATCGGTGGTAGCGATAATTGACACTTCCCTATCTAAAACTCATTTTGGAGTCCTAAATTAGTTTTAAATATGCATCGGGACTTAATCGATGAATCGGTCTTTTTCGATGCATCAAGGCCAAATCGATGCATCGTGATTTCGTTGCATGCTGAATCGAATCGCGATTCTATGCATCGAATCGAATCTAATCGAAATTTCGATGCATTTTTGATGCATCGCACACCCCTACTGACTTTTGAAGCTATCAGCAGAAACAACACAATTAAATAAATTGGTTAAGTTATAATATAAATTGTCAGTGTAAATATTGGTTTTCTGTTAGTTATGGGTTTATGGGTCTTAAAAAAAGAGGGACGCCTTAGTGCATTGCAGCGTTTGGGTTTGGTTAGGTTAGATAAGTTCAGTTCAGTTGATAACCACAAACAATGTAACATAAAAAAAATGTTCTCTAATAAACTCATGAAAAACTGTCTAAGTCTAACTAGAAATCTGTTTTGCTTACATTGGAAAGTCACCAAAATGTGAGTTGCTTATTTTCACGATGTTTGGAATAAATAATTTTGAATTAACCTGCTTCCACCCAGGTTTCCATGGGACAGTTTTTACCATTATACTCTAGCTATGGGAACTGGCATGCACAAAGGCCAAAACATTTTATATTTTGTTTTAGGAAAGCGTGAGCTGTAGCGTGGCTAAAGAAGATTATATATTAACCACTAATTTGCACAATACCTGGTCTGTTGCCATCCCCCCGACCGAGCCTATAGCCAACGTCGATATTCTGTGAATATTCTTCCAGCTTTTTTAACGCCTTTTCAGCATCCAACAGTTTTTGTTTCTCTGCTATCTGCAAATTTCAAACTAAACGTTAAGATGTCCCAGTAAATATAAGAAATTTGCAAAAAATCAAGTTCCATATAAGACTTAAGACTATGAATAATGAAAACCATCAGTAAACATAATACCCTAGTTGCAGCAAACCTGCATACTAAGCGAATTTCCATTTACCCGGCTTGATTTCTACTAAAATATTTCCTATAAATTTTCAGATTTATTTCCTATTTAAATAACATTAATTTTTGTGAGTAGTTAGGTTTGTTGCTACGGGGAAGATGGTGAGGTGTGTTTTTTCAATTGAAATATTGATAGCTTAGTGTGAAATAAACCAAATTTGATTAATATAAATTTATATTAATATAATATAGCTCGAGTTATCGTGCTAACAGACACATATATAAATATATATATACAGGGTGGCTGGTCATCAGTGTTACAAAATTTTTTTGGCGTAAGTACTAAGTATAAAATATAACCATAAACAAGCAAACTAGAACAGTTTATTTATTCTCCATAAGAATAACATGGGAATTTTAAATTTACAATTTTTTAAATTTTCTCCGTAGTCAATGAACATTCAAAAACACTTCAATATACTAAATTATTTGTTTTTTTAAGCTCTTCAAAATGGTCTAGAGAGAAATTTAGAAATTTAAAGTTTTTAGGGTCAAAAATGAGAAAAACCCATTTTTACCCCATAAAACCCCCCATAAACCCCTGATCCCATGGTCCGATTATGCTGGTTCGCGAACTCGTTCGAAAAAACGTAGGTTTACACGTTTGTACCAAATTTAATCAAAATCGGATCAATTTTGCTCGAGTTATCGTGCTAACAGACACATATATAAATATATATATACAGGGTGGCTGGTCATCAGTGTTACAAAATTTGTTTGGCGTAAGTACTAAGTAAATGCAGGGTAATCATGCATATAAAAGGTTCCAAGTCCAAAAATTAGCTTCCCAAAGAATTATTTTTGATGTTTTTCAAAAATAATAATGTTTTCAAACTTAATACAGCTATTTCTCAGTTACCTGTAAATGGATTTGAGTAGACAATGTCATTTTCGTGTTCTACATTAAATTTTGAATAAGAATAATATAAAATGACGGAGTATCAGTTGTAAAAACTCCATTGTAAATAGATTCAAAGATAAAAATTAAGATGTTTGAAAAAAATTTAAAAAACATTGGTCTATTGTATTTTTTCACACCCTGTATACAAGAAAGGGTCCGAATATGTTAAAAACTGCGCCATTTTATAAGCTTTCCAACCATATGCTACACTATTGAGGTTTAGAAATTCTGTTGTTTGTTTTAGTGGTTTGAATACCAGAAAACAGGGAACTTTTTTACTGATTTTACTGTTAAAGCTGAAACAAAAATACAACTTTTGCTTAATACATACCGGCTTTCTATGTTTTAAATGTTAAAGACACCCTGTTTTCTGGTATTTAAACCACTAAAACAAACAACAGAATTTCTAAACCTCAATAGTTTAGCATATGGTTGGAAAGCTTATAAAATGGCGCAGTTTTTAACATATTCAGACACTTTCTTGTATACAGGGTGTGAAAAAATACAATAGACCAATGTTTTTTACATTTTTTTCAACCATCTTAATTTTTATCTTTGAATCTATTTACAATAGAGTTTTTACAACTGATACTCCATCATTTTATGTTATTTTTATTCAAAATTTAATGTAGAACACGAAAATGACATTGTCTACTCAAATCCATTTACAGGTAACTGAGAAATAGCTGTATTAAGTTTGAAAACATAGTTATTTTTGAAAAACATAAAATAATTCTTTGGGAAGCTAATTTTTGGACTTGGAACCTTTTATATGCATAATTACACTGCATTTGCTTTGTACTTACGCCAAAAAATTTTTGTGACACTGATGACCAGCCACCCTGTATATGAATTTGAACGGATGGTGTTTTTGGCCTCTGGGGACCTCAAAACGAAAAAGTAAATCGGTCCTGGGTCTAGGTCTTACCATGAGACCTACGGTAATAGCTTATTCCCTATATGGGAAATTCGCTAAAATGGACAAAGGGGGCTAAAACAAAATAACTTAAGCGAACGCATGACCTACAGTTGACATTAGGGTTGCTTTCAGAGAGGTGAAAGCCAGTTGAGCGGAACAAAAACGTCATTTGATATTTGTATAAGTAACTAAATGTAAAAAAGTCAATAGATTTACTAATGCTGGTTTTATTGATTAAAATTATAATAATTCGGACGTATGTATAGTCCGTGGCTTGGCAATCAAATAACAGTATTTATATAGGATAGGCTACTGTTGTCAACATTTGAAATTACTGAATTGTTACCAAATTACTGTTTCACAAAACGCAGATTCCATTTTCAGCCGAGCCACTAAAATGAGGATTTGCCGAACAATTATTAATATTACAGAATAGTATTTAATGATATACAACTTTTCACATTTCATAAATTATATGTTAGTTTTGCTATGGTCAAAGGTCCTAATCCAAATTTTCTTTTCATTTGGTTTTTATGTAGTAATTTGCTAGAATCATTGACTTTATATAAAGTCAATGCTAGAATACAGTAAATGGTTTGTTAAGACCATATGCAAACATTTTTGAAATCGTTTCCCCGTTTAACCAACTATTCCAAAAGATAAAATTTATATGGTGCAACACAAATAAACAACTTACTTCAAAACACTTAATGTAGTCACGAATACTCATAAACCCCGACCTACCTTCCCCACATGCCTAAATTAGATCTGTGTTCAATCTGCGTTTTATTAATAAGTGTAATAACTTACTGCACCGTAGATGTAATTCAACATAATATAACCTGTGATGTATTATCGGATTAAATATCGATTTCGATGCGGTTCGATATATCGCTTATTAAATCCTGATTTCTAACATTGGCTGTTTCTAATCAGCTGGCAACACAAATATAGGTCCCCAAGAAAGTAGTCACTGGTCCGTATCCCTCCGCTCCTTGTTTATGCTCCGCGCATTGAGAAAGTAGTTCCGTATATTTTCTCGATTTTCAGTGAATTCCGTGCCTTAAAAAATGTTTTAACGGAATTTTCTTGTTTATTAAAATCGTAGGAATTGTAGTATATTATAAAAGTAAAGTAGCAAGAGGAATTTAAGTTTATGAATTGGCTACACTGACCACCGATGACGACAACAGCTGACGTCACAGCCCGACGTCGGAGACAAGCAGTCTAGCAAATGAGTAACAGGTTAGTGGACGTAATATACGATACGTGTAGTTGTAATAATGGCGCAGTCGCCGGATTAAATATTGGTTTTGTCGCAGTAAAACTAGTGAAAGTTTTGTAAAGTGCGTTCTTTAAAACCGCAAAAGTGCGAAATGTCGAGTATCGGTAGAGTCTCGGAATTTAATCCCCACGAAGAGGACATCAGTTCATATTTATTACGACTCAAGCATTACTTCAAGGCCAACGATGTCAAGTCGACGAATCATGTCTCCATCTTGATAACAGTGATTGGGCCTAAGATTTTGGCAGTTTTAATGGACTTAATATCCCCTAAGAAGATTGACGATGAAACATACGAAAGCCTAAGCAAAACATTGGAAGAACATTTTGCTCCTAAAAGGCTCGTTGTTGCGGAACGATATACGTTTTATAGTCGTTGTCAAAAACCGGCAGAGTCAATAGCGGAATTTATGGTCGCTATCAAACATTTAGCCAGTACTTGTAATTTCGGTACATTCTTAAATGATGCTTTGAGGGACAAACTAATATCAGGCATTAGTAATGATGGAATAAGGCAAAAGTTGCTTTCCGAAGAATTAGATTTGAGCAAAACTTTTGCTCAAGCGCTCATGCTAGAACAGGCTTATTCGGGAATCATCCTGTGCAAGATATTTCCAAATTTAGTGTGAAAAAGTGTGCACGTGGTCCTGTGAAAAGTGGGAATCCTGCTGGGTACAAGTTAAAATCTTTTGAAGAGAAAAATAATGATAGCAAGATAAAGTGTTATCGTTGCACAAGTTGGGATCATAAGGCTCATATGTGTCCTTATAGTAATTATAGGTGTAATTTGTGTAGAAGAGTAGGCCATCTTAGCAAGGCGTGCAAATCTAAAGGCGAAACTGCCGCAAAAAAGCCAGCTAAAAGGAAGGTATAAGGTGCATCAACTGGAAGATAAAGGGAAGCCTAGCCTAGACATAAATGAGGAAGTGGAAAATTTGTCTCTATATAATATTGGTTCATGCTCAAGTAACTCTGATTACAAGGTAAGGCTAGCTATAGAGAATGTGCCTGTAGTTATGGAAATTGACATTGGTTCGGCACTGTCAGTGTGTCCTCAGGAAATATTTGAGAAATATTTTTCTCACGTTCCATTGAGATCTGTAGATATTAAGTTGTTAACCTATTCTGGCAACGAAGTCATAGTAACTGGGCAAGCTCAAGTCAATGTTGACTACAAGGACCATTCTTATTGTTTGCCTATGATTGTGGTTCAAATAAATCGTACTAACCAACCAATGCTCTTAGGAAGAAACTGGATTAAGCACATTGATTTAGATTGGAAATCTATTTTCTCATGTAATTTTGCTAGCGCAACCGCTACTGGTAGTCATGAACCCAAGCCTAATGAGGCAGCTAAAGATGGGGTTTCACCTAACCTAACCGGAAAGGTTTCTATAGAACCTAATGAGGTTAAGGCATTAAAACAAAAATATGTCTCTGTATTTAGAGGTGGTCCGGGGGAGATCAAAGATGTTGAGGCTAGGATAGTCTTAAAAGAAAACTCTATCCCTAAGTTTTGTAAATATAGACCTGTTCCGTACGCTTTGCGTACTTCTGTTGAACAAGAGATTGATCGGATGATATCCGAAGGTATTGCCTACCCTGTTACAAGCTCACAGTGGGCTACCCCAATAGTAGTTATACAAAAGAAACAAGGCGTCCGCTTGTGCGGGGACTTTAAAGTTACTCTGAACCAGGTTATACAGTCAGAACATTATCCGTTGCCGCAGCCCGAAGATATATTTGCCTCGTTAGCAGGCTGTAAATGTTTTTCTGTGTTGGATTTGGAGGCGGCGTACCTCCAGCTTGCTGTTGCAGAGGAGTCTCAGGAACTTTTGACATTGGCGACACATAAAGGTCTCGTGCGGCTACGTCGCTTACCATATGGCTTGTCGTCAGCCCCGGCCCTCTTCCAGGCGGCGATGGACAAGATAATTGGAGGACTCCCAGGTACAGTGGCGTACCTAGATGATGTGTTGGTTGGTGGATCATCCCGAGAGGAGGCTCTAACAAGATTGGAACATGTTCTGCAGCGACTTCAAAGCTATGGAGTTAAGGTAAACCAAAGCAAATGTAAATTTTTACAGCCTTCTGTTCAATATCTGGGATACTGTTTGACTTCAGAGGGAATTAGTCCCCAGGAAGGTATTTTGGAAGCGATCCGTGACGCTCCAGAACCAACGTGTAAGGAAGAGCTCAAGGCCTATGTAGGCCTAATCAACTATTATGGTAAATTCATTTGTAACCTGTCAGATAAAATAAGCTGTTTATATGACCTACTTAGAAAGGACGAACCTTGGGTATGGTCTAAAAGGTGTTCAGAGGTTTTTCAGCAGAGTAAACAATGGGTGTTGTCTACTGATGTATTGGTTCACTATGACGTGCATAAACCTTTGATTTTGACATGTGATGCGAGCCCACGGGGTGTTGGAGCAGTACTTTCTCATCTCATTGACAGTGTGGAAAAACCAATAGCGTTTGCCTCAAAATCTTTGAGTGCAAGTGAAAAGAATTACTCTCAACTTCACAAAGAAGCGTTGGCGCTTGTGTTTGGAGTCAAAAAGTTCCATAAATACATTTATGGTCGTTCAAACGTTGTGTTGCAGACAGATCATGCGCCTTTGGTTGCCATTTTTGGAAGTAAGCGAGGAGTGCCGTGTGTAGCTGCGGCTCGTCTTCAACGCTGGGCGTTGATTTTGTCAGCCTATAACTTCGAGGTGAAGTACAGGCGTGGGGTGGATCTCCCTCATGCTGATGCCCTTTCAAGATTGCCGCTGCCCAATGATGAGACCATGGAATTGGAGGCCAATCACCTCTCTCACGTGGAAAATGTGGTGGAAGTATTTAGCTGCTACAAATTGGTGAGTGACGACACACCTATTACGGCTAAAGATATTGCTAGATTGACTGATAGGGATCCTGTGTTATCAAAAGTAAGGGACTTTATTTGGCACGGTTGGCGTTCGGCCGATGAACCTGAGTTAATTGCATAATTCAGAAGGAAGGATGAACTGTCGGTTGACAACAATTGTGTCGTTTGGGGAGCACGAGTAGTCGTGCCCGATAAGCTTCGGAGTGCTGTAATCCGATTACTACATGACCAGCATCCAGGAATATCGCGTATGAAAATGTTAGCCAGGAGCTACGTCTGGTGGCCTGGTCTGGAGAAAAATATAGAGGAAACAGTGTCTACCTGCACTGTTTGTCAGTGCACTAGAAATGCTGCTGTTAAGGTGCCATTGTATCAATGGCCTAGAACTACCAACAGATGGCAGAGAATTCATATTGACTATGCGGAAGATCCGCAAACTAGACAACAGCTGTTAGTTGTAGTTGACAGTTTTTCAAAATGGCTTGAAGTATTTCTTATGAAATCAACTACATCATTCAAAACCATTGAAAGATTACGAACCTTGTTTGCTGCTTATGGGTTGCCGGAAGAACTGGTAAGTGACAATGCACCTAATTTTACGAGTGCCGAGTTCAGGGAGTTTCTGAGTAGGAATGGTATAAAATTCACCTTGTCACCCCCCTATCACCCTGCGTCCAATGGCGCAGCCGAAAGATGTGTGCAAGAGGTAAAGAAAAATCTGCAGAGGCAAGTGATAGAAAGTCAATTGGAAGGTGTTACCTTACAGCATAAATTAGACAACTTCCTGTTTGTGTACCGGAACACACCCAGCACAGTAACTGGACTCCCACCAGCCGAGTTGTTTCTCCAATGGAAACCCAGAACAAAATTAACCCTACTTAAGCCTAATTTGTTGTCAGTGATTGATAAAAAGAAGGAACAGCAACGTTCAGCTGCAAACAGCATCCGATGTGGTGCTAGATATTTTGGCAAAGGAGATAAGGTGTGGGTGAAGACGGTCAGAGGGGAGCATGTGTCCTGGGTTCCGGGAAAAGTGATGGAGCAAAGAAGCCCTGCGACTTATGTTGTAAGTGTGTTAGGCAAGGTCCGGTTCTGTCATGCGGACCATCTGCGTTCCAGTCTTCTGGGAGACGAAGAGGAGACTTTGGTGGATAGGCGAATTCCACAGCCATCACCAGTCAAGGCGTCACCTCCGGTTAGGCCTATTTCACCAGTGAAAATACCTAGCCCTCAGCCAGCGGCGATAACGCCCTCACATCAGAGGCGAAGCCTGCCAGAAGCATCTAGCCCTCTACCAAGACTTGAAGAAAGACATGAAGTGCAGTCAAGCCCGCAACTTCTTAGACGGTCTCAACGGGCCGTTCGTAAGCCGAGGAGGCTTGATCTTTAAGTAAACAGTCGACTGTGTAACTGAAGAAGTAATTTTTATTTTGAGTTATTTGAAGAAAAGTTTTAAGTTAAATGCAATGAACTATGGACTTTGAAATTGGTTAAGGTTTTTTGGTATTAGGCCTAGGACTATTATTTAGGCCTATTAAAAGAAGAGCTTGATTTTAAGTTGGGGCGAGTGTAGTATATTATAAAAGTAAAGTAGCAAGAGGAATTTAAGTTTATGAATTGGCTACACTGACCACCGATGACGACAACAGCTGACGTCACAGCCCGACGTCGGAGACAAGCAGTCTAGCAAATGAGTAACAGGTTAGTGGACGTAATATACGATACGTGTAGTTGTAATAGAATGGTTTAAAAACGTTTAAAAGAAAAGTCTAGAAACTTCAGAAATACGTTATGATTCTCTTGTTTACATTTTTCTTGTAAACAAAAAACTGCCATATGGCTACTTTAGTCCCATAAGCCTAATGTTAAAATTTGGAAATTTTAAGTTCGTTTTAAATTGCATTAGCCTTATCTATAGTAAACACACTTGCTTTTGCGGATGATGTTGCATTAGTTGCAGAATCAAAAGAGGACCTAGGTAAGCTTACTGAGATTATTATAAGGGAAGCAAATAAGATTGGACTTAAAATAAGTGAAGAGAAGTCAAAATATCTGAAAGTCGGAAGAACCCAAACTGAAGGAGCTGAACCTTTTAGGGTCAATAACCATAATTTTGAAAGAGTAAACGAATTTAAATACCTCGGAGTCTCAGTTAACTGGAATAATGAAAGAGGAACAGAAATAGAAAAGAGACTGATTGCAGCAACCAAATGTTTCTGGGGCGTATCAAAAATATTTAGTTCAAAAATACTATCCAAAAACACAAAATTAAGAATCTATAAAACTTTAATTCAACCAGTGCTTTTATATGGTTCGGAAATCTGGACATTAACTAAAAATCATGAAAACAAACTTATAATTTTTGAGAACAAAATTTTGAGGAAGATTTTCGGACCTATAAATGAAGAAGGTATGTGGCGAATAAGAAAAAACCGAGAGCTCCGAGAACTGTACAAAGAACCGGACATTGTAGCCATAGTGAAGAGTAGACGACTGAGATGGGCAGGCCATGTAGAAAGAAGGGAAGAAGAAAGTATGCTTAAGAAGATTGCCAATGGACAACCACGAGGCACTCGCCCGCTAGGAAGACCGAAGTTGAGATGGAGAGACCAAGTCCAGAAGGACCTACGCAGAGTGGGGGCATCTCTTGACATGGCGGCAGATCGGCAGCAGTGGAGGCAACTTGTTGGCGAGGCCAAAAACCTTCTTAGGTTTGAGTGGCCAAGGAGGTAAGGTAAGGTAAGCCTTATCTAATTGAAATTTGTTTGTTTATTAACCATCTCACTATTAGTCTAAGTAATCTTGTTAAGTTTAGCTGAAATGTGTTCTGCCGTTATTGAGTGATGTTGCTTTATTTGATGCATTGAAGTTGATCCCAAAGAGCTACGCTCAATGATACAGTTAAACCATTTTTAGCTTTACCTCGTTAAACTAAAACCATAATAAAAAATGCTCATCAATCGGAAAAAGAGCTATGCTTTGGGAACTGTCATTCGTGGCACAAGTAGTCAGTCTTGCTCCACCATCAGAATTTAATGGAGCACACGACAAAACGTATCTCAGAAAACATAGGTGGGTTGAAGAGTCTCATATAACAGCAATTACAACAAACATATCAAATTTAAACTACTGTTGTAGACATCTTTGCATAGACATGTCCTTTAAATTCCATATCATTTGTTAAAAGAAAAATTAAAGTACAGTATAGATAATCAGATCAAATCTTTTATCTTTTTCTGTTAGGGGTTTACATGGTTTTACTGTATTGTTGGTTTTACTATACAATAGTTTGAGTGCAAACACATTATACCCATACTAAAATAATCATTTCAATAGTGTATTTACTATTGCTACTTAAAACTCTGTTAAAATCCTGAAACTTTTCAGATGTATTTTAATGAATAACAACAAAAACAAGATTTTAAAAAGGATCAACCTTTCTTTGTTCCTCTTGAAAAACTAAAGCGATGTTGTTGAAGTGCTTTTGTTGTCGCTTCCGAACCTCTTCCAGAGATTCCTTTGGCTTATAATCCACAGCTAAAACATGTACAACTGTTATTATTTGGAGAATTATCAGTGTTAATAAATATAATTCACCAATATCTGGTAGACAATACGTTTTGTTATTATGGTTCATAGGTGGACCCATGGACACCTAAGGACACATGGAGTTTTTTTAATCAAGAAAGAAAGGATTCACAACATGATAACACTTTGATTCACTGTTTTGGCTTTGGTATATTATATTTAAAAAATGATAACTTTTCTCTTACCATAACCTGCGGCTTCATCTAACAGATCATCGCTCAAACGGTGACCCTGATCAACGTGTTTATATCTGGCCAAATACTCTTCTCTTTTCTTTGCCTCTTTCTGTTGAAAAATAAAATAAACTTAAAAAAACACAAATTCTAAGTGTAAAACATACAAAATTCGTTACATAACTTAATCAATAATAAAAATAAAAAATAAACGCTAAACTGTTGATAAGTTTTAGATTGCTAGATATGAGAGGCCAGAGAAGTAAGAAAAAATACCCCCGCCGCAGCAAACCTGCAGACTAAGCGAATTTCCATTTGACTGATTGGATTTACACTGAAATGTCTACTTAAAAATATAACATTTATTCCCGATTTAAATAGAATTAGTTTAACAAGTACTTAGGTTTGCTGCATCAGGGAGGGTAAAACTGTTTTTTTTTGTAAAATGTTAATAGTTAGTAAGAAATAAAAACATTTTCCAAATTTGATCAAAATATGTTCATAAACAAGCAAACTACAACAGTTTACTCATTCTCCATAAGAATAACATGGAAATTTTAAATTTACAATTTTTTGGAATTTTCTCCGTAACCATTAGGCGCATAATAACGCTTCAATATACTAACTTATTTGATTTTTGAAGCTCTAAAAAATAGTTTGGAAATAAATTGCTAATTTTTTTTTTTTTTTTTGTCAAAAATTGGAAAAACCTATTTTTACCCCATAAAACCACCCGTAAACACCCGTTCCCATGGTCCGATCATGCTGGATCGCGAACTCGTTCGAATAAACGTAGGTTTACACGTTTGTACCAAATTTCATCAAAATCGGATAATTTTTGCTCGAGTTATCGTGCTGACAGACACACACATATATATATATATGAATTTGAACGGATGGTGTTTTTGGCCTCTAGGGACCTCAAAACGAAAAAAAAAATCGGTCCCGCGTCCAGGTCTTACCATGAGTACTACGGTAATAGCTTATTCCCTATATGGGAAATTCGCATAAACATTGTGTAATATAAAATTGAATAATAATTATCTATGTGACATAAGCACTCTTTATACAGGTACCCAGATATTTTGATTTATAAGCACTGAAGAGAATACAGTACTGTGGAGTCATCAGCACCTTCTGAACAGGCTATTTAAGTGTTTTAACATAAACTTTATGAAGCAAAAACTATTCGTAGGCGATCCTGTTTGGTCCTAAAACTTAACAATGTAAACTTATTGAAATATACCTTAATAACATATAATTGATTAGTAAATAGTTAAGTTTTTGTTTTCAGTTGTTACTTTATATTTGGCATTTTTTGAAACTTCATAAATTCTTTGGATATAGTTACAACAAAATTTTTATCGAAATCTGAGTTTTTTTTGCTTGTACAGTACACCCATTGCATACAAAACAAAAATCTAACAGACAGCATCAAGAGCGTGGGGCTGAAAAAATGGGTCTGTTCAGGGAATGAAGACCTAGAATAAAAGCTTACAAGCCATGTTTGTTGACACATAAACCCACAATGTTTAACAGAACAACGCCAATTTTACGATAATTTATGCCAAATTTAAACCGAACGAGATAATCTTCATCTCTACATACTCAAACTTTACTCAGAACAAAGGAGAGAATAGTAAAACAAGCTTCAGATATTCCGATGCGATACGGTATTATTAATGCCCTGAGTTATTACTGGTTAGACAACACTATTATTAATTAGCATAGCTCTAGAGACTTTTATAAAAGATTTTTAATACATACCTCTCTCTTCTTTTCTTCGTGTATGGCTCTTTCAACTTCATACCGCTCTTCGATTCTATTCAACGCTTCAGCGCGAGTAGGGACTCGTTCATTAGAATCTCTTACAGGGCGGTTGATGTTGAGCTGTTTCCCACCTGTAAAGCCCGTCTCCTTAAGTAGTGCATTTTTTGATTTAACATTTTCACGCTTCACATAGTCACCATGATTATGTTCAGAACTACCTACAGAAAGATCCTCGTTTAGTTCAGTTAGGTTATGCCTAATGCGAGGCGTTGCTCTATGGGATATTCCACCGTTGGAAGAACTTGGTCGATTTAAAACATTTGTGTCAAAACCATGTTGGTTCATTATAGTGATTCTTTCTTCCTTAGTGACTTTTCTCATTACCTTTGGAGATGCTTTGGATTTTAAAGCATCCATTTTTGACAGTGACTCAATATTGGAACTTGGTTTCCTCACAGGTCTGTTTTCAGTTTTTTCTGACATATTGTTATTCGTGTTAACATAATCATTTCCTTTTACATAATCATTCTCTCTTTCATAACTTTCCTTAGTGACTTTTCTCATTACCTTTAGAGATGCTTTGGATTTTAAAGCATTCATTCTTGACCGTAACTCAATATTGGAACTTGGGTACCCAACAGGTCTGTTATCAGTTTTTTCTGACATATTGTTATTCGTGTTAACATAATCATTTCCTTTTACATTATCATTCTCTCTTTTATAACTTGCTTTTGCATTATTTGGCGATTTTCTCTTTCTGAAGTCAACACTATTGGTTGAATTTTCAGAGTCCATTTCATGTGAGAAATCTGTTGTCTGAAGTGTAGAATTACGAGGTATTAGTGACCAATCGTTCATAGTGCGCATTGGCTTACATTCAGTGTTTGATTTTTTACCTTCATCACAGACTGCTTCAGATTCTAAAAAAGAGAGAGGCGGCAGCATATTTGTGAATGTTCCTAAAAGCTCTTTCCTTAAAATCTCAGTTGACCCAGGTCTTTGCCAAAACCTTAAAGCGTTGTCCATAGCTCTCAAATATGGCCCACCTCTTAAAGTACTAACTCTTGGGTAACGATTTTCTGTCATATTTGTTGAGTGTATGTTTGTCACTGAATTATCAGTTTCCATAATTTCATCACTCTGCCTATAGTTGTAGTTTGGCCTACCCCTTGGCCTTCGTTGGTTAGGTCCGCCTTCATTACCTAAAATATTTGAAAGCGTTACTTTTAACAACAAAAAAATAAATAAATTATAGAGTGTATGACAAGGAAATTTATAGGAAATCAAGACAGTGAATATGATTCTAGCATTGATAATAACCCATCGTTAACACTAATACCAAAACCCCGGACTGACAGACCCACGGGAATTTTCAAAATCGCATGTTCGCAACACTGTTTACTTGGGAGATTCTATTCCCCCAATACCTTCCCCCTTTGCCTTCCCTACGAATTGATATAGCCTATTGTTTGTTCATTTTGCATGGGTGTCGTGACCTTGACAGGTTGTCTGTTCATAACATGTCCGTCTCAGAAGCCCAGCGTTAGTGTGTATTTTAAAGCGGGGTCTCACAGACCGGGGGTTTCGGTTAACGTCAGCCTAGGTAGGGTTTCGGTATTAGTGTTACGGTAAGGTAATAGTTTGATACGCATAGTATGTGATGGCACTTCGCAGTGTGGTAGCCATTACGTTTACAAACACACATAGGTAGGTGACAAAACGACAAAACGGACTTTTCTTCCGAGCACATTTATTTTGAAAAAGAAATATGTGATATTGTCGGCCCACAGTTTTAAGAATAACCAACCTCTTTATAGGAACCGATGGAACATCATTAGATCATTTTTTCGCTCTCCCTTCCCCCGTCATACTACTCCTATTAGCCTAGCTAGTTTAAACCAGAGAGTCACCAAAGTAAAAAAAACCTTAGCCTATAAGGAAAAAAATGCCCATGTTAAAAAATCAGCCTGAATTTTTTTTGGCAAGTTCCCGCGGCAACTGCTTGGTAGAAAAGGTGCTGCCCAGAATCTCACACGCAGCTGTGTGAGTGAGACAGCAAATAAGCGAAGAGAGAGAGAGGGGGGGAGAGATAGAGAGAGGCTAGTGCTAACTAGCGGCGGCCGCACAAAGCTCATTTCGGCGGCCAAATCCAGTGCGACTATTCCCCATAAGCATTCTGCTTTTTATAAGGTTTGTATTCTCTGGAGACACGTTGCATGAAGCCAACTTCTGTGCGCCACCACTCGCGTTCCTAGAGTGAGGTCCCGTGCAACCCCCGAGTGGGTTGTTGTTTTTGTACCTTTAGAAGCACTTGTACCGTCTCGGGCTCTGCAATGGTGACCAAAGTTTACATAGTCTACAATGAATGATGTAGCCTAGTGACACTATAAAATAATATCTGCTATTTGATGTATCTTTGTAAAAAAAAATCTAAAATGGCGGACACTCATCACCAACTGTAGGGACTAGTGCTCCCCATTATTTCAGTGAATTTGAAGTTGTGTGGTAAAACCAAAATTACCTAGGCCTACATCACTTCACACAAACCTGTACTCATCAACTGTAAGTACACGAAAATCATGAGAAACTAAGATTTGCATAGGCATAGGCCTACCTAAAGAGTAAATGCAATCTGAAAACAAATCTGCTGCACAAGCGATTGCAACTCACAAACATACCTTGCTCTCAGCATTAAAATATTGAATCAAGCACCAAAATAAATTTGTATAGCCTAATCTTCTGACTATAAACTGAAAAATTCCATGATATTTATTTATGAATAAGATATACTATTTAGTATTTACAGAACCAATTAAAACTGTGACAGCTGGTGAGAAGCAATGCTGACAAAAGCACAATCAGCACATTCCATCTTAGCTTACCAATGCCAACATGAGCTGAGCTGTGCTTTCAAGTCACTAATGCAAGACTGCACATATAATCAATTGACATAATATTCCTGATCAAAAACACTCAAACAATTTGACCAAACCAAGAGGAAATTTATTTCACAACCATCAACAACTAAACCCACCTAAAAAAAAATAGTGACAATCAGACACCATCATAAATCATGTCAAAATATCCATGCGGAATATGCAACATAGGGGTTAAAACAAAGGCATTCTGTGTACCGGAGAGTGCAATCAATGGTATCACTCCAAATGCCTCAACTCGCTTACGAACCTAGAGATACAAAGCTGGAAATGTAATTTATGTACTGAAGATACCAAAGTCCAAAACCCCAGTGTAGACGAACTAGAGCAAAGAATTAGTATCCTAAGTGACATAGAATCAGCTGAACTTGAAACATCACTATCTTTAGCATCCGAGGTTGGCAGCATGCTGCTAACGGAGAACAAAGAAAAACTCAAAAAAAATTAGTAGCTAAGAAAAACAAGTACCGTACGTTATTCTAGAAAATTAAATAAAGGAATGGAAAAACTCCAAAGACAATTCCTTAAATATAGGCTACTAACAGCAACTAGAGGAGCGCATTATTGAAAAGTAAAACATCCTATTGAAATATATATGGGCCTACATAATTTGCCTCCAGGATTGATCTATTGACTTAAAATGAGGTTACTAACCTGTCGTCAATCAGTCCTCTATTGTCTTCGATGACTATCGTTTCGGGGTTATAACCCCATTTTCAAATCTTCTCTAAGCCGTCGTCAAAATTACTTTACACATACACATAAACACACACGAAAACATTTATAATTACAAATCATGTACACGCGCGTGAGGCCGGCCAAGGACAAAACCAGACTGCTGTTTTCGTGTGTGTTTTGTGTATGTGTAAAGTAATTTTGACGACGGCTTACGCAAGAGAATATGTTTGACATTTGACAACTGAAGAGAAGATTTGAAAATGGGGTTATAACCCCGAAACTATAGACATCGAAGACAGTAGAGGACTGATTGACGACAGGTTAGTAACCTCAATTTATGTCTATTGAAATATAACTCTCATTAAAAAATAATACAAATAATACAATAATAATAAAAAATATAGGTAATGACAAACGGAGAACCGAAAAAATTGAAAACCGTACAGTGTTAGTTTATGATGTAAAAAGTTCTATAATATAAACTTATGTGTATACTAATAATGAAATATACATGTTTGTAAAGCTAATGAAGTAAGGAATCAAAAAAAGTCACACAAACTTCACTAACACTAACACTACGAACTAATAACGTATTTAGTAATAAATCGCGGATAACACGAGAACGAACACTATTACCGGCAACAACACAAACAAACAATGGCGAATACAAGACAGCTGACAGACTGTTGCAGTAATGACTCACTTCCGTCGTCTACATGCGAGCATACAGAAATAACCCTGAGTGCAGGGCTGCCACTCTCTGAATCTATATTTCTTCCTCTTCAAAATGACATACTATATGACTAGTAATAATAAATTACACTGTATGTAATTCGTATTTTCCACATCGTCACATGACGACCATTGGCCATTTGTTAAAAATTTCGAAAACAGCTGTTTTCATAAAATCGTACCGGTTGTGCAATCAATATTTCGTTCTAAATATTACTACCACAATGAAGATAAAATCAATGGCTATTCAGTGGTACCACCCACAACATCCCACGACGAAAATTACCAGAGCAGGGTAATGCCAAACAAGACGTGTTTTGCCAGTTCCCAAGTGTCCGCTGCAAAAGTCGTGCCGCGCCAAAAATTCATTTGATTTCTAATCGTCGTGACATTGTTATATAGGCCTACCTGCTACCAACAGGGTTTGTTTATGTAATAAAATGAAAGTTCAGAATGTGATCTTTCGAATGGTATATTCTCATCTGAGTTGATTATACGTGTTTTTTTTACCGCTAAAAAAATTTCGGCCCACATCGTCACCAGACGACTTTGGCCATTCTAAGCATCAACGTCAGATCGTCACCAGACGACGATTGGCCACTGCTAGGGTTAAAGCTCTTTTAAAAGGTCTAGAGAGAAATTGGAAAATTGTGTGTTTACCGGTAAAGGGTAAAAAATGTGAAAACCCAATATTTAGGCTACCCTATAAAACCCCGTTCCCATGGTCCGATCATGCTGGTTCGCCAACTCATTCAAGTTTATCCCACCTTACACCTTTAAACCAAATTTCATCAAAATCAGACAAAAATTAGGCTACCGGTACTCAAGTTATCGCGTTTAGGCTACGGACGTATAACTTAGGCAGATATAAATATAATACAAATAACTTATAAGAATTTAAACAAATGGTGTTTTTTGGCCTCTGTGGACATCAAAATGAAAAAGTAAATGGGTCCCGGACCTAGGTCTTAGGCCTACTGTGCCACCTACGGTAATAGACTACTATAGGCTACCTAGGCTAGGGCCTAGGTAAGTAAATTTGCTAAAAGTGAATAATTTTGTAAAAAACAATAATTTTAATTCTTATACTACCTACTTCCCTATAGAGAAAAATTCGCTAAAACAGAAAGCACTGATAAAAGGAGATACAAATGAGATAGGCCTAGCCTATGGCCTAGAAAAAATGTTCAAGGAGCACCTTACAAGGAGAGTACTGAAACTATCCTTAGATATGAAACAAACAATAGCCTACCTAGGCCTATAATATTTTTCAAACAATAATTTAGTGATAAAATATGATAAAACCTAATATTCTAATTTAAAAAAAATCTAAGCACTAGCTCTAATAAGTAAGATAAGTCCCTTTGCACAAGTGCGACTTATCTAGGTGACTAGGTTAGGCTGTGATTAGGTAAGCCCGACTGGGTAGCGGACCACAGGATACACCGGTTCACACGAGGACATATCCACAGACTTTATGAAAAAATGGATATCAAAACTACTCATATCCATCACTGGTGCACAATGTGAACAAAGGGAAGAATGCGAGTTGCACCACCCGATCGCTCGTGTGAACGCTCCCATAAGTTAAGGAAACGTGTACTGCTATGACGCTAGAGCAGGTGACTGGGTAGCTACCATGATTGACTGGGAAGCGGAGCTGACAATGGTTTGGGACACGAAGCTCGTGTGAACAGCTCATAGGATCCTGTGGTCCGCTAAGCTTACCCAGTCGGGCTTAGGGCCTACCTAGTCTTACCTAGTCACAGCCTAGTCAGCTAAGTTAAATAGGCCTAAGTCTCTCGTGTGAACCGGGCCTTACGCAGTAACTTAATGGTTGATGGTCGCTAGAATTTACTGACTTAAAACATGTTTAACCATAGGCCTAGTTCTGTTATCAAAAAAATCCTCAAAGAAAACATTGAATCCTGGAAGCTTAACCCTCCCAGTGTTACTTGACGAAAATTCGGCAAGCACCACACTTTGTATAGTGTTACTTGCCGATTTTTCGACAAGCAGACATCGTTTACGGCGAAGGCTCTATAACTGACTGAATCGGATTGAACTGGATCGAGTTAGGTATCGTTCTTTCCGTTACATTCTAAGCTGTCTCCAGATGTCTGTCTCTAAGCGCTATTCATTTTAGTTCTGAAAATATTGTAGCAGACAGCTGACGTGCGTGTATTTGTAAACAGCTAGGTTCCCCCGGACCGATGACTGATGTGTTTTATTACGTTTATCATTGTTTTAGTGTTAAAAATCAAAAGTAGTGATATACGTGGTGCATTATAAGAAGATTTAAGTGGTTTTGAAGTGCTGGTTGATGATCCTGAAGAAGTAGGTAGTGATATTGATGTAAATTATCAGCCAGATTCCTAGCTATGGTTAGGCTATGCATTCTTAGCTAAACGCTATGTACTGAAATCAGTTTTTTGCCCATAACTTATTTATTTGCAAATATACTTCCTTATATTATTATATATTTGTAATCCTCATAAAATTTAGAACAAAGTGGCTATTTTCAAATATTTATAGGCCTATAATTTATACAATTTCATTAGGCGCGAACTTATTTTTTTTTTGAAAATTTTCGAAATTATATTTTTTTTACCTAAAAGATTTTTTTTTTTTTTTAAATGTTCCTTATGTTTTATATATAATATTGAAGCCCATGATTTTCCAAACAAAATGGTATATAGAACATTAGAATTAACATTGTTTTAAGCTTCTCAGATACGTTTTAATAAAACCTTGCAAATGCGCCAAAAATAGGTGGACATTAAGGCCTAAACTATGGACACTTGGAGGGTTAATAATTGTAATTTCCCTCTTTTAGGGGTATGGTAATTATTCCTCCGGCAAAGCACATAGGCTACCAACTTAATAATCCTCCTCCAAACAAGTCTGGGTGAGCCCCTCTGGCGACCTATCATTAATAGGCTGGAGTAAGTTAAGCTAGCCTAGGCCTAAATTAGGCTAGGCCTAAGTTAGGCTAGGCCTAAGTTAGGCTAGGCCTAAGTTAGGCTAGGACCAAGTTAGGCTAGGACCAAGTTAGGCTAGGCCTAAGTTAGGCTAGGCCTAAGTTAGGCTACGCCTAAGCCCAAGACAGTTTACAAAATCCACCAATAACTTAGGCCTAGCCTCGCAGCAAATGCAAAGATGTCATAAGAGAGGAATTGCAGTTTTAGTTGCTTAATAAACCTTCGTCCTATGAAATGAAACTTACCGGCACCTAGCCCTCTAGGAGGCCTATTTGAGGTCGTTCCAGCCCTACTCGAATCTTTGAATGTGAAAGACGACATGATGATACGAATTTGTATCTCTACTATCCAGTTCGTTTTCTTTAAGCTCTGCCCTGTTTCCTGTTACAATTGAATCGTCACTTTTACTTACTTACACGCTAGTCCTACACACAGTACCTATCTACCTACGTCTACTACTGTCTACAGTCTACACTGCACTGCACACTGCACTGAGACTGAGAGAGATTGAGAACGAGAACTGACCAACCAACCACCGAACCGAACCACCAACCAAACCACTGTTAAAGTTACCATACCACTAGTTACCACTACCAGTTACCGTGAAAAAGAACCGTACAGACAGAGACAGAATAAAGTAAAGTCAGTAGTCACTCACTCACTACACAACACAACACTACACCATACACTTCACTTCACGACGGTCTTCTTAGTCAGTCAGTCTCGCTTCACCACTCAACCCAACTCAGCCACCCGGTTCATGAACACTAGACTAAGTAACTTAAGTCAGTCTAGTCTCGCTCCGCTCCACTCACATGGTGGAACCATAGATAAAACATACTCCTCAAGGAGTATGTTTTATATGGTTTTATCTATGGTGGAACACTCACGCATTGCCACGGCCACCCGTCGAAAGTGGTTGTGGTATTCGGGAGCTTGGATATAGAGAAGCGGAATGGGAAGAGATGAGCATCGGTAATCGATGGACGATGTTTTCGAATCATCAATCAATGTTTTATTTCGGTGTTCGATCAATGTTTTATTTCGGTGTTATAGGTTTTTTGCATCGAAATTTTTTCGGTTACTATCGAAGCATCTGAAGTACATGGACAAGACCATAGATTTGATAAACATGGGAACGGGGTTTAATGTGGTAAAAAATTGTTTTTCTCATTTTTGACCCTCAAAACACAAAACATTTCCCAATTTATCTCTAGACATTTTTAAAGATGAGCTTAAAAAACAAATAATTTAGTATATTAAATTGTTCTTGTGCAGTTATTGGTAACCGAACAAATTCAAAAAATTTTAAATTTAAAACTCCACTTATGGAGAATATTGTAAAATGTTGTAATTTGCTTGTTTAATTATGGATATATATTGATCAAACTTGGCAAATTTATTTATTTTATACTAGCTATTATTATTTTACTAAAAATACACTTTATTAGTTTCCTTTCCTTTAGCAGCAGACCTAGTTACTCAAACCTAATGTTATGTAATAGATTTAATTGAAAATCAATTTAGATAAATGGAAATTTGCATATTCGACAGGTTTGCTGCGGCGGTGGTATTTTATGATTAGGTAGTTTTTTTTTATTTATTTGGTTAAACAAGGTTTTAAATACTGAAATAACAAGAAACAAATGATTATTGTAAACAAAACATGAACTTTACTCTACAGTGTAAACAGTATATTTTTTGCCTCAGCTGTTTTTATAAGGATGAGAAATCTACTAAAAGAGTATGTTTCATCTATGGTACTGTTTTTTTACAGAGGGCCAGGCTTACAAGTGACCATGGGGTTGCATAGCAGCTGGAATTTTTATTGTGCATCCCCATTCACAGGTCCTCATTCTCCGTCAATTCCTAGGTCCTTTTAGTGAACCATGAGAACCTTTTTGATGGTAACCTGTTCTTCCCTTTGATCTCCCATCAATAGGCCAAGGGATATCATACAACGACCTTAGGGCTGGGCACATAAATATCACATGGAAGGCTGTCTCCTCCTCTCCACATTTCCTACATAAGAGGCTTTTTAATTCCCACAAACACAACATTACCAGGTGAGGTGACATACAGAACCTCCCGTAGTGCAGACTATCCTTAGTAGTATTTTAAGAGCCTGCACGAGCAGTGAATGCCACAGCAGGAGGCAGGCTCCTTCTTGATGACCCTTTATGTTTCAAATGATTAATAGAGATAATTACGGGTGGAGTTTGAAATTATGTTAATCATCCGGTTCCTAGAAAGATTTGTGTATAAACAATTTAAAAAACCCAAAAAACCATTTGTGTGTAACATTTAGATCTGGAACTTTTTCACCAGGGTTGCAACTGCCGACCAGGGAAAACATATATTTTTCTACAATAATTTATCTACCTATTTTGCCTGAAGGTCTTGTAGGTTGAACTAAGTACTCTATGCACATTTCACCGCTCAGTGCAGCATATTCATGGAGTTCTTCATTCATCTTATGCACTTCGGTTGACGTGCTTGGACCATGAGTCCACCCTCTTACAATCAATCTTACAATAAATTCCTTTTCCTTAACATTCAATTTAGTTAATGTGATCCATGAAATTTAGGAATTACATTCAAAAAATTTGTCCTCACCTAAACGTAATACAGGAAATACATCTTAAATTGAAGTAAGAATTAAAAAATAAATTAAATTTATGTTTTTTGGTCGAGTAATACAGTACATAAATATATGCCGAGCCGATGCTTCTTTGGTCTGAAATCTGTGCGTGCATACCTTCAATTTGAGACCTCAATCATGAAAATTGGTCATAGAAGAGCCAAACTAACTCGGAATAAATTGTATAATAACTTTGAAATATTTAATATATTTTGAGTATATTTGGCTTACATTTTCCTCATAAAGTAGGGGTATACTTTACTTAACAACTCAAGGAAACATTGCAAATTATAGTTTGAAAGTATTGAACCGAGTTCGATGTTTGTGTGTGTTCAATGAATAAGCTATAACCATGTATTTTTATGTGCCTGAAGCAAAAACGAAACACTACACTTGTTTCTTTGAAATTCTTAAAGCTTGTACATTGAGCAAGCCATAGAGTTGATTCTTTATGATTCAAAATTGTTGACTGCACACTTCAAGCTCTGATTAACAGGTAAAAACATCTTTGGGAGACATAGTTGCTTTGAAATGCTGTAAAATATTTTTGATTATGATATTGATTACAGGCATTATCTTTTTGAACAAGCTATGTATAGTTCTATAGTTTGGTTACAAAAGGTTGGACTTGAAAAAATAGATTAATTGCTGGAATTTAATTACAGTTTGTAAAATATCATGAATTTTGCCGTTTGTACCGAAATGTTATCTACGAGGTTTTACAGGATGAAAATGATTTATTTCCATTTTTAACACTAAAAATATAAATCTTTGCAACTTATTTTCAACCCATTTTGTAGAGCTTAAATAATTTAGTATATTGAAGCGTTGTTGTAGCTGCTAAATAGTTGAAAAAAGTAAAAATTTGAAATTCCAATGTTAATCTTTTGGAGAATAGGTAAACTGTTGTAGTTTGCTTGTTTAAATACCTACCTATATTGTTTACGTATCATTTAGTATTTTGTACCAAATAAATTGCAATTGAAATTATACTAAAAACACACTTCTTATAGCCTGCATTTCCTAACCATAAAAACTCATCAAACCACGTTTTTTTTTTATCTGACGTTTAAGAAAATATTTTTGAGCAAATCAAATCAGGCAAATGGAAATTTGATTAATCTTCAAGTTTGGTGTGTGGGGGGGGGGTTTAATTATGACCAAATTTAACATCATCTGTTTGTGAGCTACAACATACCATTGGACAAGCAAACATAATCAACACAAACCACGAGATTAAGATTTTATGATAGTGTAAGATTATTTATAGTATTGCTAGTCAATGAGTAAATCCATTTAAAATAACTAACTTTAATCTAGGCTACATATAAATTTAATTTTTAATTTAAAGTGCATGTTTAATGGACAAATATCTTTCTTAGATTATGTATTCTAAAGGGAAAATATTAAGTGTAAACAATTTGTGTGCTCTGCTCCTTATAAACGCAAATGTCAGTGCTCTTTTGGACATATTTTGTATATTAGATGTTGTTCCAATTACTATAAATTGCCTTTTATTACTTTCTCCCCCTATACATATAGTACCTATATGGAGTCAGTATTGTTTACGTCAAATTTTTCCAGTTTCAGTTTTGAGTATATATATCCGTTTTGGGTCCCTCTGAGCCCAAAAAGTGGTTTTCTTAGTGATGTCTGTGTGTGTGTGGGTGTGTCTGTACGTGTGGATTTGTACAGAGCTACAGACCAGAAAGACCAGCTACAGGTAGGAATTTATTCATGGTAACTCTTACCTTACCTAGCTGGCCACTCAAACCTAAGCAGGTTTTTGGCCTCCAACAGCTCTGCGCCATCCTTCTCGGTCCTTCATCATCTCCTCTGTAACGGACATCCTTCCCATATCCCTCCGGAATTGGTCCCACCATCGCAGCCTTGGGCGCCCTAAAGGTCTTCTTCCTACAGGTACAGCATCCGTCACTGTACTCATGACTGACTCTTCCGGTCTCCTGTAGATGACATGTCCTGCCCATCGAAGTCTTTGGTTTTTAATTAAGGCAGTAATATCCGGATATTTGTAGACCTCAGGTAATTCTTTATTTGTTCTAATCCTCCAAATTCCTTCTTCTTCAATTGGGCCATATTCGTCTAAGAATTTTGTTTTTAAAAATTATTAGCTTCTTTTCATCTTGTTTGGTTGGTACCCATGTTTCAGATCCGTAGGTAACTATAAGCAGTATAATATAGTCTTATAGACTTTTAATTTGGTTTTTCTGGATAAAATTTTACTTTTCAATAGGTTTTGCAAGGACCAGTAACATCTGTCACCACTGAGCAGTCGTGATCTAATTTCAGTTTCTTCTGTATAATATTGGTCAATAATTATTCCTCGATATTTAAATTCTGTACATCTTTGGAAGGTGTAGGATTCTACTGTCAGAGGAAGATGTGTTTGTGGTGGATTTTTCGTCCTACTATTAGATACTTGGTTTTATTTCCGTTTATTGCTAAGCCTATTTCTTTTGCTTTCCTCATGAGAGTTCCTGCTAAAACTTTTAAATCACTTTCATTTTCTGCCATGAGCACAATGTCATCAGCATAAGTTAGAATATTTATCTTTTCCCCTATCTCCAGCCCAGGGTTGCATTTGTGAACTTGTATCAAACTTTTCTAAAGCTAGGTTGAACAGTATTCCCCTTGACTATCACCTCTACTGGTAACTTTTGGTGTTTTAAAAATTTTTTTAGAAATTTTGATTTTTAACTGTGATTTCCCCGTAAATATACCCATAAATAACAGAAAATCAAATTTTCTCAAAAATAGCCTGAATGATTTGTATACAAATTTAGTGTGTTATATTTAAGTTCTAAGAAAAGTGGCACAAATTCCATTTCCTTAAAAATTATGGTTCAAAAGTTGTTGTAACTTATGTTAAATAAGTTTAACATAAATAAAAAAATTAAATAAGTTTAATTTTAGAGTTGCTTTAGAGTGTAACATTTATTGATGTCGGTGATCCCATCTTTTGAGCTGTTTTTATATGTGTATATACGTAATAGAACATCCCAAACAGGTTTTTGACCTAGGGATGAATTGTTTCATAGTTAAATAAGTGTGTGAGTTAGTTAATCTAAGTTATTCTTAAGTTACTCTGTGTATAAGCCTGTAAATAAATATGAAACAATAAAGATTTTCTGATTCTGATTCTGATAACAAAGATTGGATTTTAGATCAAAATCGGTTTTTTATTAAAATATGTTATGATCCTTATAGTTGTAAACAAAATAGTGTAACCCCATTGCTGAAACAATTAGGTACTCAACTTTGACTATTGCAACTTATTGGTTATTGCAACTTTTGCGATTTTCCCTATAAAATATCATGGTTATGCCCACCGCTTACCCATGAGGTTGTTGACAAGCTAATGGGAGAAAGTATGTGTCAAGATTGCTATCGTTTATTTTTAGTCTGTTAGAAAAATAAACAATGAATTATCTAAATTTATTCTCTCTTATAATTTGCAATTATAAGGTTGGTTGCAATGGCTTATAAAAAATATAATATACAGGCTACATAATCTTGATTGTTGTTTGAATTGGTTAAAAATATATAAATCAAAATTTAGTGAACTAATGTTTAAATTCTGTAATGCTCAACTAAATAAAAAATATTTTTTCAGGTCTACAAAGATGGTACAGCCCTCATTCATCGAACACCTCCCTGCACTGTTTAAGGCTGTAATTTCTCTAAACATGGCAGCGAAAACATTCAACAAGTATATGTTTTCATTGAGAATCCTATGCAACTTTTTGTTCTTTTCTACAACAATCTCTTGTATATCCAACAGTGAAGACATGGAGAAAGACTTGTTTTCTAAACACCATGATCTGCTGGTAGTTGTGATTGTAATTTCTATTGAAGTTTTTGTTGCCATAAACTTATCCCAGTTATGTGATGTGATATCGTACCTAACTGAACCATTCGGAGAATTTGAGGTGGGTTCGGTGCAACGGAAAATCGCTGAAGATTACTACAAAGAAGTTACCTTGTATGGAAAAGTTGTGTTGGTGATTTACATATTTTCTGCTCCCACTTATTGTCTGGTCACATTCATCTTGTTGTTTCAAACTGAAAGTGAAGCGAATGGAAAATGTGCGGATTTGCCTCTAGGCTGGGCGTGGAAATCAGGATCTTTTATACCTATAATGCCCGTTTACTTCGTATCAGCTGTTTTAACAATGGTGGAAATCGCTATGTTATTTCTCATTTACCTGGTGATGTTCTACTCTGTGGTCAAGATCAAGTTTACAATAAGACTTATTCTTGCTGATCTGGACAACGTCGATGAATATTTAGGTTCCAGTAAAGCCTCTGACTCAGATTTAGATGGTCCTTCAACTGAAATGTACCGGAGAGAAGATGTTTTGATTAGAGGTACTCTTAGAAAGGATTTTCCTACGGAAAACCGAACAAATAAACTAAATAGATTAGAAATAGAAAAGGCCAGAGAGAATTTGCTCAACCTCATTGAGGGCAAGTTGTTGAAGAAACGGATAAGGAATTTTTTTGAAAAAGTTGTAGAACGACATGGGAACGCTATTAGGTAATTATTTCATATGTATTCATAGTTCAACTATATTTTTCCATATTTAACTATATTTTAGGGTTTGAGTACAATGATAAGTGATATTTATCATTTTATTGATTAATGTTGAGTATATGCACAACAAATGCAACTTAGCTGTTCTTAACATTTCATATTGTAGCGATCCACTAATAAGATCTTGTCACTACAATTTATATGTCTGACCTAAGAGATTTAAGTTAAGGCAAGATTTCATAGCCAGGGTTCGCTGAGTGAGGGTGGTCAGGCTTACTTTGGAATACACAATAGATGCTGCATCTATAGCGGCCTACACACTACCGGTACACATGCGCATCTGCATGGCACGCCATGCCATTTTTTATATTGGCACAACGTGTTCTGGCACAGCACGATGTTGCCAACACACTTCATCTACAGTGTAGCCTGCAACGTGCCAAACTACATCGTCTGTTCATACAAATTAAATGCTCAACACACTACATGGTCTTTTCATACAGATTAAATGTTCAACACACACATATGGCATGTTTTAAGGACATACTTAATTGTAAAAAAAATTGAAATAGACAGCACTAAACCGCCTTAGGTTAATCCAGACCTTGTACCTCTGCCGTACAGGGCACTTGGTTCACAAAAATGTGGTGGAGGATGTATGCTCTATATATTTTATAGAGATCCATGACTGCGTCTCAGCTCACGCATCACGCGCGTGATCCATTGTGTTATTATTATATTGAGGGTTGTGCCAAAGACAAAATGCCGTCGATTCATTATAAGAAAGATCTATTATAGGGCCAAACCCTGTCAAAAGTTGTTGAACCACCAGCACGTGGCACGGGACCGCCTACACACTAGCACGTCAGAACGGCGTGCTTTAATTGGCACGTCACGAAAGAAATCAAACTCGTTTTGCACGGTGTTCACCATACACACTGGCATGTTTCGTCTGTTTTTGGCTCGACGTGCTTGCATGGCATGCAATGCACGTGTAGTGTGAAGACCGCTTATAGGTTGCAGAAAAGGGCTTAAAAACTATTTAGAACCACATTTTAGATTACGCTACCATAATTACTACGTAGAACAAAATAAAAGAGGCAAACTCTTATAACAAAATTGCATAAAAGGCTCAAAAGGAAACAAAACATCCTAAAATCTATAATTTACACGTCAAAACTGACAGGTTCTGTTCTCTATATTAATCCACGATGATTTTTTTTGTTTCTTGTTGATATTTCTCAAATACACTTAAGATAAAAGGTACTTTAAATCTCTTGCAGAAATAACTACATATTATTACAGTAATAATTAATAAAAGAAAAAAATATTTAATTCTTTGGTAGATTAAACTTATAGCAAGCAAATTTTTCTACAGTTTATTGTCAGTTTATGTTTTAATTCATCTTTATCTTTAATATAGTTTTGATGTCTAAAATCGAAATGGCATGTTTACAGGTGTGTACAACTGACTGACCGATGTTACCGATCTCAAGTTATGGTGTTTCTTGAAATAGAAATTATAGCTGTAGCTATGGCAGTGCCTCAATTTAGTCTTGTAAGTTCAAGCTTTTAGCAAACTTACAATGTAGGAGATAAGCTATTACCTGTCTCATGGTAAGACCTAGACCTTTACTTTTTCGTCTTGATATCCCCAGAGGCATTCGTTCAAATTTGTATATATGTTTCCGTTAGCATAATAACTCAAGTAAAATTCAACCGATTTTAATTAAATTTGCTACAAATGTACGTAAACCTATGTTTTTTAGAACCAGCATGATCGGACTATAAGAACTGGATTTTATATGGGGCTTTATTGAGTAAAAATTGGGTTTTTCATTTTTTTACTCTCACAATATAAAAATTTTCAGTTTCTTAAATCAATTTGTAAAACTCATAAAAATAAAATAATTCAGTTTATTGAAACATTGATGTACGTTTGGTTGCAGAGAAAATTTCAAAAAAGTATAATCAATAGATAAAAGGTAAAAAAGGACAGGTTTTCTTTTATATCTGTCAAGAGCTTAAAGGTACAGTTTTGGTTTATTGTTAAAATAATAATTGATCCATCTATTCAATATTCTAATTGAAAACTGTAAATACTACGGCATCACTACAGGATTTCAAAGTTTAGTTACAAAATCAAAACACTTACTGTACTGTACAATAAATTAAAATGTCAATAATCAGATAAACTTTTAATTATTTTTAGCTAGATTTTTTATGCCTTTCAGGGCAAGGAGCTTCTGAAGGTAGACTATATCAGTGGTGGGGTGGAAGTTGCTGGATTTTTTATGCATTTCAGGGCAAGGAGCTTCTGAAGGTAGACTATATCAGTGGTGGGGTGGAAGTTGCTGGATTTTTTATGCATTTCAGGGCAAGGAGCTTCTGAAGGTAGACTATATCAGTGGTGGGGTGGAAGTTGCTGGATTTTTTATGCATTTCAGGGCAAGGAGCTTCTGAAGGTAGACTATATCGGTGGTGGGGTGGAAGTTACTGGATTTTTTATGCATTTCAGGGCAAGGAGATTCTGAAGGTAGACTATATCAGTGGTGGGGTGGAAGTTGCTGGATTTTTGATGCATTTCAGGGCAAACCTTCTGAAGGTAGACTATATCAGTGGTAGGGTGGAAGTTGCTGGATTTTTGATGCATTTCAGGGCAAGGAGCTTCTGAAGGTAGACTATATCAGTGGTGGGGTGGAAGTTGCTGGATTTTTTATGCATTTCAGGGCAAGGAGCTTCTGAAGGTAGACTCAGTGGTGGGGTGGAAGTTGTTGGATTTTTTATGCATTTCAGGGCAAGGAGCTTCTGAAGGTAGACTATATCAGTGGTGGGGTGGAAGTTGCTGGATTTTTGATGCATTTCAGGGCAAGGAGAAATTCTGAAGGTAGACTATATCAGTGGTGGGGTGGAAGATGCTGGATTTTTTTATGCATTTTAGGGCAAGGAGCTTCTGAAGGTAGACTATATCAGTGGTGGGGTGGAAGTTGCTGGATTTTTAACACTAATTGGCTTACTCAGCTACTTTGGACAGACTCTACTCAACGAGGTATTCAAATAATTTACTTGATAATATCTGATAGTAACTTTTTATAGATTTTATTGGTATAGATTAAATATACTCAGTTTTAAGCCGCGTAAATAGGAGTTAACAACATGTGTACTAAAACCGAAGTCCACAACAATCCAAACAACCCTTGTTTTATCAAAATGTTTTCAGCAAGTTTTTCAGTAAAATTTTTTCTTCAAGAAGTTGTAAACACAAGTTTATAGTGTATTTTTTTATCCATACAGCAGAGTTTACAACAAAATGCGTTAAAACCTTTGATTTAAACACCAATTATCAACAAAATGTTTCAAACATGTTGTTTTAAACTTTGGTGTAAACACACCAACACATTTTGTACAAAACATTTTGTAAAAAAAATTGGCTACAGCTGGTCTATTCAGGTGGAATGTCTGCTGCAGTGTCCTAAAGTTGGGGAGCGTGCTGGTCTAGTGCTAGAGCCGTAGACTTTGGTCACTCATGTCCCGGGTTTAAATCCCGCCAAATCACCAATGGATTTTATCTAAGTGATAATGATTAGGTCTAGCTTTATAAGTAATGTGATAAGCAATCCCCAAGCTTCTGCATATAGTGTCCTAATAAAAAAGTCAATGGTATAGTTTTAAGCAAAACAAACTTACTGCCAAAGTTTTAATCATCTCGTATTTGCAGTCTGAGTCGCTCCGGCAAGCGCTGTTCAACTGCGACTGGACTGACAAACCTCATAGTTTGAGGCGAGGACTTCTCATCATGCAGATCATGGCGTCCAGACCTCTCAAACTGACCATTGGCGGCATCTACAACCTCGGTATGGAGACATACGGAAATGTGAGTTAGTTACTTTCAAGAAAAAATAATTATATATCTTTACCAGTATATAATAGGTTTACATTACATCGTCCATCTTAGTCTCGAGCGACTAGTCTTGAGACAAAAATGTTTCATTTTCAAGCCTTCTGAAGGTTACATAAGATTATTTGAACACATTGTTGTTGTCAATACAAAAGTGCAACATTTAATACACATGAACATCAAGTTGAAAATTATTAATTGTTTTGTTTTAGGTTGTGAGAGCTCTTTACTCATATACCAGTTTGATTCAATCAATCGAATGAGCAGCGGCGATTTCCAGGGACTTGCTTAATCTTAGCAGGCTAATATGATTATTTTTTAATAAATTGTTCACACTGTGTTAATCATAGTTTAAATTATAAGTACACTACTAATACATAATAGCTTTGTAGAAGTTCAGTGTCTTAAATACAATAAAAAATGCATGAAAACAGTTTTTTAATTTCCCCTTAAAAATACCATTTTTGTTGTACTAAAAGTAATGACAAAAAATTGAGATGATGAGTGGGAAGAAAACTATTACAAAATAAAACACGTTCAGCCACCAGATACTTAACCAGTAATTTTAAGGACAATGAAACTAAATAATTAAAACCTGTAATGATAATATATCTTTCAGCTATTACTTATAATAATTCATAGTTAGCAGTCTGGGGTGGGGTGGGGGAGGGGTGGGGGAGGGGTGGGGTTACCATGCTAAGGGAGTATGTTTTATCTATGGTTTCTCTTTGCCAAGTTCGTTTGTTTTTAATCTATGTAAATGATCTGCCAAATATAACAAAGATGAAACTTTTTCAATATGCAGATGACACAATTCTTTTGTGTAGAGGACCCACTATTGACGTCCTGCAGACTAGCATAGACAAAGAATTCTCTGCTCTGGGTAACTGGTTCCGGGCAAATGGTCTGGCCCTAAATGTGGAAAAACCCGAATTATAAACTTTTCAGCTAACTACAGGGAAGATGATTCAAATCACATTAATCCTTTCAAATCATCAATTATCTCCACAACAAAATGTAAAATTTCTTGGATTAATTTTGAATAAAAATCTGAACTGGGCATCTCAAATTGAAAATTTAAGTAAAAAATTAGACCCTTGCATTTTCTCAATAAGATAATCTCACAAGTAACGAATCTAGAAACCCAGCTAATAATATATCATGCATATTTCTCATCATTAATGACATATGGTATCTTGATCTGGGGTAACTCTCCTCATTCAAAAAAGATTTTTAAATTACAAAAAAAGTAATACGGATTATTGGCAAAGTTCTTTCTAGAACCCCTAGTAAAAAACTGTTTCAAAACTTTAAAGTTCTTACTTTTTACGATCACTATATTTTGGAAATAGCATGCTGGGTCCATAGAAACCTCTCCACTTTTATGGAGACCCAAACTCAACATAATTACAATACAAGAAAAAAGAATATTATCAAACCTGTAGCTCATAATTTACAAAAATTCGAATCATCACCACAATACATTGGTCCAAAAATCTTAAATAACGTACCAACAAGTTTAATTACTTTAGAAAATCCCTATAAGTTTAGACTTTCTTTAAAAGAATGGCTCAAGACTAAATCTTTTTTTTCATTGGCAGATTATTTTAAGGACTGCTGGAATTAGGTATAAATAAGCCTTCCCACTCCTTCTAGCTCAATTTTTTTGTCATGTAACAATGTTGTATTTTAGGAAGATTCAGTTGATTTTGTGTAAATACAGATGTATTAGTTTTATCTATTAGTCTTGACAATATGTCCTGATATTATGATGTATTGACATGTAACTCAATAAATAAATAAATAAATAAATTGGCTCTTCAACCCGACCGATTTTCATGATTGAGGTCTCAAATTGAAGATATGCACGCACTGATTTGCCATCAAGCATCGGCATATATTTATCTATAATCCCACTCGGCTTATACGTAAACGGAAATTTGCTCCCAATGTATTTAATTACCTATAATCCCATTTGGCTTATAAGTGCACAAAATTTGCTCCCCTTATGGGAGTTAAATTTGGTTTCTCTTTTCCGAGTTCGTTTTGGCTCTTCTACCTGACTGATTTGCATGATTTAGGTCTCAAATCAAATTTAAGGTATGCACGCAAATATTTCAAATTGAGCGTCTGCATTAAATATAATCCCATACGTAATAGAAATTTGCTCCCCATGCATTTCTTATGGGAGTTAAATTTATTTTTTCTTTTCCGAGTTCGTTTGGCTCTTCTACCTGACTGATTTTCATGATTGAGGTCTCAAATTGAAGTCATACACGCAAAGATTTCACATCAAGCATCGGCATATACTTACTTACCTACTGTATTACTGGACTAAAAAAATAATTTGATTAATTTTTGAATTCCTACATCAATTTAAGATTCATTTCACCAGTTATAATTATATAATCCTACATATTTTGGTCTAAGAGCTTTCAGTGAAATATTGGCTTTTATTTAAGCGATTAAGATACTGTACCGGTATTACGCAATCAAAAATCATAAATTTGATTTTTTTCTCGGATGTTATATTTATTTTAACGCTGCAGAGCAGCATGGGTCCTCTAGTAATTATTTATTTCAACGCTGCGGAGCAGCGAAGGTCCTCTACTATAGCTGAAAACTCATCTAGAATTCTGTTTGGCACTTGGTCAATGTCAATCAAACAAAAAATTGTCATGGCACTTAACGTATTAAAGTTTAACAGCAAGCATTGTATTCTAGGCAGTTTTCCGCAAGTGACGGTTTTCATTGGTTATTTATTTGAAGGGGCATGCGCTATATCCTTGTTAAGAATATTATGAACTTAGAATTGACTGATCAAAAGAGAAGTCTACATCTCGGTTTGTCATATACATAACTATCAGCCTTGGCCTGTGATTTACATCTTAAATAGTCTGTTTATGTATAGAAAAATCCCATTGTGCATAGTTTGGAATCTTTGCCCAACCCTCTAAAAACTTAAGTAAAGGATCTTATAGAACCAGAAAACTGTCAATGGAAGCCAAGTAGTTTGTTTTGGCAGTTCAAAATAACTCCTAGGGCTATTCACAACAGTGGAATTTGAAGTATTTTGAGGTAAGAATGGAATCAATCCAGTACTCCTTTTTATTGAGCAAAGATTGAATTTGAAAATAAATAACTTTCAATATTTAAACATTAGATCTAAGGTAATTAAACGGTATCAGCAATCTGACACATACTTTCTCCCGTTTAGCTTGTCAACAACCCTTATCATGGCACATGGTAAGTGGTGAGAGTATATAATGATTTATTGAAAAATCACGAATGTTGCAATAACTTTTAAACCGCAATTTTACAGCAATAGGGGTTGCACCATTTTGCTCAGAATCAAAAGAAGTATAACATTGTAAATTTTAATCAAAATCTTTTGGCTAATTTTAGAAAATTAAATTTTTTTTGGGGGTTTTTACAGAGAAATTACTATTAAAAATTAAAATTTCAATAAATAATTAAAATATTACTTTGAATATTACGCTTTAGATTTAATATATGTTTTTCAGGTTACAAATATGGAACAATCTACATACTTCAAACACCTCCCTTTAATCTTCAAAGTGACCTATTCTATTGACATAAAAAAACGTAGCCTGAACAAGTATATAGTTTCGTTAAAATTATTCTTCCTCATCCTCTTCTTTTACACCACGTTATCTTGCATAACCAACAATGAAAATGAACAAAAAGCCTCTTTCTCTAAATATCACGATTTATTTATTATCCTTGAAGTTATTTCTATTGAGCTATTCGTAACTATATACAAGTCGCAGCTGTGTTCTTTGGTAGAGATTCTGCTAGAACCAATCGTTGAAATAGAGAAGAACACTGTTCAATGGAAATTGTTCGAGGATTTCACCAGAGAAATTACATTGTATGGGAAAATTTGTTTGGTTTTCTACGTTTCTAGCGCCCCTTTATACTGTCTACTTCCACTGCTTCTGTCGTTGCAAACAGAAATGGGAATCAACGAAATTTGTGTAGATCTTTCCATGGGGTGGATATGGAAGTCTGAATCGTCTTTGCTCCTACTCTTGTATCTCATACCAGCTGTCCTAATGATGTTGCAAGTTGCGGGGATGTGTCTGCTCTATCTGGTTTTGGCTTACATGGTCGCAAAGACCAAGTTTACCACAAAACTGCTTCTCGCTGACTTGGACGATGTGAACAAAATAATGGACACGGCAAATGAACAATCATATTACTATTACGTGTCTACCTTGAGGAGAAACCATGAGGAGAGTGTACAGAAACAAAACTGTGCAGAACAAAAAGTAATCAATGCAGTCAATTTCAGCAGCTTAAAACTACTGAAACCTCTTAACGAAACTTTCCATGAGAAAGAAATAAAAATGTATTTGGAAAAACTTGTGAAACGCCACGTCATTATCATAGAGTAAGTATGATATTTACTTGTGTTTTCCTTCAGCTATTCTATTTTATATTTTAGTTAGTTGAAGTAGAAATAAATAAATAAAAATCAAAATTATATTACTAATAGCAAGTTAGATAGGTAATGATGTTGATATCTAACAACCACACTGCTTAATTAATTAGGACCATAGTATCTCTTATCTATTATTTAAATTCAATGACTTTTAAATTATTACAGTATAGGTTTATATAAATGGCAACATGTAGGAAGTGTTTTATAACTTTCATAAAATAGATTAAACACGTTGGTTGAAGGCTAATCAATTGATCTTAAGTAAGATTTCATATAGTTTAGCGAATATCCCTATAGTAGTAGCTATTTCCGTTGGTCTCATGGTATGACTTGAGCCCGGGACCGATTTACTTTTTATAATTGCAACTATTTTCAATAAACATAAGAATGTTCGAGTAAGTGGTGCAACATTTTGCAGGTACGTTCAACTAACTGACCAATGCTATCGATTTCAACTGATGGTGTTTGTTCAAATCGCAACATTTTGTGTGGCAACGGCAGCTCCAAAGCTTAGTTTGGTGAGTTTAGAGAAAAAAAATTTTTTTTTTGAAACCCGTAATCATAAATCAATAGTGTATCTGAAATAGTGTTTTACTTTGGATGTGAAGAGAGTTCTTCACCAGATATGCCCAAAACGCTGATAGTTTTATGCTATATTTTGAACTGACTGTAAGGAAATTTGTATTCACATACCAGATTTAATCAAAACCATAGGCTTGGTCTATAGTGACAAATAATTATCACAGATAACATTGTTTGTTGGATTTTTTTTACTTCTTGAACTTTAAACACTGACCAACCAAATGAAAAGTGATTTACAGCCCATTAACCACAAACGGCATAGACTAAAATGAAAACTACAATAAAATACAATACCCCCGCCGCAGCAAACCTGCAGACTAAGCGAATTTCAACTTGTCTGATTACATTTTTACTAAAATATTTCCATAAATAAGAGATTTTTATTCCAAATTTAAATAACATTAGATAAGTGCTTAGGTTTGCTGCTACGGGGAAGGTTAAAAGTGTTTAAGAAAAGCAGTATAGGATGAAATAAATAAATTTGCCAAATTTTATCAATATATATCCATAAACAAGTAAACTACAACAGTTTTAATTTCCTCCATAAGAATAACATGGGAATTTTAAATTACACTATTTTTGAATTTTTTCTGTGACCGTTAGCCATACAACAGCGCTTTAATATACTAAATTATTTATTTTTTTAAGCTCTACAAAACAGTTTGAAAAGAATTGCAAAATTTTTTGTTTTTAGGGTCAAAAATGGGATTTAAATGTAGTATAAATTGCTAGTGTTTAACAAGTTAGTGTTAAGTTTTCACCAATTTACATAATTTCAGGTGTACAATTCAGAACTGCTAAAGTTTGAATACATCTATTGTGTACAGGAGTTGTTTGCATTCCTGATAATAATTGGCCTAATCAGTCTCTTAGGACAAACCCTTCTTGACGAGGTAAAAGTGTGTTTTTCTTTTAAAATTGTTCTTTATTCCAGATGGTTATACCATAGACTTTTGATAGGTACTATTAGAATTCTCATCATATTGTATAATCTTTAGTTTGGAAAGAGGTTCCACAAAGGTTCTGCTTGAGTAAGCTCATGTCGACTTATCTTCCTCTGAATTGTTTCAGATAAGAATTTAACATTTAGTTAACATCACTGCCGCCCACACATAAACAGCACCAAAACAGGGGTATTTCACAATGGAAAATAAAATGTATTTGTTGTATACAAGATAGTCAAAGATACAAGTCATTGACAATTTTCTGCAAAAAATTAATAATTTTTAATATTTCATTACCAAAATTCTTTTTCAAGCTACTTAGAACCTCAGCACAATTTGAATCTGCCAAGAGTGTAACAAGTTTAAAAGATGAAGATTCAAGTGCGTGCGGGTGTTTAGGTTAAAATAACCAAACATGTCCATACCGTGTTTTGAAATAAATGTAACGTATATTAAAAAACATTTCATGGAGCAGGCTAAACTTATAATTTCATTTTTGCAGTCAGAGTTGCTCAGGCAAGCGCTGTTCAACTGCGACTGGACAGACAAACCTCACAGTTTGAGGCGAGGACTTCTCATCATGCAGATCATGGCGTCTAGACCTCTCAAACTGACCATTGGCGGCATCTACAACCTTGGCATGGAGACATACAGAAATGTGAGAAAATCTTTTTAATACCATAAATAGTGAGGTAAACATTTGCCATTTGTTACCTAACAGTAATTTTTTTTAAATGATGTCACGCATATGGCGGCCATGTACTTCACTACAAATGTTCATTCTGGTCTGAAAATCATCTGGTCAGGAGGTCTTATTCAATCATTGATCCCTTCTGTGATTGCCAACTTAAAATCCTCCAGCGTACGTGATTGGGAGCATAAACACGCTACTTAAGAAACCCTCAAAATAAGTAACCACAGCTCGACAAGTCAGGTGACCTTGGCGGGATGGTGGCCACGGTATATCACTAAAGCGAGAAACCCCTTGTTAGGAAACATTTGCTCAAGACTCTCATTAATTGGTCTGCAGTGTAGGCTGTAGCACCGTCCTGTTGATTCCTATTATATTCCCAGTTGTTTGGAACCCTAAAACCCATCTTAAAAGCGTATTTTGGCTTGGAACTAATCCATGGACTTCAATATTAAAATTCTACAAAATTCCCGTTGGGTTTAGACGACGGATTCGCCATTTCGGACAAAAGTATCGTATGAGAAAACGAAATGGTCTACGGTCCACTGAGCCATTTCAACAAAAATGGCAAGCCTCACTGAAGGTAATGACATAATTTAAATCTTCCTACCACTTGCGACAACAATGGAACGGATGTTTAAAAAACGTCCGGTTCCTTTGTGTCACCCTCTTTAAGGTAATAAAACCTATTTGATATTGTGATCAATTAATCCTTGAGGCAATGCTGTATAAACAAATATCTGTTCACTAAATAAAGGCCAGTTGTTTACAGTTTTGTTTATGTTTTTAATTTAATAAATAATTTGTGATATCCTATAATACGAATGTTTGATAATGTACTTTTTTTCTATCGTTTAGATGCAGTGGAAGAGCATTATGGCTATGGTAGATGTGTTAGCTTACCTACTATAGAATACCGTAAATTAAAAGAACCAAATATTCTCAAACCTTGTCCTCCCCCATTGCAAACGCAGAGCACGAGTATAACTGAAATAAGAATTTTATAGTAGGCCTAATACATATGAAATAATCATAGCTTCTTGTATGTAGTTTAATAAACAATCAGCAGGTACTCTGCTATTATTCTTAAACATTTAATAAAAAAATACACGCACAGATTTCACATCAACCATCGGCATATATTTATCTACTTTCCCACTTGGCTTATACGTAAACGAAATTTGCTCCCTATGTATTTCTTATGGGAGTTAAATTTGGTTTTTCTTTTCTGAGTTCGTTTGGCTCTTCTACCCGACCGATTTTCATGATTGAGGTCTCAAATTGAAGGTATGCACACACAGATTTCACATCAAGCATCGGAATATATTTATTTACTGTATTATTTGACCCAAAAACAAAAATTGTATTTATTTTTGAATTCTTATTTCAATTTAAGATGTATTTCACCAGTTATAATTATATAATCCTATATATTTTGTTCTAAGACACTTCAGTGAAATCCCGGCTTTCATTTGAGCTATTAGTGATTCAAATCGGACGAGTTTCAAGCAAACACAAGGTGAACAACCAACATAACATTATTATTCATAAGGTATTTCTATTATTAAAAATCAATAGCTCCAGTATTATTCATATTTTTTAAATGTTTTACACTCAAAATAATCAGTAAATTACAGGCTTTAATTTGAGTTGTTGATCGTTTGAATCAGTTAAGCTCAAGATACTGTATTACTCAATCAAATATTTGATTATTTCTCGGATATGATATTTATTTTAACACTGCGGAGGTGCATGGGTCCTCTGTATTTTAATATAGCCTACTAAACATATGTATTTTTCAGGTGGTTACGGCCCTATATTCATACATCAGTTTCTTACAATCTCTTGACTAACTATATCAACATTGAACAAACTACTTATTTTGAGAGCAAAGATTATTGCTTGGTTTAGTAAATAAAATGTACATAAATTACCGTAGTTGATCCTAATATGTATTTAACTTTTGATTGTTGAAAATAAACAAATGTTTGCTTGCTGTACTAAGGAAATCTGGAAGTTTTCCTCTATTTTGTGGTTGACCCTACTCTGTGTCTGAGATACCCCCGCCACAACAAACCTGCAGACTAAGGGAATACCAATTTGTCGGATTGGATTGTTATTAAAACATTTCCATAAACAAGACATATTTCCTCATCATGCTATCCTCATTGAAATAACATTAGATTTAACGAGTAGGTACCTACTTAGATTTGCTGCGATGGGGAAGGTAAAAAAAGGTGTTTTTGAAATGTTGATAGTGTAGGATGAAATAAAAAATGTCCAAATTTCATCAAAATAGATCAATAAACAAGCGGACTATTTTCAGTACACAAGCGGAAAAAGGTTAGCAGTTTTCTTTTTTTTCATGAAAATTAGGCTACAGTGTTTTGGAGTTTTTTACGTAACCTTTAATTTAACAACAGTACATTAAATATACAAAATTATTTGTTTTTCTAAACTAAAAAATGTACCTGAAATGAAAATTGGGCCTTTTCATTTTCTAAGGGTTAACATTTTGAAAACCCAATTTCGGACAGTTTTAAGCCCCAGAATACACAATTCCTATTACCCGATCTAGCTGGTTCGCAAACTCATTCAAACTTGTCCCGCCCTACACCTTCAAGTCACATTTCATCAAAATCGGACAGTATATAAATACAAAAATTTTAATGAATAGTGTTTTTAGCGTCTGGGAACAAAAATGAAAAAAAAAAATAATCATTTTCAGGCCCAGGTCTTACTGTGCCACCAATGGTAATTGCTACTTACTTCCCTATAAGAAAATTTGCTAAACTAGCCATGCAATGTGTAGGATGACGAAGCTACCTGTTACTTATCTGTCATATTCTTCCCTTTGATAAATTTATAATGGCTCACAAATTACAGAGCCAATAAGCAATTTTGTAATTACTAGGTGTACAATGCAGTTGTCTGCTTGCAATATTGAGTGGAGCTAGTATACTAATCCAATACTTTTCTAAAGTCAATGGTACACCTGTTCCTCGTAAATTAGATTAAATACTTGCAGTATCCAATGTCAAGGGTATATTTGGTCCACATAAATGGAATGGCTATTTTGCAGTATACATGTCTACTATCCAAAGCCAATGACAGGCTTACTTCTGGTTCACTTTAATGGAATGTATATTTGCAGTATTCAATGTCAATGATGCATTTGATTCACATAAATAAAATGTTCATTTGCAGTATCCAAACTCAATGGTACATTTGGTTCACATAAATTAATTGTCTACTTGCAGGATCCAAAGCAATGGTTCATTTGATTCACATAAATGGAGTGCCTAATATTGCTATATCCAAACTCAATGGTATTTTTGGTTTACATTAATGGAATTCATAGCCTGTATGGTACGTAGTTCTTGTTCACATAAATGGAAAATCTACTTGCAGTATCCTAACTCAGTTGTAGGTTGTATGCCTTTGGTTCACGTAAATGGAATGGCTATTAGGATTTAAACAAAATGGTCTATTGCCTGTGATTTAAGTCAATGGTGCATCTGCCTTATTCTGGCCTTAATTATTGCTCATTCATTTTGTGGTAAATTATGCTCAATGATATTAATCCTATTGTTCTTCCCTTCTTCTCTGTACGGCATTTGTAATGTACTATTTAGATAATTCGTTGACTAACATATGTTGCGACTCTTGTTTACCTTTTTATCATCTCGCAAATAATGCCATGGCTATATAACATATAAGAAAATTGTAAATACATTAGAACCATGCCATGAACTATCAATCACAATGTAAATATCCCAATAGTCTCATGACCATTGCCCATGGTCATGAAGACATCATAATCGACTCCAACAATCAAAGTAAAAATGTTAGTTTTCCTCCGCAATCACAGAAAAATTGTCATCGTCTTATGCGATCTTGGATAAGTCCTCATCATCCTCCTGATAAATCTAGGACATCTCCTGTGGTAACGGAAACATTATCATCAAATACCTCGATCGTGATAAAAACTGAATTTCTCCCACGGGCATGGGAATATTGTCTTCTGTAATCGCTGAAAATCCTTAACATGATACAACCTTTTAACTGTACCGGTCATGGTCTCAGTCTCATAGGTGACGGATAGTTTGTAAGTTTACATCCTTATTAAAAAGGTTTAAATACCTGCTATTAAGCAATCCATTTAATTGCAGTTGCAACTAGTTTCGACTCCTATGTGGAGTCATCATCAGGCGGTACAAGGACTTCTTCTGACGACCAACAAACGTTTTCGTCAAATTTTATATATGACACTGCCATAAGGATACTGGAGAGTGGAAGTGAGTTAGACAGGACTAGGACCTAACCTGAGATGATAAGATAACGGACGTACACCACTGCAATGACCACCCGCAGTCTGGACTTAAACTCCGTCGGGTTAGCGTCGTCTGTTGTCGTAACTGATCAGTAAATGTTTCGTGTCCGTAACGTGTTTTGTGTCGTGTGTAAATGTTTATTTATTTTTACTTGTTAAATATGACGCTCTTCATATGAAGAAAGAAGAAGTCCTTGTACCGCCTGATGATGACTCCACATAGGAGTCGAAACTAGTTGCAACTGCAATTAAATGGATTGCTTAATAGCAGGTATTTAAACCTTTTTAATATTATTTGGCAATCCGGAGGCTACATCCAAAATTAAGTTTACATCCTTAGTAAAGAATTACAAATTATAATTTCATAAAGGGTGTTTTTGTAACTAATTTATTTGGGTCCAAGGAACAGTGCAAGAATTAGTCTGCACAAATAAATAGATGAATAACATGTACACTTTTAATTTAATACATAACATCGGTACTTAGTTACAACACTAAGATGTGCTATATTTGAGAACAATTGTTTGTCTAAGCTAATAAACTCTCATAGTGTAAAAGTAGTTATGTACAATAAATAAATATCTTACAATTCTAAAGGGATAACATTTTTATGTACAGTACACAAACCATCAGTCTTATTACAAATGCATTAGCATTTAATAGGAACTCTTGGTTAAAATAATTAAAAGGAGAAACCACAAGTAAAAACTCTTTATACACTACCATAGTAAAATATCCATATTACCATAGTAAAATTCACTTTAAAGCAAGAACCGTAGTAATGCACAGAAAGAAGGGTAAGGTAGTCTCACCAGGGAAAAATATATGAAACTCAAAGAAAAACGATTTCTTATTCATATATGTCATATTACCAAAAGGAACTTTGTGTATAAAAGGTGTGTAGTAACAAGGCACAGGAGTAGCAACAAGAAAAAAAAGATAAATAAATGGGTAAAATAAATAGAGACAATCAATATGATTGATCTCTCTTCACAGACCTTAGATTCTCCAGAAAAGCAGTAGAACAGAACTTGTCGACTTTCCGTTCCATTGCTTACTCAACTTCACATCAACCAGATAGTTCAGTTATCAACTTTAACTTCCAATATTTTTAGAAACAAAGATTTAGCAAGTCCATGGCTTCCAACAATGACTGCTTCACCCACTTTTGCAAATCAACACCCTACTTTCGTTGAATGCTGCGTGATCAAAAATTAGGTTAATCTTTGAGGTTCACCTGTAGTTGAGTGATATATGTTTGTATTATGATTTTGGTTGCAATGGATTTGGGTCTGACAGCTAAACGTAGACAGTTTTCTCGTTTGGGGATAATATATTGAGTTTCTCTCAATACCAATCTCTGTATAGATCTTGTCCTGCTGTCTGCTTCTGCCCTGAAAGAAGATAACAAATTTAACACATAGACCTCGGAAGGCTTTTATGGATGCTATTACTATTTCAGTTTAGTCAAAATTATGGAATTATCATCACCGTAACTTACAGGGATTGAGGTCAATAAAGCGTTGTTTACAGTTGGATAAAATCTAGGCAAGAGAGATGGTTTGCTTGGCTGAATGCTCTTCATATCTTCCCCCTCTGTTTCCATCTCAGTCCCTCCTTGTTCAGTAACATGAGTGACCGTAGGACTTGAATTACCTGAGAAGACACAACACATTTAGTCAAGTGTGGAAGCAGTGCTTTGATAATACTTTTTGTCAAATTTGCAACAGAAAACTCAGGCATTCAAAATTCGTCGGGGAGTACAAAGATATATTTGGAAGATGTACATGATTCATATCAATTCAGTTAACTATGGCGTAAACCAGTTTACAATATGATTTAATATAATTAAGTACAGTAGAGTCCCGATAGTCCGAAATGGTCGGGACCTGACCCATTTCGGATTAACGAATATTTCGGATTAAGTGAAATGTTTACTAAAATACACATAATGATGAAAACACAACATTAAAGTTGGCCCATTGGCCTACTACAAGTCTACCTCGCCCGGCTGCTCGGATGTTACAGAATTCGACGAGGTACACCTAATTGTCGTACCATTACGACTAAAAAAAACTCTAAAAAACTCCTTTTCTGGTTTCAAGTTAAGTGGACTTTCTGATTATCAAAGTTCAGATTATCGGGACTCCACTGTACAATGATTTTTACAATCAACAGGATGACATGTACATTACAAGCAACAAGCAATAGTACAAAACGTAAAACACATAACAGGAGACAGGAGTAATCTGTAGCAACACAAAACTCAACAGCGAATTCAGTCAAACTTGTATTGTTTGATTAATTAGCTGTATTGGTTCGGTATTTTTCATGGCAGATGGGGATATTGAGATTAAATTATATACCTCACATCAAATATACATATTGTACCCTTCACTGCATCGAAAAATAAACTATTGACAAAATATTATGGGAATTGTTTATAATAAACAATGCATACCTATTAGTTTGGAATATTCCTTATTGCTGAGGCAGTTGTAATTGTAGTTGTCACAATATATTTTCCTCCCGTAGTAACCGAAGGAAGTGTAAGATGGGCCATAGTTTGTGCCTTTATTGCAGTCAATGCTCTGGAAATTCATAAAATTAAAAGTTAAAGGATTTCATAATAACATATAAAGGTACATGATTATAACAACAGAAATATACAGTATCAGCAAACTGACACATACTTTCTTCCATTTGGTTGACAATAAAATTGAAGGAAAAAACAAAACAATTAAAATGGGTAAGCACTAAGCAGACGGGGTAGCTATGGGCTGAAAATTTCCATCAAAGGCTTGCACATGTGGTTATGTAAATCATACGATTTACAAATAGAAATTGTAAACTTTAATTTACCCTATTCGCAGACGGTGGAACAAGAGTTGTATATGCATAGGCAGCTGACGTATCATCGTAGCTTTGTCCATTGATCTCAGCGCAATCTTTGGCTTCAGATTTATGTTGGTCTATCCACAGATCCGAGAGAGGAGGTGGAATCACACGAAAACCGAGAACTTCACTATTCCTCTGGGCATCTGGAAATTAAAATAAGTTTTATTAAGTTATACAATTTTGGTTTATTACAATATTTTAAATTGCATTGATGCACAGTGAGAGTGAATGAACACTTTTTTGTATTTTGTATATTATTAGGTAGCCTAAGTTACATAAAATAGAGAAACCTGTGGAAGTGCCTTGTAGTTAACATTGTTGACAACAACCCAGGTATCTGCCATTTTAGACTTTTAAAAATATATTTAGTTGTGTTCAGTAAATGTTGCCACAGTCAAGATGCTTTATAAAAAACAACACCACAGTCCAAGTGAAAACTGGAAAACTATTAGGGTACAGTATAAAATGAATAATGAAAATAAGAAGTAAAAAATCCTAAAAGATATAATACTTCTACCAAAGTGAATAGAATCTTGAATCAGTTAAAAACCCTCAATCAATGTAAAAAAAAAAAAACACATAATTACCAATTTTAATTTATTAATGGTGATTTTGAAAATTTGAAATGAGTTTGTTTATGAGTTTAAGTTAGTTTCTCACCTTGTTGATATCCTTTGTTGTTTAAAATCTGTTTCCGCCACACATAGAACATCGCAGAGAAGAACAAGAACATTACTGTAACCATGGAGCCTAGAAGTGCTGTAAACCACGACTCGGACAAAACATCTGGTTCTGTCATATCCAGGCTAGGCTGCATGTTGATTGGCTGGCTGAAAATTCAAATATTCCTTCAATACCTTCGTTCAAAAGTAGGGATGGACGGGATTGAATTTTTAGTTCGGGACGGGACGGGACGGGATTTTTATTTCCTGCCCAATTTTCGGGACGGGACGGGACGGGATTTTTTTCTGTGCATGAAAAGAAAGTCTTGAGTATTGCAGTTACCAAAAAAGGCATACGAAATCAATCTTTACCGTTTGTGGCACTGATCTATAAAAACCAAAAAATGGGTAAACATTTTTCAGGTACCTATAGAAACTTGTGACTCGCGGTCGAAAGGACTCGCGGTCACGGTGCGATCGTCAAAATGACCGCAGTAACGGGGTGATCGTCGGTATGACTCGCGGTCAAGGCATGATCGTCGGTATGACTCACGGTCACGGCGCGATCGTCGGTATGACTCCGCGGTCACGGCGTGATCGTCGGTATGACTCGCGGTCACGGCATGATCGTCGGTATGACTCACGGTCACGGCGTGATCGTCGGTATGACTCGCGGTCACGGCGTGATCGTCGGTATGACTCGCGGTCACGGCGTGATCGTCGGTATGACTCCGCGGTCACGGCGTGATCGTCGGTATGACTCGCGGTCACGGCATGATCGTCGGTATGACTCACGGTCACGGCGCGATCGTTGGTATGACTCCGCGGTCACGGGGTGATCGTCAGTATGACTCCGCGGTCACGGGGTGATCGTCGGTATGACTCGCGGTCACAGCGCGATCGTCGACATGACTCCGCGGTCACGGCGTGATTGTCGGTATGACTCCGCGGTCACGGCGTGATCTTCGGTATGACTCGCGGTCACGGCATGATCGTCGGTATGACTCACGGTCACGGCGCGATCGTCGGTATGACTCCGCGGTCACGGCGCGATCGTCGGTATGACTCGCGGTCACGGCATGATCGTCGGTATGACTCACGGTCACGGCGCAATCGTCGGTATGACTCCGCGGTCACGGCGTGATCGTCGGTATGACTCCGCGGTCACGGCGTGATCGTCGGTATGACTCCGCGGTCACGGCGTGATCGTCGGTATGACTCCGCGGTCACGGCGTGATCGTCGGTATGACTCCGTGGTCACGGCGTGATCGTCGGTATGACTCCGCGGTCACGGCATGATCGTCGGTATGACTCCGCGGTCACGGCGTGATCGTCGGTATGACTCCGCGGTCACGGCGCGATCGCCGGTATGTCTCCGCGGTCACGGCGTGATCGTCGGCATGACTCCGTGGTCACGGCACGATCGTCGTTATGACTCCGTGGTCACGGCGCAATCGTCGAAACGACTTCGTCTCCTGCGTTCGCGGACCTATCGCTCGCAATAGCGGCGTCATCGGCACTCGCGTAGCGGCAAAATCGCCGACGATTGGACCAAATCCCGTCCCGAAAAATTCCCGAATCAAATGTAATCCCGTCCCGATAATCGGGAATATTTTTTTCCCGAAAAATTCCCGAAATTTCGGGACCCGTCCATCCCTATTCAAAAGTCAATGTAGTTAAAAGTTAAAACATAGAAAAAGGGAATATTAATTAATGAAAAAAGAGGTTAGTAATGATGTTTTTGGTATTATGACTGAATTTATAATATAGGTAAATTAAACATTTGGTTTAAAGGATTTTTTGAGAATATCAGGCTTACCTGAATGGGAAAGAGTCCAAACTGGCACAAGAAACACAAAACTTTACACTATAAACACAAAACAACTTGTGACTGAAAGCATGTTCAACTATGGAAGAGAGAACTAAGAAAACTGAGGAGAAAATCATGAAAGAAACTTCCTCATTTGAAAATGCTGTCAGTGACAGTGAAATATTCTAATGTTTTGTTAAGTTTTGTGTATCCTGTACCAGTTTGGACTTTTTCCAATTCAGGTAAGCCTGATATCCTCACAAAAATCCTTAAAACCTATGCCCTATATTACATCCTTAAGAATTTAATTTAGTAAGAAATTTAGAAAATTAATTGAATAGAGTATTAGAGACACTTTGATTGATTCACTCCCTCACTTAGTACGTTGATCGCATGTAAATGCTAGCTGGGAAAATATTAAATATATTTTTTAACAAGAAAAATAAACGCAAGTTTCCACCTCCAGTGTTTAACAATCCATCAAAAAAAAAAAAAAAAAAAAAAAAAAACTGTGACCTTCTTGTTAGTAAAACCCCCAAAAAATACCAGTGGCGTAAAAGCGCCTCAATATCCTCCCCATTCTAGTCAGCCCTATTCAAACTATCACGTATGACACTAAACATTGCAATACGGAACAAATCATGTAGCATACCCAAAGTGTCCGGACAGTGCAGATGTTGGGTCCAGCCTTAGAGACCTTGGGTTACTGTAGGGTCCAACCCCTACTATAGTAGCCGCTGCTGCCTGGACTGTATAGACAATCCCCACGGTCAGATTGGTCAGAAGGAGGGAAGGGTTTGCTGCAGAAACTGTGACGTTGCTCACACTGTTCCCAACTCTGACCATCACCTGTGAATCATTTTATTGTTTACGTATTTAATTTATGAAAATACACTTTAGAGTTTCCTTGCAACAGTTCTGGAGGATTGAACCAAGTTGGTAAAATTTCGGTTGAGTTTTGTTCTGAAGAGAAGTGTTGTGTAGAGCGCTGTTAAAAGAAGCACGCCTAAACCCGGAAGAACAAAATACTGTTGACAAAAAGATGGTAACAAACAAATGTTGGGAAAGTAATAGAAATTGAAAATCGTTAAAGTTACAGTTAAGTTCAGGATTAGGAGCAGCTGAGGAAGACGCAGAAGATAGAAAAAAGATGGGGGGGCGTTGTTGGAATGGCCAAATATCTCCATATATATGCTTGTGAGGAGGATTAATTTTGTTCTAAACACATAAATTTTAACATTCCCTCCATTGAGCCAAGTTTGAATAAGATAATATATCCACTTGTACACTAAACTTTAATTTGATCTATTCTTATGTATAAATAAGGTTTACAAATAGCTCAAGTCGCGGCCAAGAGTGCTAGTTCAAACCTGAAACCAGTTTATGTATATATAACTTCCTTCATTAGTATTTTAGCTGGTCATTCCTATGCGATGATTTACTTCATTGAAGTAGCTATTACAATGTAAGGGAAAATAAGCACACCTCGCCAAGAGTAAATTATGTTCTTTGATTTGGTTTTGTAATGATCCCCAGTTGACAAACGTGAATGGAGAAACGCGTTTGGAAAGAGCATGTCTGTAAAGTAGGGATAGTCTGTACGTCTGTAAGGAGTAGAGGGATCTTGAAGATGGTCCTAAAAATTTAACAATATTTGCGATGACGTGTTTGAGGATATATCGTAGACATTTTCCACCACGATTAGTAAAAAAAAGTTTTCACGACATTTCAGGATCTAGAAAGTCACATGGAATAACCCCGCAGAAAACTGTGTTGTAGTCAAAACGTGCAATCAACAAAATGAAACTTGAAGCAATAAAATGGGTTGGAACAAAGGTGGGTACAAACAAAATGGGCACGTTTTTAAAAGCTCAAGCAAGACCAGTCTTGTTGTAAAAACCTTTTTACTAATTGCAATGGAGAATGTCACCAATGATCCATCAAACACCATAGAGTCACTATCACCAAAAATTAACTTTAAACAAAACATAGGTTTTGTTTGTGGTTCTGACAAAAATGTTAGCGAATTTGCAAAAATTTAAGTACACCCTGCAGTGCCAGATTTGATCATTTGAACTAGTTCAATATGCCATAACGATAGGGATGGTCAAGTCTCGAAATTTCGGGAAATTTTCGGGAAATTTTCAATCTTGTTACACGAGACGAGATTACTTTTTGGCCGAGATTTTTATCGAGACGAGAATTAAAAAAAAAAAAAAAAAAAAAAAATTAAAAACGCCTGCAGAAAGTCAATGCAATACCCGCAATACAGGGGCGTGTTGTAGTTGCGTTTCCTTTTCGAAGGCGTTCTTATTTAATTAATTCTTTTAATGTAAATATTACTTTAATTCTTTTAATGTAAATATTACTTTCATTATTTTAATAATATTACTTTAATAACATTTGAGAAGTTTTGTTAAGTGTAAGCAGTGTGAGGAATGTTTTATTACTATAAAAAAAGTCAAAAGAAGTAACTATTTTATAAAAATTAATATTGCTTTTATTTTATGATTTATTTTATTTTAGGATAAGTTGAACTCTATCCTAACTGATATCACCATGTTTCCTAATCGTAGGCATTTTTAATAAGTTAGGCGTGATTAATAAAAAAATGTTATGCTGATGTTATTTAATGAAAGATTGTAAATATTCTTGCCTATTATCATTATTTTAGTATTTAAACAGTCATCTAACAATGTTACAAAATCAGGTAAAAATTTCGAACGTGCATTTCCCGTTGTGTATGAGAAGAGAAATCTCGTCTCGATCTCGTCTCGAAATTTTATGAGAAATAAAAAATCTCGTCTCGTCTCGTCTCGAACTAAAAATCCAATCTCGTCCATCCCTACATAACGAGTTACAAATAGCTCTCATACTTTTTTTTGTTGCCATATTTTTCAGTGACTCAAAGTTTGAGGTATTTACCTGATAAGATGTAATGATCCCGTTTTGACCATACGTTGGAGGTTTCCACTTTAGCTGAACACTGCTCTTGCTGACCAACACAGCCTGTAGATGACCAGGAGGTTCTGAAGGAACTAAAAAGAGAGAAAAAATTAACTAGACATTCCATCTTGTTAAAGTTGTCTCCAGTTTTAAAATAAAATCGAGGTAATTCAATTGAGCAACAGACAGTTTGTGCTAATGTAAATTACGGACTTCTGTCGAATACACAGACTTTTTAACCAAGTCAAACTGATCGAACGACTTATTGCAGTGCTAAGCTAGAGCATCATATGTCGTGTCAACTATTTTAGAACCGGTGGTAAACAACAAAAATAGGTAGGTAGTAGAAAGTAGAATGATAGACACTAGCGCACTATGTGAATGGCTCATTAAACTATATTCTTTTTTAATACAAATTTGGCATATCGATGTATATTTCAGCATCCAAAAGTCAATGGTAGTAGTAAAACAGTTAAAAAACTTACAGCAATAACCTACCTTAATAATCTCAATTGTAGAACGTATGTCTATATGATTCTCAAAGCGCAAAGCTTCAAATAATTTTGAGTTTCAAAAGCAACTTAAAAAACAAAATTACCAAATTTCTCCTCACAATCTTGTACCTCTGAGCAGAGCCTTTTCAACCGCCCCTTAATTTCTTCAGGGTATTTACAAGTAAGAAATCACACTAACCGTCTCCCAAAGTCACGGCGGTCGCAGAGTTGGACGGTCGGCCTGCCACTGTCTTATAGAATGGTATGAGGAAGAACTGGTACTGAGTGTATGGCTGCAATCCAGTGACCAAGTAGCTCGAAGAATCTCTCGAGTGAAGCACCGACACTGACGAAGTTGTGTTTTTGTCTTGAGAATAGATCAACACTCCTTCGACGTGATCTCCACTCAGAATCTGCAATTGGTTTGGTATGATTTGTATTACAAGTAGGGTTTTAATTGATTTATTAGTACTTTTCTTTCATCGAGGTTGGATGGATTTAACATTTATTTTTGGTGTTAAGGTTTCATCAGCATTTTTTTTTTAGAATGGAGGTATAGGAAATTGCAAGGAGTGGCTAATTTCCCTGGCTTAGTAATCAGAAGATTGTCAATGTGATCCTGAAAAGTCTGAAGCATTTTGATGGTTCAAACTGGACCCAGCTGTCTCTAATCAATGGGCCAATGGTAATGATCCTAGGAAAGGAACGACTGTTTTCAGCTAAAAGCTACACAGATCACCTTATTCTCTCTCTGCATTCATATGAATTCAATTGACATGTTACGATTCACAAAATTTAGTTTTATACTAGACAATCTAGCCGTCCACTAATAAAAGCCATTTAAGTTGCTAAGACACCTTTCGATTGACATATTCTCAAAATGGAACTGACAATATCTTCAACAAACGTTTAGCTCTCTATTTAACGAATTGCTTATCAAACTGTTCTACTATTGTCAGTATGTTTGGCCATTTTATCCTTATTGTCAAGCTTGATTTTTCATGCTTTTTATTTCACATCACCAAAGTACTCTGTCTCCTCTGAACTCTAATTTTCTCAAGTAAGCTAGCTGATCTCTATTCCTTTTTGAAAAAAAAATCCAAAGTAGATTAATATCAATCTTTTGATTTAACCCGTACCGGTACACAACAAAGAATAACTATTTTGGACGCTTTTAGTTTGAATGATTAAAATTATTTGTACGACTTTCTTCTAGTAAACCAACCTCCCAAGTCACTTTGACAGAGGTTGAAGACACAGGCTGCACAGACTTCAAGTTAACCACATGTCCCGTGGACAGACTCGCCCTAGCCTCTTGGACCCCAGCGTCTTCGGTATGAGAAGTCATCAGTGATAGGGTAGCGGAGGGAGGGGAAGCAGACGACAGGCCGTGGGAGTTCTCCGCTCTCACTACAAACTTGTACGAGGCGTTGGACTGGAGGTAGTTCTGGGTGTAGGTAGGACCAGCGACTCTCCTTGCGACTACGAGCCAACCCCCTGTCAGTGACCTGCTGAACATTTCTACCTGAAACGTTTCACAATACTTACTGAGGTGAATCAATTCATGGGAGCAGGAGGAGGAACGTGCAAAAATTGCATATTTTTATAGGGGTTTAAACTTGTTTACGAGGCAAAACTAAAAACGTAAACACCGGTACTCACTTGGTATCCGAGAAGTGAGGATGCGCCGATCTTGTTGTTTCTAGTCCAAGATATCGTGATGCTAGAGTCAGTAGAGTCTACCAGGACAGGGGTGCTGGGAGGACCTGGTAAAGTAGCAGGTTCTGGACTACGGAAGAACGCAGCATTTGGGTTAGTGCGGGGCTCTAGGCGGAGGCTTGCACTCCATGTTGCTTTGCCTGCAGGTGAGGACGCCACACAGGTGTAGAGACCTTCATCACTCTTTACAAGATCTGCAAGATAACATCTAACTTAGTGCGGGGCTCTTGGCGGAGGCTGGAGTGGCCCAATTATCAAGGGCTGTAGGGCACTGTTTCGACGGGATCAAACCAGCGACTTTTTACTACAAGGTGAGCATTGACTTCTCAGCTATTGTAATATAAGTTGTTTCTACCTGTTTATGAACAATAGGTATAATAATTTCAAACATAGTAAGCTGTCAATCAGTTTTACAACTGACCTTTGATCGTAAGTGTGCCGTCGTCCGAAATGCTTATCATCGGAGGATCAGTTTTGACTGGTACACCATCCTTGTACCAGGACACTACGGGGGTTGGCTGGCCAGAAGCTTTACACAACAGTGTGGCGGGGGTATGCAGGGGCAGTGTCTGGTTGGCGGGGCCCAGCTGGATGATAGGCGGGGGATGATCTGCGGGGGTGGACACAGTTAGACGAGAAAACCATGAGTCTGATCCGACGGAATTGACGGCGCCACACATCACTACAAGTCCATCGTCTTCTCTCTTCACCTGCTGAAGGTAGAACAATTAAAAATTAGATCTTGTTTTTTATTTAGAGTTAGATTAAACTATTTTAATTATTCTTCCACTGTTACTTATTGAAGAATCGTGGTCTTCTGGTGACGAATATGTCAAAATCGACTAATCACTATCACTCACGGACGTTTTTGACTCGATGGTGTGCCATCCTCAGGGTGACTTGACTTTGGACTGATGACAAATCAAGTAATCTGTGGGGAGTCAAGTTTCCATAAGGCCGAAAACGTCGGTGAGTGATAGTGATTCCTAGATTTTAACACGTTTGTCACCAGAAGACCATGATTCTATTTGAATTATTTTTCATGAGGAAGGAATTAAAGTTTATTGGTAGGCTATTTAAGTGATGATTGTGCTAGCTTCAGCCTAAAGCGTGGTAAAAGACATTCTTGCAAAAATCTTAGAATCTTTTATAAGCAAATAGAGTTCAGCCTGCTTATCTAAGTAAATATTTTAGTTGAGGGGTTAAAATAATCTGCAAAAGCTCTATTATTTCATTTGAAAATATAACCTCTTCAGAGAGCAGGCCTAGATTAAAAAGGTGTAATGTCTATTGCAAAGGTACAAAAATAATAAGATGAGGCAATCCTACTGGTTAATCGAGGAAAAAAAATGCTTACTATTATTTAAATGTTGTAAAAGTATAAATGCATATTTAATAGAAACAACTCTGTTTTTGGCAGAATGGTTTATAAACATCACAGAAACAGCAATCACCAAAGCAACGTAAGTAAGCAACGGGCAAGTGCTTCATGAGTACATACTACTTTCTAACCATCCGCAAGTGGTTATTATAACTTTTTTCTAAAAAAAAAAAAAAAAAAAAAAAACGACAAGTGAAAATTTATCATGAAATCATAAATTTGGTACAGTAGACTCTTGATAATTCGAAATTGGTGGGCCAAGCATATAAATTTGAATTAGGCTATCAAGAGTTTTGAATTATCAAGAGTTCGATTTATCGGGAGAAAAATAAACCATTCGAATTACAGAGAGTTCATTTGTTTAATACTTACAAAGGTACAGCACGTTTCAATAAAACATCATACCGTATTTTAGTACACTTTTAAACAATCAACGGCATATTTTTCAGTTACTGTAGTTGCAAAGAAATCTGTTATTTAGCGCTATATATTTCGCCAATAGCTGAACTATCAGCTGTCGACAACAACGTGTGTGCTCAAGGAGATGTCGCGCCGCGCAATCTAGAGACCGGATTGCCAACTTAGAAAACAAGTCAGCGAACTAACTCAGACTACTGCTCAAACTAAACAAACATCAAAACGTCCAATACTAGCCTACCATGGGAACAGGATGTACTGTACTATATAGTTTCCTGTTATAACAGGAAGAGATCACTTCGAATTATAGAGTGTTTTGCCGACTAAACTTCGAATTACTGCGTGACTTTGATTTATAGAGTGTTTTTTCGACGAAACTTCGAATTACAGCATGACTTCGAATTATAGAGTGTTAACCGACGAAACTTCGAATTACTGAGTTACTTCGAATTATAGAGTGTTTTTCCGACGAAACTTCGAATTACTGCGTGTTAAAAATTGACCTGCCCTCTATTTGGACTTTGAAATACCGAGTGTATCAAAATGCATGGTAAAAATTTGAAATATTGAGAGATTCTCTAGGGACTGAGCCTTCATTTTGAATTATCGAAAGTTTTGAATTATCAAGTGTTTGAATTACCAAGAGTGGACTGTATGCAATTTTATCGGGAATTCATTTGAAAGACTCTAAATGTTAAAATTTTTAGACAGTTAAAAATTCTGAAATTGTAAAACTTACTTTTACAGTCAAGGTAACATGGCCCTCCTCCTCCGAAGACACGGCGAATCTCCCGTTCTCACTACCCGGCAATATCAGAGTGTGGTTAACCTCCACCAGCCAGAATATTGTAGGGGATGGTCTTCCTACAACCCCACAGGAAAACACTGCATCCTGTCCTTCCTCTACTGTCAGTTCTACAGGGCGGACGCTAATCAGCGGGGAAGCTGAAAAAAAAACCATTAAATATTAGGCCTATAGTATAGTAGGTAATATTAAGAAGCTAAACATAATTTTTGTACATGTAAGAGTTCAAATTTCAACACAGTTTTATAAGTAGGCCACACATACAAAGTGTCTAGGAATTTGTCGGTTTTCTCATCAATATGTTTGGTATGGCCTATGCTCCTTTATTAGTTAACCCTTCTAAAAATATTACAAAACAGTCCAAGTTATCATGTAAAATGCTGACTGTTATATAAGGTTCACTAACCTATACAATAAATTGAGGAAATCATAGTCAACTGTATAGTTTCTTTGAAAACCTAAAAACATGATAATTTTTCTAAAATCTGCACGTGTATTGTTTTGATTAATACAGTAAACTCCCTCTTATCCAGACTCCTCAGGACCAAGGCCAGTCCGGATAACGGTTTTACCGGTTAAGATGACGTCCCCAAAAACTCATTAAAATGGACCGTTTACAGTGATAATCGAATTAAATTTAGGAGAGCATTGTATTTAGACATGTGATCACTGGTCTCAAATCTTTCCCACGAGAACAGTCACTACAGTACCACCCACTTCCTGCCGATCTAGTCCGGTTAAACCAATGTGCTGATAAAAATTTTCCGGTTAAAGAGATGTCATTTCCGTCAAGTGTAGTCTGGTTAAACCGATATCCGGTTAAAAGGTGTCCGGATAAGAGGGAGTCAACTGTATGTTATTTATTTTAACCATGAAAATGGTAAAAATGTTTTTTTTTTAATATTTTGGTCTAGGGAATTATGAAATTGCCTTTCTGAATAGGATTGAAATACTAAGAATTGGGTGGATTTTAAAATTATTTAACCTCAAAGACTTTCAGTTTATGTAAAAAATCAGGGTTTAAAGACTGTTACTTTGAAAATAAGTAGGCTAACTGGCTAACAGGCAGGAAAAATTATCAAGATTCACACAGTAACAACTTAAATATTTACAGGCAGAGGCAATTCCAAATTACTAGGTGTCAAGTGAATTAGTGGATCTAAATGAATGTCTTTTGACACGCTTTATCATTGAATTTGGGATATTGAAGTAGTAATGACCTAACTATTTTGACACTATTTTTATTGTAATTATTTTGACACTATTTATTGTACAATGTACATAAACACAAATAAAGATTGAATTGAATTGAATGCAATCTTCATGGACCAGATATCATCAATTTTTTATTAAAATTCAGCTAATCCAATTTCATTCAACAGCTTTAACATGAGGATGGAATATCTAGTTCTATTAGTTGTCAAAGATTGTATGGAACAGAAACCCCCACAAAACTTGTAAGTAACAAGAACGCCTTCTAAGTAATGAACACTCACAATGCACTGTCAAAGTAGCCGTTGTGCTGAGTCCACCGACATCATTGTCTATCTCGCAAGTGTACGCTCCGTCGTCTGCTGCTGTCACATGCTCCAGCTGTAGTCTGCAGTCCTCCAGCACCTGGGCTCTGTCTTGCGCCATGTAGCCTCCGCGTGTCTTGACCCACACCACTGCGGGGGCTGGGTCTCCCCCCGCCTGGCAATGGAAGACAACGGTTGATCCAGCGACAGCCACTGTATCCACTGGGCCCTTGATGAGAAATGGACGTACTGAAACCAAATTGTTTTTCAGGGTTTGTTAAGTATATTCTTTCATTAATTGTTCATTAGAAGCTTAATGTCTGGAGCAACTTATTTTACATTGATGTAAGGTTTGGTTAAAAAGGTTGTAACAATCAACACTTTTTTTGGGATTTACCTGATGGGGATTTATGTTGTCCTTAGTCTACAATTAATAACACAATGACAAATATGTTGTTTGTATTTCACACAGTTTAATTAATAATGTTGAACTAATCAGAATAAGTAGCCTATTGCAAGTTTACCATGTACTTGTAGTTGAGCAACAGCAGATTCTCTGATTCCCGCAGCATTCTTAGCCACACATTGATAACTGCCTTCATCATTTTTCCGGACATTTCGTATCACAAGATTTCCGCCGTCCACAATTTGTATCCTAAAAAGCAAAATTGTGTTTTAAACTATTTGTAAGCGAATTGAGGTCCTACAATATAGGAAATATAATTCCAGGACCAAAACACCCAATCACACTCTGTTAGAGCTCTCAAACTGATTTAAGTAAAGTATCTTTCAAATGCCTTTAAGAATAAACAGACACACATACACACTTCAACTATTATATTGTTTCTAAACTGCTTGAGAAGAATAATTGATAACTGTTTGTCCATTAATCAACATCTTACTGACAAATGAAATCCAAATATTTGTCACCAAACCTAGCGGCCAAAGTCACAGGGTGTGGCGACGGCTGTTGCCGAAGGTAACTCAAGGTTCTCCCAAGCTGCGGAAGCAGGTGACCAAAGTCGCGTTAGTAGGCATGGCATCTTCCCTTACTTTTGGTGGCAAATAAAAATTCATGAACAACTCAACTCAAGTAACAGTAAAAGGACCAGCCACTACAGATAAGGACACTGGTCCAACTGTCAGGCCTATGTCCACGACTGTACTAACCAATCCATCAGGTGAGGACTTTTAGAGAGAGTTTACCTGTCAGTAGCTATGTCCAATGAATTTCCGTCCTTGGTCCAGTAGACCAGAGGTTCTGGACTGCCTCTAGGAGGAGCGCACTCCAGTAACACTGTGTCTCCCTGGGCGGCTCTCTGAGTAGACGGCTCCATGCGGAACTCATCCTGCAGCACTGGACAAGACATAGACAAGATATTACTGTAATTGCATACTAATATAACAAATCACACACTAACAACAAACATGAGCACGTTGTTTAAAAAAAAATGCAAAAAAGTATTTAAAGAGACATTAAGAAACTGTAAGGAGAAAGTAGGCTAAATCACTATGATGACCATGTAAGCATCCTAAATAAAATTGTTCACATAGACATTAGTAGACCATCATAATAATTCTATAGAAATAGCAACCACTTATTTACAGATAGCCTACATATACGAAATAGAAAATCGGAAACCTATCCAAAATACTATCTGACAATTTTTTGGCGGTCTAAGAGCTATATTATAGCTGGGGGCCTAATATTCAGTGTCTTAACGGAGCCTTCTGGGAACCAGGGGGAACCCAGTCGTATGCACCCCTTACCTCTCTAATCGGGTCACTGGGGAGGTGGACTTTATTCGTGAGAACAATGTAGACGATCTGACCCAAATGGAGGAGGAAGGTCTACTGAAATCTGACGATGACGACAAGCTCGCAGAAACCGGAAAGGAACGAAAAACGACTTTCCAGGGGCGAGTTGCAAAGACGGAGGATAGCGGATGCTTTAGCCAAAGGCGAAAAGGTGCTATCCAGAAGTGAGAGGAGGCTGGTATAGGCTGCCAAGCACCCTAACTCTGCTCCCTGCAAAGCCAGTTCCTCCGGGAACCAGGATGCTGGGGAAAAATCAGGGCAAAGGTAGTACCTCCAAAGCTGACTCTAATGAAGCCTCCAGGAAGGAAGGTGGAGGCTGTGCTAACGCAGCCACAAAGGATTGGCTGGTCAAGCAAGTTCAGGAGCTGAGTCCTTTCAGGGAAATCTCGCTTCGGCCTGCCCCTGCCAGAGACCTTGTGAAAACTGTGAATGTATATTTATGTGCCCAGCCCTACAAGGTCTGCGTATGAGATCCCTTGGCCTATTGATGGGAGATCAAAGGGAAGAACAGGTTACCATAGTCAAAAGGCTCTCACGGTTCACCAAGGACCTGGGATTTGACGGAGAATGAGGACCTGTGAACGAGGGTGCACAATAAGCTGTTCTAGCTACGATGCAATCACATGGTGAATTGTAAGCCTGGCCCTCTGTTAAAAAAAAGTCAAAATTTAAAGTTTACCTGATGACTTTAAGCATTTAGTAATAGGCTCCCTAACCATACAATACCAGTAGCAATACATAACACGAACCTCCAACTTGAAGAGTAGCATTCCTGCTGTACACGACCCCAGCCTGGTTGGATGCGCTACACCAATAGACTCCTGAATCCCGAGGTGCAACCCTGAGGAACAGCAGAGCTCCCGTCGGCAGCAGCACACGACTGGCCGAGGGGCTCACTAAGAGTCCATCCTTGTACCACTGTATGTTACCGTCGTCCGCGGCACAACCCAGGGTTGCCGGCTCATTACGGTACAAGTTGAGGTCTACAGGGTGTTCTGTGAAACGTGGCAGTTGGGTACCTGGAAGAAATAGATATATTTTACAAAACATGATCAGAGGATGAAGCCGGGTCACCTGGTAGACTGAGGCTGCAACAGAGCAAAGAGTCTGGGACTGTACTAGGGATAACTTATTAGCCTATTCTGTTAAAATCCTGTCAGATTGACAATAGTTTTACTAGCTCAAAAGTATGGATAGCCTAGCCCCTTTCGCTAAGTTAGGGCTTCCATACCAATTATCTCATTAAACTTGAACATAAGTTAACCAAGGACAAAAAAGGTTCCAAAAGGGTATGTAAGCACTACTTGCCCTGTTATCTCCTATACTTACCTACCTATGCCAGGATAGTTAAAAAGTGTTCAAGCTCTAATATGGCAAAATGTGAATGGCCATAGGCTTAATAATTTAGTAGGCCTACCTGTAAGTTACCATTGACAAAAAGAATTAAATATAGACCGTCAGCTGTGCTGCAGTTACCATAGCTTCTGGCGCACACCGCTTGGAGCGCCATGTATTTACGGCGTACACGCTACGTAAACTACAGCGGTGTGCGCCGGAACCTATGGTAACCATGGTAACCGCAGCACGGCTGACAGTCTATATTTAATTCTTTTTGTCTATGAAGTTACTTTTCACATTCAGACAAAAATACTTGTATCCCAAACCTTTCTTTTATTGGGAATATAGGTTAAGTATTGCCAGAAGGCCAACTTTCCTTTGTACAAAAATTGTGGCCTGTCAACTATGGCCAGCTCCTCAGATTAGGTAGGCCTTTTAAGCCTATATGGGACAACACAAAAACGTCTAGGGCTATAGCTAATTAACAGTGCTCGTAGTAGGCCTAGTACTGGGAATAAATTCATTTCAAAACCAATATCTAAATCTGGTAAACTCTCAGGGCTGACACTAGGCATAAGTTATTAACTTAACAATAGGTCGGACACCCTAACTCCTGGAGCGTTTGATGGTGGTGGATCAAAAAGAAAAAACCCGAAACCCGACTGCATTGGTGGGCCGACATCACTACACAAATCCACTTCGTTGCCAAAATCTTGTCCGGAAATATCAAATATATCACTTAAGCTATCGTCGCCTAAATATTTCTTCATCCCTAGGATAAATACTTTCACGATTCGGCATTGTTTAATGTTTACTTACACTTACAGTGGTTGAGCGGAGTGTGAAACAAGCAACAGGTTGTTTGTAAACAAACAGTAAAAACCAAAACAAAACAAAACAAAAACACCTGACTGCTGAGTGCTGACTCCCACTACAACCTTTTTCCGAGTCGTCTCGTCAACAAAAAAAAATTATGCTTTTCAACAGCTGACTTGATGAACGATGATCGATCGCTGCAGAGATGTCGTTGGGAATATTGGAAAACGAAATGTACCACTTGAAAGAGTACGCTTCCCCGAACGCAATACTAATAGAAAAATACATATTTTTTTCTTTTTTAAGCCTATGGCCAGGCTATGCTTTTTTAAATCCATGCAGTCCCAAGGTACACTAAATGTGGTTGCTACCTGTATGTTAATATGTTACGGTATTTTTAAGTTTTCAAACTAGAGTTAAAGTTACTCTTTCTTCTTCTTCAATAACTACTTTTAGCGCGGCAAATTCAAACTACACTCAAACGTGCCTACGCGCCTGTGGGACTTAAGGTGTTTATGAATTATTACCAAAGTTAGGACAGCACTTTTTGTCCGGAGTTGTAAACTCCACCCTAACTTAACACTAGACTCAAACATATGCTGAAAACTTAAACGGCAATGATTTTATGATAGGAGTTCTATGTTTCTGACTCTATAGGTAGGATTTAAGGGTGTCACATGAGATTTATATTGTATCAGGGTTCGTTAATTGCATCTTTGTAAGTTACTTGGCTCAGCATCTTTATTGCTAGGGTGAACATGTAGGGGAGGTGTTTTAGTTTTACTAGGGGGTAGGGGGTACTAGACTAGACATATTGTCTGGTATAGGGATAAGACTACTTCCAGGGACAGATTAACTTTATATCAGCTGTTGTTGTTATCAGTGTCGAGCGTCTACAAAATTGTCTTTTATTTGTCTTTTAGGTTATTATCAAGGTTATGTGTCTATCTGATTTTGCATAACAGAAAGGACTTGAGTGCATATCAAACAATTGAGTGAGAAAAAAGTAAGTAAAAGCAGCAGCTAGCTACTTTTCGTGCTATAATCATCGATCTCTATAATACAAATTGAGTGTGAGTGTGGCAAAAGTAAGTAAAAGCAGCAGCTAGCTACTTTGCGTGCTATAATCATCGATCTCTATAATACAATTGAGCGTGAGTGTGGCGAAAGTAAGTAAAATCAGCAGCTAGCTACTTTGCGTGCTATAATCATCGATCTCTATAATACAATTGAGCGTGAGTGTGGCAAAAGTAAGTAAAAGCAGCAGCTAGCTACTTTGCGTGCTATAATCAGTGCAAGGAAGCCCATTTTATCAGATAACTGTAGGAAAACTATTATGTCACAAGAAAAATACTCCATGCCCAAGAAATCGAAATTCATAAACCACACCCAAAACCCACCAGTCACAAAAAATAGGTTCGTAAAATCCACAAAGAGGCTAATAAACACCCAAAATCATAAAACGTCCCACGACGAACCCCTTAATTACGCCCCCATTGTGACTTTTGGGTTGAGCTCGCCCGTATGGAACGCCCTAAATATATATTCTCCAAAATTGTGTGAAGAGTGTTATTGTATTCACCCCTTTCCCGACCTCACCCAACTATAGACCACCCACCACGGGTGTTTTGTCCAGTAATTGATACATAAGCTATTAATCATCTTTCAGACCCATACCCTTCACAATCGAATTCCTATAGTAATCAACTCAATAGAAGAGTTAAATTTTATTTGGTTTGAAAAGCTAAAATAAGTTTTTTTGTGTCTTCATCGGGGTTGGAACGTAAAAGGGATGGAAGCAGCAATTTGTTAAAGAAGATTTTAGTAGTCACGTTTTTACGATGTTGTTTACAAATGTGTACCCGTATATTAAGATCTCAAACTTTCCATTAATTATGTGAGAATACCAGTAGATTTGTACAATTTCGGACTAGGGAATCTTGGTACAATTTCCCGGAGTCGGTCACAAGTAAAGAGCGGTGGACGAACCTATTTAATTTACCTTCAATTTTGTGATCGAGTTATTTATACTAATATTAAATTATTTACAGATTCTTTCATTTGCAAGGTTGTAGGTACTTAAGGTTGAGTTTGAGTTAATTGACATAAGAGCTCATTTTTTTACTCAAAACATTTCACGCGATTTTATGAAACTTAGTTTCAAAACCCATCCAAGGCCCCAGGGATAGATTCCCACCGAGGTGGATTTCGAGCAGGTGATGTAAAAGGCAGGACCATTCCCACAGATCATTTACACAATTCACGGCTGTCGGGCTGTCGCTGCCCCAAAACCCAATTTGGGGGGGGGGGGGTTGCCGGTGACACCTAGGGGCTTTTATTCTGAGGGTTCAATTGGATGGTCAAGGTATTGTAAAGGCAACGTTATTATGAAAAAGTTTATTACTAATCTATCTTGAGCACGTGTATTCTCAAAACATGTAACATAGGTGTATCAAAGCAAAAGTATGAAAAAAATGCTTGGATATCTTAAAGTTGGGCATATATTTCAGGATCTTATGAATTTTCCTAATTTTTCAAAGTTAATCACATTTTCCGATAAATATTTTAAAATTCTTAAACTTCTTAAATTGATCAAATATTAAACATTTCTCAAATCAGATTTCTGCACAAGAAAACTGCTAAAGGTAGGGCCTAAAATAAGGCGGTTCAAATGTTGCTAGTGTTTGTGGTTAACGAACTCTAGTGTCAACTTCAAATAACATTGAAAATAGGTCATTATAATAAAACAGATTAGTGGTTAAAATAATTGCGTTAGTTGCAAACTTATTCTTAATTATATTTTAGCTTTTGATTACTATAGTATAATAAATTAAAAAAATATTGTACCTGAGGACCGAGCTTTGATCGGGGAACTTAATTAGTATACTCTGATCTTGTTAAATCTAAAAGTAATATAAATATTCAAATACGGGTTTCATGCATTCCAAAAAGTAATAATAATTCCGTGTTGCTTTTGAATTTGAAAAACAGTTTCAAAATCAAACATAAGCTTAGTTCATTGCCAATGCAAGTATTTTTATCCTGTAATAATTATGAATAATGGAAATACACGCGTCAATAAAAAACACATATTCAGTATGACTGATAAATGGATTCCTCTACGAACAGCAGTCTTATAGATTGAGTTGTATTCCTAGCCTTATATAAGATTACCTCTACGACTTTTAGGACATCAGGTTTTCTCATTCAAAAACACCTTTTGAAACTAAGTACAGTATCAATTGACCTCAATCCAACAACAGAAAATGTTAAAATTGGTTAAAAACGTAGGAAGTTCCAGGAATCCCCTTAACTCAATTAAGGGTATAAGGGGATATACACACTTGATTATTTGTTTGTAATTTTTTCAGGCTAGAATTGTTATATTCATAGAATTGGTTTTATATTCACCTCAATTATTTTCCTAAATCACAATTTATTTGCTCATAATTTTTTCTAAAAAAAAGCACAACAAAACTAGAAGTAAACACGTCATTTTCCGGACTGTCAATCGTTTAGACCTTCAATCTAACACTCGTTACACTGTAATAACAGACAACAATGCTGCAATTGTCCTAAAACCCATTGAACCGTTTAATCCAACTGGTCATGTGAATTGCATCCGATTTAACACCTTTACAACAATGGATTGAATGTTTTCCGGAAGTGGTTGATGATTGCCTGACAGTTTAGTTAACTGGGGCTTGTCAATAAAAGTAGTATTGTTCACAAAAATACTAGAATTTGAACTATAGTAGAAATAATATCCTCAAATCTATGGACACCTCTGAAACTGACTACAACCATTGATTCCTCTATTAATGTATACATCAAATTCATAGGCCCATGTTGCATATTGTTTAACCAAGATAGTTAAAGGAACTTTCCACTTACGGAGTGTGACAAGTTTTAAGTAACATTTAATTTTTTTTTTCATTTCATAGTAGTTGGTGGAGACACATATGCTGCTATAGTATACATTTCAGTTTAATATGATTTAACACTTAATTGATGTATATAAAAAAATACATGTATGGCACTCTTTTGGATAACTCAATGGAAGCACATGACAAAAACATATCCTGTGATAGAAGAAAATTATTTGATAACTAAAATACAAACAAATAATGAATCTTAATTCATCTAAAATTATGAATTGCCAAAAGAAGCTGTATAATTGAAATTAAATATTTATCTCAGGCGGAAATATATAGCCTTATTGTATTTTATCATTGTATCAATTTGTGTAAACAAGGCATAAACATATAAACTAGAAACTCTTGGAAAAACTTACCAAATGCAAATCCAAATTGAACCAAGATCACGAGCGTATACATTGTACCTTCACTTTTGTCCAGAAAACTAAATTAAATATCTATTGCACATTAAAATAACACTTTATATAGTAACAACTAAACCATCACTCATTTCATAAAATGCAGGAACATAGCACAGAGTAAGTCATACACAACCCAAGTGAAACTCCTGACGGTTCTATACAAACTGAAACTGAAGCAACAATACAAAAAGTCACGTGTTCAGTGGAGGGGGTGTTACTTCCCCTACCGCTCCTTCCCCTCCAAAAATGTCCATTGTTGTCAAAAACTCCCCTAGCAACCTTGAATTGGTTTCTAGCGAAAGTCTGAATATTTAGTGAGCAGTAAACTTTATTCAGGAACGTTGGGACAAGGTTTTAGGGTGTTTGTTTTTTCTAGTTTTTTTCGTCAGGGTGACTGCGCCCTGAATAGTTAACTTTCGTCAGAACTGGAGTAAAAAATATGGGAAGCCGCACTTTCTGACTTCCCGATGTTTTTGGTAGATGTAAAGTAAAAATCAAATTATTTTTTGGCCTCGTCAACGAATTGACTATAGATTCCCCTCTATCCTCTCGACAAGTCAACTTCAGTCTTTTTCTGTTCAAAACACATCTTCGACCATTTGGTAATTACACGTTTGCTCTATACATAAAATAAACCTTTTGTTAATACATTTTACATAGGCTAACCAAATTTAACATTTATGAAACTTTAGGATGTAACATTAGCTTAATAAATTGAACATGGCAAATTTTTGAACTTGAACGACAACACATTGCTTCGTATATGAAAAATATCGTGAAGTGCAGGTCCTACATTGAAAAAGCTACTACAGGTTCAAATTTGGTACGAATAAACAACAAAAAACTATACAATTTTTAAGTTGGCAAATTTCTAAAATGGAAAAAATCGCTTAGATCACAAATACGCAGTATGCATTCAGTTTGGAATTTGAATAACGCCGTAGTAGTTAAGTAGATCTTCATCGTATGATTTTTTGTGAGTCTCGCAGTGTTTTTGTCTACGATTTCCTAGCAGTTTCAATGAGATTCCAATTTATCCTTGTACAAAGATACCAAATATGTTCTCAGCTATTAGTTTATATTACTATACACGGTACAATAGCTCGGTTGGAAATACAATTTTTTAATACTATGCCTACATTATAATTGTCTATGCTTCCTACAAAGATCGCTGAAGATTTCAATTAATCACAAACAAAGAGATAATTACGTATACTCCCTTATACTCTGTCCGAAGTTGTAATATTTACTTCAATGGGTACGACATAATATCCGGAATTAAAAATATTTTATGAATGCCACATCATATATGTCGGAGCTTCCAAATAATAAAGCTACAACGAAAAACAAATACAGTACGAACATTGATCTTGCCCGATGTATTGTGCAAATACATTTTTTTTTGTCCTAGAATGCTAGGCACGAGCCTGGGATTGTTTATCACATTACTTCAGGCTAGACCTAGGGGTTGCGGAATTATCACATTGATAAAATCCATTGGTGATTTGGCGGATTTGAATCCGTGATCTCGAGGACCGAAGTCCCGCGCTCTAACCCTTAGACCAGCTCGCTCCCCAACATTGTATTGTGCAAATACAATGACCGTCTGAAATATGTTCTGTGAAAGGAATGTTTGTAATATAACCAGCTGGGTATCTAAAGTGGTTATATTGAGCATAGTAATTATTTTTAAGGGTTCCAAAATCCTAGCTATCCATCAACAATGGACTTTTAATAAATTGATGACGATAAGAAATAGCTGATTTTAGTCAAAAACTCTTCTGTCCATCCTTTCTTTCAACGTCGTTCACTATCTTCTTTCCCCTGGCACGTGGAATCAAAATTTTACTAGAAAAAAAAAACACAGCTGAACAGCTGATATTAGTAACTTAGTTACACCATAGATAAAACATACTCCCTTTTGTTGGTTAGTCTATGGTTACACAGACTAATTTACGTTCTACACTCATTTAGCGTTCACATTTAGCTTCAAATACCCACCTAGGTGACGTTACTGTTTAAAAAGTAACGCAAATAATACTAAATGTTTGTGAATGCAACATTATGTCATTTTTCAAAATCCTCAATGGCTTCACGTAATTGTACAACAACAAAAATGTTGATAAAAAATCTGAAGCACACTTGAAAACGATACGCCTCCTCAAGGACGTGGACGGTTTTTACAGGCTAAAGAAACTCTGGAAGCCAAAGGACGAGGGGTGCAAAAAGCAACAAAAGGAAAGTTTGGGTTCGAGCATCTGCCCTTTGTACCTTTGTCGCCGGTTTGACAATGAGGCGGGTTGCGGCGAGTTAACACTCCAGCGATTGCATTATCCTCTTCAGATCCTTCAGGACAGAAGACGGAAGATTGATACCAAGTCAATATCCATGGTACAGATGTCAACGGCGCCAGGTGGCGGGACAATGGAAGGAGACGTTACGCTGGGGTCAAGTACTTAAGACTGTCCTCCAGAAGTATACAAAGTTGAAATAATGCAAACATGTTTTGGTAGATAAAACATGCTACGTTTATATCTTAAAATAACTGTTGATCATTGTTTTTAAGAGGTTGACGGCCACATTTAATGGATCACTATGTTTGAAAAGTTAAACTAAATAAAATATTAACTGAATAAAACAACTTTTCTTCGTCACCTAACATAGTTTTAAAACCTTTAATAGCCAGCTATGTCTCAATTACTGCTTATAAAGAGCTGTAGACGCCTTCGGATTATTGAGTAATCTAAGAAAAAAATGTAAATACCTGATTACAAACCATCCAAAGACGACGTAGCCAGTTTACTACACTGTATATAAAGAAAGTAGTGGTTTTGTCCACATTTTTAAGTTTAAGTTTAGGGCAGAAGTAACCGTTTTGGGTCTCTCTGAACCCAAAATAGTAGTGTGAACAAGGCTACAGACTACACAATGCGATGCACTCTTTACTTAGGTACTTTGGGGTTCTTTCTCTTCAAAGTGTTTTTCTAACTTTATAAAATTTTGATTTTATCAGTACCTATATCTCATTAAAATCGATGAATACGGATTCACAGGATTTTCACAAAAACGGATTCAACTATTTTGATCAACATTTAGTACATTATGGCCATTTTAACTGTAACGAAATAGTACAACCTCAATGCTGCAAGAAAAGGTAAAAATATTGCAATTTTTGTTCAATCCCACATAAAGAATCATAAATACTCCTACCGCTTTTCCATGATAAGTATTGTTGTCAAGATAATGGGAGAAACTATATGTCAGAATGCCAGTATTGTTTTTTATGAACAAGTTTTAAGCAAATGCGAAACTATTCTGCATTTTATCATCGAATACGATAGTTATTGCAATAAGTTGCTGTAAACTGTCAAATGATGTCTAGAATGAGTCTTCATGGATGTACTGTCAATGCAGCACTAGTAGGCATTTCCTGTCTGATAAAACATGAAGCTGGCTGGCGCCCTGCGAGTGATATACAGAGGAGGCTACATACCAACGACCATCTGGAGTTTCTGATAAGAAACATTCTACACATTGTTGCCATTTCGTTACCATGGTTGCCATAACTTGCTGCTGGAAATATTGGGACTTTTTTAATTTAAAAACTAATAAGTCTCCAATGGTATTCAATCGAGGAAATTTCTCCCCAATTATTACGTATACCTTCTTTTTCGACATTTCTTTTTCCACGTATAAAAAAATGCGGTGATTTTTCAGCAAAAAACATATATTTAAAAAAAAACTTGAATAAAATAGTACTGTATTAACTAACAAAATGTAGCTCTTTCTGTGCTTCCCAACGGACCAAAAAAACATCAAATAAGATGGTATTTAATTAAAGCTATTAACAATGTATAAACGAATTTTACTACAGACACTCTGCCACTGTTTGGGTAGCCTACTGAAGTAGACATCCCATCTGTATGGACCAGCTGTAGCTAAATTTTGTTATTAAAAACTAAGTCAATTGAGCCGTTCATAGAGTGGATTCGATATGTCCTTAAAACTTCGTGGATATAATAGGTTAGATAACGCAAAAGATGGTTTAATACAGTTGATTACATGACCTTTACATTGGCTTGGTTAAACATTTTGTGTGTCCAAAATAAATCAGAATTTTATGCCAGCACATTCAATTCTGCGTACATTTCTATTAAAAACTTCAAGAGAGAATTGAATGTCTGGTTAAATATCCATAATGAGCATAGATATAAATAATCAATGGATAGAGAAAAAAAATTGAATATAGAACTGTCAGCCATGCTGCGGTTACCATAGGTTCTGTCGCACACCACTGGGAGCGTAGTTACGGCGTACGCGCTACGTAACTACACGGCGCTCCCAGCGGTGTGCGGCAGAACCTATGGTAACCACAGCATGGCTGACTGTATAAATTTAGTTTTTTTTTACTATGGTCAAAGATTGTACCATTGATTTCTTATCCTCATAGAACAACCGTAGCCAATTTTATTGTTAGTTCTGGCCGGTGTACTAGAGGTCGGGTTTTGTTTACAATTTGTTTATTGTTATTTGTTATTAACGACTTAGCCTATCTAATATTTTTATTATTTTAAATATGATTTGTACTAAGTTCATGATTATTACAGTACATTCCCCTATTGTGATTTAAAGCAGTACTGTAGCCTACCGGCCTATCACGAGCATTAGCTTACAAAACCCTCTACCAGTAAGCTGTGATTTTAAACTTACACTTTGTAACCTGTACCAAGGTCAATGACTATAAATGTAAAAAATGTCATGATTGCGCAATATTAAAGACCCCTTCCCTTTAGTATCCCGGATAAACGAGGTTCTACTTTACAATGTAAACACTGAAACACTGTCAAGTATTGTAGCCTATGCTACTTTAATTGTGTTTTAATGAGGTCCAACCCCGACCTATATAGACTGGTGCTGGTTCTGAACCTCGACTTAGAGAAATTCCTGCAAACCTAACCTCTATATAACGAACCTCATTTTAACGAAATCCTTGGTATAACGAATACTCAGTTCGGTCCCTTCAGATTCGTTATACTGAGGTTGGACTGTATACACTTTTGTTGGTTTCAAAATGGCGTCCATATGAATTTTTATAGCTTAAATTACTGAAACATGTCTAATTACATGCAAAATTTCAAACTTTTATTTAGCATTCAATATTTCTATAACACAATACCAAGCTCAAAGAGATTGACTAAAGGAATAGCTGATACATCGCGATTAGCAGTCGTAAAATAAGGCTTTATGAGGTACAAAAAGACTATTTTGCCTCTTGTGTGCAGCTTTTTTATAAATGGAAACTTTTTCCCAGAAGGAAAGGCTACTGAGACATAACGAAAATGTGTTGATGGCACTGATGGAAGTTCTTCAAAAAAACTTTTTATTTATGGCACATCTAATGCTTAAGTGGAACATCTATGTCAACTCTTCAATTCTTAATTTTAAATTGATCAGCCTTGACCCCTTTAATATTTTTTATATCTAATAATTGGGATGATTTGTAATATCTCAAATTTTTGACACAAATCAATCTGCTTGTCAATCTTAGTATTACCTTTGACTATTAATACAACAACTTCTGTATCCAATAGTCAATGGTATTACATACAACTTTCCAACCATCGAATCTCAAATAGTATTAAATGCAAGAAGAATTATACTTACTTACTTTCCGTGTCCGGAAAAAAACACCAGCTCAGTTGGATATTATTTTTCCAATAATCTGCCACATATATGGCTTCGTCATTTGCCTCCTTAAGATCGAGCCAGGAGCATGTTCTGTACAAATCTGGACAAACTAGTAGATGTTCATGGTCCTGAGGGGCCCCACATGTGCAGTTTGGTTCTCCTTCATAGTACCCCCACCTCATGAGGTTTACTTTGCACCTCGAGACCCCACTTCGCAATCTATTTAGGGTCCTCCATGTGGGGTAAGGCAGGTGACAGCCTGCAGGGAGTTCCTCTCTGAGTTCTACTGGTGGCTGTTGAGCCTCCTGCCTCCATAGCTGAAGCCTTAATACTTCCGGTGTTACTGAATGTATCTCAGTGGTTTTGAGGAAACTCTTTCTTGACCGGAGTCTAGAGGGCTGCTGTTGATGCCCATATAGTGGATGACGGTGGTCGGTCACTTGCTTCTGTCGTTCTACTGCGGCTGCCACGTTTCTTCTTATATATGGTGGAGCTACCCCAATGAGAGGGTATATACTGTCCACTGGGGTTGGTTTTAAGCATCCTGACACGGCCCTTGCAGTTTCGTTGATGGCTATGTTTACCTGCTTTGCATGGACAGAGTTTCTCCATACGGTACACCAAGCAAGATAAATTATGATTGACATTTTTATGCGGCAATAAGTAAACAGTCCCTACCGTATAGAACGGGAAAGAGCTCATTCATACTCTGCATATCACACACTTTACATTATTGAGTCGAATGCGTGAAATTTCGGTAAATGATTCTTATTGATTGGAAGATGGATTTATTATATTTCACGATGGATTTTTAACGTCCCATACTTCGACAGGGTGAAAATTTTATTGATTTGTGGCCCCTTTGTCTCCTTAGAGAAAAGAGGCTCCAAAAATTCTGCACTACGTTATTCTACCGTAATACAGAGCTGTAAATGAGCTGTAGAGGGTGGGTAAACTTATATTCCGAAGCTTAAATCCTACCTAACCATGACTCAAGTGGTTGGGTTTCACACTATATAAAGGAAACAGAAACGAATAACCTTGCGAGAACGTTGTCTTCACAAATCCATAAAATTGTTTTTCCTGTTTGTTAAATTATATTCTTTTACCATTATATTAACACACATCAATTTCCAGAGTCATAATACGGAAAATATTTTAATTTTTGTATCTTTGTGGCCATGAGAGCATAATTTAAGTTAACACCCGTAGTGGTGTCGGTAATGTAGATGGTAATGGTGGTACTGGTAAATGTATGTAGTTGTATGTACATTCGCTAGATGTCTCGCATTATACTCGCTAATTATGATAATGAAGATCGTCCTTAACAATAAATCTTTAGATCGATTCTTTTTTATTTAAGTTAAATTTTTGATGGATTTTGGATGAGTTACATAATAAAACAAAAAAAGTTGTTTAAGAGATTCTTGTGGACAGTTTTTATCAAAATTACTTAAGAGATGGGTTTCCTCGTCATGGAATTTGTAATCTGATTTCGCGATCAGTTGAGAATTTACATAATATCGGCACACAAACCTAGTCAAAGCTGAAAAATCATAAAAAACTAGTCCAAACCATACACTAAAAATATCGAAAGAGAAATAATTAGTAGAAATGTAAAGGAGGAGCACAAATCTAATAAATTTGCTCAAGACATTTGTTTAGACGATGCAATTATTTTAGGACTGAAATGGTGCAGTTTCATTGGGAATAGGTTTTCTAAATATCCAATATAAGATATTCACAGCCTTGTATATTTTGTCTTGTAAGAGATCTCTAAATAGTATTAATATGACGGCAAGTTGAATATAAGATGGAATTATCGGAAGAAGAAGTATTTCCTTTTATCATTTGGATCTTTCAACATTGAATTCACTATCTGGGAAAAAAAGTTAGTACCTGGATGCTTGTTTGTAAGTGCAGGGGGTTTCAATGAGTATACGGGTGTCTAATTCCAACAATAGGGGTTAGCTTCAGAGGGTTAGACAGATCACATTTTATTACATATTTTATTTCAATATACAGATCTTCCTTGCCATGGCAATACACTGTATATTGCCATGGCAAGGAAGATCACATTATAATACCATAGTGAGGAAGATTTTGTTAACTATAATTTCCACAAAAAAACCTTCAATATTCATTCAAATTAGCTAAAATGTAAACACCATATTAGGGTTAGAAGCTAGGTTGATACAGCAACGGTTATAAAATCTTGCTTATTTCATATAATCAACAATCAACGAACCATAAAAATATTCTTCGGTCGCTTTTTACAATAATCTGTGTTGAAAATGGTAAACAAATCAATGTAAGGGAAGCAAGGAGAAAAATTCGAATTTCTTATTGTTTCCATGGAAACCTATCAATACAATATTGAACATGTTTAATTGAAGTTTATGTTTATGTTAATTTTTAACGATTAGGCTAAACATTGTTTAACGATTAACCAAGTTTGTCTACAAATTTGTAACTTCCCATTCTTTGATAGGGCGAAAATTTCATAGAATTATGGCCCCTTTGTCTCCTAAGAGAAAAGAGGCTCCAAAAATTCTGCACTACGTTATTCTGACGTAATACAGAAACTTTCAAACCAATTACCAGCACATTGATTGCAAGCGGGTGTTTCAAACTATATAAAGGAAACAGAAACGAGTAACTTAGCGAGAACGTTTTCTTCCCAAGTCTACAAAGCTGTTTTTCCTGTTTGTAAAAGTAAATTATTTTACAATTCTATTGACAAACACAAACTTTTAAGACGTCAAATTTTGAGATTTCTTATATTTGAATTTCTTTGACTGTCTACACATGATTTACACTAATGTCCTTTAGTGTGTCGGTAGTGTAGATGGTTGTGGTGCAGATATGTAGTTGTACATAACTTCGACAGATGTCTCTCATACACTTGCTAATTACGATAATGAAGATTGTCTGAAACAATTAATCTTTGAATAGATTTGTTGATTGTGTTATGTTTAAAATTTTCCTAGATCTTCGACAAACTATTGAATAAAAACAAACTATGCAAGAGATTCGAGTGGATAAAGGGATTCTCGTTTTAATATTTCAAATATCATTCCATTATCAGGTGAGAAATTATATAAGACATAACAAGATCATCAGTACACAAAGTCAAACTGTATAACCACTAAAGAAAATCACACATAAAACTAAATGTTACCCAAGACAAGAAAAACGAAAAAAAAATTGATCGAAAGAATAATTTGTAAAAATGGAAAGTTAAAGCACACACAAGGTGGCTAATAGGACAAATCCCTTATTTTCTGAAATGGAGCAAATTTAACGGGAATGTGAATCAATAAGATTTGGCAAACATCTAAAATATAATTCATAAACTTTTGATTCTGGATCCTCGTACCATTTTCCATTGGGCTAATTATTATTTATGCTATTTAAGAAGTTGTCGATGTTACATTGATGACGTGTAGTTGTAAGGGTTTTATACAGTCATATTACAAAAGAGTAAAAAATGTCAATGCTACAAAAAAAGAGTAAACAGTTCTTACAATAGCCTTATTATATTCGAGTAAATAAGTTTAATATAACTTTATTTTACACCTACACTTACACAAAAAAATATAATGTTTTGATGATTAGAGGTCTTTTAAGAGATGTAAAATCCACTAAGTATTATTAGTATTGCTTGTTGAATATACCACAAAATTATTGGGAATAAAAGAATTTCCAATAGGCATCTGCTCTTTCAACATAGAATTTGTTATCAGGGAAACAACAATAATTATAGTTATGGATCTTCTTGCATGGGCAGAAGGGTTTTAATAATCATACAGATCATTTATTCCAAGTAAAATTTACTTCCCCATAATACTTGGTCTTTGACTGGAAAGGTAGGTTCCCCTTCATAAATTTCCCGAAATGTTCCGGTGCAGTAGGCAGGTAACGGTCAGGCAGATCGCATTTTATTACCTTTGTAAGACAGATCATATTTTATTACCGTGGTAAGGTAGATCACATATTACGTGGTAAGGCAGATTATGTTTTAACACCCAACATAGTCGTCAGGAGGCAGCACCTTACAGAACGTAGTTCCAGCAGTGTCCAGAAGAATGCAGAAGGTCGTGTATTTCTGTGATGTTAACCAAAGTATTTATACCAAGTTTATAACATTCCCAATGACAATATCGTAGGTACACGTGAAAACAAAAATTTCCAAATCGTTGCGATAATTTAATAACTAACAATAACGGGGACGTGGAGATACTTTTTTCTTGATCGAATCATCCTGGTTCAAAAACCAGCTAATCTTAGTCAGTATGTTGTCATGTCATTCATTCAACTCATCTTTAACTGTGGTATGACGGAGTTGTATAAATAAAATATATTCTAAATATGTGTTGCCCTTACATTTTTTCCAAAGAACATATCAATTGGTTGTAATGATTTCCACTTCAAATGTTTTTTTTTCTTTGCAGTTAAGAAGACGAATTGTTTAAGCTGTACTGCTAAGAGAATTTAGAGGGTCTAATTTAATTCCTTGCAGAAAATTTAGTACAACTGAGAAGGCTACGAATATAATCGTATTACAACCAAAAGTGTAGTTATAAAATGTTGTGGTTTAATCTAACACTCCTTCACACGTCTCCACGTAAACCGCGTTAAATTAGATCAGAAACTTTGCGAGAGCTTTTAATTAAGTTTCGACTCACTATGTTATGTGCTTTAAGTACTTTAATTTTCTACCAAGAAGGTTATGTTTATTTAACATCTCACATACTTCAAGTTGAATACGAGTTAAACTTTTGATTTTGCAAACTGTTTTAACGTACGAAATCATTAATAATTGATATGAAGTGCATTATTATTGTGAATTAAATGTGTAATAATTGCATACTTCTATATTATGAATAGATTGGATTGGTAATCATAAAGAAACGTGTACGAAAACCAATGATTCGTCTCTTATATATTATGTTAATTTCATCCGTGTCCTAAAAAGAAATCTTAAAAAAATAAGTGAAATTTATTGGTTTGTCAGCATGCTTTAATAAAAGCACTGTTTATATGCAACACAACACACCCTGTATAGGTTTGCATTGACAGATTTCAGTAGAATACTTAAGGAGTAAAAAACAATATCATTTACCAGAATAAAAATTTGTATATACTTTGTTTTCATAGAATTTTTATATATAACTGTAGGATTACCATCAAACATAGAAACTTGGATTGTTATACTCCTAATTTTGCAAATAGTAAAAATTCCACACAAATCAGATGGTATTAAATAAATTGATAAATTGTGGAAATAAATAAATTGATGTTAAATGTAATATACTTAAGTATATACATTATAAATTATTTTTAAATTGTAAATTGTATTTTATTTGACAAGGGAGAAAGGGAAATAATGAAATATTTCATCAATGTTACGATAAAGAATAGATTAAAATCACAATTTAAACTTCAAAGGGCGCAAAGTCTTGCGATTTCTAATAACGTATATTGTCAATTGATAGTGTTTTAATTTGAATTCCAAGAAAAGCTACGCAAAAATTCATTATTAGCATGTACAAAGAGTATGCAATTATTAAAATAACCCATTTAAACCTATCTTAAAACATTTTTCATCGATAATTCTACATTTCTTGTCTACCAATTTAAACAGTCTTTTTACTAAAATGTTTTACAATTAATTGTCAAACGTTAAATTGAAACTTCTGCTACTTTCTTTCAGCCATGTCCTCAATACTAAGGTCAATTAGAGAAATTTTGTTCATCATGAATACATTAATTTGGCTCTTTTGGTATTATTTGCGAGGAATATTGGAAACATGTAGATTTAGTGAAAATAACGCCTCGTCGTTCACGATTACTTCTATATTACGTAAAATAGAAATAATAAATGGCAGATATATTCGACAACAGTTGATATGTTGCCGATAAATCAGTTACAAACATAGTCAAAGCAATAGAAGCTAAATCCCAATTATCCTACGTAATATCAATCAAGGTTCTAAAGAACTACGACAGTCTCATCGATGATTTACTAAACTGCAATCTACATAGTCATCTGAAAAATATAAAGCTATTAAAACACAATTAACAAAACGAAAGTTACAATCTAAAACTACAATTGTTAGTTTGTACCAGTTATCATAAAGTGAAAAAAGAATATAAAAAATTACACCACAAAAAATGCCGGTACAGTTTTACTACACAATTCAAGTTAAATGTGTACAGTAACACGCCCAGTTATTCCATTCGTTAAAAATTCTGATTGTACGAAATAAAACCAGCGATGCAGTAAAATTCATTATCTCATAAAACTGCTTTGTTAGTTGCACATGTGTAAATCTCACATGGATTTATAAAACGATCTCTTTATTTATCAGACGTAGGATGTAAATTAATCATTCAGGGTTTTTTTATTTCTTTATTTTGTTTATACATAATGACGTTCTTTGTTTAAAATATGAAAAACATAAAGCTGTTTAGAAATTAACTAGAATCATAGTTAACTTAAAGAATTATAGTAGAATTGTAAATGTAAACCTAAGATTATTGGACTGTAATAAACAACTGTTGAAAGTTTTAGCAAACGTTTTGGGTTTTTGTTTGTTTGTAAACCTTTTAACGATTAAAACACAAATTAACAAAAACTAAAAGAAAAAACTGTGAAGTAAAAAAAAAACATATCACAATTTTTTTAAGTACAACTCTATATTGTTGAAATAAATACATTCAATTAAAGTTCAGTTTGTAAATATTTTTCAATTCCAATGGGAAAACCCATGATGTAAGAAAATAAAATCGGATTTTACATTGTTTACATACACAGACTGAATTAAGTCAGCAAACATTAATCTGAGTTGATAAAATAGAACGGTATAAACACGTCTCTGTTTGAAAGCTAATTAAAAGTAAACTTGCCAACCGAAGTAAATAAATTCCACGTAAGTACGCGTCAAGAAGCCGCAAATTTATAAGAAAGTTTAGGAATGTGTAAAGTTGACTTGCTCATCTATTTGGTTGAATTTGCATCCTACTTTAAAAATTTAGAAGGAAAAAATTTTAAATAACTTTCTAGATTTTTTTAAATAGAAAGATAATGTTAAGGAGTGGATATTAAATCAGATCATAAGCTTTTCACTGTGGACCCTCTATGTTATTTTCTGTCTTGTCTATATGTAAGAATTATGTAAGATTATCTTTTATTAATATCTTTAAGTGATTTAAAATTAAAAATATACCAAAACTTAGTGCGTTCTGTCATTTTACAGTTGAAATATATCGTAGTTTTCCTAGGGAATCTTCTTCTAAACATATAATCTTTTTGTAAATATTCAAGATTTTTGCATAATTTAACCAAATATAAGTAAGTTTATTTCTAAACTGTTAAATTTAATATAAATGAACATTCAAAAAACATGTTGTGTATAAAATAAGCTAAATGTATAACACCTGGGAAAACAGTATTTATAATAAGTATACCGTATCAACCCTGTATCAGTAATTGTGTTTTAAAACAATATCAGTGATCCCTCTTAAAAATATATAAATAGTGATCAAAAGAAATTAAATGGTAATTTGAAGTTGAAGGAGTGTTATTACAACTAAAAATATCTGGAAGCAAAAGCAGGTCTTTAGAAACGATTGTATTTTAATTTCAATTGCTTCGAAAGCTTCGACTGCAATTTATCACCTAATAACTCCTTTTCTCTTTCACAAGGCGTCTTTGGAAACAAAATTTAAAAAGATTTATTTTTAAAATTTAATTTTAATAAATATTAATTTTAAATAATTAAAAATTTAAATTTTGCACGAAAGAATGTGCAATGCACAAAAAGCTTGGTGGTATTTAATATTCTTTTAATAAAATAATATTTAAATTCTCAAATAAAAAAAAAAATACAACTTTATATCAACTAAGTTAGGCCTATAAGTGCACATAATACGTTTCAAAATAGCAATACAACGTGGATATACTTATAAAAATGATGCAGTAATTCTTCTATAAATTAAACGAGAGTAAAACCCTTTTGAATTTCTCGGTTCATCTGTTTCTGACAACGAATAAGAACATAATTTTTATAAAAGTTACAAACGTTTATATTTTTCGATAAATTTAAGCAACAATTATATACTCAATATATGTATACTGCAATGCTATTATGAATCGTCTCCAACACAACTTACTACTATTACCAATGAAGCAATTTTATATGATTAGAAACATTATAATCAGTATTTTTTATTATCCTAATAGTCTAGGTTGATTGAGAAATAGTTAAGTGAAAACAATTGCATTAATGTGATGATAAGATACAAAAAAGATACATGAAAGGAAATTATATTATAAATATACAACGGGGCAATGTTTTATTGTTTACAGTAGTTGGTTTATCTAAACATGTTTATTTGATTTGAACGCTCCCTGCAGGCATACAATAAACACAGACTTTCTGCATGATTTGCATTCAATTTAGGTTATAATATTGTATATTTTACACTACTAAATATCATCATGTATTTGAAAATTTAATTCAATTCTACATTGCACTTAATTTGATAGCAAAATTATAAAGTCAACTGAAATTTGTATACGAGCTTTCGATACCTTGTTTATTTTAACTTATATTTACGGAAAGTAAATCAACTTTAAAAGAGAGTAAATAAAATTTAATAACACGTACAATGCTGATCAAGAAGTTATTTAGACTGCAAATAAAATGAAATCATCCTTTATTCGTTTTGTACAAAATATACATTGATAGTGTCAATAGTTTTAAGAATTTTAACATAAAAATAATATATAAACCGTACAAAAGTAAGCGTAAAAAGTCAATGACCTTATAGCAACATTTGTTACATAACAACTTAAATATTTTTTTAAGACCTGAGGGAAGGTCCAGACTTAATGGAATCAGGCAGGTTATCATAAAATTGTATACCAGAGTAGTGGGACGAAAGTACAAAGGTAGAAGATTTGGGTTTGGGATATGTAAGGCAGTCTTTGTGTCGGGTGTCATAATTGTGGTTGTTTGAACTTACCGAAAATGTAGAGATGTTTTGTTTAGTAAAAATTAGTAAATTATAGATGTACAGGCTAGAAAAATCAAGATTGTTTTTGATTTTAATTTATTATAACTTAACATGGATCTCTAGCTTTGAGAGAATAAATTTTTCTAATGATTCGTTTTTGCAATTTATAAGCCTTTTTCCTTTTGTCAGAATTGCTCCTAAAAATGATTCCATAATTAAGAATAGGATAAAGATATCCATACACCATCATAATAGTGGAGACATCTACTATCTAGATAGAATAAGAATTGAAAAATATGCTTTGTTCCACTTTTTATTAACTTCTGCAACGTGAGTTTTCCAGGTTACACTTATACAAATCAATTTAACTTACAACATGAAAACACTTCTATTATCTACAATATTAAAACGTGACAGGGTTTTTTATTTCACGATTCTGAATCAACCACTTGACGGATTTTCATGATTTTTGTGTTGAAAAATATAATTTTGAGAACTAGGGAATCTCGAAACCATAATTTTAGTTTAGGGTTTCAGTTTTTTAGAAAATAAGTTTAAAATTTTAAAAAGTCTAGCAGCCGACACTAAGATTTTACACTAGATTTTGGTATAAAACCATTTGCTTAACGTAACAGCTGTAAACCCGTGTGTGACACAAATTCAGCATTTGCATAATAATGGCTTGCATAGGGTTGACTTATTTATACTATGTGTAATGCTATACTTATGATACGTTCATTTATTGGGTAAGAGGATGACAGATTATTTAAATATACATTGTAAAATAATAGATATTCTAATTTATTTTTTTAGCAGTCTTAAAATTTTAAGTTTGTTTAAATAGAATATAATTTGTTTTAACTAACAGCTGGTTGAATATAAAAAATATTCTTTAGAACTATCAGGTTAGTTTATTATTCTGTGATTTTGCCATTGATTATAGGAAATAAGTCAGAGTCTATAACCACTGATGAATATGAATCGAGGGTCTGCCTCCAAATCTTCAAAGGAAAGCTTATGCAAATTATTTTTCTTTCTGTTCGACTTTTTGTGGAAAGAGTAGGAAAATAACAATGTTCACAGGTTTTAATTCATCTTGGCAGCTTTTTGTTTACAGGAAATGTTCAACCGCTTGAACTTTGCTTGGATTAGAAATGGAAATATTGATATAACTTCAGTTTTGGTTGACTCAATTCCCGTACGTAGGACGGGTCAACAGCTCGTATACGCTTATAAATATTGTCCAATCAATTTTTTACTCGTGTTACCTGATAATTTAATATGACTTACACATTTGTATTTGAATCAGTACGTTGAATAAAACTATAAATTTGCCACCACTTTAACTTAAAATGTTTTATAATCATTTTATTTATGATCCAACATCACAATTTTACTAAAAACCCGTGATATTTCCCAAGCAACGTCAAACAGCGTCAAACCAAGATCCTATCAAAGTAGCCAAGCAGAAAGTGGAGATAAATTATTACAAGAACTAAACATCTGACGACATTGCAGGTTAAACCACTACCTACGCAGTTTTTACATGTTTACTGCTTGATGGATTATTTATTGAACGTATTTATTTAACGATAAAGATTAATTTATTTTTAGAAAATTGGTTCCCAGCGAATTTTCAACCCAGTTCTTGTAATAACTAGTTTTTGTACCAATTAGGATGAAACATTTGAAAGATGTTTTCAGGTTGATTAATAAATTAAATTAAACTTCACTTATATACTTCGCAAAAGTACTTGAACTAAAGGTCAAAGGAGTAGGATACTACTGTTTAATCTATGCTATAAACTGAATATACTGTACAGAAAAGTGTATAATGAAGAAGCATCGTTACTGATCAGCTGTTTTTGTGACGAAACTATATTTTAAGGCCAATGATTAAGCACATCTGGGCCCAGTTTTGGAACAATTGAAAATTTCCTTACTTTTCTCAGTGCCGAACCGGTGACCTTTTAATTGTAAAGTAAGCAGCAACCCACTCCAACCCCGTAACTTCGCTGAACTGTTGACCTTTTTTCCCAGGTCAAAAGTTAAGTTTTTAGTTTTTCACTTTAGTCACACAAATATACATTTTAAACCTGAAGCTACTAAACAAACAGACGCATTTGTTTGATTAAATGAATACTTGAAATCAGAAACATTCCCAGTTATATCCGTTTAAAATTCTATTTGTTCTAAACAAAACCAACGGTGCGAATTAAAATTCATTAGCTCATAAAAACGCTTTGCTAGTTTCATTTCTGAACAACTCCCACCAAGTTCAACAGAAGCTTTTTGTTCATGAACTCGTCATGGGTGTAATTTAATCTTTAGAGCATCGAGTTAAATCTGTTATATCATTCCACCAGACCATTCTGTGTATATTTTCAACAAACAAATTGGATTTTTTTGCAACGAAATAACATTTTACGCTTTCATTTTGTGCAACTAGATTTGTCTAGGTGAATTAGTTTAATGTATTTGCTTGCATAATGAGGACACAGTTTTAATGGGGTAATTTCATTCTCTGTAACAAATAGTTTCATAAACACAGAGCTAATAGGGAACAAAGCTTGTAACTTAGAATAATTTAATCGAATTGTTAACAGCTTAGATTAATGCAGTTAGTTATCTTCAATATAAGTCAGCTAGTGCCACTGTAAAATTGTTAACATCATAGAAACTCATCATTTGATGTGGGCAAAAAATTGACTGCATCCTACACTCAAATTCCTCAGCGGTCACGTCTTGTCAAGTCAGCTGTTTCCAGTAACGTTACGTGTTTCCGTGTCTTATGTGTAGGTGCGTGTGTGTGCGTTCGTGCGTGTGTGTGAAAGCAAATGCACTGTGTTATCTTTTAACTTAACGGTCTTCCGCAGAAGATGACTAGGGCGTTCACATACAACCTGAATATGACTCGTAGCGGAAACATGTTGCGAAACGTTATTTCAACGTTTGCCTTCAAGGGTGTATTTACAACATTTTATCACTAGCCAGATAAATCATTTATCTTCCAGTGAAATTTAGTCCAGTCGCTTTAGCCTAGCAGTGTTTGGTGCTCATTCAAGACACCCACAAATGCAGTGACAGCTATAAAATAGCTATAATTTATTAAATACGTAGAGTAATACAGAAAAAGTATTGTATGACAATATTGGAACTAACTAGGACGGATTAAATATTCGACAGCAGTTGGGTGTACATATTTTTATTCTGTTCGATTATGCACTAGTTATAGTTGAATCGCAGTAATCATGTCCCCAAGGCCCACGTTATAATCTCATAAATCACCAATACCTTAGAGATATGTGCTAGTTTTGTGACGCAGTATTTATAGCTTATATATTTTTAACTAATAAAAGAAAGGAAAGATAACGTCTGTCTCTTGAAAATGGCATGTAATCTCATTCATAATTGGTGATAAATTAAATAGAATAGTAGTGACCCTTTAACGTGGCTTTTAAATCGGTAAATATTTCATTTTCTGTACCTGCCATTCAGATATATCCATCTGAAACCACTATATTTTCAAGATTATAAAATAAGATTGTTGATTGTAATAATAAGCTACTAATCTTACAATTTGTTACATTCCACTATAGATCACGTTGTGGAAAATAAAATATCATACCATTACACACAGAACGTATGTAATACGCTTAACCGTTTACATATTTGAATTTGATTGGTTTCAATTTGTTTATAGGACTCAGATTTGTTTGTTGCTACTCATTAGCAAAGAGCCGTGGGGGTTGAAAATAAATAATAACAGTAAAAATAAGCTTAATCGAATCCATTGGTATCTAAAAATTGTCAATTTGAACTATGATGGTTATCATACGAAATCTCATTTCATACTAAATTAAAATATACATTTTTGAAGGTGGGTTCCTCCAATATAGAACACGTTTTCCTTCCTGTTTTCTGAATGATCCACCGTAAAAAATACATATTACTTTGATGGAATACCTACATTTTGTAGATTAAATTTAATTGCAGTTTTACTGAAAAATATATTCAATAACAGTAATGAGATTTTCCTGTAAAAAATATCCAATTTAGACAATATTTACCCTTAAAAGTTTGCGACGTAATCAAAGTTTTAAGTTACCCAATTAAAACTTGATATCTTACAGTCGAAAACAACGGTTAATGGTTCTAGAAAACTTGAGTTTGTGTTAAAATTCTTATCAAGCACGACTGAAACAGACACTAAGTTTGTTCTGAAGGAAAGAAAAACGTATTCTTTTAAAGTTAAGGATTGTAAGTATTGTATCATATTTAAAAAGTAATACTCTAATAACTTAAAAATAATACTCTGATAACTTCTTTCGTCAGATGTAGGAATGCAGTAATAACATTTAGAATACTAGATTACATTTTTTAAACATAAGTTAGTTCGAATTTATATTTAATTTACGCTATACATATTAAAACTTTCTAAAATCTACTGCGAATTCATACAACACCAGTGGTAGAGGGTAAATGAAGTTTTTCAATCTCCAAAGACAATTCTTAAGTTTCAAATAAACGGATGATGAATATTAACTTTGGTCTCGACGACGAGAGTAAACCTAATAACCTTTGATTGATTAGAGTTTCAAATAATTCTCGAAATTTAATAGATTTTTGGAAGCTTTTCATAATGCTTTCTCCTTATTAAGACGCTAATCTCAATGTCATTTAAGTTTTAATCCTTAGTAATTGAAATTTCGAAATTATTAACATCAATTGCAAGGTAAATGATATATTACTTAAATAATATTTCATTTTTCAAAGTGAGTAAATCTATCTTAGCATACGTTTATTAAAACATATGTTTACTCACCAAAACATAGTTATGACAGTTAACTTAATTGTTTTAAGTTTGAAATAAAAACGCATAAGGATTTTACCTGGTGGTGGGGAGGCTTGGTTAAAAAATACAATAAATTTTTCTTGTTCACGAATTACATAAAAATTAATATTGTTAATTATTTCTGGAGAGTATAAACTAATTGGTAAAATTATTATAAAATTTCATTTTGTTGGCATCAATCGAGCCCAAGCCTCGAATACGACATTTCATTGTAATATCACTTGGAGGTAAGAATTGTAAATTCAGCCAGATTGAGCTTACATTTTTTATTACGTGATAAGGAAGTTAGTACGGAATCTGTTAAATATTATACAGGGTGAGTTTCTACTGACCGTGTTAACTTCGCCAGTGGGTTCTACTCACTAAAAGGAACAAAAAAGTTCCTATAAACCCATGTCCGATTTTCGACCGTTAGGCTGTTTTGGGGGATTTTGTGTTTTTCTTATTTTCTTAGACTTTGCTCCACAATTTATGTAATAAAAACTTAACCAATTACTTTAGAGAGTTATAGTTAAAATCATTGGAAACAACATTTAATTTGCTATAAATCAAAGGTTTCATTCAACAATTATACCATTACATAGTCCACGTTATAACCAAAATAAAGTAAAAATGTCATTAAATTAATTAATTATGATAATTTTCATGGGCCTCCTTTGATACATAAACCTGCATTTATGCAATGTTGAAATGCATAAAAAACTTGGCATTTTAATAATCTTTCAAATGATATGCTATTCAATACTATTATTGATATAAACCAGTGAGAAATTACTAATCAACTACAATAAAACACGGTTTACAGATTTTGTTTTTGCACAGTTTTACTGTTAATAATAATTACTGTATACTCCATGATGTATTTTATTGAACTATCTGATAAAATTTGTACATTATTTTAACTTTTAAATATTTATTAAAATTATTTGAATTAATAAAATGTATAAACTCAAGGTTTTTCACATTTTCAAAGATGTAGTGTGTTTGATTCTTAAATGCTGTGTAATTAGTTTTACCTTGTGCTTGATTAAGTCAGCTTTTATTGATTTGTCATCTATAGCTAGATAACTCAGCTGCTTGAACATACCTTGTTGAGTAATTTGCTGTTTTAACTTTATATTTCCAAGTCAATTAAGAGTTTTTCAACATTTATTAAAATATGGAGCCTTTTACCAATCAAGATTATGCCAACATGATGAATACAGTGATTATTATTAACAGTAAAACTGTGCAAAAACAAAATCTGTAAACCGTGTTTTATTGTAGTTTATTGTAGTTTTATTGTAGTAATTTCTCACTGGTTTATATCAATAATAGTATTGAATAGCATATCATTTGAAAGATTATTAAAATGCCAAGTTTTTTATGCATTTCAACATTGCATAAATGCAGGTTTATGTATCAAAGGAGGCCCATGAAAATTATCATAATTAATTAATTTAATGACATTTTTACTTTATTTTGGTTATAACGTGGACTATGTAATGGTATAATTGTTGAATGAAACCTTTGATTTATAGCAAATTAAATGTTCTTTCCAATGATTTTAACTATAACTCTCTAAAGTAATTGGTTAAGTTTTTATTAAATAAATTGTGGAGCAAAGTCTAATAACATAAGAAAAACACAAAATCCCCCAAAACAGCCAAACGGTCGAAAATCGGACATGGGTTTATAGGAACTTTTTTGTTCCTTTTAGTGAGTAGAACCCACTGGCGAAGTTAACACGGTCAGTAGAAACTCACCCTGTATACCTTGATAAGTTTACATTTGATGGCCTCTGGGAAGGGAGGCAGCTCTTCGTACATTTATTGTTTGATCTCAAAATGTGGTATATTTGAATTATTTCTCCCTCAAATCAGAAATTTATTAAATTATATCCTCAGAAAGTGATTGTTGTCGTCCTTTAGTACAGTAGTAAAGAATAATGGCATTATATTGATGGTAAACACTACTTAAACAATTATTAGTGAATGTAATATGGGTAGTGTCATATGTTTAGTAATATTGTGAAACCAATTATACCTTCAAATTCATAGGCTATGAAAAAAAATCTTCCAAAAAATATTACAGCTATAACAGTGAATGTGTTTTAGTTAAATTATAATTAAATTAAAATTAAATTTAATATTAAAATCTTCTTGGATTTGAGTGGCCACAGGAGTAAGTAAGTAAATAATATCAAAATAATTGTAAAATACAAGGATTCTGAGAGTTGGTAACCGAAATGTGAGACAAAAGCTGTGGTGTTTTTGGTTCGAGTTCCGGTGTTTTTTAGTATTTTAATGATCAGTACAGTTCATTAATACTTAAATACTTTTAATTCAAATGGCAGCCATGCCAATTAAGGTTTTTAAAGCCATGTATGAATGGAGATTAGTGTAGGATGAGGGGCGTGATCTTGTAATCCAGTTACTAAGACCGATAATGTACTGTTATGTTTCAGTTGACATGCCAGAACCCTGAAAGCCACCTAATACAATACTATGCATGCAATACTATACAATACTAACATCTAAACCCTACATTCAAGTAATTTATATTTCATCCAAAAACTTGAGACGTAAATATTTAAAGTACAAATCCAGAGCCCACGCTGGATTAACATGTTATTCACAAAGTTGGAAGACTGGAAGCCGTGACGTGTTGAGACTTATGAATCTGACATTTCAGTCATAGAGAATGTGTAATGATGATTATGTAAAGTTGCTAGAGTTTATTTTCCTTCAGTTTATCTTACGGTGTGTTGTCGAGTGGTATATTTGTGTATAAATTAACATTTAAATGAATAATAAAAACAAATATAATATCGTGTGTAAAATATAATATCTTTTTTGGTTACGTGAATTGCTTGCATACAAAAATAATCAAAATCAAAATAAATAAAAAACTGAAATCGACAATTTATATGTTAGACAAAGACATATTTTATTTGTGAATTATGTACAAATGATACAATGCACATCTCAATCGTCAAATACATTATATGGAGTAGTCTATTGCTTTTAAAACAAAACAAAAGATAATTATTTAAGGAACTACAAGGTAAAAATACAACATAAAATTCGAGCGAGATACAAAAATATAAAGTTAAGAAACGATTGATTTTCTCGATGAACCTACAGTTTTACTTCGATGGTTTATCCTTTTCTGTTAGAATACATACTAATGTATGTCTAAAGTATTCAGCAAAGTGCAGTTTATTTTGTTAGGGTGATTCTTCCATTGTACGTTGTACCTGATCTGGAATATAATTTTGTCCTTGTAGAAATGACAACTATAGTTCGGCCGCTTAGAAAACGACCTGCGCACTAATGCTAAACCAATGCTGGAGGAGGTCGCTTTCTAAGCGGCCGAACTATAATTAGATGACAACTAAAATAGTAAAATAAATACCTATCTTCATCTTCTTGTTTAGCTATCTTCGTTTTTAACTTGTTTTAACTGTTAAAATAGCAATAATCCAGTCATAAGAAAGTAATTAAACTAAAACTTAAATTAAGTAGTTGTGATTAATTAAATCATTTGTTTATGAGAGTTGCTATCCGATAATATTACGTGTCGTGTATATTTATAAAGGAGAAAAGTATTATAATACAACAGAACAGTTTATTTTTTTCCTTATTTAAAATCAATGAATAAATAAATGTTATGTAAATTTACTTACATAAAATGGGTGAATAGTTACAAAAGTAAAACGTATAAGGTAAAAATTTAACATAAAACTCAAACTCAAACATTAAAATATTTTGTAATAAATTTAAAACTGAGAAAGAAAAATTTCTTCACTCGTGACAGGTTTATCTCAACATTATGCTTGGCTGACTCTAACACTATCTGTTCACAGTTTTATTGTGGCTTTACATTCAACACATTTAATACCGTACATTTAAAATAACAGAGGTTTATAAACAGTTATTAACGATTAAGTTTTGTAATTATTTTAGTTTCAAAGCGTCATTCGAGTGCGAAAATTCGTGAACTCCTTTTTTTTTTTAATATCTTATGTTGAACTGATTCATAGTATGATAGCAAGTAAAAGTAATCTAAATATCCTTCTGAGGCTGTTTAAAACATTATTCGGAAATAAGAAGAAAACGGTAAAAACAAATACATTTTGCTTTTGGGTATAGCATGTGTAGGAAATTATGCATGTCGCAGCAATATAAAATGTCTTTATTCGAAACAATGTTTAACATGGAGTACTATTGTTACGTGTAATTAGAATTTAAGCACTACCTTTTAACTAATATTGTTTAAGGTCCTATCTATAATTTATGGTATTCAATATCACTACAGATTTTCCTTAATTTAGCAAAATCTCACTTCAGAGTTTGTGACTGTGTAAAGTAGGGTTTCACACAGAATTGCTAACAATGTTTGTTTTAAGTCTTAGGCGTGGAATTCCTCCAGGATTCTTTCATGCATGAGACCTTATTTACACGGGTGTAGAGTAAATAACAACACTGGTTAGCACTGAGTTAACAGTTTTAATTTAAGTCAGATACTTTGACTACTATATATATTTCACAGTTTAAATGCAGTTTCGGTTATCTATGAAGTTTCGGATTTATTCATCATCAACAGATTAAAAATTTTAAAATATGAAAGTTAAACTAAGAAAATATGGTATTTAATCAGGTCCATTAATTAAAAGTACATATGATCGTGGATAGCTAGTTATAGTTTTCGTTTGTCAAAATCGAATGTACAGCCTTCTGGTTACCAGATATTATAACTGCTTGGTTATTATATTCATCATGGGTATCTATCTATATATTCATAGGCAAGCATGTTTCTTTAAAACCTTTTTTTCTCAGCTCGTGTGCATCGTAGGGAAAATCTACGCATACCGTTAGAAAGCTATTTTCCTGTAGGTGTGCAGAATCCCTTTATAAATTTAAATAGGCTCAAAGATAAGCATAAAAAATGAGTTTATAAAGATTTGAAAAAATTAACATGGATCTTATGCGTTGCCATGCTGGTGACGAAATAACAACGAAATATAAACAGGAAATCAAAAAAAATGGAAGAAACTCCAATCACATGTTTTATTTACAGTGTGGGGTGAAAATAGAGAAGTGAGTACATTACATATTTTTGGTCGAGTTTCGACCACTGGACGACCTCTCGTTATATTTTAAACTCTACCACCATGTAAATTTAAAGTTAATCAAAAGTAGCCTAGTTTATTTAAGGGGATTCACCACTGAAAATAGGCAAAAATCATAAAAAATTAAAAAATTTTTTTTTTTCATTTCTTTGTACATTGGACCCTATTACATCCAAAAAGTATGATATAAGTCATGTCTGAATGTTATTTTCATTAAAAAATATATATTTTTTGTGTTATTGCACGTTCACGAATTTTTAAAGTTTAATGTATTACGGTATTACGTAATGTTTCAGCTTAGGTTTTATATATCATATGATTTTGTGTAATATATGCCTTTATTTACAAATAATCATAGCTATAAAAGCCTAAAATAAAATCACACCTTCATAAATTTACTTACTTTTATATTCTTTGTAATGCACAAAAAACCATATGACATCAACTGTGGAGTCAGATGATCAGCTGATCCTTAGTCCAGTTGTGCAATGTCAACAAACAACTGAACTGAATTTATTTTGTCTGATGTTTTGGTTTTTGTGTATTTGCTAGTGATAATTTTATAAGCTAAAATACTAAATATGGGTAGAGTGAAAAAAAGTAAAGTAAATACTGCAGTGCGAAACAAGAGAAACATTTTGAAAAGGTATGAAGTGAAGCCCATAGAATTAGTAAGTGTTGAAATGGACATAAGTGATGAAAGTGAGGTTATACTTCCAGAAACTGATATTTCTAGGCCTAGTACTTCTGAGTCAGGTAGGAATAAGCCTACTGGTGTTTTTGAACAACCAACGGGTTTCGCTCTTTACGAAAGCTACAACATCAAAGTGGATGTAGATGAAAATGCACCTAAATATGTGTTGGTAGATGGAAACAAGCTGACATCATTTTTACAAAACTTCAAATGTCCTCAATGTGTGGGTAACTTACAGGTAAACCAGTTGCCAGCTAAAGGCTATGCAAATTTTTTCAATGTAAAGTGCAGTGACTGTGAATACGAAGATACTCTCAACACGTCTACAACAACCAACAACTGTGATGAAAATTCGACTCGACAGTCGTTTGACGTAAACCGTAGAATGGTTCAAGGATTTTTAAGTATTGGTAAAGGACACAGGGGTATGGAAGCTTTCAGTATGATAATGAATATGAAAGCAATGAACAATTTTGCATACAACAAACACATCAAGCAGATACATGCCAAATACGATAGCGTAGCAAAGGAATCATTGGAGAAAGCTAGACAAGAGGTAAGAAAAGCCTATTCAGTAATAGATAATATATCTTTGGATGAACCAGAGCCCATAAACATTGCAGTCAGTTTCGATGGAAGTTGGCAGAAGCGGGGGTTTACCTCGAAAAACGGAGTGGGTTGCTGTATCGATGTAGTAACTGGCCTTGTAATCGACTACGAAGTCCTATCTAAATATTGTAGGCTTTGTGAACAGAAGAAAAAAGAGCTTGGTAATGACTCTATCCGTTTTAGGGACTGGTATGCCCATCACAAACCCAATTGTCAACAGAATTACCATGGATCTTCACCAGCAATGGAGACAGAGGCAGCTGCGCGAATTTGGATGCGCTCGGAGAACCACGGCTTCCGCTACACCACTATTGTATCTGATGGTGACTCTAAAACATTCAGCCACTTGACTAATATGAATATTTACAAAGATCATACAATTGAAAAGGTGGAATGTCTGAATCATGTGGCAAAGCGCCTTGGCACTGGTCTCAGAAACATTGTAAAAGACAACTCCGGCAAGGGCGAGCCTCTGGGTGGGAAGTCGTATGGTAGCTTGAAGGGAAGCACAATTGACAAATTAACTACCTACTATAGGAATGCCATTCAAGGCAATTTAGGTGATGTAAAAAAAATGAAAGCAGCAATTTTTGCTACTCTATCCCATTGCTCGTCAACCGATGAAAAACCTATGCATGGTAAATGCCCACAAGGATCAGAATCATGGTGTTTTTACAACAGGGCTATTGCTAAGGGTGAAACACCAGAGGCACACCAAGTAAAAATAAAAACACCTTTGACAGAAAGAGTTGTATCTAAGATCCTCCCCTTATACCAACGGCTCTCAAGCGATGCATTGCTCCAGAGGTGCATTTCAGGAAAAACGCAAAACGCGAATGAGGCACTCCATGGAGTAATTTGGACAAAATGTCCTAAGACTTCTTTCTCTTCTAAAACAAGACTGGGAATCGGTGTTAGTGAAGCCATATGCCAGTACAACACTGGATACAACCAAAGCATGCTTGATCTGCAGCGATCAGTTGGTATAAGTCCTGGAAGATCGACCGCAAGAATCGCGAAGAGTTTTGACAAAAAGAGGCTGAAACTGGCTCAAACCAGAAAGAAGATGAAATTTAGTGAGTACAGAAGAAAACTGAGACAGGCACAAATGGAAGAAGAACAGAGGAAGATACAAGAAGAGGGCCAAACTTATGGTGCAGGAGAATTTTAAAATGCCCATAACGGCGAGTGATTCAAACTTTCCGATGGATTAAATTTGGCTTAGGCCTAAGACTTATATATTTTTAAATGTTTCTCTGAAGTAGGCCTGTTTGATATTTACCTATTTTGTGAAACAATAAGATAATGTAACAATAAAATAAGTTTTTTCCTTATTTATCAGTTTATTTTAATTTATATCATTGATTACAGTACACCTTCTTATTCAAATGCGGTTTTCCGCAACATTGAAATTCCACGTTTTTCAAGACAAAATTTGATATATCTTGAGAGCCACTAAAGGTACATTGTTGAAATTTTTACTACTTATTCTAGACAATATTAGGCAAATATTTAGGTAGAATTAGGTATCTAAGGTAATTAGTTACTGAAAAATATTTTTTTTTTGTTTAATAATTCTTTTTTCTCAAGAAAAATTATATTTAATGTGTCACAGCAAAAAAAGTATCCGAGATATTATTATGAATCTACCTAAATATTAAGTTTAGATAATTATCTTTAAAAAAACACCAAATTTATCAAAATCCATAAAGTGCTCTCTTCAGAATATCGATTTTTTTAAACCCTTACAAATTGACCGAAAAATCTCTATTTTATTTTTTTTTCCACCTATAATTTGAATTTAGAAGTAAACCACAATTTTTCTATTTTTTTTTACATTATACCCTACTAGAAAAAAAATAGTTTCACCACTTTCCTCATTAAATAAAAAAAATCACCCTTTTCAGTGGTGAATCCCCTTAATACTTGCGTTTGCTTGACTAAATGTACAACTCTCAGTTCAGACTGTTCAATACTATGGGTGTAATCACATAAAAGTTTCTCCTTATTGTCTAGAAAACTAAAAATTTTGTATATCAAATTTAAATAAAAAAAACAATGTTTTAAGGTTTGTACTACACTGTGGCCTATCTACACAAAAGTTGACGTCAACATGTTTAGAATAAAAACAACTAAATGTCACTGAGAGTTTATGATTTTTATTAGTATTTTCTATACTAAAGCCCTGAAGTTTTCAATTCAATGTAGTGATTACTGCTTGGAATTATTTCAGATTTTTTGGTGAGGGATGTAACCAAATTTCTTAAGCTCGTGATTTAGGATTTAGGATTAAGGGTAACTATTTTAAATATTATGTAGGCCCTACTTTTTTCCTAGATGTTTTGAATAGACTAGGTTTCAGGAGGTAAGACAACTCCGTTTTCAAATAAATAACTATTTGATAATCTACATTAACCCTATCTACAACTACCCTATCTATCTTTATTTCCTACATATAATAATGTTATTATAATTAATTATGATATTCCACTGAATGTACCCGTGGGCCAAGGTGGACATGCCAATGGTTCGTAGAGCATTTGTTTACTATTTTTAGTTACATGACTGGTAGCAAAACTCAGCTTAGACTGTTTTTGGATCTTAATTAGATAGCTTTATTTGGTGTAAATATTAAAGTACATCACTTGGTAAAAAATATATAAAACACAATAAAACTATTCACAAATATAATTTATCAATGGAAAATAAATTGTTTTATAAATATCAACGCATTGTCCATCGATCCAAAATTGTGTTCTAGACAAAAATATAAATGGCTACAAGCTATTTACAACAATGAATTTGATAAATAAATAACATGCCCAAAACAAACAACTATGACAAATCACCCCGTTTTTCATGACTAAAATATCTAGTCTTGTTTCATGTTACGAATCCCCTATTCTGTAAGTAATAGACTTTTAGAATACCCCCTTTTGACAGTATATAAAGTAAATTTAGTTAGAGTAAATAGTTAAATTTAGGATGTGAATAATCAGGATTAGGAGTTTCGCCTGAAAAAGTATAAAGCAAATTCAAAGACAAACAAACGACAAACTTAAATTAAAAAGCAATTTTTTGTCATTAGCCAATTCCGATATTCAACGTTCAAACAATAAATGCTACGATAAAAACACTGAATACAGTGACTGAGATCCAATTAAATAATTACCTTATCGCAATGCATGCTGAGACATTTAATAGTTTCAAGGAAAAATTGCTTTAATTAGCAAAAGTAAACGAATCCATCACAAAAGTTTTGCTTTAACTGAAGATAAATGTGTAGTTTTGCCAATTAAAACTTTACATTTCTCGGATAAAAACAGGCACTAACTGTTGAGGAAGTAAAAACCGATTTCTGCTAAAATTGTTATCGCGCTTCGCTAATCCTAATCAACGATTTTAAGTGTTTTGTGTTACAAATTGTAGTTTTCCTTACATTTCCAATAATATACGTTCAAGTCTAGGTTATAATTAGGTAGGCCTACTTACTGTTTAGTTAATGCCTTATAACAAACATTTAATAATTACAAAACGCAAATTAATTAATACTTATATTATTTATTTCAGGAAGAGATGGGAAGATGTATTTACTGACAGCGGTGGCCAGCCTGTAGTGTAGGACTCATACGGGTTTAAGACTCGTATACTACCCACTAAAAGCCTCCTCTGCTCTTTGGACACTAGCCTGAGAAAAACACTTATCCAACTCAATAAGAACTAGGACTACATTAGTCGCCGCCCATCTATGTATAGGATGCTTTTAGACAACCGGAGAAGGCTGCATTCCTATTCTAACCCGGGAAACCGCACGAGGGAAAACTCCTGGGAAACTGCACGAGGGAGAACTCCCAGGAAACTGCAAGAGTGAAAACTCCCAGGAAACCGCACGAGGGAAAATTACCGGGAAACTGCACGAGGGAAAACTCCCGGGAAACCGCACGAGGGAAAACTCCCGGGAAACCGCACTAGGGAAACCTCCAAAGAAACTGCACGAGGGAGAGCTCTCGGGAAACCGCACAAGGGAAAACTCCCAGGAAACTGCAAGAGGGAAAACTCCCGGGAAACCGCACGAGGGAGAGCTCCCTTGAAACTGCAAGAGGGAAAACTCCCAGGAAACCGCACGAGGGAAAACTCCCGGGAAACTGCACGGGGGAAAACTCCCGGGAAACCGCACGAGGGAAAACTCCTCGGAAACCACACGAGGGAAAACTCTCGGGAAACTGCAAGAGGGAAAACTCCCGGGAAACCGCAAGAGGGAAAACTCCCGGGAAACCGCAATAGGGAAAACTCCCGGGAAACCGCACTAGGGAAAACTCCCGGGAAACCACACGAGGGTAAACTCCCGGGAAACTGCAAGAGGGAAAAATTCCCGTGAAACTGCACGAGGGAAAACTCCCGGGAAACTGCAAGAGGAAAACACATTAATTGAAACCTACCATTGTCTCGGTTAAATTTTTAAAACAACACGAAATCACAGGGAAAATAAATGTATTATGTTTGTGCCAATTTAATTATAACTTTGATGAAATAAATGTATTATACCTTTTTAAAATCAAGTGTAACATACGTTTTGTTCTTATATTTGTACTTATATTATTTTATAATTTGAATAATATGTTATCCATATATTTACAAACAAAGTTATAGAAAACTGTACATTAACGTTTCTAGACATAACTTTACGCTGTTTCAAATACAAAATCTACTACAGTTACCTGATAAAGCAGGCTTGCACAGATTATAGCACGCAAAGTAGCTAATTACTGCATTTACTTATGCCGCACTCCAGTATTCCAACCAACCACAAAACAGTGAGCTTTTATAAGGCACGTAATATGTGTACGCTTGAAAATTAAGTTGGCAACATGTAAGGATACTACGACTACGATCAGCTGGTGCAGCGTTTCATATCCTTTAAGTATTGATACTACGAATTACTCTGTCGTTTCGTGTTAACATTATATATTTGTTTAATGCTTGGATTTAACCTACCCTAAAACGTGTTGTATAATGTTTGGAATTATTTACATGCTTTAGAAAAATATATAATGTGTAACGTGAGTGCAAAGTGCCTTTGCTGCACTCGCAACAACTTTGTGCACACGATAATTCGTTCACTAGTTACACAAATAACTATTCCGAAACTAACACGTACATTAAACTACTTTGGTAATCAGACCACAGTAAAAACAAAATCAAAATACATATTAAGAAGCCCAGGGTAAAACATAACCCGATTCCAAATGTATAGGATCAAGTATTTTGTAAAGGGCAAAAAAACATTTTAATGACTGAAATACACAAAATTGCTACACCATTTACTTTTAAATAATGATGGAATGACGACAAAAAAAATATGTATCCAAATAAAAATTAAGGTTAATCTAACATCACTGTTTAAATGTCTTACTATTACAGCAATCCATAGAACATTACCATTACACTCTGACCACTGGTGATATAAACTGCTAAGTATTATAACAAACGGCTCCATTACAAGGGATGGCGTAGTTTATCATCTCAAGGACCTGGATAATGTAAGACCTCCGCTTCTCAGGATAACAATGTCTTTTCGGAAATTCTGATCCTTAAAGTCTTATTTTTATACTGCATTACTACAGGAAGGCTTAGGATTTCATTTTGTGTAATCGTATGAGTTTTATTTGTGAAATATGGATTTTGTTGGTAGTATTGTTCAGTTTGTCTTTTAATATTAGATACGAACGGTGTTCGAATTTGGAAAGGTAGACGATTTCCGCTCGTTGATTTTCAAGTGGTCGTACAATTTTGAAATAGATTTTTTCTAAATATATTTATTCAAACTATTTTGTTTCATGGTATTTTTTTAGTTTGGATAGCTTTGTGTGTCTTGACCAATGGCATATACATAAAATATGTTTGCATTTTATTTTCTAAAGTTAAACTGTTGGAAATAAATAGTTAATTAATATTATAACGACGAATGACAACTAAGTGAATAATATAGCCTTATAGGATTGAACCAGAGAACTTATAATTCGAGACTGAGACTTCATCTACTTTACTGCTTGGTGGGTCTTAAAACTTGTTTTAGTATGTACAATTCTACAAAGTAATTAGTAATATCGACACATGTGTACTATTGACTTTTCTAAACCCCAATGTCGTGAAAAAACATCATTTGAACAACAAAATATAAACAAGATTTCCTGTAGAAAGTCAATTTAATATTGACGATATTAATTTTGTTTTGTCTTAAACAGTGGGTCTATCTTTTTACTGTTTACAATTAACAATATAAAGGTGCCAAACTCCAAAATACCATGTTTGGTTATTCAATATTCAATCATCACAGTATGTCAGTGTAACTCGTTAAGTTTACACTTACGGTCGACTAGTTCTGTATCCGGTCCATCGCCTATGCAGAAGCTAATGAGCTGCTATTTACTGTTGCTGTTGTGGCATTATTATATCCGGTGTCAATATTGCCTAATGGTTAATTCCAAATACGCTAATACGTAAAAAAACTGTACAGCTATATAATTTATGAATTTAAAATAAAGGCTTACAGGTTAAGGAAGTACTATTTACATTTTATGTCCCAGTATAGTGATTTTGGTATAAAAACATAATACATCAGTACAGTTTTATGCTTCTCAGCATTTCCTTGAGTTGTAGTAGGTCAAAGAAAAACAAATGTTGAGACAAATATGACGATTTAAGTTGAACACTTCCATAACTGATACCCCGAAATTAGTTTAATGTTTGTATCTACAGGTTAGGTTAGGTTAGGTTAGGTTGGGTTAGGTTAGGTTGGGTTTGGTAAGGTTAGGTTAGGTTAGGCTATGTCAAGTTACATTAGGGTTAGGTTAAATTATTAGTTATAAATTTATTGGCAAGACTAAGTTTTTAAAACCAAAATATGATATATTCGATGTAATTTTGATGTTTCGTTGTGACTTTTATGGATGGTTTTATGTAGTCAAATTTTTTGCTAAAAAACTCTCAAAGATAAAGTGAAATATCTGAGAGATGAAGCTCACGATAAGCTTAACAGCAGACTTTCAACACAACCGGCGCAATATAAACATCATTAGTGATGCCGTGTGAGCCAGCAAGGGGATATTCTGTGTCTGGAGTTGTTGATTATTTATGGAACAAAATAAATAAGAAAACACTCGAGAAGTTATTTTAAGGTGTTTAAGTATGATTTCTTGTCGGTTACCAAGAGGTTGATGAACTTTCATAGTTTTATTTAGACTGTTGATTTCAAATTGTGAACTTAAAAACCCCGTTAGAATATCAAATTTTGTTCTTCTTGTTGTCAAGTGGTTTTTTATAGTAGATAAAGTGTACACTGTACTCAAACAATGGATATTTGGAAAAAGCTGTCTTAACCCAGATGTTTTGTGGTGGCTTTCAACATATGCAGCTGTAAGCTGTAACATAATGAAAATATATATTTCAATTTCTTCGTCATCTAGTGCCACTAAAACCCTACTATTCGAATTGTTGACCAATAATAGAATTTCAAAAATAATACTCTTAAAACATATTTCAAAATGAAACACAATCCGCTAAACCTAAATTATTTATTATTTCGAACGTATTATGTTCATGAAAAAACCAAGAGTGGGCTGTTTAAGCTTAAGCAGTAAAAATGAAAAATACACAAGTGAACAATGTCTAATGGGCCCAGTTATCTTAATTAATTACACTGCCACTTCTGTAATCTCTCTAAGCACCGCAGGGGGACTTGACTATCTGGACATTGTTGGTGTTTAATTTGGGAAAGTGGTTAACAATTGTATGATTCTAAACAAAGACAAAGGAATTTGAATATTTAAACCATTCATAAAACAGGTTTAAAGCAAGGTGTTCTTATACTTTTTTGTACTATAACTTTCTTGTGTTTACTTCTACTTAATTGTACTAAATTCATTTAGTGTAGGTTTCTATTAAAATTCCCTATAGATTAAATATTCAATGTCACTATTTCTAAAAAGTCTGTTTCTAAGTGGGTTAACACTTTTAACATGGTGTTAAACATAACATGGTGTACTCTATGGGAAATTGACTTTGATCACAAATCTGTAGGTAAATAAGTTCATTCAACTTTTTGACTATGAATAAAACTACACATTCCGTTTAGTGCAAATTTTTTAGCCAGTTATAAAATGAAAATAATCATCGATATAGTGTGATAATATATATTACTGATTCATGTTCAACACGCTAACTGTTCCTTTAACATGGTGTTAAACATAACATGGTGTACTCTATGGGAAATTGACTTTGATAACAAATCTGTAGGTAAATAAGTTCATTCAGCTTTTTGACTATGAATAAAACTAGACATTCCATTTAGTGCAAATTTTTTAGCCAGTTATAAAATGAAAATAATCATCGATATAGTGTGATAATATATATTACTGATTCATGTTCAACACGCTAACTGTTCAACCAAACCAAACCAATAAGGCAAGCTATTTTGGCCTAGAGCATCGTTTACATACAAAATACGTACAACAAATAAGAAGAAAACTATGGTGAAACATATTTTCAAGATGAGCTCTCTGTGAGGGGAATTTAACTACGTAAAATTAAATTACATTTTACTACACCTGGTCCATTGTGGAGGAATGTTTTCTTTTAATACACAACAGTCAATGATGCAGCTTAAACCTAAGATTAGTTATACGGTAAATATAAAAATAAATCTGACATATTGTAGAAATACATTCTTTGGGAAATTTTACACTCTACTGAAGTGGAAACTGTAATCCAAGCAGAGCACATTAAGCCTTTCAAAAGCTATAAAAATTAAATTTTTTGACTCGAAACAAAGTTTTTGAACAATTTCCTGTAAATTTTTCAATTTAGTTTACCTTATTCGGTATTTGAATATATCTTGGAGGCTATAAAAATTATGGTGAATTTAAAGTATTTTTTGTTACCATGTTGTATAATGATGGAATTAAAATTTTTTAAACGTAAAAACAACACAGAAAAGGCAAAGAACCTGTAATAAAACACATGATTAAGTTACAATAAAATACTTTATCTTTTAGAACCTCTAACAAAGTATGAAAAAAAAACTTGAAACACAGGAAGAATAAAGTAAAAATATCAACCAACATTAAAATATTTTGTTGAAGAATTCCTCATCATAAAACAAAAGTTCTGAAAGAAATGTCTGCCTATTTCCGACATTATCTTGGGTCATAGTAAGACAAAGAAAACAAACTGCCAAGACGAATCAGACAATTTAGGCTAAGCTCAACAATATTTCATACCCATGGACGCGCTTGATGCTCTTCTTAATCTTTGTAATAAAAACATAATTCTCTTTGGGAAACAGCTGATGTTGATGGGGATTTTAATGTCTTTCTATTTTTCTTATCTATGACAATTTTTATTTTTTTTTATTTTATATGAAACAATAAGAAGAAACATTACTTTGTACAACTCTGCTGAGGAAATACGGCGGATAAATATAATTGTAAAAAACATAAGTGAGGATTAAGATCACCCGTATTCACATTGGGCTTGAAAAATTAATATTATTTTACAAGGCTAAGAGAATTTTAAAATATACAGTCTATTGAATGATTCATGCCTTGACTATAAAACCAATAAAATTTTTCGATTATGATAACTTAACTTAAACATAAATTAAATTATGTCTTTATGCAAATTAGGTTTCCTCTAAATGTACAATTTTATTGCCGTAATGAAACTATAAGAAGCCAACTGATACGGAATATTATGTGAGACTCTTAAACCGAAACTATGACATACATTACTTAAAAAAAAAAACAAAGCTTGTAAGTAGTTCAATTTCCACGTGAATGAAACTATACAAGGTCTGCACACAGTTGTTACGTAAACACCGTTACAAACTTTCTGTCACAGTTTCCTTCTAGAATCTTTGTGACTCCGTTATGTAACATCTTTGTAACATTCATATTTTTTAAGCTCTTAAATTAAACAAGACTTACTAGAATTTAGTTTGAAATGTGTGTATAATACATTTATATTTATTTAGATTTGCAATATTTAAATGCATGTTAAGAATAGCTTTCACATAACGATTCGGACAAACTTATAACTAGTGCGACATATTGACTCAAGGCTGAAAATCAACTGCTACAAAATTTTAACATTCATTTGCAACAAACATTTCCATATAAGTGCAGTAATGTACTGGACAAAATGTTCAGTTATTTGTTACAAATAAAACATGTTACGTATTTCAAACAATATGACGGGTGAAGTTAACTTTCAAAGAGTAAAATACAGTTTTAAATGTTTTACATCTCGTTTTTGGTTATTTATTTTCCAAATTTTGGACGTCTGATTAGATACCTACTTAAAAAAGTGACAAGTGTTAAAATAATTTGTGTTTGCATACTCGTTTTATAAATTCTTAAATGGATTCTATTTCAACGGGAGCACATATTGTGGTAAGATGTTTTAGGGATTAGTCTTAAGCCAAGATAGATAGAAATAATTTACTTTATTTTTTAAATGATTCTTTATACGTTATCAGCATTATTATGAAGAACAAACACGCCATAAATACACAACAAAGCACACCATTTTCTACTGTAATTTCAGCGATGTTTAATAAATGTTCAGTGTTACTTAATTTAGCAACCAAAGACTAACTTAAATTTTAAGATACGGTCTGATCTCTTGGAAAACTTTTGCCATAATTAATCAATTTATTATATTTAAATTTTGAATTTCAAGACATTTTAAATTATTCAATGAATAAATTATATATTTTGCAATGGTTCATAAAGAATGTGTATAATATACTCCTATGACGTTTACAAATATAGAGAATATAAAACTAAAATAAATCAACACAATGATACGAAACTTATTAAAGAAAAACTCTTTCTCGGCTTCTCTTAAAATAAAATTACACGTTTTAAAGCTGACATTATGTGACTGAAAACGATTGATAGCATCAAGTTACTATGAAGACATTACTATAACGACAGTAATTTCTACAGCAATATTACAGCAATTCATAGAACATTACCACTACACTCTGACCACTGGTGATATAAAATGCTAAGTATTTTAACAAACTGCTCCATTACAAGGGATGGCGTAGTTTATCATCTCAAGGACCTGGATAATGTAAGACCTCCTGTCTCAGGATAACAATGTCTTTTCGGAAACTCTGATCCTTAAAGTCTTATTTTTATACTACATTACTACACGAAGGCTTAGGATTTCATTTTGTATAAGGAATTCATTGTATAAGTTTATTTGTGAAATGTGGATTTTGTTGGTAATATTGTTCAGTTTGTCTTTTAATATTAGATACATAAAAGGTAGGTTCCTATTTAAATTTGGAAAGATAGACGATTTCCGCTCCTTGATTTTCTAGTGGTCGTACAATTTTGAAATATATTTTTTCTGAATATATTTATTCAAACTATTTTGTTTCATGGTATTTTTTTTAGTTTGGATGTTTTTAGCTTAGTGTGTCCAATGGCAAATATATAAAATATGTTTGCAAATTTTATTTTCTAACGTCAAACTGTTGGGGGAAAAAAATTAATATTATAACAACAAATGACAACTAAATGAAGAATACACCCTTCTAGGATTGAATCAGCGACTTATAATTCGAGACTGAGGCTTTATCTAATTTACTGTTTTGGCTGAGTTTTACTGTATATATTATTAATAAATAATCAGTAATATCTCAGAGTTTTTATTACTCTGAGATAATATTGACAAAGGTGTACCTTAGTCGTTTGTAAAACTCATTGTCTTAAAAAATGTAATTCAAACAAATAAATTGAAACTAAGATTTTCTAAAGAAAGTAAATTTAAGCAGTATAAATATACTGCTATTGTAATAATATAATAATGCTAATAATAGCATAATAATATATTATGCTATTGTAATGCTATAATATTGTAAATACAATATTAATTTTGTTTTGTCTTAAACAGTGGGTGTATCTATATACTGTTTACAATTCATAATATAAAGACGACAAACTCCAAAATGCCATGTTTGGTTATGCAATATTCAATCATAACAGTATGTCAGTTAACTCGTTAAGTTTACACTTCCGGTCGACTAGTTCTATATCCGGTCCATCGCCTATGCAGAAGCTAATGAGCGGCTATTTACTGTTGCTAATGTGGCATTATTGCATCCGGTGTTAATATTGCCTAATGGTTAATTCCAAATTCGATAATTTAAAACTGTACAGCTTAATAATTTATGAATTTGAAATAAAGGCGTACAGGTTAAGTAAGTACTATTTACATTTTATGTCCCAGTATAGTGATTTAGGTATAAAAACGTAATATATCAGTAAAGTTTGATGTACAAAAACCTATTCTCAGCATTTCCTTGAGTTGTAGTAGGTCAAAGAAAAACAAATGTTGAGACAAATATGACGATTTAAGTTGAACGCTACCATAAATCATACCCCCGAAATTCGTTTAGTGAAAAACTAAAGATACTTATTTAACATCTTTACAGATATCAATTATCTTTAAGTATCTCCAGGTTAGGTTAGGTTATGTTAGGTTAGGTTAGGTTATAAGTTATAAGTTCATTAGCAAGACTAAGGTCTTAAAAACGAAATTATGATATATTTACTGTAATTTCGATGTTTCATCATGGTTTTTATGGATGGTTTTATGTAGTCCAATTTTATGAGACCAATGATTTGTTTACCTAAAAAAAACTCTCAAAGATAAAGTGAAATATCTGAGAGATGAAACTCACGATAAGCTTGACAGCAGACTTTCTACACAACCTTCGCAATATAAACATCATTAGTGATGCCGTGTGAGCCAGCAAGCGGATATTCTGTGTATGATGTTGTTGGTTTTTTATGGAAAAAAATAAATAAGAAAACACTTGAGAAGTTATTTTAAGGTGCTTAAGTATGATTTCTTGTCGGTTACCAAGAGGTTGATGAACTTTAATTTAGACTGTTGATTTCAAATTGTGAACTTAAAAACCCCTTTAGAATATCAAATTTTGTTCTTGTTGTCAAGTGGTATTTTTATAGTAGAGAAAGTGTACAGTGTACTCAAACAATGGTTTTTTGGAAAAAGCTTTTCTAACCCAGATGTTTTGTGGTGGCTTTCAACATATGCAGCATAAAGATGTAACATCATGAAAATATATATTTCAATTTCTTTGTCATCTAGTGCCACTAAAACCCTACTATTTGAATTGTTGACCAATAATAGAATTTCAAAAATAATACTCTCAAAACATATTTCAAAATTATACACAATCCGCTAAACCTAAATTATTTATTATTTCGAACGTTTTATGTTCATGAAAGAAACAAGAGTGGACTGTTTAAGCTTAAGCAGTAAAAATGAAAAATATACAAGTGAACAATGTCTAATGGGCCAAGTTATCTTAATTAATTATACCGTCACTTGTGTAATCTCTCTAAGCACCGCAGGGGGACTTGACTATCTGGACATGGTTGGTGTTTAATTTGAGAATGTGGTTAACGGTTGTATGATTCTAAACAAAGACAAAGGAATCTGAATATTTAACCTATGCAATTCATAACACAGGTTTAAAGCAAGGTGTTCTTATACTTTTTTGTAGTATAACTTAATTGTGTTGACTACTTCTACTTAATTCTACTAGATTCCTTTAGTGTTGGTTTCTATTAAAATTCCCTATAGACTAAATAATAAATGCCACTATTACTTAAAAGTCTGTTTCTAAGTAGGTAAACCACCTTTAATAAATCTATGGGAATTGGATTTTTATTATGAATCTGTAGGTTAATAAGTTCATGCAGCTTTGTGACTGTGAATACAACTAGACATTCCGTTTAGTGCTTAAGTTTTAGCCAGTATAAAATGAAAATAATCATCGATAGAGTGTGCTAATATAAGTTACTGATTCATGTTCAACACGCTAACTGTTCAACCAAACCAAACCAATAGGACAAGCTATTGTGGACTATAGCATCGTTTATATAAAAAAATACGTACAAAAAAGAAGAAAAATACAATGGTGAAACATATTGTTGAGATGGGCTCTCTGTGAGCGCCAATTAACTATGTTAATTTAGAAAACAATTGATGACACCTGGTATATTGGGGTGGGATGTTTTTTTCAATATCCAAAAGTCGATAATGCAACTTAAACGTAAAATTGGTTATACTGTACGTGAAATATTTAAAAAATCTTATAAACTTTAGAAATACAATCCTTGGGAAACTGTTACACTGTACTAAAGTGGAAACTTCAATCCAAGCACACATAACACACATACACATTAAGCCTTTCAAAAGCTATAAAAATTAAATTTTAGAGATTCAAAACAAAATTTTTTTTAAATGTCCTGTACATTTTTCAATTTAGTTTACCTTATTCGGTATTTGAATATATCTTGGAGGCAAAGAAAATCTGGTGAATTTAAAGTATTTTTCTTACCATGGGGTATAATAATGGAATTAAAATTTCTTAAACGTAAAAACAACACAGAAAAGGCAAAGAACCTTTAATAAAACATAGGATTAATTTAGAAAAAAATATTTTCTTTTTTAGAACCTCCAACAAAGTATAAATAAAAACTTGAATCCTAGAAACAATAAAGTAAAAATATCGACCAAGATTCAAATATTTTGTTGAAGAATTCCTCATCATAAAACAAAAGTTCTGAAAGAAATGTCTGCCTATTTCCGACATTTCCTTGGGTCATAGTAAGACAAAGGAAGCAAACTGCTAAGACAAATCAGACAATTTAGGCTAAGCTCAACAATATTTCATACCCATGAACGCGCTTGATGCTCTTCTTAATCTTTGTAATAAAAACATAATTCTCTTTGGGAAACAGCTGATGTTGATGGGGATTTTTTTATATTTTTCATTTCTACGGAAAAATGTTTTTTCAATTATATATGAAAAATAATAAGAAACATTACTTTGTACAACTCTGAGGAATTAACTGCGGAAAAATATATTTGTAATTGAAAGTGAAGATTAAAATCGCACTTATTATTATTGAGCTAGAAAAAGTAATATTATTTTACAAGGCTTAGATGATTTTTTTTAAATATACAGTCTATTGAATGATTCGTGTTTGAACTATAAAACCAATTAAATTTTTAGATTATCATAACTTAAACATAAACTATGTAAATTATGTCTTTATGTAAATTAGGTTTCCTCTAAATGTACAATTTTATTGCCGTAATGAAACTATAAGAAGCCAACTGATACGGAATATTATGTGAGACTCTTAAACCGAAACTATGACATACATTACTTAAGTACTTAAATAAAACAAAGCTTGTAAGTAGTTCAATTTCCACGTGAATAAAACTATACAAGTTCTGCACACAGTTGTTACGTAAATACCGTTACAAACTTTCGTTACAAAGTTTCCTTCTAGAATCTTTGTGACTCCGTTATGTAACATCTTTGTAACATTCATATTTTATAAGCTCTTAAATTAAACAAGACTTACTAGAATTTAGTTTGAAATGTATGTATAATACATTTATATTTATTTAGATTTGCAATATTTAAATGCATGTTAAGAATAGCTTTTCCATAACGATTCGGACAAACGTATAACTAGTGCGACATATTAACTCACGGCTGAAAACCAACTGTTACAAAATTTTAACATTCATTTGTAACAAACATTTGCATATAAGTGCAGTAATGTACTGGGCAAAATGTTCAGTTATTTGTTACAAATAAAACATGTTACGTATTTCAAACAATATGACGGATGAAGTTTACTTTCAACGAGAAAAATACAGTTTTCTGTACTTACAAAAGTGACAGGTATTGAAATAATTTGTGTTTGCATGCCAATATTAAAAATTCATAAATGGATTCCATTTCAACGGGGGCACATATAGTGGTAAGATAATTTAGGGATTAGTCTTAAGCCAAGATAGATAGAAATAATTTACTTTATTTTTGAAATGATTTTTTATAAGTTAGCAGCATTATTATAAATAACAAACACGCCCTAAATACACTACAAAGTTTAACATTTTCTACTGTAATTTCAAGAGTAATGTCAAATAAATGTTCAGTGTTACTTAATTTAGCAACCAAAGACTAACTTAAATTTTAAGATACGGTCTGATCTCTTGGAACACTTTTGCCATAATTAATCAATTAACTATATTCTAAATTTTGAATTTCAAGATATTTGAAATTATTCAGTGAACTATTTGTGAATCGATACCAATCACTGTTACCTAAATTATATATTTTGCAATGGTTCATAAAATATGTGTATAACATGCTCCTATGACGTTTACGAATTTAAAGAACATTAAACTAAAAATAAATCTACTCAATGATTTGATATAACTTATTAAAGAAAAACTATTTCATTGCTTCTCTTAAAATAAAATTACACGTTTAAAAGCTGACATTATATGACTGAAAACGATTGATAGCATCAAGTAACTATGAAGACATCACAATAAATTGAGTAATTTGATACTGTTGTATAACAGCAATCCATAGAACATTACCATTACACTCTGACCACTGGTGATATAAACTGCTAAGTATTATAACAAACGGCTCCATTACAAGGGATGGCGTAGTTTATCATCTCAAGGACCTGGATAATGTAAGACCTCCGCGTCTTAGGATAACAATGTCTTTTTGGAAATTTTACCTTAAAGTCGTGCTTTATTCCACATAGTTTCCTCAATTGTTAGTTTTTTTATTTGTTTCATTTACTTTATAGTAAAATTACTTATGCCTTTACTCTTTCTTTACTAGACATTGATCAAATATGTTTTAAGTTCAAACATATAGTTATATAGGTACGGTAGTAATGTTTTTAATATATTGAAGCGTTGTCGTACGCTTAATGGTTACGGTGAATCTCCCAAACAACTATAAATTTAAAATGTCCGTGTTATTCTTGTGGAAAATCAGTAAGCCGTTGTAGTTTGCTTGTACACGGATATATTTTGACCCAATTTGGTAAATTGATCCATGACACTAAGCTATTACACTTGAATTTCACTAAAAAAAACACATTACCTATCTTGTAGCAACAAACCTTAATAGCCTACTTATAAAAACTTGTGTTATTTAAATAGGTAATAAGTCTGACATGTTTAACCCAATATGTTATTTTACTAAAAATCCAATCAGACTAAAAATTGCCGAGTCTGCAGGTTTGCTATGCTGAGGAAGTTTCAAGTGACGTATGACTCTTTAGTTGAGAGAGTTATTAAATAAACATCCGCTACTCTTCGCCATATATATACTAAATATGTAGCTTATCTAGTAAAAAGAATTTATTTATAAAAATAAACAAGCCTGACTTAAAAAATAAGAATGCCAATGACACAGAAAAAAATCTATATAAATAAAATTAGAGTTTTGTCTGTACATTGCTTAGAATAATGAACTTTTTGGTTATTTTTACATTTCATAGGTCAGAGAAACCGAATCAAACCTTATCTCAATTTCTGTCTGTCTGTCTGTCTGTCTGTCTGTCTGTCTATCTGTCATTCTCTTGGTAACGCTAAAATACGCACTTTATTACAACTACTCCTCAATAACTATAGCACTGTCCCGCCTGAAACTTATTTTCCAAATACTATACATATATGAGATGGTTTTAGACGTATTTCATCGAATATGAGACAGTTAGATATTTAACAGTAAACCCTTGAAAATCAAGTTTTTGTCGATTTTTGACGTGGAATTTCTGGAAGCCCATGTTAACCTTATGAGAAATGAAATTATTGAATCTTAACAGCTGTTTCAATTAAACAAGTTGGTTCTGTTCTGTGATGTTCAATAGCATTAAAGTTACAAGGATTACCAACAGGGTGCAGCACTAGCACTATTATTTCTTTTACATTTATGACAACAGCTAATTTGCAACCTGGAGGCGAGTGAGCGTAGCGAACGAGCTAACCTGAAGGCAAGTGAGCGTAGCGAACGAGCTAACCTGAAGGAAAGTGAGCGCAGCGAACGAGCTCCAACATACAGGTGAGTGAGCGTAGCGAACGAACTTCAACCAGGACGTGATTGAGCCATGCAAACGAGATCAGATAGTAAAAATAAAAGTAAGCCTACCGTTATAGGATCGACCGGCAGACACAGAGGTAATTTAACCTTTTATTGATTGTCATACCGATCCGGAACAACAAAAAACAACATAAAATGAAGCTATGTATAATAGTTTGGCCAGCATATCTTAAAATATGCAAACCAACTGCTGTTCGTTATATAAGAAGGTTTCAACTGAATATTATAAGATCCCCGTGCGTAGAACGGGTACACAGCTAGTATACACTAAAAATATTGTAGGATTATTACTGCTATTTTAAGACTGATTAATTTTGACGTTTGCCAATATGACTATAATTTTTCATTAAAGTCAATGAACCTCTTAATGTTTCATGTTTCACCTAATAATTTTCAAAAATGATCCGTTCAAATCATATTGTTTCAAAAAGTTCACAAAAATTGTTATGTAATTGTAATGTGACAATGTAATTTTGCTCTGAAATATTCAAAGGTAGATTAATAAGTTTTTTTTCTTTTCCTCATTTACTTCATTAGGTTGGTTTTCATTATATTGTTATGTAACCCACGGGTCACATCATTTGAGTAAAATCATTGGTGAAGGCGTAATTTAAACATGCATTTTGGAAGACAAGAGAAGGAATAAAGACTTCCCCTTTCAACAGCATTCATACAGCTACAATATAGAACCTTCAATCGATAATACTAGTATAAGACAAACAAAGGGGTTTGGATTGATACTAAAACTCAACCACTAACAAACAGAAAACGCTCTTTTTCATTTTGTGAAGGATACAAATGAGGTAGTTGTTTTCAGAAGCTGCAGGATAATTTATTCTTCTGGATTTGAATATCAGATTACCATAGGAAAAATGACTGTGCGGACTTAACTAATGGTTTGGAGAAAACAATCTCCTTTACCAATACCTTTGTGTTAAATACCCGTAGTAAATGTCGAGTTTACCTTCACAGTGTATTAATCTATATAATATAAAGCTCAAATACCACTGACTCATTCATTCATTCATTCACTCACTCATCACGAAATCTCAGAAACCATAAGACCTAGGAACCTGAAACTTGGCAGGCATCTTCCTTTTGGGTAGTAGACGTTCACAAAGAAAGGATTTTACCCTCCGACCTCCGGGCTCCGCCCCAGTGGCTCTGGAGTTTCCCATGTTAACCTTATGAGAAATGGAATTAATGAATCTTAACAGCTGTCAATTAAACAAGTGGGTTCTGTTCTATGATGTTCAATAGCATTAAAGTTACAAGGATTACCAACAGGGTGCAGCACTATTATTTCTTTTACATTTATGACAACAGCTAATTTGCAACCAAAAGGTGAGTGAGCGTAGCGAACAAACTTCAACCTGGAGGCGAGTTAGCGTAGCGAACGAGCTAACTTGAAGGCAAGTGAGCGCAGCGAACGAGCTCCAGCCTAAAGGTGAGTGAGCGTAGCGAACGAGCTCCAACCTAAAGGTGAGTGAGCGTAGCGAACGAACTTCAACCATGACGTGATTGAGCCATGCGAACGAGATCATCTTGAAAATTAAGAAGTTAAACGTGGCAAAGCCCGCGGGTTACAGATAGTTTATTATAAAAATAATGTTTATGTATTCTTAATTTTTTTTTTTTTATTAATTCTGTGCTAAATTACATTACTTTACTCACGTATGTTTACCACAGACCTACAATTAAATTGGACACCAACATATTTTATAGATGTGATATACTCATTAAAGGTTGTAGCATCCATGAATAAACAAATTAATAAATACAAACTATATATAAATAAAAATGAAATTGGGAATTGCAATGACAACAATATATTCGCTCCTTTTTTACCGAACCATATCTATTGGTGGCACTTCAGTTTCCTTCAAATATGTGAATGCAATCTCATCTATTGCAAGTATAAAAATGTGCTGCAGTTTGAAGGCTTTACAATAATCTGTCATTTCTCAAACTCGTAACATTTCAAATGATTGTGATTTATTTCACTGTTCAATTGTTTCATTTAGTAAATACAGTGGTTGGTAAATAAGTGAATGATTACCACTTTAGAAATTCAAGTGAATTTGCATGGAAAAACTGATACAATTTTCTAGGTTAGATTTTGAGGGAATTTACATGTTGTTACTGAAATAATAGTAAATTACTCAACTTGTAAGTTAACAGTTATCAGGGAATTTTACATCGCATTTCAGCCAGACAACATCCCAATGCATTGACACGATTTAGGACATTTAATCTTTTAAGGTGTAAAAAAATCACAAACAGAAAAACACTTTATGCAAAAAGAGTCAGTACAAAAAAGCAAAATAAGTTGCGAGGACTGTTTTTTTTGCATAGTCTGCACATTTATCCAAAATTCATCTACATATTTAACGTAAGATAACGAATTCCTAAACTGTCGCATAACCACTTCTATTCTGGACATTGCAATGAATGAGGTTCATGTGAATTCTGTACAAATATACCTCATTGCATGTACAAATACTGTATGTAGTTGAACCTATTTTTTGGAAAGCAATGGTAATTAATAATTATGTTACATGAGGTTAAAATATTAATATTTGTCACCATAATAGTGGAAATACGCATCCATCCTTCCTAGCAAACCATAGTATAAGTGTAATTTTATCTCAGTTATCAAATCCAGCAACACTATTCACCTATACTAATTAAAAATACAATTGACAAAATTTTTCATTGATAAAAAAATATATCATCCACTTAAATTTGCTTAGTTGAAAGGATATGTCATAATAATTTTTATGATAAAATAAAATTGAAATGGCAATAATTATATTTACGGTCACCGCCTACTCTCTGGGAATACCCAATACGAGAAGTTTAAATTGTTTTGGAAGTTTAATATTGTTAAGGCCCAATTAATATTCTCCTTCAGTTATTATAACAAATTATAATATTACTTATCCCTACGTAATCTTTTTATATTCCAGCCTAAACTACTTTGGTACTGCAATGTGGTAAAAAATTGAAAATATGTATGAAATTATACTTTATTTATTTATAACATACAAGGGTTTATATCGTTAAATTACGTGTAAAATAAAAGGTAGACATGTCTATAAGAGTTAATTTCTTATTTAAAAGTAATTTACTTAGCAGACTAAAACTAATTACTGTATCCCAATTTTCAAGGTTCAAGTCTTCAGGCTACACCTAGTGGTTGCAGCGTTATCACTTAAATAAAATATATTTGGTGATTTTGCGGGATTTGAACACAGGACCTCATCAGTGATTAAAGTCTCACGGTCTACCACTAAACCATTTCGCTTCCCGTTTCCCTACAACGAATAACTCTTTTGCCTAACTATTCCAACACTTACAGTATTTCTTCTGTACATAATACTCAAACACATATCCAGTAAAACAAGAGAATAAGAGCATGACAGGTTACACGTCCTCAAATATGAGTCAATTGCAGCTATAAAGAAATGTAGCAATACCTGTCCAAACAGATACAGATTTACCAGACCGTGTAGGAGGATGGTTCAAAGTATACACGCCTCCCTGATCATCGAGAACTGTCAACTCTACAAAGGGCCTTTCAAATACAACAGAAGGGCAAGTTTGGAAAATGGGAAAGGAAATGCATTATGAATCCGAGAACTAAATCGTTAGTGAATCTAAGCGAAAAAAAATATTCGCAAAGGCGTGTCTCTCTAAAAGTATCTATTGAAATTAGGAGTTCTCCTCAAGTTGATGTGAAAACTGTTAAGGTAGTTTATGTTGGTATGTTCCAAAACACAGATTTACCGTTGACATTGTATATTTTATAGATAAGTTGAAGATGACTCGGTAGTTGGTATCATTACGGTTCGAAGGTAGCGATGTAGTGTGTTTTGATTGTACCTGCCACTTTTAATCATTAGTTCTACTAACAGTTTACCCTTGTACTGTATCAGCTCATTCCTTTTTTTGCTGACTGGGACGGTGGCGTCGTCCTGTTATCCAGCTACTAGGAGGTCGCGAAATGTGGATATTTATGAGCACTCACTATGGATGCGATACTCCCTAGTGTGGATTTAACGTCCGCACTAGTGAGTACTACGACTATCTGCAGTACTAATATCCTGATAACTAGACCAGTTCGTTATTACCAAGGCAAAAATGTGGTTTGGATTACACTATAAACTGTAGGTCCCTTAGTTGCCATTAGCTATATAGGCTATTAATTAACAGCTGTGTCTAAGGAATATGTCGGCCTTAGTCACTAACAAGACTACAAGATTGGCCACTCATCCTACACCCATCCTTCAGTCATATTTGGGTTAAAATACGCACATAGTGGCGTCCCCGTAAATAATTGATAATTGATAATTGCTGGATACGTTCTATGCACAGACCCGATGCCCATGTGTACGGGCAAATGAGAGGCTTTCGACCTCCGAAAAAATTTATTAAAAATACTATACGATACGGTACTTAAGACTAAACGATCGACAAGGCTCAGTGTGCAAACCGGATCTGTAGAATATAACAATGTCACTTGCCATTACAGTAAAACCATGCGAATTTCACTAGAAACTAGCTTTATAGGATTTAATTGACAATGAGATTTTTTTAAGTTTCAAAATGTGTTATGTGTTCTTTATTCTCCATATTTTGTTTTTTCTGGGAGGTTCTATCTGACAAGGTAAATACTCAGTGTATTTTAAATACTTTTTAAATAGTTTTAAACCTGAAATGTAGTTTTATACCATGCAGATGTAGGTATTTTAAGCCAAGTTTCGTGTAACCTAAAACTGTAAGTTCATTAAGCTAGGAAAAACAATAAATTCTGTTAGCGAACACAATAATCTGTACTAAAGAACTTCTGTCAGTAATAGGGTAATAGCCACGAAACATATCTTCATTAAACTTTTACAAAGCTTTTACCAGTTGTTCGTTTATTATTGATTTCAATACATTTAAACTATTAGCAACAAACACTAGTGTTGCAAACATTAAGCAAGACAGGTTTTACAAGAGAGTTGACATTTATTTGAGTAAAAGTTGAATTGGAACCCTGCAGAGAACTAAGACGTATTTTAATGTTTGAAAGTTCTGTGATTAAAGTTCCTCAAGGACTAGTGGAATTGTATCATGTTTCCTATTTTAAGAGGCTTTGAATTCAAGACGAGCACGTGTCTTTGAGAATGTTATACTTCTTACATACAAATGGAAATTGAAAGACGAATGTGTTTTTCGATAAATTAACTTTTGTGTAAACAATTTGAATAAATTGAAGTGCATTAAAACCTCCGTTGTCATTTTAATTTACTATGGTTTTCTATTAGGAGAGGTTAGAACTTGGACATTTACTCGTGTTTTAATGGAGAGTGATTTTACTTACTTTTTAGAAATTCCATTCTCTGCTATACCGAAATATTCTCATTTGAAGAGTTTTTTAAGTTTTGAAATGAAAGATTAGAGAATATATTATATAGTGAACCAAATAAACGTAAAATTATGCGATATCATTAGTGTTGCCTTAACTCGTTTATGTTCTTTAATTCCATAAGACCTACGGCTAAAACACAGCATAAAACAAAGCCATTAAAATATTCATTTATAATTATCTTTTAAGTGTGTCTTTGGACGGTATTTTAACCAACATTCCTTTAATCCTACGTTAAAAATAGGTTCTTCAAGGATTATCTCACTTTCAATGTTAAACATGATGTTTTAAGAGAATAAATTTAACATGTTTAAGAAACTATTTAAGGACAAATCAGCTTGGAAATATAATCATGCTTAGTTTGTAGGTTTGCTGCGGTGGGGATATTTTAAATTCCTAGGTTACATAAAAATCTCAATCCTATCAAAACATTTATGATGTTTGAAAATGGCAAACATTTAAGCAAAACTAATCCTAAATAAATAAAACTGTTATTTTATTATATATTTTTGAGATATTGAAGTCCATGAAATAGTATTTAGCCTACGTTACTAGTGCGGAAAGTAGGTTGTTTACCAGACGAGTGTAATTGCCATGAGAACACAGTAAACTCATTTCGGACGGGTGACGTATGATAGTTTTCGCAATGCTACGTTTAACTAACCTAAGAATAAAATTATCTCTCAGAATCCCAACCATGCCTCTCCCCCCCCCCTGAATAAAGGAATTTCACTACTTGTAACTTCTCTGAGAGGTTAAATGTTTTCCTTTCTTATCACTCGTTTCATTTTCATAGGTTATTATACAATATTTCTCATCAAACCTTGTGATGTAATCTTAATATTAAATGAGTTTATTGTGTAAAATACGAAATAATTATTGAGAAAATTGTATAAAACAATTTGTGATCCCAGCAACATTCATGTCAACAAGTAGTCCTGCGTATTTTGTATTTTGAGGATAAATTTGATTTTTAAGGTTAAGAATATTGACGCTTTACAGTCATTTCTGTGAGAAAATAAAGTGTATGTGATTTTATTTGGTTTATTATTAATTTTGTGAAGTCTATAATTAATTATGGTTGTGGAATATCTGAAGTGAACTAAAACAGGACAGTTATAAGTCAAATAGTGTCCTGCACAGCTAGTAGTAGTACGTAATAAATGCTATTTAATTAAGCAGTTGGTGAAAAGTTGTAAAATTCCCTAAATCCGTGGGAATAAAATCCGTTAAAACTAATTATTATGACGAAAAGACTATTAATTTACTGTAGTTATCTAACAGAAAAGACGGGAAAATTTATAAATTCGTGAATGCTACAAAAACTCAAATTCATCATCTGTTCATTATCTACTGTTATTGACATTTTGATTTGTTTTTACTAAAGGGAACCTTTATTTCCAACGAAAAATTAATTATTTACTGGGAATAGATACGCCGTATAAGTTATAGGCCTAGTACTATAGTTTATAAATAATAATAACGAATAAACTAGGATATCACCTTATAGTAATAAATAGAGTATAGAATAATCAGCTATGATTCATATTAAGTTCATGTCAAAAGTAAGCTTTGTGAATAATTGAAAACACTTACCAGAATACTGCAATGAATCTTCAGAACAAAGATGCATGTCGTCACAGGTCACTTGACACTAACACTTAACACTAACACTTGACACTAACACTTAACATTAACACTAAATGTACTAAAACACACTCACGAACACTACGCGATAGATACACGAACACTCACTACAAGGACACGACCTAGACTACTCGTAGTAACATGAAAATACAGCGAATGATTCAACAACAATGAGCCAATGAGAGACTAGCACGTCATGCGAGTAGATCAGCTGATTTGAGGCTGATCAGCTGTCAACTAAATAGGTTTTTCGTTAGTATACCAACCAACATTTAAATACACTACAACCTGTATGACATTAGTTATTGTATTATTTTGTTTATCAATTAATAGAAAATGAAAACATGTAAATAACTCACAATGGAATAGTTATTTGTGTAACTAGTGGCAAAGTAGCACTTGGCCCTCGTGTTACACATTATATTTTTCCTACAGGTAATAAAGCGTACTAAAACACTAATTAATGTTTCAAACACTATACAACACGTTTTTAGGTTATGTTAAATCTAATCGTTAACCAAAATGGGAAACGCTGGACCAGCTGATCGTAGTCGTTGTCTCTTTAAGTGTTGCCAACCTGTTTCCAAGCGTACACGAATTACTTGCTTAAAAAAAGCTAGCAGTTACGTGATGTTTGGTTGGAATACTGGTTACTGGTGTGTGGCAAAAAAAGGGTGCGCCGAAAATAAAAAGATTGCGGCAAATGTAAGTAAATACAGCAGTAAGCAGCTTTTCTGTACTATAATCAGTGCAAGGAAGCCCACTTTGTCAGGTGACTGTAGGAAAAATCTATTTTCTTTACTATGCAATTATGGAAATAATCTACAGACATAAGTTATGTTATTTTCAATAATATTTACCATTCCCAATCTAATATTTCAACAATTGTCTTAGTTTTTGCTACCTACAATTACATTGTGAGTATTATAGATGGTACTGCACTCGTACTGTCATTCAAAGATATTTATCTTTATATTAACTTTGTAGCATTATGTATGTTCGGCTTAACCAATCTCTTTCGATCATGCTCGACTGATTCCGTTTGACATTGGAAATCATTCCTGGTCACACTCTACTGATTATGTTTGATTTTGCTGATTGCTGTTAGCTCACAACCCTCCTGATCTTTGCCGATTTTGGCAATTCAATCCCAAAAACCCCTGAAACTACCCCTTTACCGGTTCTATTTCCAACCGATTAATGTAGTATATACTGGAGATTGAAAACTAACTTATAACTGCACTTCTGCGATGATGTTCTCTTCGTCGTGGTTATCAACAAAAATTGAACTTAATTACCAATATAAATATCTTATAGATATATCTTATTAGTAGATTTTAGTTATGGTGCACAAGTACTAAAATCATGTATAAAATGGTATCTTAGATTACTACAGACTTTTGAACATAAAAAATAATTTAGCCACCCAACAATTTGGATTTATATTTGAAAATTCACTTATTTGTTCACCCTAAAGTATAACAAGGCCCCACTAGAAACCCTTGAGTATAACCACCAAGCTATAAAATCATGATAAATAAACTTATTTACTTTAAACTCGTACAACATTTAAACGCATATTTATTCCATAAAATGCGTACTAATTATACTCGGGACTCATAAACAACTATTACAGTTAATGCCAATCTATACAACATTGTCAGATGGAACAGAATTTATCTGCAGACGATTCAGTACAACTGTGCTAGAAAACTGATGGACTTGAATTAAGCTGGCGACTGATGTGTTCATAATACAATCGTGCTGTCACAGCCTATAATTCGCATAACTATGTCACCCAGTTTGCGAAACTCCTAGCATGTGTATAAACAGTAAGGCGAACATTTGTTTTAATCAGATAAGCTTTTGGGTGAACTGGAAATTGAGTGGATAAGGGAATTATTTATTATGCATCAATATTAATACAATATTTTATCAAATAAAATATGATAAAACAACTTTCAGTAAAAGAAAAAATCAAATTAAATCTAATGTAACAGTGCTGCATCTACACAAAGTTAAATTAGAATGTCGTTGTGTATACATGGTGATTACAAATGAAAGAGACAAACTGTTTAAATTAAATGCAAACTGTCTATCACTCTACGGCGGTATCTAGCAATACAGAACCACGCATGTATTGCTGGTATTGCGTCGGAAGAATACCACGGCGCTCGTAACACTAATGAGTGCTGTCGTCTTTAACGGTTTTTTTAGAGATATTCAATTTTAAACCACCACAAATCAATTATGTACTTCATAACTGTGTGTCTAATAATATTGAAACTAAGATCATCGTAATTTGATAGCATTTTTTGGGAAAATAAATTAAACTTTACCAGCTCAAACTCAGAAGATGACTAAGAGCTGTATGTTTTTTTTATTGCTACCATTGTATTGATAACATTGGAATGCAGATCCAAAAGCAATGTTTCGTTTTGGAGCTGCTCGATCTACTCTAATGATTACTTACCGGTACATTTAATTATTTAGATTTTTTTTTTACATATTTCATATATTTATAAAACACAATAAAGTATATTACGTAAGTACGTAGAATTATTGATTTTTGTAAATAACTTATCAAGAACCACATGGCAGATAGATAATTTTAAAGGTCCAAATTTCAAACATGGGTAAACTTAAAAAAAAAAAATTAATAAGTATGTAAACTAAATAACTGTAATACACTTGTATCACTAAAACAATGGTAACATTTTTCAACCCATAAAACATCGCATACATATGAGAATATATGTTTGTGTATATAATATCGCATAATGTTGTAGAGTTGTATTCAGTGTTATCTAGAGCACATTTATAATTATAACTGCTTCTGACCCTCATCTGCTTACTCTAATGGAAATGCTTAACTTGCAAAGTTGGAATGAGGTTATAAAACATATTTATACTTGATATATGTACTTACTGTACACAATAAACTTAATCCTGCAAAAAATCCCCATTTCAAAAGTCATTGTAGGTTTCTAGATCTGTTGCACTGAAAATTTTAATTTGCTAATTTTATTTTTATTATAATTTATGGAATACTTGCCTTGAAAATAGTTAACGTTTGAGCACCAATCAAAACAGCTTAGTTTAAAATTATTCCTGTCGTAGTAAAAAATGTGAAGGAAACTTTAAAATTTACGTAAAATGTTTTTAGATAATTTCCCATTCATGGGTAGCGTTATGTGTTGTAGTTTATTTTATGTCCGTAAAATATCGTAGAATGACAAAGTTCTTTAGACTACATAGATAATTTAGCACAGTCAAAAAACTATGATTTAAAACCAATCACAAATTAAACATGGAAATAAACGACCTAGTTGACAATTGCACCACCTTTTCCTTAAGTCGTAAATATACTATTGTTCTTAATGAAGAGTAATATGTTCAAGAATAGTTGAACAAATACAACTTTTATATTTGTTATCAACATTATTTTAAAGTGTAGAACAATCTAAAAAAACATTACATGCAACACATTGCGTCCAATACTTCTGCACTAGATGGTATCAGTGTTCACCAATACAATCTACAAAGCTAGTCAATGCAATCATCTGAATATTAAACTACTGTAATCCTTTATTGAGATTCAATCTAGTTGATCTTGTTTGACAATACAACACGATGTTTTTGTCCGACTTACCTAACGATATGTTTTGGAATTATTCGTATTTTTGTTTGAATCCAAGACAACTCTTATACATTCATGGTTCAATCCAATTCAAAAGTATGAAATAGAAATCCACTTTCTGGCTAACAATTTTATGAAAATCTGAAAAGTTTATAATTTGAAGAAAGTCATTTTGGGGAATAAGCTAACCTAGTGGTCCAGCTTTGGTGGGCTTTAGTCTCTGAGGTTGCGGGTTCAAATCTTACCAATCATCAATAAAATTCATCGACAAGATAATGCCAAATCCCTCTAGCTATAATCTAAACTAAAGAAAATATGTAAACTCGGTTCCAAGCTGATAAGAGATTACAGCATTACTTTTTATAAAATTCTAATCAGTAGGTGTAAAACATATACAGGGTGTTCATTTGAAAACTTTCCATATCTGTTGTGTGCAAAGGTAAGGCTTTTAACACTTGTTTGTTCTCATTTCCCCCTAATTTGGACATGCCAAATCCAATAAAATTATTTTCAATTTCGAAAAATGCCCCAAAAGGGCCCAATTTGGGGGGTAGGGGTGCTTTTTGATAAATTTTCAAATGTAAACATGGGTTGTGTGATACATCAATTTAAAGGTCTAATCACCCCGACTATTTTGGTGCAATAAAAATGTAATTATCTTTAACCGTATTTACAGGGTGGGTCAAAACGTTTTTAAAAAGGACTTTGAAGTTAAGTGCCGTATTACCCAAACTACTGAACGGAACAGCGCCAAATTTCTTTCCAAGCTTATTCTTGATCTACTCTTTAAGATAACTTGTAATAAGGGCATTTTCCATGTTATCTTCTGATTTTTTAAAAATCTCAAATTTTAAGAATAAAAGAAAGGTGAAAACTCAAAATTCTTAAATAGCAAGGTATAACAAATTTCATACCACGTGAAAGGTCCTTTTTTAACAAACATTTTACGTATTTAAGTTTTCTTTCTATCTCTTACCGTTGAAAAATTGCAGTAGAAAAACTGAATTTTCTATGGTAAAATTATAACTAGTTTTCTAACAAAACACATTGCACATTGCTCAACGATGTATTATGATTAATTACAAATTGATCAACTACTTTTACTTGTGTCAGTTCATCTTGGACCCTTCATCCTGTTTTTTTCTCATTGGGAACTGAGCCAGTTTCAGAAATTTCTTAACCAAATCATTTACAGCTTTATGACTTAAAGTCTTACCTGGATATTTATTGTTAAACACTTTGCAGTTATCCTGAAACACTTTTGTTCTGTCCAATAAGTAAAAATAAAGTCTATTTTTTTAAGTATACGATTAGATGCTACAGAAAATAGTACTTTTTGAAATTAGTACTACCGTTGACTAGTCAATGGTACTACAGACAGCAGCCCACATGTAGGTTGTCTTCATCAGCTATAAGACTTGTTTTTCACAAATTAAAACGTAACGACTTGTTTGTCAATCAGGGTATCAATAATTATGAATTGTTTCCTTCAGTTAATGCACCATTAAATGTGTCTAGAGACGAATTTTGGCTGTTTTATTAGAAAACTAGTTACAATATTACTATGGAAAATCCAGTTTTTCTACTGCAATTTTTAAACGGTAAGAGATAGAAAGAAAACTTAAATACGTAAAATGTTTGTTAAAAAAGGATCTTTCACGTGGTATGAAATTTGTTATACCTTGCTATTTAAGAATTTTGAGTTTTCACCTTTCTTTTATTCTTAAAATTTGAGATTTTTTAAAAATTAGAAGATAACATGGAAAATGCCCTTATTACAAGTTATCTTAAAGAGTAGATCAAGAATAAGCTTGGAAAGAAATTTGGCGCTGTTCCGTTCAGTAGTTTGTGTAATACCGCACTTAACATCAAAGTCCTTTTTAAAAACGTTTTGACCCACCCTGTAATTATTTTTTAAGAGAATTACATTTTTATTGCACCAAAATAGTCGGGGTGATTAGACCTTTAAATTGATGTATCACACAACCCATGTTTACATTTGAAAATTTATCAAAAAGCACCCCTACCCCCCAAATTGGGCCCTTTTGGGGCATTTTTCGAAATTGAAAATAATTTTATTGGATTTGGCATGTCCAAATTAGGGGGAAATGAGAACAAACAAGTGTTAAAAGCCTTACCTTTGCACACAACAGATATGGAAAGTTTTCAAATGAACACCCTGTATGTGTCTTAAGCCATTTAAATGGATTCAACCTTTCTATAGTGAATTAAGGGTTATAAATGCACAGTCCAGAATAAATTATTTGAAAGAATGGTGTTTTTGGGCTTTGGAGAAATTACAACGAAGAAGTAAATCGGCCCCGGTTCTAGATCTCACCATGAGACCTACGGTAATAACTCATAATGGAAATTCTGCCAAAACATGTTGCATAGCTTGTTTCAAGAATACATTACCTTATAAAAGATAAATCTCACTTAACTCGTAACTAAAGGATTTAAGGCTACATATATCTTGCCAACAGGTGTTACACCACCGCTTTCACCGAGATTGAACCGATTTAACATTGAAAGATTCACCGTAACACAAAACTAGAGCTAATATTAGTTTCTCCAGTTTTATATTTATTAAATAATCGTAGGCCTATTACGGTTTGTTAGAAAAGAGTTTTCCCATGAAAAAAAACGTTTTTTTTTACCGAAAGATCTATTTTGTTTGGACATGCTTAAAAATATTTAGTTAAATTAGTTAAAGTAACAATAAAAATAGTTTTTTAAATAAGTATGTGGTTATTACTTTGGAAAATTATTAAACCTACCCTATGCCAAAACATGATTTTAGTGCTATTTTATTCATAATACTCACGTACTACTCAAAAGGGTTCTCGTAAGAAAAAAATATTTAGAGAGGAAAACATGTTACGCTAAAATAACCGTTAAACCTTTAAGTAATGTTAAACGAAAAAATATCTAGATTATAGAAAAAATAGGGGCTTAAAAACAGTTAGGTTTTGTATATGATCTAATACAATTCTATAAAATTTCATATAACAATGTTCTTCTATAACACATCCAAATTGTGAGAGATATTTTATTGCTCTTAAAATACTCTGTGATAAAATAGTAATTCCAAAAAATGCCAACAAATATATACTGTAAGGTAAAGTTATTATGTATAATTACAATTTCCTGTTGGAAATTATAAGTAAATAAGAAATTTTATCAACATTATCATAACATTATGACAACTTCATTTAACGTATATAAGTATAACAGTGTAAAAAAATAAGCATTTGCCATTGTGTTCCATTTATGCAGTAATATTCGCTTAAACGTTTTCAGTTCAAATTCCAATGCAAGGGAATTGTCTAGAGGTTGCAGGTGTTTCCAACGAGGGCAATAACATTAAACAAGACATTATAGACTACTACGAGAAGTAGATATTACTGTATAGTTACACTGTTCTGTTTGCCTTTTAATTAATAAATATAGTAAATTGTGATGAAAATGTTAACTTGCTCCATAAAAGGGGGGAAATTTTCTTATTGTAGATAGTTTTATTTAGCAAATCCTTTAATTTTGAATATGACATTTTTATAAAAAAAAATAGAAAAATGACTAAGAAAATGTTAGATTTTTAAAGGTGTATATTTTTACCGATATACATTTCTATTATTACCTTAAGTTTCAAGCAATCTTCTATATATTTATTTATTTATTGTAGAAATTTTGAGAGTTTTGTAGAAGCATGTTGATTGATATTGAATTTGCCTTGTGAATGTCTTGTGATCATTATGCCTTGTTTAACTGACGATTCCAAATGCATGTAATTTGTCAAAAGGAAAATAAATATTCTTATTCATATTCTTATACTTATTTAATATGCAAGCAGGCTTTTTTGTGACAATTACTCCTCCGAAACTACTGAACCGATTGTCATGTTTTTGGTGTCATTGGAAAGAGCGTAACGTGTAGTTGTGCAGGAAACTTTCTTTGTAGGAAAATAATTAGAGAGTGAGGCCTGGGGGCCCTTTAAAGTTTCGTATTTCTCCATAAGATTAACATGGGAACAAACATTGTTATGAAACTCCAGCTGTTGTCAGAAATGCTGTACTGCTATTTAATTTAATTTGTTTACAAGGAGAATTGTTTCTTGGTGCCATGTGGTCAATGAATTATATTTTTGCATATATTTTAAAATATATACTATATAAAATTATAGTACTGTAATACATTAAGATATCTTAATTTAAATAATCAATAAGCTGGATTGAAACTTTGCCTATATGTTTCCTGGTAAGTGTGTTGTAACTGTTTCTCTTAGTATATTATAGTATCTTAAAGTAGAACCGAATTATTCTGTTCTGCATTCTCACCCCGTAGCGAAACATCAGATAAGAGTAGAAACGAAAAAAAAAGAATATTTCTACTAAGTGTTAATGACTGCCCAATTAAAGTCCAATTATTGTTGAGTATCCCAATGGTCTAAATGGTGCAATTCCAAACTTGGGGAGTTCCATTGTTCCCAAGATAGAATAAATTACGCTTTTTATTAACTGTAATTATCTGTTGTTTTACGTTAACATTTAAAATGCCAGAATGAACAATATAAACAATAATGTCCACATCAGTGTGGAGAGAAAGATATGTATTTTTTTACTAAATGTTTGTTAAGTTATTCACTAAAACTATTGTGTTTTATATTGCATCCAAGTTTTGACCGTTTATATCTGCTTAAAAATCGTATGTATCCACTAAACTAGATTTTCTAGCAAATACAAATTTTAGTTTAAGTAAACGTAAATATTATTTGGTGTTGCTAGTTCAGTAAAAGCAATTATAGTATATGTACGTACATAATCACACTGTACATCTCATTTTTTTATTCTTTGGTATTAAAAAGATATATGTTTGTATGAATTGTTTCATCGCATTCAACTAACTCTCTTTCTATATTTATTTTCTATTTTGTAGTGTTTTGTACGATGAAAATAACAATGTGTTGATGTAACTGATAATAAATAAATAATTCGCTCAAAAGTATACAAATAAACAAATCGTGGCGTTTGAAATCCTAATTTTTACATATATTTGCCAACATTTTGTACATTTTATCCCTAAAAATTGTACATTTTTATAATGTTTTCACGTAATATTCGCTCCCTACAAAGACTAAAATCCGTCCCAGGTTTAACTTATCATAACATTTTCAAATCAAATAGCCAAAGGCTGGAACTACTTTATGTTAGTGAAATAGCAATATTTATCACACAATACATCTTCTGTAATTTAAAATTAGTTTTAATACATTCATACTTATTTTAAAGTAATGTACCTCAAAATCTATATGTTCAATGGCTTTCAAACCTAACATGTAAATAATGTAAGTAATCTGCAATACTATATTTCAATTATGCTAGACTTTGGACTAGTCAAAGGAGAACTATTGCAGTAACGATCAAACCAGAGGAGATCTAAGGACTGTTTAAATTACCTACAGGCTTAACGGACGCTTTGACTCCTTTGTGTGAGATTCGAACTATCAGAGGCTTATTAGTAGTCTTTGTGTTGGTCTGAGTGAGATCGAAAAATGTAAAATTTTTAAAATTTCAATTCTTGATGATAACATGATTTACTACACTTGTTATTTTGCATGTATCAGAGTTTTAAAAGAGTTCAGCTATCTTCTCAGTTAGATTATTTTTTTTAGTTTTATTGCCAACACTTACTAATTTAACCAAAATTTCAATGAAGTTATGAAGTCAAGAGAAAAATTCAAACGTTTTGAGCTTCTGGAAAAAAAAATTAACTAAGGGAATATTTGATTTTAAAATCTTTGAAAATGACAACTAGAACAATCTGTATAAAGAATTGAATTACATTTACCCAATGCAGAAAGGCAAGCCAGAAAAACTGCTCCCCACAGTCATGTTAAGATAAAGAAGCCATTCATTTAGAATCAAATTCCTCTTTTCCGGACACGTTATAGGTCTTATCCATGCTGTTTGGACCTAATTTCCCTCATGTGATGGAAAATGTCCAGAATATACATCATGAAGACTTAAAATCATAAATAATACTGCTTTTAAACTTTTTATGATTAATACATTCATATTTCAACAATAATTAGTACGATTCTTTTAGTTTTAACCATAAATCCCCCCCAAACAAATTGTTAAAAATAGTACATAACACTTTTTACATTTTAATATATAATATTATAATACATGGCGATACTATTGTTTGCAGTCTATGGCGTATCAAGTTCAATAACAAGTTATTACAACATTTACTAGTATTTTTTAACATTTTTCCTCTGGATTTTACATTGACATAACTAGGGAGTGTTGTATTAAATCATAATTCAACCTGCATTATGATAGTTAACATTTGACATGAAAACTAGGAAGTATTGGTTACATAATTCACAATAACAATGTTCACACCATGACGTGATATATATTCAGTGGTTAGTGCGAGTTATGGTCTATATAATGATATAGTAGTGTGAGAATTATAACATTTCCGTGATATATTGTTTTTCTATTTATAACATGTAACATAAATTATTCTATCTGACTTACCAACATTTTAATAAGATAGTTTTATCGTGAATCAAAGTGTGTCAGATGTTTTGTATTTCGCGCCCCACTAAAATTCTGCTCCACCTTCTTAGAATATTGGTTCAGCTTCTAAAAAAATGTTTAAAACTTTTTTAAAGATAATTAATATTCCTGAAGTAGTCTATACATTAAATTATCAAGCACTTTAAAATTTATGCTGGGCATCAAATTTATTTACACATACTTACACGTAGTTAAATAAATTAGCCATTTAATGAATTTAAGGGTAATACTTTTATAATAAGTTCAGACTTAACCTTAATGTTTATCTTGCATGGATCAGTGACGAATGTTATAAAACCATATATCTATGTCATATAAGAGTGTGTTTATATTTATAGGCTGCAGTTGAACTTGGGTTTATGTGTGTTTGTGTATGGTACATCTAAAATAATTAGTTCACATACATTATTAGGTTAACTGCATGGCAACATCAAAAGGTCAAAACATCAGAGGTGCTTTTACGGGTATTGAAAATTAACTAACAGAATAAAAATACACATCGAAAGACTGCTTTATTAGGTTACATGAAACTAAAGTAAAAAAATACAGACAATTTTCAATAAATTTTTTAAATATATTTAATGTATTTCATACTTTTAATTTCGATTGTCGGATTTTTTTAAATAAGCAATATATTTGAACAAAATTATGTAGCCTATGTACTATTTGTTTAAAAGTCTTTCACAAAAGCATAACCAAACCATATTTTTGATGGCTGTGAGCAATTGAGCAATTAAATTCTTCTAAATGTAAATTTAAAAATCCGTAAATTCAATTAAAATAATTGTTGATAAATTATTTACAGTTTGCCCGTATAAAACAGACGACACGGATATTAAAATTGCATTATAAACGAATTGTATTACAAACGAGTACAATCAAAGTTGAAACCTTCCCAAAGTGGAACGATCATTTTTGAAATTGCATTCATTCAAGATGTGGGACATCGGAGTCTTATCATTTGCTGTCATTGGCTGCACGTGACTGATTTGTAGAAAGATTCTGTCTTAAACACCTCATTGCTCAAATGTTCATCTCCTACATATTGAACCTGATGTTTTTTTAGTTCCATTTATATCCTTGGACGCTAGGTTCTCGCCCTTCACTGTTTTGCACATTAATTTAGGCTAGTCATAGAGGGTTGTTGCATTATCACATGGATACAACCCATTGGTGATTGGCGGGATTTGAACCCGGGATCTCGAGTGCTGATGTTTAGCACTCTACCATAATACCAGTGACCTCTCCTATTGAACCAGATCTTAGATCATTTGTATGTGTATTTATGTCCTTAAAATTTGCATGATTATAATATTAAAATATACCTAATCAATAGAAATGCCAATACCAATATGCTATGTACCAATTGCATATTATATGAATATTTTTTATACCACAATAAAGATATTACTATAGTTTTATTTATTGATAAGGGTAAATCACTGTAATTTGCTCACAGTTATAGCAATAGAAAACATGTTGTAATAGAAACCAGTGTAATGATTCAGAAACGACGTCGTTTTTGGAACAGCATGTATTTTTCTGAAAATATATGCAATGGTGTGATGATAACTAATAATAATAGCAATAATATTGCACCCAATTGAGATCCAAGTAACTGTAAGGTATATGTTTTCCCTTGCTGAATTTACATATATTCATAAATTAATGTTTAGATCAGTGTAAGACACTTTTAAACATTTTTAGCAAGACTGTACACGTCCTTTGTAGACTTGACAGTTGTCGATGATCAGGGAGGCGTGTACAGCTTTGAGTCATCATACACGGTCCAGTAAATCCACGTCTGTTCGAACAACAATTTGATTTGCTCTGATCGGTTATTCAATGTTCATCTTTGGACGCTTTCAGTAATAGCACAACGTACTCTTGTTACATGTCAAGGCTTGACGTAGAAACAAACATTTGTATAAAAGGGATTTTGTCGTAGTGTGGATGTAAAAAAGGGTATAAGATCAGGAATAATATATGTCAAAATTGTTAAAAATAAGATCACATAGCATATTGGACTGGTTTCCCAAAAAGTGGCACAAATGTACACAAAATATATTTATATAAGGTATAGTTAAGTTTAACGTTATGAAAGGCACACATATTCAGGGTGTTTGAAAAGTCTGGGTACGGTTTAGTTTTAACCTAAACTATTTTTATGTGTCTCTTTGTTTATAGAGTTATAGATGATTGAGCTATGTTTGTTAGTTATTTTACTTATTTTAAGTACTCAAAAGTTGTTCTAATAACTCCGATGTTATTTCTAACAGTTTTGATGATATAGTATACATTTAGTTTTTTTGTAAATGTCTCATTCATATGCAATTTTTTGTGATTGCTGCTAACTAGTTCATTTTCCAAGAGAAATAACCGCGAATGTCCGCTTTCTTGCAAACCACTCTCACGCCGAGCTTGATCGGTCATCCGTCGGACGAAAATTAGCTTCAACGGACATCCGCCGGACGAAAATTAGCTCCAACGGACATCCGCCGGACGAAAATTAGCTCCAACGGACATCCGCCGGACGAAAATTAGCTTCAATGGACATCCGCCGGACGAAAATTAGCTCCAACGGACTTCCACCGGACGAAAATTAGCTCCAACGGACATCCGCCGGACGAAAATTTAGCTCCAAACGACATCCGCCGGACGAAAATTAGCTCCAACGGACATCCGCCGGACGAAAATTAGCTCCAACGGACATCCGCCGGACGAAAATTAGCTCCAACGGCAGACGCTGGCATGATCCTGGAAACCATATAGCTGTATACTGACCGGCTCACCGCTTACCTTCATAAGTCATAAGACATAAGACATGTCTTTCAGGGAACGTTCCACGTACAGGTCCGTAGCCTATGTGAGCAAGCAATCAAGTAACCTTATACCGTTTATTTAGACAGTAAAAATATATTGACGAAGACATTTTGATGATAACTTTTATTAACAAATTAGGAAAACCAATAAATATGTAAACATTTTACAACTTGTTTTTATTATGGTTTATTGTTGTTATTGTTAATATTTAATTATTGTTATATATATTCATTTCCATAAAGTGATATTGTATTATTTCTTCACAGCACTGAGTTCAAAAAACAACGCAACGAGCCAATCAAACTTCTCGGGTTGTGCAAGACCCTAGAGAGTAACGTTCGATTCTATGTCTATTGGGTTTTAATTCAGTTTTTGAATTTTACCTTCGTTATAATTATGTAGATTCAAATTTCAACAAGTAAAATTAATTGGTGTTTATTCACATGACTTTAGCTTATTTGATGCCTCTCTTATACAATATTAGGTCTGGATTAACTGTGTTAACAGTTGAGAAATCAAAATTACATAACTTGCGAAAGTTTAGGGATGTATGGGTTTTTATATTGTTAGTTCAGGAAATAAAAAAAGATTAACTGATTGGTTTTAATCGATAGTGACTAGTAAGATAATCATTTTTAAATAAGTAAGACATACGGAACTCCACGAAACAATATATTTTTCCTACAGTCACCCGACAAAGTTGGCTTCCCTGTACTGTTTATAGTACAGAAAGCTGCTAATTGCTGCATATTAAATATGCAGCAATTAGCAGCTTTCTGTACTGAAGTATAAATTTTATACTTTGCCGTACGGTTTATACTTTGCCGTACGGTTTATACTTTGCCGCACATCAGGATTCCAACCAAACAACACAAAACAGCGTGGTTTTATTATGCACGCAATCCGTGTACGCTTGGAAATAGGTTGGCAACACTTAAAGATAATAATTCTATGAGCAGCTGATTGACTATTATAACTACGATTTAACCTGTCATTTTGTGTTTATAGTTTCGGTATTTCTGAATTTTCTGGACTTTTCTTTTAAACGTTTTTAAAACATTCCTACGATCTTAATAAACAAGAAAATACCTTTAAAGCATTTTTTAGGCGCGGAAACCACTTCAAATTACAAAAACATCCGGAACTATATTCTCAAAACTCGGAGCACATTTCTTGCCGAGGAAAAATAGCGGAGTGATACGGACCGCGGGTACTACTTTCTCTAGGGCACCATTTGTGTTGCCAGCTGAACCTAAAAACGTGTTGTATAGTGTTTGAAAGACTAATTATTTATATGCTTTATAGTGACTGTAGGAAAAATATAATGTGTAACACGAGTGAAAAAGGCCTTTGCTGCACTCGAGATCATTCCGCACTCTCCTGCGGCTCGTGCGTTAACATTGCTCTCGTGTGTAGCAAAGTGCCACTTTCACCCCTAGTTACACAAATAACTATTTCCGTATAAACAAAAATATACAAAACATGTTTTTTATTTTATTCTCGATCAACTTTTTAGTTATTAGGCTAACTCGTTTGGTAATAAGCTAGTATAGGCCTACTGTATAATTATTTGTAAAATTTTGTATAATGAAATAAAATATAACGCAAAGTAATGTATGCAAATGCAAAAACTGTTGTTTTCTTTTTGTCCGTGCAGAAATAAACCAATAAACTGATAACACGAGTTCAACATGTTAACTTTAGTAACCGTGAATGTTGAAGGTTCCCTTTTAATATCGGTAAAACAGAAATTTCCCCTTTATTGCACTATTTCTCGAAGTTTCTTGGGCTGTGTATATGTTTTTGTAACGCTTGAACATAATTTAGAATTAGTTTTATCTTACCAAATAGATCCATGAAAATCAATGTAAGAACTACATTTATTCAGTTTAATTCTTAATGGACTTTGCAGCTTAGAAAATTCATTGTACTTAAACAAAATAATCCCATTTGTCTACAGGATTTTTATTATTGAGGATCTGCTGTATTTGTGATCATAAGAAATGTAAAATTATGCCATGACCAACTACTAAATTATTTAATTATTAAAATGTATTTGAACACAGTGGTATATAACTATATATTTACTATAACCTTAGATTATGCATTATTTTTTATTGTACATAGTCTTTAATCTACGTATGTACTATTCTCCCACGAATATGTAAATAAAGAGCATTGTCTATTGTCTATTGTCTATTGTCTATTGTCTATTGTCTATTGTCTTTATTCATCAAAATCTCAGCAATATAGGTATAAGATAAAGCTTAAGCTACTAAAATAAGCAAATTAAAACTACTTCAATGTCAACAAAGGAAAGGTTTAGTGACAGCTATATGTTAGTGTTCCATTTGTAATGCAGATAACTTTTAAATATATGTGCAAAGTATGCAGATTACAGCATCCCTAAATTTACATACTTCCATGATCTGGCACTTGTTTATATATTGCTAGTTTATAGCTATAAAAATGTTATCAAAAATGGCTTCACATAAGTGTAAATCTAATATATAAAATTCTCGTGTCACAGTGTTTGTCTGCAAACTCCTCCGGAACGACTTCACCGATCGTTATGAAATTTGGTGTGTAAATTCTGTAGGTATGCGAATCGGACGTAAACTATTTCCCGTTTCGAAATTCTTAAAAGGGCTCCGCCCCAGTGGCTCTGGAGTTTCCCATGTTAACCTTATGAGAAATGGAATTAATGAATCTTAACAGCTGTTTCAATTAAACAAGTTGGTTCTGTTCTATGATGTTCAATAGCATTAAAGTTACAAGGATTACCAACAGGGTGCAGCACTATTATTTCTTTTACATTTATGACAACAGCTAATTTGCAACCAAAAGGTGAGTGAGCGTAGCGAACGAACTTCAACCTGGAGGCGAGTGAGCGTAGCGAACGAGCTAACCTGGAGGCGAGTTAGCGTAGCGAACGAGCTCCAACCTAAAGGCAAGTGAGCGCAGCGAACGAGCTCCAACCCAAAGGTGAGTGAGCGTAGCGAACGAACTTCAACCAGGACGTGATTGAGCGATGCGAACGAGATCATCTTGAAAATTAAACGTAACGGTTCTTTCTTTCCATCGGTCTGTCTTAGGGGAAACCTATAACTTAGGCGATACGAAGTTCGCCGGGTCAGCTAGTAATTTTTATATAATTACTATAAATAACTATAGTGCTATGTTATTTAATGAGTGTTTATATGATATGTGGACAATGATTATTTCACTTTCTATATTATTAAAAGAATTTGTTGGATTTTTGTGTGCAGCAAATCGTTCACTATATATTGATTTTTATAGTCATATTGGGTATAAATTTAAAGATCTCATCCTCTAGATGTGCATTTTGTGGGTTTGGATGATATCCCGTGAAAGCCTTTCGTCCTATAGGCTTTTAAAATTTCAGAGTCTGTGCTGAATTCTGTTGTCAATCATCTAAACTGTTTCAAGTTTACATTTGTTTACATCAAAACACATGGCCATAATAACAATTAATTACATCCATACAAAAATGGGTATATGTTGGTGATGTTTCAGTGAATTCAAGTAAAATACAGTATTGTGTTGCTATTTGGTTCAAAATGTAAAAAAGAAAAGGGACGTTGGATAATGTGTTTTGATAGAATTTTTTATTGACGTTTTAGGAAATTTAAGTAGCCTAAATTATTGTAATTTTATTTGTTTGAAATGTAAAAAAAGAGATTTTGTGTTTTCATATTATGTTCCATTAGCATTTGTAATGTTACTACGATGCCTCGAAGTGATAACGCAAGCAATGCAAATAATATGGATGTGATGAGAAATATCCCTTTTCAACACTTATCAACAATATATCAAATACATCACGGATTTTGAAGCTACGAAGTGACGCAGGCTGCTAGTAATTATAATTACAACTATATTAGCAAGTATTGGTAAACTTAACCAGCTGCTAATTTACTGATATGAAATTATTGCATTGTTATATAATTTTAAAAATTCTTTAACCTCTTATTTAATACGTTCATCATAACTGGTTTATATGTGTAACACTGAAATTGATTAATTTTAATACATACAGATATACTATTCCAAACAATAATTTGTTCATACATCACAATTTCAATAAATAATATTGTATTAAAGTAAACAAGAAAACAGTTGTTTGGATGAAGTTTAATATTAATTAATCAGTAATTATTGGCAAGCTAAATACTGCTATTGACACACATAATAGTGTTGATATTTTTAGTTCATTATTTTAACTTTACCAATAACAATAAAGAGCTCATGTTGTTATTTAATTAATCTGATAACGTTTAGTTTAAGTAATTAGTTTGTCAGTAACGATTGTGTACAGTCCACTTCTTTTATTTACCGAGAATACAAATTATTATACTGTAATTGAAATAATATGATAAATCTTTTTATCTTTCAAACTCTGATTTGGATTAAATAAAAAGTTTTAGATGGTTTTATGGTATAAACTTCACTATATCAACACCATTTTGATAAATTTGTTTCAGTAGCATTATAAAAATTGTATGGATAAAATTCGGTTTTCAAGATGTAAAACCCTTCATGGATAACTTTTTAGCCAATTTAGGCATACGCAAGGTATAAATAATCACGTTTATCTTTAGATAAGTTTACGTTTTTTAAAACTTGTGGTTGATACTGCCAATTATTTATTTAACTTCCGAAAGTCTTACAAACCAATTTACAATTTTAAATATATAACCAACTATTCAAGATGACTAGATACTACTTACATGCAAAGGGAAAGGCCAAACATGCAACTGGACTTTATATATAGGTGCCGTAATCTTAATAATAATTGACAAAGAATATATCAACATAAACTTAAATCCATACGAATAAGATTAACAATTAACAAAATCTCCATTCAGGCCATATACTGTTAGGCCATAATGCTTTAAAAGTAGTATTATAATACCAGATTAGTGCTGAGCATGAATTATAATATTAAAAATAAATAAATAGTACTGTAATGTGAGCTGGAGGAGGGAGCAAGCTAATTCAGTGGTAGAGCGTGGGGATTCAGTGCCTAATGTCCTGGGTTCAAATCCTATCAATCACCAAAGGAGTTTATCAATGTGATAATGCTGCAACTAGGACTAGCCTGAAGTAATGTGATGAACAGTTGTTTTCTGGGCCAGAGTTAAGATTGGGAAGGTCGGACGATAAAAAAAGAAAAGACAAATAATGCACATTCAAAAACACAAATCCTGAAATTAAGCTTTTAATTTGAGAAGAAACATATGGCTTCCTACTTTTTTCATGTTAAAGTACGAACAATATAATAAATGTAGCAAAATAGTAATGTAGTTGTGATTTTTTTTATTCTTTTATATCTTTCATTATGTTTGTATATTATGTTTGCAAACGATGTAGGCAATGCCTTCTGTTTGATCACATGCACCAGTTTGAGAGCCAAACATAAAACACAAACTGTAGTAGCGATGTTTACTCACGGTGTTGACACGGCTCTATTACTCGAACGTGCAGTGTTTGGCAAGTTTAGTTGGCCTGGAAAAATAATCATTTGGTTCGTAGTAGTGTAACTGATATTAAATTTAAAATACTTAATACCTTAATACTTTTAATACTTTTCTTTGAAATGGCGACCAAACAAAGTAGGTATTTTAAGCCCAGTATGAATGGAGATGAGTGTATGATGAGTGACACGATCTTGTAGTCTTGTTAGTGACCAAGGCCGATTTATTCCCTAGTCAGCTGTTAATTAATAGCCCATACAGCTAATGGCGACTAAGGGACCTACAGTTTATAGTGGAATCTGAACGACCTCGATAACAATCCATCCTTAAGTGTCAATTTTAATCTTGATTTTATATAAATTAATTAATTACTCGTTATTACCAACATCGATAAGAAGTCGAATTTGATTACAGTAATAATTTATTAATAATCCCCATGAGTAATCATCGAGGTTATACTTTAGTATGTCTCATTGTCTCATAATTTTCAATTATATCGAATAATTAGAATGTCACACGGGGTAAAATACAGGTTTGACGCGTTAGCAAGTTGCATTATGCCATATAGGCAACATTATGATATATGGTGGCGTACTTAGTAATATATGGGGGCCTGCCTTGTGTTACAGTAAAATATACTGTACTACATCAATGTAAAAACTAATTATTGCGTAACTATTGTATAAATGATGCTAATAATTAGGTAATTTATGTAGTAAATCAGTTAATCCTACTAAAAAATTGTCAGAAAATACTTATGGCTCATGTACTAATCCTAAAGTATATAGCTCATTAAATGATATTTTTTAGTTACCAAAATATGAACCGTTATGCTTTGAAGGGTTAATCATTACGTATAAAATACAGACTGGTACATGGATAGTAATCCTAATGGTATCTTTCATGCGTGGATAAAAAAAAAAAACTTACCTCAGCATTTTTACAGTAAACCTTAAAACGTAGCTAACCCAATCAGTTCTAACGTTTGGAATATTTTTACTTTAAAATAAATGGATACCGTAACAAAGATTGGGTGTTACGTTTTCATAAAAGAAATTACCAAACTAATTATAAAATGCATTACACTTAAAACCTGTACATTTTACAAGTCAATAATTGTTGGTGAAAAATTCACAAATCATTCAAATCTGTTACTTTGTTAGTATAAAGTCAACATTTCATAAAAACATTTGTATTTAATATCTAGAAGATATAAGTAAATAGTGACAAAATCAGTTATCGTGACACCTTCCTTAGGCCCCGTTTATGCACCAAGTGCGGGAGCGGTGCGATAGCGGGCCCGCTCCCGCTGTAAATGAGTCTGTTTATGCACGAAGAGCGATAGCGGTAGCGGTTGGTTAAAGGAGAATGGAAGGGGGACACAGTCTTGCCAACTCAAACTCTGCCAAATAATTAACACGACTATTTGTCCTAAGTGCACGTGCGCGTGGGTCAAGTTGGCAACCCCGGCTTCAGCCCAAGCAACCGCTGCGATTCCTAACTACACAGCGGGCGAATTAGAAATCGCAGCGGGAGGTCAACCGCTATCGCTATCGCTCTTGGTGCATAAACAGCCCCATTTAACTCAATGGTGTTAGAAATCGCTCCTGCTGTCGCTACCGCTACCGCACTTGGTGCATAAACGGGGCCTTAGGCCCCGTTTATGCACCAAGTGCGGGAGCGGTGCGATAGCGGGCCCGCTCCCGCTGTAAATGAGTCTGTTTATGCACGAAGAGCGATAGCGGTAGCGGTTGGTTAAAGGAGAATGGAAGGGGGACACAGTCTTGCCAACTCAAACTCTGCCAAATAATTCACACAACTATTTGTCCTAAGTGCACGTGCGCGTGGGTCAAGTTGGCAACCCTGGCTTCAGCCCAAGCAACCGCTGCGATTCCTAACTACACAGCGGGCGAATTAGAAATCGCAGCGGGAGGTCAACCGCTATCGCTATCGCTCTTGGTGCATAAACAGCCCCATTTAACTCAATGGTGTTAGAAATCGCTCCCGCTGTCGCTACCGCTACCGCACTTGGTGCATAAACGGGGCCTTAGTCAAACCATAACAGAGCTAATGACATCGTGCTAGACATCCGGTGCAGATGACTGTCGTCCCAACTTCCGGTTGAGACGGTTACTTCCGGTGTAGCTTGAATTACTAAGCTCACATCCTCGCTTTATGCAATGTTTGAATACAGAAACACCCTGTATGTTTTCGATGTCTTTACTTCACCCAGTTATTAACAGTATTAAAATTGTATCTCAAGTTTTGGATGAATTGGAAAAACATAATGATGCAGTATGACTTCAATTTGATAATGCAATGTTTGCAATTAAAACAATATGCCTACTATTAATAGGCTTTTAGGGATCAACAGAATAGGAGAGCTTACAGTGAAAGATATTTGAAAATGGTTATACAAAGTTAAATGAAAGTAAAAATAATATAAAATGTATTTGAAACAAAAAGAAAGCGCATTTCATTATTTGATTTATTTTTTTCTGTGTGAAAGCTTATAAAATTGGAAAATTTCTTGACTATATACACGAAATAATGACACTTCAATAAAAATAATTCGTTGTTTTTAAAGAATAAAATAGGATCAAACCGGTATATCCTTAATATTAGTACGCAAGCAATGTATTCTTTCCGCTATCCAGCTCCTTCTATTCTTCTTCATAGGACTAAATAAGAATTCATAAAATTCTTTTAATAAAATATTTGGTAATGATTAACTGAAGTAAAAGTAGTTACATACTTAGCTTGGTAAACAAAATGTATGCTGTTTAGCTTGCTAAACAATTAATCAATGGATTAATCAATTAATCCATAAACTCGCAAACACGATTGATAATAGAAGTTTCGGTATTTATGAAATAAAAGGTTTGATCTTGCTAAAAGAGTATTATCGGCAAAATGTGCTGCAGAATTTGTTAAATTTCCTTTGATAATTATAAACCTTCTAGAACCAATATTGCGTCGGAAGCCTTTTTACCGTATCATCGATACAACCAAAAAATGCAGAAAATAACAATTATAGATTTTTTTTTTCATTAACATATTTCCCGATAGTTTGGTACTACAAAAACACTATTCTCCTAGGGATTTCGGATTTTAATAAGTACCAAAGAAAATCTGATTGAGCGTATTAAGTGTACGAACAGTGTCTGACCAGCTCGCTCCCTCCAACGACATATTACTTGTAAAGAACCCAATGTCAATAGTAGTAGAGTACAGTAATAAAATCACTAATAAAAACCCATTATATTCTTATATTGGTGGCACAATATTAACTAATAATAAAGTTATATTTTTGAATTACATGTTTTAGGCGAGGTTTGTTATGATCAATCAATTTTGACGATAAGGTGAGTCAAGCCCCCAATATTGATCAATACAATGATAAGGTGGAATATAATGTCACAAAAATAAACCTATTAGTTATTGGAATGGTGTAGACTATCAGCATCAACTTACCCTGTAATACGTAAAAAATATTGGTCTGACATTTTATTTAAACATATTTTTCAATTTTCTGGGTGCTTAAAATGCAATATCTCTAACTGCAGAATGTAACATTAAATAGAAAGTAAATAATACTGATTAACTGAGCAGAATGGAAATTAAAAACCAGGGCAATGTTTCGGTGAATTGGAGGTACCGTGTTGCTGGATCACTTCTAGAAATTTTCTGTAATAGAGTTTAAGTTTTCAATGTTACATGCGTGAAAAAAACAGACCGTAAGTTACTTTTGGTTGACGCAGTGTTTCATGTAATGTTTTTCTTCTTCGCTTGAGTGTTTTCGATTTTACAAGGAAATGTTGGTTGTATAGTTTTGCTAGAACTTTATTTTTACCATTTTATCTGCATTCACGAGCTGTTATTTTATTATTTAATAATTTTAATTCATACTACTATCAATTTGTCAATACTGCAATACCGTTTTGCTAAAATGAAAAAGAGAAAGAAAAAATGATAAGATAAAAAAAGTTTATGATAACAAAGCTATTTGAACTGCTTTTGTGTTTACATTACCAAAATCTACTTTAAACAGTTATTTATACATTATGTTTCTCTAACTTAAGTCAAAGAATATGGATAACGATTACACATTGTCTGTGCTTAAGTTCAAACCTTTAATACGTTATAATTATTGTTTCCTACAGTAAAAAACAACCCAAATTATATTCAGTAAAAGAAATGTAGTTCACTTCTATGACAGTGAGCTGAATCCTATAACATGAAAACGAAAAAGGCATTTGGATATAAATAAAGGGCTTCTTTATCTTAACATGACTATAGGGAGCCGTTTTCTGGCTTCCATCTTACATTAGGTAAAGGTAATCCCATTCTTTGTGTTACTGAACTCGTTTTTTCTTTTATATAAACGTATAAATTGTTACATTCACACATTTGCTAGTTATCTTAGTTTACTAGTATACTAACGCTAGGCCAGTGTTATTAAAGATAAAACCTATTTCGTTGTACTAAATTAAGAAGACAGTTGTTATTTTTCTACATCTGACTAGAAATATCTTAAAATCAACATTCAGACTTAAAATCAACTATTTTCCAAAGAACTTTTGAAAATTATAATCGTACCAGAGTTATTTATATTGAATTAATAAAAGAGCAATACAAAAAACATCTAACCAATTTAATGGTTATAATAACAATACGGTACGAGTCTAAGGATTGTTGTTTTCATTTCGACTCTCCAAACAACTTCTGTACAATCTCTGAGGGGTGTAAAGTTTCTGCGGGATCGGTTGATTGCCTTAAGGGAAATTTGAACTTGGCAGCATTTCCTAATTAGCTGTCATTTCATCTCATCAACTGAGGGTAGTTAATATAACTGAAACAGAAAATAAAGAATTGTATCAACGAATTGATAATTTTAAAATTTGATAAGACATTTCGTAAGATAATAAATGTTTTGCAGAGTTTGAGTCATTTGGAAATGGAAAATCATTTTATATATCCTTAAATCATAATTATAAACTAAAGAATAAGTATGTAACTGTAAATTGGATTGGTTTATTTGTGCTCTAAATTGTTGGATCTTTCATTTTGAAAAAGCATGGAAATAGAAGTCCCTCTGGTTGGTTTGAACTGGTGAACAGTATTCACCATTAGGGTATTTAGTTTTACACAATTGCAAAAATCAACATCCCTTAATGTTGAATGGTTCATTTTAGAAACTGCTTACGTAAGCATATAACATGTTTTTAGCAGCTTCTTCAGGATAAAGAGTATATAGGCCTATAGTCAATGTTCGAATGTTCTTGTTGAAATTGATTTGGCCTTTTAGATACCTTTTTGATAACTACAATAATCATTAATACTTTTACCAGTTAAACTTTCATGCTAACGACATCTTTCTCCTTAATATGATGTAGGAAAAATAAAGATGCCATTGTGTCCAATGAATAGTTTGTCAAAACCTTACACATTCTGAAATCATTAAAATATTTAATAGCAATTATTCAAACAACATTCATTACCACATTCATAACCAAACATGCATTTCAGTTTTGATGCCACACGTAAGAGAATCCTATTTTACTTTGACAGATTTACCGAATGTGATTTTCTGACATGTGTCTAAAGATGAGCACCAAATTGAAATGTGACATCCAGCTTTTATTGTTCACTTAATTTTCTTACTGTCAACGTTTGATTTCAACACACATATTTTCTATTTATTATTTATTTCTTATAGTTCTTGTTTGGTTACCTTGACAGGATATTAGGGGACTTAAGACGATATTTTTTGTTTATAGCACGTATACACTTCCCAACACTACCGAAATAATTAATAATTAGGCCGAGAATCCTTGCTTTTCATCCAAACAGTAAAAAGCAATGTTTTGCTCTAGTGTAAGCAACTTAGGGAATTAAAAGGGGAAATTACGTTTTACAGATAGCTGCGTAACCAACAAATAATTTCTTGGAGCTGACAATTCGACATGCAAATACTAAGCAAAGTTTAAAAAAAAGTCAGACATAAATTTCTGAGTATAACATTTAAGTGTTCCTATCTTCGTTATAGCTAATTTCACAAACCTGCTATGCCAGTAAAATCCATAACTTTCAGTAACTTCCAATAATGTTTGGGAGGTTTCCATAATTATTTTGTTTACAATAAATGCATGTAAAACTAAAACAATTGCAAAAATATTATAATAAGTCCAAGCTTACACATTTTAAAAGAAAGTTTAAACAGAATGCCATCAAGATGTTGACGTCAAATAAAGTATAATGGTTTACGTGGCATTTTTAATAACCTCGAGTGAAAGTTTAATTTGAATCCTGCAGGGAATAAAGTTTATGTTTACAAATTCAGGCCAAAAAGTATTCGTTACGTTTTACAACTTATGTTTTGATGAGTATTATTTTTGTTTTTTTTTCACGTGCAGATGTGATTTTTAAATTGCATTTTTGGCAAAATCCGTATAGTTTTGGTTTTATTAATTAAATTAATAATTTTGCTCTAAGGTTAAACCTGACAATGATGTAAAGAGTCTTCGCCGTAGAACACGTGACATTTTATAAATTACATCTTTCTGCTTGTAAAAGTCACCATTAATCAGAAGTTTCCATAGTTTTGAATAAACAAATTGTTTCAATGTACTGTACCTTGGACTATTAATAATAGTCAATGACTGTACATAAATGCATGCTTCATTGTACAGGTTCTGAAATATACAAATTCGAAATATGACGGTCAAACCATGACGCCCAATACTTCTGCACTAGTTGGTATCAGTGTTTCACACTACAATCTACAAAGCTTGTCAATCGATGACCTCAATAGCAAACTTGTCCCTTAGTTGAGTTTAAGTTAACCTAGTCATTCTGAGTTTAATGTAAAATGTTTTTAAAAACTCAATGCCAAGTAGATGGAATGGCTTGAATCAATAGTGAATCGTACTGCTATTGTCAATGTGTAAAACATATCAAGAGAACCCTAAAGTTTCGGTGTCGTGTACATGTATTTTTAACAAATTATCTTGAAGTGGTATTGCCTATATCGTTTAGCAGCAGTCCCATTTCTGTACGAAACGTTGAAATATTGACTGGGACGATGGCTTCGTCCTGTAATCCAGCTACTACTAACCTTTGGTATTTCATTTCTGGTATGTATATATATATATTCATTCAAAAAGGGTTTTTAGTAATTATAGTCAAAAAGAAGCCACTACAAAAGCACCTTGAGTGCAACACTAATTTTAGTGTGGTAGTGTGCAAAGTAGAGTCTGTGTAGTCTTAAAATAGTTTTCAGCATTGGAAGAACTAAAAACAGTACCAGGAACGTCCCATAAGGACTTCTGGGGATAACTTTATTCCACAGGGATCACTCAATTTTTATTTAATCATCACTGCCAACGCTCTGTTGTCTATTTTTATTCACTTTGTTCTCTCAACCCAGGGGCAATCAAGATTTGTAAAGAACCAGTCAGTTGAGATTCATTTGAGAGTATTTGCAAGTATATAAATATATTTTAATATTTACTAGAGGACCCATGCTGCTCTGCAGCGTCAAAATAAATATAATATCCAAGAAATAATGAAATTTACGATTTTTTATTGAGTAATACAGTATCTTGAGCTTAACTGATTCAAAAGATCAGTAGCTCAAATTAAAGCATATAATTTACTGATTGTTTTGAGTCCAAAACATATAGAAAAACATGTACAATATTGGAGCTATTAGGCTATATATATTAAATCATATAAAACCCTTATTAAAAATAATTTTTATGTTGGTTTTTCACCTTGCGTTTGCTTGAAACTCCTCCGATTTGAATAACTAATAGCTTAAATGAAAGCCAGTATTTCATTAAAGGTTCTTAGACTAAAATATATAGGATTATACAAATATATCCGGTGAAGGTACATCTTAAATTGATGTAAGAATTAGAAAAAAAAAATATGTGTTTTGGTTGAGTAATATAGAAGGAAAATATTTACCTATGCTTTTTGTTAATGCATGCCTTCAATTTGAGACCTCAATCATGAAAATCGGTAGGGTAGAAGAGCCTAACAAACTCGGAAAAGAAAAACCAAATTTAACTCCCATAAGAAATACATGGGGGGCATATTTTGTTTACGTATATGCCGAGTGGTATTATAGATAAATATGTGCCGATGCTTGATGGCAAATCTGTGCGTGTTTACCTACAATTGGAGACCTCAATCATGAAAATCGGTCGGGTAGAAGAGGCAAACGAACTCGGCAAAGAAAACCCAAATTTAACTCCCATAAGAAATACATGGGGAGCAAATTTCGTTTACGTATATGTCGAGTGAGACTATAGATAAATATATGCCGATGCTTGATGGCAAATCTGTGCGTGCATACCTTCAATTTGATACCTCAATCGTGAAAATCGGTCGGGTAGAAGAGCCAAACGAACTCGGAAAAGAAAAACCAAATTTTTTTAATATATAAGATTGGGGATTTTCTTTTTTTTTACAAAGGTCACGGACAAATTCCATCATACAGACTATAACGTACTATAATACACCACTACTGTAAGCTGGAAAGCAATGCTACATTCAGTTCAAATGCCGCAATAATGTAGTCCAGCCGGATGTATTTGAACTGTGTCCAAATCTGAAGGCAGCTGCAGTATAAATGTAAGCCTATAAATATAATTTAAGATGGTCATAGAACAGGGTGAAGCGGAGGCTGATCGTTTACGCCTTGAGTTAGTGCTTGGACTAGCAATTAGTTATGCGATGGTGTTTTTATGGTTGAATATTATCATTTGCATACCACCCACTTTTATAAATAATAAAAGATGGACAGTTAAGAATTTAAGATTAAATTGCACTTTATTTGATTTACATACGCATTGTGATAAAAAATATATGTCACTTTGACTTAAAATTTTAACAGAAAATAATAATCCAAGTGTAATTTATTCTGTGTGTTTAATCAATGGTGGATTTTGCTATTGTTTTGTATGTGAACTTCCTAAAGCATGATATTCTTATAATATTTACATTCATTAAATACATGACTAGTTAGTAGTCCAAAGATTAACTGGGTATAGGAGTATGTCTCGGTTTAAACCAGCAACCATCCGATTAGAAAGTGAGATTTTACACACTTGTGTGTAAAATGTAATTTCCACATCGATATGTTTAGTACTAAAATAAATGTTCCAAAAACAAAAACGTCTCATTTGAAATTCCTGTAAACTAGTTTTCCCTTTTACCAAGACTGTAAAAAACACTTAACTTGACAGACTCGTTTTACTGCTAGCTATAAAGCGAATCCCAATTTAAAAGTTGTTTCGGTATTGCTTTGATTAAATTTGGAATATATTAAGATAATTATAAATAAAACATATCTCACAGCATTGTGTAATATACTGTCTTACAAAGCTAAATTCACAAACTCTAAAAAAATCCTATTAGAAGACCGTGTGTGCGTATAAACGAAAAGCATTTAATTGGAGATTTTAAAAATAAGGGCTGTGTGTTAAAAAATAAAGTCTTAGATAATCTCCAAATCGTTTGGTTCCATACACATTGCACTTTGGCCAGTGAGGCGTTTCGTCCTTTTGTAAAGCAGTCGTCCAATTATACATGAACCCATTGTTTATTGTAGGTTTATTGTTTTATTTGTAGTGAAAACGCACAAAGTGATAAACAAATTTAGAATATCACGCGGGAAACCCCTTATAGTTTATGTATTTGATAACATATATTTGATAATAGTAAAATAAATTGGATTGTGTTTTATGAAGTAAGTTCTCTATTTGGGTAGTTTATAAATAGCTTATTTTTTTCTTTATTTTCTGTGTACTTTTGTTTTTATGCTCAGTTGTGCTTTTGGAATAAGTTTTTCCTGTATAACGTAAGAAATAAATGTTACCTAAACTTTAGGTACATTGGTAATATATTTACGTTATTTACAATGCAAAGAATATTAACTAAATAGAAGAACTCTGACATCAAATTATTTACAAACAATTGTATGCCACATTTAAATCTATATGCTGGAAATATACATAAGATAGGAAACTCCGTCTTAATAGCCTAGTTCAATGATACAGAAACCAACAGTCATACAAATTGTATAGGTACGTGTTGTTAAATTTTTTTTGGGTAAATCTTAATTTGGGTTGATGAAAAAACCCACCCTGTAAATTACATACGCAGGAATTATTTTTTTGTGAAAATCTAATCAAGCTAATGGACATTTCGAATTCTGCATGTTTGCCGAGGCAAGGGTTTATAAAATACACGCTATGCCAGCGACAATTAAACTAGGTGTGGTTATAATCATAAACCCTAATTGTTGAATAGAAGGTCGTAGTCTTGTATTTTTATCATCACAGTGGTAAAAGTTTCGTGCTTGTAACGGACCAGCAACCTTTGTAGTGATTCAAATGTGTAGTGGGCCAAGAGAGTTCTTATTGAGCATTGGATTTAACTTTCTAAAGATGGAAATTGCAACATCATCAAAAGTAAATCAAGATCTTAAAGAGCCCATAGATGAGCAAAACAGAAGAATAATTCAACTAGAAGTCTCCATGAAAACAGTATTGTCAAGTTTGAAAAACCTGGAGTCGCACATCTTTGCTGAACCTAAATCTACAAGGCAAGTTGAATCTGAAGTTGTTGAGCAAACTAGTAAGGTTTCCACACACGAGTGTAATCGTTCACTTTATGATACAAACAGTTTCCCACACACCTACTTTCAAGATTTGATTCAGTCATTGAGTCTACCAGGCATGAAGTTTCTCGTAGGGAAGAACCAGTCTTGGTTTCATACTTGCTTGTGGTTGTTTGTTCACATTCTTGCTCTGTTTGCAAGCTCAACTCTCATCAAGATAGAGTATGACAGATGGCAAAACTCTCCTGTTGTCAAAATTACTTCAAGCAACGTAACCTATGTCAATGAAGTTCCATTTCCAGCGGTAACCATTTGTTTTCCGCTATCTCTTGATATCAACTACAACTACACGGGGCTTAAGAAGACATGTTTCCTGTGCGACGATCGTACTTGTAGATTCAATGAAGAATGTAGCTTTGAAGAGAAAACGTCTCTTGCTGTTTCTTCATCGATCTGTTCTCCAGAACCTAATCTAACCTATGCTGATCCATGGAGATTGTATAGTTTTCATATTAACCGTTCAATACCAATAAACCAATTTTCAACTTACCTTACAAATAGTTTTAAGCTTGATGATTTTTACATAAAACAGGGCCTACAAAGAGATCCTTTTAATAATTACAAGAAAGGATGCGATGAAAATGATTGTCAAAAGTTTGTATCTTCATTCGGTTTGTGTTTTACTATTAATGGTCTCCATCACGAAGATATTTTCAAAGAAAATGTGATTGTCTCTTTGCCTGTGATAAATTATTCAATTCATAACTCAAGCTCTAATAATCTTTACCAAGGAAAAAGTTGGACTTTGGACAATATGGTTTATCACCGAGAAAACTACGCCATTCCTACGACGCCAATTTACACGAATAATACTATTGATTTTATTTTTGGACCCAAAACTGAAAATGCTGAACATTGCTTAAAATTAAAAAAACGAGGTTTAATGTCCATACACAACCCAGTAGAAATTCCTTTCACCTTTGAAAAACATATTGCGTTAGACAAAAAATTCGGCTATGAAACAATATCTATAACTCCTCACCTAGTGACTTCTGAAGAAGGCCTTGAGCAGTATGATCCTTCTGTAAGAGGGTGTCATTTCACGCATGAGAATCAGCTGTCAATGTTTAAACATTACAGTGAGGTGAACTGTGAGACAGAATGTAAAGTGAACTGTTCTCTTCAGACGTGTGGCTGTGTCCCGTATTACTGGCCTAGACACAACTCGTCTGTAAAGGTTTGCATTGGACCCTGTTATTCTGGAATGGAATGTGAATGTGGTTGCTTGCCTGATTGCAATTCTGTAACTTATAGTTTTAAAGTAAACAAAAAAGGATACTGGGATAAAAACACTAATTATTTTTTTACTTTGAACTTTGAACGAAATAGATTCTACGACTCCAAGATCCGAATCAGTACTAACACCCTGACTCAGTTCATGGCGTATTCCATCGGTATCGTTGCTGTTTTTAACGGTTTCAATGTCTTAGTTGTCTTTGAACTGTTTTACTTTTTAACTTTCAAGCTGTGGAGTTACGTCAAGGGTTATTCGCACTAATTGATGTATCAAATGTATAAATGTGATAAAATAAATGTTCATTACCTATCAAACCTTTTTGTAATTATTTAGAGAGATATAAGAAGTGCTTTATTTAATACATACTTTACAAAAATATGGCACATCAGGTTGCGAAGCATACACAAAACAGTAGTCAAAAGATCTGTATGAAAGGTTGGCATAATATTTATGCAATAGTTTGTTCAAAAAAATGTTTTGCCACGACTTTAAAATCATGTTCGTAAAATGTTGTTCTAAATGTATTTAATTTGTAAGATTCGTCGGTGGCAGATTTACTTAAGAGTTTTATAAGTGAGAAAATTCCGAAATATGTACTTTTTCTATAGATAGATATGCAGTATTAACTATTGGTCCAAAGATTAATTAATTGTGTCCATACACGGTAGGTCTTGGTTTGGTTTAGCTACCATTCGACTAGAAAGGGAGATCTTTACACACTTATGTGTAAAATGTGATTTCCACATCGATATCTTCATAACTAAAATTAATGTTCCAAAACTGATGGCTCATTTTACAATGTCTGATTTTTTTCCTCGTACAAAAACTAAACAACAAACATTAAACCTGACAAACTAGATTTACTCTTAACCAACCATAAAGCAAGTTGGACATCAAAAAGTTGCTTTGGTAAGTTATTGATTTGATTATTGAATACAAAGGTTCATCATGTATGATATTTTTAATTGAAATATAAATAAATATCTTTACCTGATAATCTCAAAAGCCTGAGATAGAAAGCGATAAAGATGGCTGAGGTTAAAGTTTAATGGCCATTTTAACAAAAACTTAGAAGAGATCTAAGTTTAATAAATTAGTTTTAGTTTTATTTTCTATGCAATCCTTTTAGTCAACTTTAAAAATAGTAAAAAAATTTTAAAATAGTAAAAATAAGAGAATGTCAAATATTCCACTAATCGTCTACATCAACCAGGAGCAGGGATTCTATGCAGTTAATTATACTCAAGTATGTTTGTAAGGTTAAAATGTTTAAAAAAGTAGAGAAAATCTGTTATATATTAGCTGATAACGTAAAATATATCACCGTAAAAAATATAATGTAGTAATCACCGTACGTGTTATTAAATTTACCATGGCACTTGCCTGATGATGATTGAGCAATGGAATGTCCAATCGAACTCGATCATTACATTGATATTTTTTGTATATAGCGTAAAATATATTTAACGGGAAATGAAACAACAATTATATTAATGTATTACGCATGGTGGAAGGAAAAAACACAGGTCTACTATTCCCGTCATATGCTGACGTCATCCAGATTGCAAAAATCACTACACTATTCTAGAAAAGTTATAAAAAAAACAATAACAATCTAATCTAAACAATTATATACTTATATGACAGTTATCAGGGGATTTTCTGGTTGCAATCTGGGTGACGTCAGCCTATGACGGGAGTAACACACCATTTTTTTTCCTTCCACCGTGATTATTACAAATAAATAATATCAGATGATCGGCAATGAAAAAAAAGAAAAATGGGGATTTCAGCTAATAAGCATATAAGCTTGTTCTGTCGTTAAAATGTGTCTCGCAATTCTTTTAACATGGGTTGCCTTAAAAAATACACACTGTATTAAAGATAGGAAGGAAGCAATTTTAGTAAAAATCTAATCAGGCTAATGGCAATTACTCAGTATGCAGGTTTACTGTGGCAGGCGTTTGTAAAATACAAGCTATCCTAACATTAATTAATTAAACTGGGTGTGGTTATAATCATAAACCCAAAATATAATAGAAAGGCGTAGTCTTGTGTTTGTATCATCATAGTATAAAACGTTTCATGTGAGTTTATTGTAAAGAAATAACGTTTAAAGTTATTTAAAGGTAGATACAGTTCTAATTAAGTATTATCGGATTTAATTTTCTACTATATCTAAAGATGGATATCGAACCAGAATCTGAAGTACTCTACGACCAAAAATATTTTAGCAAAGATATGAGAAAAGTGACTAAAGTCTCTCTTAAAGATTCCTCAGATGAGCAAAACAGAAGAATAATTCAATTAGAAGACTCCGTGAAAACAATATCGTCAATCTTGAAAACTCTACAGTCTCACATCTCTGCTGAACCTAAATCTTCAAGACAAGTTGAATCTGAAGTTGTTGAGCAAAACAGAAGAATGATTCAACTAGAAGACTCCATGAAAAAAGTATTGTCATGCTTGAAAACTCTGCAGTCGCACAACTCTGCTGAACCTAAATCTACAAGACAAGTTGAATCTGAAGTTGTTGAGCAAAACAGAAGAATGATTCAACTAGAAGACTCCATGAAAACAGTATTGTCATGCTTGAAAACTCTGCAGTCGCACAACTCTGCTGAACCTAAATCTACAAGACAAGTTGAATCTGAAGTTGTTGAGCAAAACAGAAGAATGATTCAACTAGAAGACTCCATGAAAACAGTATTGTCATGCTTGAAAACTCTGCAGTCGCACAACTCTGCTGAACCTAAATCTACAAGACAAGTTGAATCTGAAGTTGTTGAGCAAAACAGAAGAATGATTCAACTAGAAGACTCCATGAAAACAGTATTGTCATGCTTGAAAACCCTGGAGTCACATATCCCTGCTGAACCTAAATCTACAAGGCAAGTTGAATCTGATGTTTTTGAGCAAAACAGAAGAATGATTCAACTAGAAGACTCCATGAAAACAGTATCGTCATGCTTGAAAACTCTGCAGTCGCACAACTCTGCTGAACCTAAATCTACAAGACAAGTTGAATCTGAAGTTGTTGAGCAAAACAGAAGAATGATTCAACTAGAAGACTCCATGAAAACAGTATTGTCATGCTTGAAAACCCTGGAGTCACACATCTCTGCTGAACCTAAATCTACAAGACAAGTTGAATCTGAAGTTGTTGAGCAAAACAGAAGAATGATTCAACTAGAAGACTCCGTGAAAACAGTATTGTCACGCTTGAAAACCCTGGAGTCACACATCTCTGCTGAACCTAAATCTACAAGGCAAGTTGAATCTGAAGGTGTTGGGAAAACGAGTAAGGTTTCCACATACGAGTGTAATCGTCCACTTTATGATACAGACTTTTTCCCACACACATACTTTCAAGAGTTGATTCAGTCATTGAGTCTACCAGGCATGAAGTTTCTCGTAGGTAAGAACCAGTCTTGGTTTCATACTTGCTTGTGGTTGTTTGTTCATGTTCTCGCTCTGTTGGCAAGTTCATCTCTTATCAAAATAGAGTATGACAAATGGCAAAACTCTCCTGTTGTCAAAATACCTTCAAGCAACGTAACATATGCCGTCGAAATTCCATTTCCCGCTGTAACCTTTTGTTTTCCGCTATCTCTTGACATCAACTACAACTACACGGGGCTCATGAAGAAATGTTACCTTTGCGACACCGATTATTGTACATTCAATGAAGAATGTAGCTTTGAAGAGATAATGTCTCTTGCTATCACTTCAATGATCTGTGACACTCCAATGTGGGTTACTTCTAGTCCATGGGTAGAATATACAAGTGAATCCATAAAAAATGATCAATTTTCAACCTCCTTTACAAAAATATATGAACTTCATGATTGGGAACTATTGATATTTGAAAACATAGGAAGTAATAAAGAGTTTTCCTATTCGAGTAATGAATGCAATCAAAATGAGTGTCAAATGTTTTTATCGCCCAAGGGTATGTGTTTTACTATTAATGGTCTCCGCCATGAAGATATTTACAGGGAAAACGTTATTGTTACTTTGCCTCCAACAAACTACCCTGTTCTTAATTCAAGCTCCTTTGATTACATAGGGAAAAGTTGGACTTTAGACAATATGATGTATCGTCGTGAAAACGTCGCAATTCATACGACGCCTAAATACATGAATGGTACTACTAGGATTTTATTAGATTTACCAGACCACAAAAATGCAGAATCATGCCTAACATGCGAAAATATAGGTTTAATGCATATACACAACCCTGTTGAAATTCCTTTTACCTTCAAAAATCATATCCAAATAAAAGAAGATGTTTCAAAGTACATAAGGATAACTCCTCAATTAGTGACATCAGAAGAAGGCCTTGAGCAGTATGATCCAACTGTTAGAGGATGTTATTTTACTCATGAGAATCAGTTGTCAATGTTTAAACATTACAGTCAGCTGAACTGTGGGACAGAATGTGTTGCGAACTGTTCATTGCGAGAGTGTGGCTGTGTCCCGTATTACTTGCCTAGACACAACAGTTCTGTGGAGGTTTGCGTTGGAGGATGCACTGCAATAAAATTATGTGATTGCGATTGTTTGCCTGATTGCAATTCGTTAACTTATGAATTTAATGTGGATGAGGAGAAAGATGGAAAAGATCCTTTATTATTTATTTTGGAGTTCGAACAAAATAGATTTTATGGCTCTATGATCCGAGTTGGTACCAACACTCTGACTCAGTTTATGGCATATTCCATTGGTATCGTTGCTGTATTTAACGGTTTTAATATCCTAGTTGTGTTTAAACTGTTTTACTTATTAACTTTCAAGCTGTGGAGTTATGTCAAGGGTTATTCCCGCTAATTAATGTATCAAATGTATAAATGTGATATAATAAATGTTCATAAATTATTCTGTTTTTATCAAATCTTTCTGTAATTATCTAAACAGATATAACAAGTGCTTTATTTAATACATAGTTTACATAAATATGGTACATTGATTGTGTAGCATACACAAAACTGTAGTCAAAAGATCTTTATAAAAGGCTGACATAGTATTCATACAATAATTTGTTCAAATAATGTTTTGCCATGACTTTTAAATCACGTTCAGAAAATGTTGTTCTAAATGTATATAATTTGCAAGATTCGTCAGTGGTAGATTTTCTTAGAGTTTTATAAGTAAGACATTGTCAAAATATGTACTTTTACTATTAATATGCAGTATTACATATTGGTCTAAAGAATAATTAGGCCCATAAACAGTAGGTCTTGGTTTGGTCCAGTAGCCATTCGACTAGAAAGTAATACCTTTACACATTTGTAGGTAAAATGTGATTTCCACATCGATATCCTCATAACTAAAATTAATGTTCCAAAACTGATGGCTCATTTTACAATGTCTGATTTTTTTCCTCGTACAAAAACTAAACAACAAACATTAAACCTGACAAACTAGATTTACTCTTAACCAACCATAAAGCAAGTTGGAAATCAAAAAGTTGCTTTGGTAAGTTATTGATTTGATTATTAAATACAAAGGTTAATCATGTGTGATATTCTTTATTGAAATATACATAAATAGCTTTACCTGATAATCTCAAAAGCCTGAGATAGATAGCGATAAAGATTGCTTAAAGTAAAGTGTTATTACATTTACCATGGGATTTTCCTGATGATGATTGAACAATGGAATGTCCAATCGAACTAGATCATCACTTTGATATTTTTTGTATTTAGCGTAAAATATATCTAACGGGCAATTAAACAACAAAAATATTAAAGTATTACGCTTGGTGGAAGGAAAAACACAGGTCAACTATTCCCGTCATATGCTGACGTCATCCAGATTGAAAACATCACTACATTATTCAAGAAAATTGTAATAAAAACAATAAAAATCAAATAAAAGCAAATATATACTTATTTGAAAGTTATCAGGTGATTTTCTGTTTGCAATCTGGGTGACGTCAGTCTATGATGGAAGTAACACATAAATTTTTTCTTCCACCGTGATTATTACGAATAAATAATATCAGATGATCGGCAATAAAGTAAAGAAAACGGGTACCGCATAAGAACATATAAGCTTGTTCTGTCGTCAAATGGCGTCTCCCGGTTCTTTTTTTTATTTGGGTTGCCTTTAATAAATACACACTTTATCAAAGATTAGAAGGAAGCAATTTTTGTAAAAATCTAATCAGGCTAATGGTAATTACTCAGTATGCAGGTTTGCTGTGGCAGGTGTTTGTAAAATACACGCTATCCTAACATTAATTAACTAAACTGGGTGTGGTTATAATCATAAACCCAAAATATAATAGAAAGGCGTAGTCTTGTGTTTGCATCAACATAGTATAAAACGTTTCCTGTGAGTTTATTGTGAAGAAATAACATTGGTAGTGATTTAAAGGTCAATAGAGTTCTAATTAAGTGGCATCGGATTTAATTATCTACTATATCTAAAGATGGATATTGCACCAGAATCTGAAGAACTCGACGATCAAAAATATTTTAACAAAGAGATGAAAAAAGTGACTCAAGGTCTTAAAGATTCCTCAGATGAGCAAAACAGAAGAATTATTCAACTAGAAGACTCCATGAAAACAGTATTGTCAAGCTTGAAAACCCTACAGTCCCACATCTCTGCTGAACCTAAATCTACAAGGCAAGTTAAATCTGAAGTTGTTGAGCAAAACAGAAAAATGATTCAACTAGAAGACTCCATGAAAACAGTATAGTCAAGCTTGAAAACTCTGGAGTCGCACATCTCTGATGAACCTAAATCTACAAGGCAAGTTAAATCTGAAGTTGTTGAGCAAAACAGAAGAATGATTCAACTAGAAGACTCCATGAAAACAGTATTGTCATGCTTGAAAACCCTGGAGTCACACATCTCTGCTGAACCTAAATCTACAAGGCAAGTTGAATATGAAGTTGTTGCGCAAAACAGAAGAATGATTCAACTAGAAGACTCCATGAAAACAGTATTGTCAAGCTTGAAAACCCTGGAGTCGCACATCTCTGCTGAACCTAAATCTACAAGGCGAGTTGAATCTGAAGTTGTTGAGCAAACTAGTAAGGTTTCTAGACACGAGAGTAATCGTTCACTTTATGATACAAACTGTTTCCCACACACCTACTTTCAAGAGTTGATTCAGTCATTGAGTCTACCAGGCATGAAGTTTCTCGTAGGGAAGAACCAGTCTTGGTTTCATACTTGCTTGTGGTTGTTTGTTCACATTCTCGCTCTGTTGGCAAGTTCATCTCTAATCAAGATAGAGTATGACAGATGGCAAAACTCTCCTGTTGTCAAAGTTACTTCAAGCAACGTAACCTGTGTCAACGAGATTCCATTTCCCGCGATAACCTTTTGTCTGCCACCATCTCTAAGCATGAACTACACGGGGCTCAAGGAGAAATGTTTCCTGTGCGAAGATTATACTTGTAAATTCAATGAAGAATGTAGCTTCGAAGAGGTGGCGTCTCTTGCCGTTTCTTCATTGATCTGTTATCCAACTTTGTCGAGTTTCAGTCCATGGTTCAAATTTATGAAGTATTTTAATGGTTCATTACAGAATGAACAATTTTTAACCCACTTTACAAATAATTTTGAACTAAAAGATTTGATCATAGGCCAGTCCTTAGGTATAGTAGATCTAGATCCCGAAAGTTATTCCATCGATGGGTGTGATGCCAATGACTGTCAAAAGTTCGTATCACCACGAGGTATGTGTTATACTACTAATGGTCTCCACCATGAAGATATTTATAAGAAAAACGTGATTACTACTTTACCTATGATGAATTACTCTATTCCTGACACTTATTATCAATACCTAGGAAAAGGTTGGACTTTGGACAATATGATGAATCATCGAGGAAACGACACATTTTCTACGACACCTAGATACACGAATAAAACAATTGAGATTAATTTAAATTTACCAACCAACGAAAATGAACAACCTTGCTTAAAAGTAGAAAAGTATGGCTTAATTGTCATACACAATCCAGTAGAAACTCCTATTAACTTTGAAAATCATATCCCAATAAGAAGAAGCCAACTCCTTTAAGCACATAGATATAATTCCTCACCTAGTGACTTCAGAAGAAGGCCTTGAGAAGTTTGATTCTTCTGTTAGAGGGTGTTATTTTACTCATGAGAATCAGCTGTCAATGTTTAAACATTACAGTCAGATGAACTGTGAGACAGAATGTCAAGTGAACTGTTCACTTTTACATGCAGGCTGTGTCCCGTATTTCTTGCCTAGACCCAACAGTTCTGTAGAGGTTTGCATTGGAAAAAGTCATTTTATGACGAGAAGTGATTGTAATTGTTTGCCTGATTGCAATTCTTTAACTTACGACTTTAAATTTAAAGATCTTAACATGGATAATGGTGGTAAAATTTTTATGACGTTTACTTTCGAACGAGATAGAATTTACGAATCAAAGATCCGAGTCAGTTCCAACACTCTGACTCAGTTCATGGCGTATTCCATCGGTATTGTTGCTGTTTTTAACGGTTTCAATGTCTTAGTTATCTTTGAACTGTTTTACTTTTTGACATTCAAGCTGTGGAGTTACGTCAAGGGTTATTCGCACTAATTGATGTATCAAATGTTTACATGTACTGAAATAAATGTCCATTTACTTTTGTATTTTTATCAAACCTATTGGTAATTATCTAGATAGATTTATAGAGGAAAATGCTTTATGGATTCAAAAAGAAATAAAAAATAGAGTAAAAATCAATGAACTCTCTTAGTAAATGCTGTTTTTTTTTAACAATATTTACATGTGGTTTATTAGTATTGTTTAGTAGCTCTATTAGCGTTTTACCTTTTTAAACAATAAACAGTCATCCAATACAAAGGTATTCTTCACTTTAAAAACATATTTAACGTGTTTATTTACTAGATAAGTGTGTTTAAACATGATTTGTTTTGTTATTGTTCATGCCATTATAACTATATGAAAGAAACATGAATACTGAACGCTTTTGGGCGAAGTGGTCCAAATTTCTTAAAAATATAATTTGTAGATTCACTAAGAATCTAACATGTCCCCCCTAGTAGCTAGCAACACATCCAAATTGTATACCGTTTTGTCATTTGTTCAACTGAATGTTTGCTGCCAAGTTTTAAGTATTTTAACCAAAAGAATATTCTACTTGAACTATTCAAATGCATTAACAACCGCTACCAGTTCCCATCTAATCATATTATTCTGTATCTGTAACCTAACCCAATCAGATGTAACTAGTGATCCTTGGTCGTATTGGGTTGACAAATCTAATTAGTTGTCAAACCAACTCTCTAGACACACTGCAATAGTCCTATTGTAAGCAATACATGCCTCGTTAAATTGTTAACCTTGTAATGTGTATAAACACATTCCTTTTTATTCAATATGCATAGACAATGATACAATAAAACCCTTTTATATTCTTGTATTCATTTATATTAGTTGTATTTTCTTAAACATAGGGAAGAAAATGAGATTTTCTAATTTTAAAAATTATAAAAAAATACATTTGGTAGGAACAATACAAATAAGGTAATTCAAATGTTAAATAAATAAGTACTGCGACAGCATCATAAGTCAGCTATAGTTGCTTATTACTCTATTTTAGTTCGAAATATATATTTTACCTAGAGATCTTTTAATGGCAGACACATTTAACAGCAAGTTCAGCTCTAACTAGTTTAACAAAAGATAACTTTTTAGTAATTTTGTAAACTGTCACTCCTCATTAATTCTGCTTAGAACCTTGTAAACAAGCCAATATTGAATTTTCCCCCCGAATTATATGCTAAAAATGTATTAAAAATGTTAAAGTAAATAAAAATAAAAATTATCCCAAATTAAATATCTTTTAAAGCTATCAAGTCAATGACACAAGATAGGCCATAGTTTGGTAAAGTAGCAAAACGTTTTCAAATATATTTAATACTTCCATCCCAAAGCTACCTATTTAACACAACTTGCTAGCATATAGGGAAACAACACTAAATACGTTTAATTTATTGTTTTGAGTATGATTACAGTTAAACATGGCCTTGTAAAATGTATATTAAAATTTATATCCAATGTATATTAAATTCATTGAGTATTTTTTATGGAAAAGCCATATCTTTATATATTTCAGTTAAAGGCCAAAGATCTGGCAGCTTTACTATTTAAATTGGCTTTTGTGACACAACAAGGGCTCTTTATTGTTGGGGGCAAATTTCATATGTAACTAAATGCCCACGTCATTTGATACACTGAACAACTTAATTTAATTTTTTAAAAGAATGAAAGTGTTTCCCCCCTGGAAAGTTGGTTACGTATTTAAAAAATTCATTATCAAAATCCTTTTTAAATGAAAATTTCTTGACATATTGTCTTAAACGAGCCAAGTTAAAGTATCACTTATCAAATAATTAGCTTAGTTATAAGTCACTGTAATAAAAAATTCAAAGCTTAAAAATCTACTAAATTCTACAGAAAGGTACCCTTGTGTATGTTCCTTTAGGTATTTTATAACAACTTACAAATTTGATTCTCATATTCTTTTGTATTGTATTTAAAACAATGTTTTTGTATTAGAAGATACGTTTTGTTTTTGTTAGCCAATATTTAGTTTGGGCATATGAGTTAAACAATTTTGGATGATTTAGTAGGGACAGCTTCTAGCTTCTGTTAAAGAAGCCCATGTTCAAATTCAACCAAACACAAATGGCTTTTAGGTATATAGCTTTAGATATTTATTTTGTAAACTCTTTTTAAAACAATTAAAAGGACACTAGGCAACAAGAACGTTATCTGTTGTACAGATAACCCTATTTAAAATTAAAAAGATACTTTTTGAACCTATTCTGTAAAGAATACACACGTTAATTGATTCACAGGATATCGGAGGATCAAAAGTGTTTAAATAAACACGTTTTAACAGGTTCTTCATTACCTCCAAGCAGAGTTGCGATGATCGATCGTTTCATCACAAACTCCATCATGAATAATCCTTCCCATCTGCATCTAAATGATCCGGCCATAATTGAATCAGCTGTTTCAAAACAAGGTTGAAAAACGAAGGGATGAATAACAGACGATCCTGGTTTTAATTAAAAGTCTGTGCTAATTCAACAAACGTGTATAGAGTAGAGGTTCAAAAAGGGTTTTATTTTTATAGCCCTGATTTGGAAAATTCTTTAAGATTTTTTACTATCAACAAAATTGAAACCGTACATATTCATCGCCCCCGAATAAACATAATGTATATAGCATTAGCATGCCTAAAGCAACCTGAATGTTTTTTATCTTGTACTGGGCGAAGTTTATTGTGGTTGCAGTGTGTTGAAAAATAAGTTACGATGTATGTTTCAACTTTAACGGATGTTCTCGTTAACCATGTTTACGTTTCAGTCGTGTATAATGTGGGGTAGAAACAGTTAATAAAATGTCTGTGAGTAAAAATTGCAAGGGAAATATGAATGTGTAATTATACTTTTTTAAAGAAAAAATTCTCAAAGTATATTAGTTGTCTTAAACCTAACCTACTACGATTTTCCTGGAATCGTCTCTACGGTCAGAAAAAATATTACGGTTTAGAAGTTTAGATTGCTCAAACAACTGTCATCCGTTGTCAACCAGTTGGCTTTAAACTCAAGCATTGACTTAATCACTAAAAAAATCCAAATAATACTTCAATTATTCTGCATGGTAACAAATGAAATTAAGTATACCTAATGAATATTTAATTTCTTATATAAAATCTCTCTTTAAATACTTGCAGGATAAGCAATTTTTTTCTCTCTCGATATGTCGTTTCCAATCAATTATCTTATACTATGCACTGGAGTTACTACAACACTAGGCATACACTAACTTTTCTATTGTTTTACTGCTGAAAATATTTCGTCCTCTCATGTAGTTTAATTGTGTACTGTACCATTTGCTTCATATTTCTTTCCTAGTAAATTATTTATGAAAAACCTCATAAAATTGCTGCAAATCACAAATGAAAGCACTTAAAAAATATCACACTATATAATACACAAATATTTAGGTGATAACAGTTTTAAACAAAATACAAAGTCTATTAATAGCATCAATTTATAACTTACTGTTTCAAAATAAGGACACATATTACGTTAAATTAATCATTCGTATAATTAATTAATTAATTAATTAATTTTCCTTTATAAATAGTTTAGTGAATTCATGGAGTAGAATATAATTAAAAATAAATGTTAAAATTTGGAAATATCCTTTTGGCAGTAATTTAACAACCTCTTCGTGTAAAGGGTCACTAAAAGTCTCTTGTGTTTAGGTTTTTGAGACATCATTAGCGGTAAAACCCTTTTGAGGTAGCTCATCCATCATAACTCCTAAAACGGATAAATATTCTTTTCGTCACAATATTTTCCTAAATTTAATTTTTAATTAATAAAAATATAAAATTTAAATATGGTGTTTTCAAATGTTTTGCAATGGTCACGAAATTTCAAATCTTTTGTTATAGCACATTAGACACAATTCGGACAACTCTATGTTAAAAAAAATCTGTCTACAATAACTATTTGTTTTTGCTTTTTACAACAAATGAAAACAACGTTACGTTATGTTTCATTTTCAGTTATCTACAGTATTAACGTAACTTTTCGTTTTTCTCGAATTCTTATAACTTAACAACATTTTTTGTATTAATGTACAAGTGTGCTAATTACTGGGCATAGGGGTACTTTGTGTTTTCCTATCAACTAATAATGTTTATAAAGGAAAACTGTATGTTATACATGCTATATATAATATATTAGCATTGCCAGCATTTTGAAATGTAATGCTGACAGCGTTGAAACACAAAAACGACAACAAATTGTAAGAAGAAATAGGTCATAAATTATTTTAGTTTAAAATAACTTAAATGGTTTCCTAATGTAAACAATAAAATATAAGTTAAATTTGTAAGATGTATATCAAGTTCAATATTTTAGTTTCAACTCTAAGAGTGGCCTTAGGAAACATCGACATAAATTAAACATTAGTGGACTTATTTCACCACCTTGTGGGTCTCCTTGTAGGTCTTGGAAGCTGTAAGAAACCTTTGAGAGAACTTCCTTTGACTACCGTGCAACACGAACGTTATTTTGGTTCTTTGTTCCTCTTTTTTCTTTGAGGTTTGAAGGAGGGACCTACTACTAAATTTGTAATTTTGCTTTAATTGAAAATCTAACCGATGCTAAAAGCCCTTGAAAAAGAAAATTTATATATTAGATTTAAGTTAAGAAATATGTGAAGGATTGTTTCTATTAGTTAGAAAGGATTTAGTACATTTCAATTACCTTAAGGATTATGTCTTGATGATGTGGAGTAGATTATTGTTGCACAGCTTAATACTGAGGTAAATTATATGGAAACCAATTTTTATCTATATTTAGTAGAGAGGTATTATATTTCTTTTAGTAAAAGCTACAAAATATTTTAATTTAAAATTTTATTTTACATAAAAGGGGACTTGATGTAAAGCTTACACTCTAAGGTGGAAATTCAACATTGCATAGTTTTGTAGGTTAAGTTGGAGAAGAAGAACAATTGAAGAGAATTGCACTTTAATTTATATGTAGATTAATTATAATATACTACTAATGATAATATAATTTCGAAAACGAATACGAAGGAAAAAAATTTTAATCAAACATTATAACTGGAACTAAATCTTTTAGAGTTTGAAGAGTTTTTTTTTCAAATAGCCATTACTTAAGTAATTAAATGGAGACAACGTGTTAGTTTTTTATTCCCAATTGTGTTCAACAATGTTAATCACCTAATGGCTTGCATTCACTCGCATGTGAACTTTTAACCAAATTCAACCTTACAAACCACTGACAATCAACTTTCTTAATTTGAGTACATGTTTCAAATTTAATTTGTTTTAAAAGTATATCATGTTTTTCCCGTTGTCATGATAAAGTATTAAAAAAATATTAAGACTTAAAAACCAAGAGTTAATTAATTTTGATTTAGGGATTTGATTCATAAATTTACATAGTTTGATCTAAAGGTTTTCACATAAAATGTAATTGTGACTTATTGAAGTGTACCTTGAATGTTTATCTAATACAGTAATTTAAGACATTTCAAGTTTTGAATTTTATGTATGAATAGAATATAATAATAAATAATTTCGCTAAACAGTTGATTAAGAGAGTTGATTTATTTTACATTTATTTGAATATGGATTAGGAAGGTATACGCTGGGACACAGTACAGTACATTGTGATTCAGTTACATCATCATCTGTGAAGCTGAGGTCAATAATTGAGTTATACTCGGTTACATGACGTGTCCCTTGATAACTGACAGTGGAATAGTGGAACTGAAACTACTTTATACAGCTCTAGATGTATAATAAACTACAGGGCGTTCATAGAAAAAACTTGACAATCGTAACATTCCCGTATCCTCTTTCCATGTAACGTTAAGCTTTTCTTATTGATCCATATGAAAGAGTAGCTAAAACTTTTTAATTATGGCAGCTTATCAGCTAATTGGTTTATATAGTTGCTTGGTAAACAGTAACAAATGATTGAAGATATTCGTTAGAATCGCAATGTATTGAATGTATTGCAATGTATTGAAGCGCAGTGTGTGGAGTGGTTAATTGAAACCAAGTCTCATGTTTTTCAACGGAGACTTTGGACAAGATACAGTAGGAATCTTCCTTCGAGACCTACAGTTAGGCCCTAGTATTTTAATTAATTTAAAATAGGCCTTAGTAATTTTATTTTAGGATATTTTATAGGCGCGCACTGTGGATGCGATACTCCTTGGTGTGGATTAACGTCCGCACTAGTAAGTACTACTACTATCCGCAGTACTATCATGATAATCAGACCAAATCATTAATAACAAGGCAAAAATTTCGTTCGGAATCCACTATTAGGCTAACTGTAGGTCCCTTATTTGCTATTAGCTGTATGGGCTATTTATTAACATCAGTGTCTAAGGAATATGTCGGGCTTAGTCAGTAACACGACCGTAAATTCTTGTTTATATACTGAAACTGTTAGTGGTATCCTAGACTTTGATTGTTATTCCATACCTTTAAGTGGAACATACAGGGTTTATGGTAGTTTGGAGCTGACAGTTGTTTATAAACACCCTGTATATTTGTTATTTTCGACCATGAAAAGGATAATCTACTTGGTTGTGTGTAGGACTTTCCCTCGGGGGTTATAATCCAGCCAACCACCGATGGCGTGTATTTATTTAATACGTGTGGTTCGAAGCACAATTGAGGCTATAGATAAGGAGATATTACTCTATTAGGCTATAAACTAATCATAAGGGTTCTAGTAACTCTGTAGTGGGATATTATTTAGTTTCATATGCAATGGTTGCCATTTGTTTGTCACGAAACAATTACTATTATTTTCGTTTATTTTTAGACACGTTGTTTTACAATAAAATGTATGGTAACAACCAATTCCGAATATTTTCAAAATCTTTGGTCTCTATTATTTAGCAAAATAAGATACCTAATCTGTAATACTTAGTGAAAGTAAAATAAACATCAACATGAAACAAGACTCAACCTACCACACACATATAATGAACATGTATAAATATCTTATACATCCAACATATACTAAAGGATAAAGAAAAAGTGTTAACCAAAGTCTAACTTAAGGCGTGGTTTCTGTATTTGACAACCTTTCAAGCGTGGTTTTTGCCTTCACTGTTGATGTGACGATTTCAAATAACTTTCTCTAGTTTTTTTTCGGTTTAGGTGAAAATGAAAATTCTTTCTTTAATTGTTTATTTATGGTAAATGGATGTACCTAAAAATCTTTAATTTCTTACACAAATTTTCACGTTTATGATGTGAATGTTGAAGGTTATGCTTGTTCCCATATAATTCTTATCGTCTTTTAATCATTATTGATTTTGTTTATTCTTCTAACAATATTAATTTAATTACCTCTTATTAATTTACTGTATTAATTTTGTTAATATATAAGAGGGTTCAGTAGGCCTAAAATGCATTATGCAATTTACTAGCAACGATGAAATTAATAACAAATAAAAATATAAATCTTTATGCGACATAAGTATTGACCTGTTTAAAATCATATTTTTGAAACCTTAGAATAAATTGTAATGTAGGTTTAATTAGAAGCCTAACCTAGTCAGTAGTTAATATACATTGTCTTGAGGAAGGCTGACTCGACTAGAATGAATTCCTAGAAGAAGTAAATTCAATAGTGGAAGTTTATTTAAATGGTGAGTTTATAATTAATCTACTTTTTAATTTATGCATCTTTGTGGATTAATTTATTATCATGTATAAATTAAGGGAAAAATGAGAACATTACTGCATAGTGTTAAAATTTATTAAATCAGAGAATATAATAATAAGTTATTGTTAAATGTTGGACTACTTTAAGTAACTACTGAGTAAAAACTTAATCAGCCTATTCCTTAATAATTGCCAATTGATATTTTTTCTAATGGTTAATGTCGATTTTGTGCACTAACAATGATTAATCTAATGGTTAATCAGTAATAGTCTCTTGAACTTCTCGTGTGTATTTAGTATGTCTCACTTCAAAGTGCTTGTATATAAAACTTTACAATAACTCTTGGTAAAATCTTTTCAACGATATGAAATACACTATGAAAATTGATTTAAAGTTGTAATTCAAACAATTACTACACAAGTATATTCTCTATATTATACAAACACTACCCTAATAACATTTATAGTACAAGCATTGAACAATGTTCTAACGACCATAATTGTATGACGAAAATAATTCCGAAAGCTTTTCTATATAAATGATGAGACTTTCTATTGCTGTCGAAATCTAACTCAGCTGAATTTGAAGAGCTCAAGAGTTCTTAAAAAGAAACATCTACACAATGACTTGTCGAAGGGTATATTGTAAATGCATCCTTTATAATATTGATTGTTTGCAACATGAATGCAAAAGGAAGTCAAGGCCACTTAACTTAGTTCATGCATGATACCACCACGAAGCACATCTTAGTGCTTGCTACTTAGTTTCACAACATGGCTTAGCTTGCTACTTATTGCACGTATAACATTACTTAACACTCCTACGTGTGCAGACATGCATGTCTTAAGTATAATAAGGGGTTCGTTCCACAGAAACTATTTTGAAACATGTAGATCAGATACCTGATAGATGGTAATATATGAGACTCAAGTACTGATGATGGGTCGAGACCATTAAATTTCATATAATTATATTCGTATAGTTATATAAGATACCAATATTAAAAATAGAGAACAAATTACCATTTTAATGTCTAAAACCCTGTGTTTTCGTTTCATCTCGTGCAAGGATATTTGGTGTTCCCTTCGCTCACTCCCAAGATTAAATGAATCTAAAACATACTGTTCTAAATTTTTTATCAGTAGTGTAAATATTTAGCATTATTAGAATAATATTCTTATATTTCTTATATCCTCATATACTATAAAGACTTTCATTATTCAAGCACTAGCTTTATATTTTAAACTAATAACAATGTAATCACCTAGAGTAACATTGTTATAATTACTGTAGTAACTCATGATTGTATCTCGCTCTGTAAATTGATTGTAGGAAGGAAGATCTAATGCTGGTTGTAAAGTAGGGCTGTGTACCGCATAAATTATACATCTTGATACATGTTTTGAGGTTATATACTATGTTTCTTATTAGATGTAAGAAGTGGTACGAATGATGTGCATCCACAAACATTTTGAGACTCGTCTATCGTGATTTTTCTACGTTTGTAAGTAAGGTGTAAATCAAGGCAAATGGTGTTGTGTAATACAATTTTCAGAGCATGCAGTATTTTAACTTGTTAATTACGTAGATAAACTTTTAATTGGATTAATTAATTTCATTGTATTTTATTTCTATGCATTTATGAATGGCAGGTTAGGTGTAAGAAAAAGCCAAGTAGTACTTTTTTTGCCTGAAAAATCATTTTTCATTCATTTTATTTCAATTCAAAGTCAACCAATCTGTGTAAGATTACATTTATATTTGATTGGCAATCTATAGCTGCCAAGCCATTATGGTATGACCATGAAAAATATTTTTGAAGCATAGTGATTATGTACCAACCTAAAGTAACACTTTGGATTCTTTGTGTTATAACAAACCCACATGACTAATAAATATAAACCTAAAGGTGATTGTGTAAAGAAGCATTATTTTCGTAGACTCCGTTAATAACTTGAATGAAAAACCTAAGACCAAGTAAGTGTGGTTAGGTGCAAAGTGTTGAAACGTATTCAGTACTATAATTTTATAAGTGGATGATTTTATGTTTAACAATTTAAACTCAAATTATTGGCGATATGACAGTCAACATTTATTTACCGACCTCAACGCTCGATTTATTATAGAGCGCGATAAACAGTTTGTCAACTCTTAATGAATAACATCATGTTTGAGCTCAATAATTTGCATATTAATTCACTCTGCACTCATCAATCTCTGCGCTTAACTCAATTATAAATGAGTGTGTTTACAGGCTACAATCCCATCGTCAACATTTTACTTCAATTGAACTCTTAATCACATTAGTGCGTTTTAGTTCAAAGTAATACTTATGCTAACGGTATTAAGTACTGTATGTAGTTCGAAGTAAATGTTACAAAAACGAATTTTGTTGAAAAATGTTTATTTTTGAAAACGTATCATCCTCTTTTGAACACTGTTTCATTGTTATTAGACACGTCATGCACCAAAATCCACTTTAGTTTACAGAGCATATTGTCCACTTAAAAAGGGTTTTTTTTGCATTTCAAACTCTCTACATTATGTCTAAACCACTGTCTCATGTTTACTTAAAAATAATAACTTAGGCCTTCGTCAGTAATAAAATTACGGTTAAACATCCAACAAAAGTGTCGTTGCATTTTTTATAATTTAAAAAAAGTTTCTTATCAACTGAGTCAAAGCTACATCAATTCCTTAAAAAACATTTTAGCAATGGCGTTTTTAAAGACAAATTACACATCTTAACCAGTTTACACAGTACATTTTGTATCGCAGCTGTACCAAAAGTACATAATAACCATTACATAGTCTAGGATGTATTGCCACTAAGCCATTACAGTCGGGAGATAACGATAGTATGCAGCTTTTACAACCTCATGTTTCCATTAAACCCGTCCTAATTGCAGCTGCATGTTTATAGTTGACTAGTACATAGTAGAAATGTTGTAGACTGTTGGTAATGATGAAGATAATACACGACCTCAGTCAATGTGTATTAAAACTCATGTAAATGAATGTAGTAACAGCATACTCTAAACTACAAGAGGAAAGATGAGACGATGTTCAGTAATACGCAAATTTCTTCCATCTAAAACTTTTTTCTTTTTAACAGAGGGTTAGGCTTACAAGTGATCATGGGATTGCATCGCAGCTGGAACAGCTTATTATGCAACTCATTCACAGGTCCTTATTCTCCGTCAAATCCCAGGTTCTTGGTGAACCAAGAGATCCTTTTGACTATAGTGACCTGTTCTTCCCTTTGATCTCCAGTCGATAGGCTAAAGGGATCTCACACGCAGACATTGTAGGGCTGGGCACATAAATATCATGTGGAAGGCTGTCTCCTCCTCTCTATACGTTATACAAATGTTTGAAAGCTGTTTAACACATTTTGATATACATGTATCAATTTGAAATTTCAGATTGCTTGACATTTTATAAACATACAATATCATTAATAATTGAAACATTTGCACCAACATTAAATTTACAGGAAATAAAACAGAACTTCGTTTAGGTTAAAAGCAAACTAAGGTACGACAGAGAAGGTATGTTTAGATAGTGCATTTATAATTTTTACCAAAACTTTACAGGACGTATTAACAACCTACAGTTACTGAAACTTTTATAATCGAACTCAACGTAACTTGTATGTCATAAGGACATACAGTCCTTGATACGATTTCTAAATAAACTCGATGTCGTACTTACATCAATTGGGGGAATGACAATAACAAAAATAATATATTTACTACAACCTCTAATGATGAGGAACGTTATTTAAATATACCTAACCGACTTAAGTATCATAATAGTTTACAATAAATAGTTGTGAAGTTAAAAACGAAAAAATACAAAAAAGACTCATAATTTACTATTAGGGATGGGTGTTTCTATTTATGTCGTGTTGTTGTGGTGTTGTTATTGTTTATAGAGACAGTACTGAACCACACTATAACTGTTATAAGCTCTACACGTGTACAAGGTATACTGGTATGAGACCATAAATATGAAAGTATGTCATAAACCGAGCAATAAAGATGCTACCCAACGTTATGGCTGTGTTGTTAAATCTTCATTTTTTGAAAGACTCAATTTATCCTTTAACAACCAAGACTTTTTTGCTGATTATATGATGAATAATATTTCCTTACCTTTTTTAAACGTTACAAATGCTATAGTGAAAAGATTATTGTTTTATGTGTGATACAAAACAAACCATTACTTAAGTGAGTAGAGTTAAACCAAGTAAGTGGCGTCTTATAAAAATACTGAAAATAAGCAAAATGTTTAACAATGTGTGTGTTAAACCAAAATTTGTCTATAAGACTAAATTATTTTTTTATTCAATACCTTTGAAAATTCAATAAAGGATCTTTTAATGTTTTTTTACTAAATTGAAAAAAAAAAAACTAAAAGTGGTATATTATTGTTTTACTCATTTTAAATGGAAGATGTATAAGCAAATAATCATGATATAGAGTACACAGTACCAATAGGAAGAATAATAATAATGGTATGTTCTTTAACCTTAGTGGTGATCTAGTATACCAAATTCGTTGAGTAATAGAAATAGATCGAAACAATCTTTTTGAAAATAAGCTGGTGAATATATTACATTCATTTCCCCTGTAAAAAGACTTATAAAATTTAATAAAAGTAAATATTTATATTGTTGTATTCGTTTCCTAAAGGAGTCTAAGTTTATGGAATAGTTTACAAGTATATAAAATAGAACAAGCTTCTTGCAGATAAAACACTGAATTATAAACCTGATCTAAATGTTCCCAGGATATGAATTGTGGCTGAAATAATTTCTAGAAAACTTTGCTCCGCTACTGAAATAAAAATTTGTGGTTTTACGGGTTTCTTTTAAGTTATTTGGAAATCATGTTAGGGAGGAATTGTAGAAGCGGGATGGAAGTAACTTTGTTAGAGGAGAAACACCTCGGCCTCCACGAAGTAATAAGTTTGGTTAAAGCTGCACTTGAAACTAATTTATACCAAGTAAATAATTGTAGTCTATAAAATCTAAATATCTAAATAACCATGAATAATGAATAGTTCAGAACTTCGATTAAAAGTTTAATTTAAATCCCGCATAGAACATTAGAGAAGAACATTCATGCTTACAAATTCAAGCCAAAAAGTATTCCTAATGAAGGTTATGTTCAGTTTTATAGGTTATGTTTGGAGGAGTATTATTTTTGTTTTTTTTTTACACGTACGAATGTGATTTTTAAATAGTTTTTCTGGTAAAATCCGAAGAGAATTGATTTTATTAATTAAATTAATAATTTTGCTCTAAGGTTAAACCTGACAATGATGTAAAGAGTCTTCACCGTAGAACATGTAACATTTTATAAATTACATCTTTCTGCTTGTAAAAATCACCATTAATCAGACGTTTGCATGGTTTTCAATAAACAAATTGTTCAATGAACTGTACATAAATACTTATTTGGACAGATTTTGAAATATACAAATCCGAAATATGACAGTCAAAACATGACGCCCAATACTTCTGCACTAGTTGGTATCAGTGTTTCACACTACAATCTACAAAGCTTGTCAGTCAGTGTCCTGAATAACAAAATTATCCTTTATTGAGTTTAGGTCAACCTAGTTATTCGAAATTTTATCTAAAATGTAAAAAAAACGTCATCGTCAAGTAGATGGAATGGCTTGAATCAAACGTGAATCGTACTGCTATTGTCAATGTGTAAAACATATCAAGAGAACCCTACAGTTTTGGTGTCGTGTACATATTTTATTAATAAATTATCTTGAAGTCGTATATAGCTCAGCAGGCCCATTACTGTATATGAAACGTTGAAATATTGATAAAGGGATAACTGTTTATGCAGGCTTTATAAACCCTTACAGTGGTATGTGTGAAAATAAAGGAAGCAAAGTCTAAAATAGTTTATTTAAATCCATAACTACACCAATATGATAAAAGTATGTTAGAGAAAGTTAACAATATGGTAATAAAACTGCTCATATTTAAACGGTGCAAAAAGATAGAAGTATAAATGGAATATTAAATCGGTAATTTAAAATGTAAGCTATAGGATAGACTAGGACAAATTCGATACACATATGGTTTTACCGAATTGGTCTAGTTTTAGTTATTCTATCCAAATCATCCGAAAGAAAACTGTACATTAAAAAAGGAATTTAGAGACAAACATATGTAAAAAAGATATGTAAAGAAGGTAAAAAGGAACTACCCTTATACGGTAACTGTTACAATGTTCATATGAAAGGCCCAACATTCAAAGCTATAACGGCTGTACAGTTAACTGTAAGGCATTTGGATGGTATCCAGATCTTAGACTATCCTATAAACCTGCTGATTGCTCAAATGAAGATAAAAGAAGAGACTTGGGGACATTAATGTGACGAGTTGAATAAAGGAAGTTTACATTTTAAGTTGAATTACATATAAATTAGTTTAAATGAACTTATTTCCTGATGTGTGTATTGAGAAATATTATAGGTTTTATTCAAATAACAACAAATTGTTTAACTGTAGATTTTTTTCAAAACTGATATAAATTAAGAATAAAATAAAGTATAGCATTCTATGATAAACTTGAAATTATGAATCATGATCTACAGGAAATGAGTTCCTCTTCCTAAGGTAGGAATTTAACAAACTAGGAGGTAGGAGTATTAAAAAAATACTATTAATTAGAAATGCAAAACATTAGGGGAAAAGTAAACTAATAATATTATTCTAAATAATACATTTCAATAAACAAATAAATCCAAAAACACAACAATAATGTTTTTTTAAATTTGAGTTTACTTGTTTAGTAAAATATTCATCCCTTGATATTACTGATCAAATTAGGCTTAAGGTATGACCTAGAACGTAAATTAGACAAAAATCATAACTAACACTAGGGTGTTATTTATGCTTGTTGTATAATTATACTCTGTGTAATGAAACCTGTCTCCTGACCCTAGGTGTATCTGAGGATTAGGCAGTGGTTCAAGACCCGGGCCAGTGTCAGGTAAACAATGAGACAGGTTCCATCATACAGACTATAACGTTATACAAGCCAACATTACTGTATAGCTGGAAAGCAATGCTACATTCAGTTCAAATGCTGCAATAATGTAGTCTAGCCGGATGTATTTGAACCTAGTCCAAATCTGAAGGCAGCCTGCAGTATAAATGTAAGCCTATAAATATACTGTAAGATGGTCATAGAACAGGGTGAAGCGGAGGCTGATCATTTACGCCTAGAGTTAGTACTTGGACTAGCAATTAGTTAAGTGATAGTGTTTTTATAGTTGAATATTATCATTTGCATACCGCCCACTTTCATAAATGATAAAAGATTGACAGTTAAGAATTTAAGATGTATTCCATTGCATTGTGTTTGTTTGCTTTGTAAATGTATTGTGATAAAAAATGTGTCACTATCTATATAATTAATACGCTACATGAAACTTTGTCGGTTGAACTCCTCCGCCATTTCTTAACCGATTTTATCCATTGACATCTCATTGGAAAGAGCGTGTCGCGTAGATTTGCAAACTGGCCTTACATTTTTGAAAAAGTCCCTTGGGCTCTGCCCCAGTGGCTTTGAAAGTTCCCATGTTATCCTTATGAAGAACATAATTGTTTACATTTTGGTCAGCTGTTTAATTTAATTGCTGTTATTTATTTTTCAATTCAATGAAACACATCGAGTACATTTATTTACTATTTGAGTTTGTGTAAACATAACCTCCAAGACGGATTTTGTTAGTATGGTTGTACAGTATCTTAAATTTGTGTATTTATTTATCGTTGTTTTGTGTAGCTATGACGGATCGTGTTAGCACGATTGTAACATTTATCGTTGTTTTGTGTAGCTATCATTTGTTTATTTGTTGTTTTTTTTCTTTTATATGCCTCCGACGTGACGACAACAACACATATAGACAGGAGGCGTAATCGTGATAACGACCGCAGCTCACAGAACAGTGGCGAGTATTAGGCTTAACTCATCACAGTCAGCACCTGACCCTGGACAATCTCAACTATTAGGTTACAAATGCCCCCTAACACTACCCCAAAACGACTTTTCGTTCTCAATTGGCCCTCTATAAATGACCTGTGTTGCCTGTACAGCGAGGCATTTTGAGAAGGAGAAAACCGGCCCGAATGCTTTAGGTTTATCAATAACGAAGATAAACATAGTCTGAGTTACACACCGGTAATCTTTGAGTTGACTCTTTTAAATTCGTTGTAAATATGACTGTTATTCGTTTTGAAATATCATCTGTAATATTTGCAATTGCTCGAATTCGAGCAACATGTACACTAGTTACTTAAAATTGCAACCGAAAATAATTATCCAAGTGTATTTTATTCTGTTTTTTCATCTATGGTGGATTTTGTTATTGTTTTGTAAGTGAACTTCCTAAAGCATGATATTCTTATAAAATTTACTACATATTTGACTAGTTAGTAGTCCAAAGATTAACTGGGTATAGGAGTATGTCTCGGTTTAAACCAGCAACCATCCGACTAGAAATTTATATTTTACACACCTGTATGTAAAACGTGATTTCCACATTGATATGCTTGGTGCTGAAATGAATGTTCCAAAAACGACTCATTTGACAATTCCTGTAAACTAGTTTTCCCTTTTACCAAGACTGTAAAAAACACTTAACTTGACAAGACTCATTTAAATGTTAGCTATGAAGCGAATCGGACTGTAAAAGTTGATTTGGTATTTGATAAAATTACGAATATATTAAGATTATTATAAATATAACATATCTCACAGCATTGTGTAATATACTGTCTTACAAAGCTACATTCACAAAACCAAATCCAAAAAAGTCCTATTGGATCACCGTGTGTACGTATTGACGAAAAGCATCTAATTGGGGATTTTAAAAATAAGGGCTCTGTGTAAAAAACAAAGCTTTAGATAATCTCCAAATCGTTCGGTTCCATACACATTGCACTTTGGCCAGTGAGACGTTTCGTCCTTTTGTAAAGCAGTCGACCAATTATACATGAACCCATTGTTTTTTGTAGGTCCATTGTTTTATTTGTGGTGAAAACCGACAAAGCGTTTAAGAAATTAAGAATGTAACAAGGAAAGCCTGTGGAATTTTTATTTAACTGTTTAATACTATAATACTAACTCGTTTTCAATTTTGTCTTCACTCATCTTACCTTGAATGTTTATAAACAATATTTTTGTTAAAATATTGAAGATTATTAGCTGTTTATACTTAAAAAAAGAGTGTTTTTAAAAGACTAAAAAACATTCTTGGGTGAACTTAAGATATCAAACGCAACTAATTTCGTACTTGTCAATCAAATGTAAGAAAATCTCGAAAAAGTCTCAGCGTTGTTCCCAATATCAGTATGCCATATTTTAAAGGTTCATCGTGTACGATTTTTTTTTTTTAATTATAAATAAATAGCTTTACCTGATAATCTCAAAAGCCTAATATAGAAAGCGACAAAGATAGCTTAGGGTAAAGTTTAACGGCCATTTTAATTATAAAATTAGAAAAGATCTAAGTTTGATAATGAAGTTTAAGTTTAGTATTCCATGAAATCCTTTAAGTCAACTTTGATACTGTTACAGTATTTTTTTTCTGACAAAAGAAGATCATTTCCAATACTGAAACATAAAACATTTTCCACGAATCGTTTTTATGGGAGTTCTGTGGAGTTAACTATATTTAAGTATGTTTGTAAGGGTAAAATGTTGAAATATTTAGAAAATCTCTTATTTATTAGCTGATCGGGTAAAATATATAACTTCTTGATCATCACCATGCACGTTATTAAATTTACAATGTCATTCGCCACTGGGCCTGATCGGAGTGTCCAATTGAAATCAATCACCACCTTTATCTTTTTTTATTTGTTTCTATTTAACATGAAATATTTCTAACGGGTAGTGAAAAAGCAATGATATTATTACCAATAAATAATATCAGGTGATGAGAATAAAGAAAATGGGGATATCAACATAATACGCTTTTTCTGTCGTTAAAATGTGTCTCATAGTTCATTTAACTTGGTTTGCCTTAAAAATACACCTTGTATTAAAGACGAAGGAAGCAATTTTAGTACAAATCTAATCAAGCTAATGGTAATTTCTAAGTTTGCAGGTTTGCTGATGCTGGGGTTCATACAATACACGCTATACCACCGACAGTTAAACTAGGTGTGGTTATAATCATAAACCCTAAATATAATTGAAAGGCGTAGTCTTGTATTTTTATCATATAGTGGTTCAAGTTTCCTGCTTATAACGACAAGTTTATTACAAAGTAACAACCTTTGTAGTGATTCAAGTTTGCAGTGGGCCAAGAGAGTTTTTATTTAGCATTGGATTTAATTTTCTAAAGATGGAAATTTCAACATCATCCGAAGTAAATAAAGATCTTAAAGATCACATAGAGGGGCAAAACAGAAGAATAATTCAACTCGAAGTCTCCATGAAAACAGTATTGTCAAGCTTGAATCCCCTGCAGTCACACATCTCTGCTGAACCTAAATCTACAAGGCAAGTTGAAGTTGAAGTTGTTGAGCAAACTAGTAAGGTTTCCACACACGAGTGTAATCGTTCACTTTATGATACAGACTGTTTCCCGCACACCTACTTTCAAGAGTTGATTCACTCATTGAGTCTACCAGGCATGAAGTTTCTCGTAGGGAAGAACCAATCTTGGTTTCATACTTGCTTGTGGTTGTTTGTTCATATTCTCGCCGTATTAGCAAGTTCAACTCTCATCAAGATAGAGTATGACAGATGGCAAAGCTCTCCTGTTGTCAAAATAACTTCAAGCAACGTAACCTATGTCAACGAGATTCCATTTCCCGCGGTTACCTTTTGTTTTCCGCTATCTCATGACATCAACTACAACTACACGGGGCTTACGGAGAAATGTTTCCTGTGCGACGATCGTAATTGTAGATTCAATGAACAATGTAGCTTTGAAGAGAAGACGTCTCTTGCTATCACTTCAATGATCTGTTCTCCAATGTGGTCACGTGTAAGTCCATGGCTAGAATATATAAGGAAATTTAACGGTTCAATACAAAATGATCATTTTTCAACCTGTTTTACAAAAATATATGAACTTGACGATTGGGTCATAGATGCATTTGAAAGAATTGGTATAGAAGAGTTGAATTTTAATACTGGATGCAATCAAAATGAGTGTCAAATGTTTATATCGCCCAAGGGTATGTGTTTTAGTATTAATGGTCTCCGCCATGAAGATATTTACAGGGAAAACGTTATTGTTACTTTGCCTCCGACAAACTACCCTTATGGTTCAAGCTCCTTTGATTACATAGGGAAAAGATGGACTTTGGACAGTATGATGTATCGTCGTACAAACGTCGAAATTCCTACGACGCCTAAATACACGAATGGAGATACTAGGCTTGTATTAGAATTACCAGAACACAAAAATGCAGAATCATGCTTAACCGACGAAGAAATAGGTTTAATGCATATACACAACCCTGTTGAAATTCCTTTTACCTTTAAAAATCATATCCAAATAAAAAAAGGTGTTGCTAAATCCATAAGGATAATTCCTAAATTAGTAACTTCAGAAAGCGGCCTTGAGCAGTACGATCCTTCTGTAAGAGGATGTTATTTTACTCATGAGAATCAGCTGTCAATGTTTAAACATTACAGTCAGATGAACTGTGAGACAGAATGTGTTGCGAACTGTTCATTGCAAGAGTATGGCTGTGTCCCGTATTACTTGCCTAGACACAACAGTTCTGTAGAGGTTTGCGTTGGAACATGCACTGTACAAATATTATGTGATTGTGATTGTTTGCCTGATTGCAATTCGTTGACTTATGATTTTAATTTGGATGAGAAAAAATTTGAAACAGTTAATTTAGTATTTGATTTGGAATTCGAACAAAATAGGTTTTACGGCTCTATGATCCGAGTCGGTACCAACACCTTGACTCAGTTCATGGCGTATTCCGTCGGTATTGTTGCTGTATTTAACGGTTTCAATATACTAGTTGTGTTTGAACTGTTTTACTTCTTAACTTTCAAGCTGTGGAGTTATGTCAAGGGGTATTCGCTTTAGTTGATGTATCAAATGTATAAATGTGATAAAATAAATGTTCATTAACTATCCTGTTTTTAACCCCCTTCTGTAATTATCCAAACAGATATAACAAGTGCATTATTTAATACATATTTTAAAAAATATGGCCCATTGATTGCGTAGCATACAAAAACAGTATTCAACAGATCTTTGTCAAAGTTTGGCATTGTATCCATACAATAATTTGTTAAAACAATGTTTTGCCATGACTTTTAAATTCACGTTCATAAAATGTTGTTCTAAATGTATTTAATTTGTGTGAATCATCGGTGGTTGATTTTCTTAGAGTTTTGTAAGTAACCATTGTCAAAATACTTTTTCTATATGCAGTATTGGCCATTGGTTCAAATATTAATTGGGTCCATAAACGGTAGTTCTTGGTTTGGTCCAGCTGCCATCCGACTAGAAAGTAATACCTTTACACATTTGTATGTAAAATGTGATTTCTACATCGATATCATTGGTACTAAAATTAATGTTCCAAAACTAATGACTCATTTGACAATATCTGGAATTTTTTTCACGTCAACAACTAAACAACAAACATAAAACCTGACAAACTAGATTTACTCTTAACCAATTATAAAGCAAGTTGGACATCAAAAAAGTTGCTTTGGTAAGTTATTAATTTGATTATTGAATACAAAGGTTCATCATGTATGATATTTTTAATTGAAATATAAATAAATATCTTTACCTGATAATCTAAAAAGCCTGAGATAGAAAGCGATAAAGATGGCTTAGGTTAAAGTTTAACGGCAATTTTAACAAGAACTTATAAGAGATCTAAGTTTGATAAGGTATCTTTAGTTTTATTTTCTATGCAACCCTTTTAGTCAACTTTAAAAATAGTTAAAAAAATTTAAAATAGTAAAAATAGTAAAAAGAAGAGAATGTCAAATATTCCACTAATCGTCTACATCAACCAGGAGCAGGGATTCTATGCAGTTAATTATACTCAAGTATGTTTGTAAGGTTAAAATGTTTAAAAAAGTAGAGAAAATCTTTTAGTTACTAGCTGATGACGTAAAATATATTGTCGTAAATAATATAATGTGATTATAACTGTGCATGTTATTAAATTTACCATGGGATTTGCCTGATGGTGATAGAGCAATGGAATGTCCAATCGAACTCGATCATCACTTTGATATTTTTTGTCTTACGGGCAAACAACAATAATATTAATGTATTACGCATGGTGGAAGGAAAAAACACAGGTCTACTATTCCCGTCATATGCTGACGTCATCCAGATTGCAAGCATCACTACAACACTATTTAAGAAAAAATATAAAAACCAATATCAATCAAATCAAAACAAATATGTAATGTACTTATATGGCAGATATTAGGTGATTTTCTGTTTGCAATCTGGGGGCCTATGACGGGAGTAGCACTTAATTTTCTTTTTCTTCCAGCATGGTTATTACGAATAAATGATATCAGATGATAGGCATTGAAAAAAAAACGGGTATATCAACCTATAAGCTTGATCTGTCCTACAAATTTGCCTTCCTCTGGTTCTTTTAGTTTGGCTTGCCTTAAAAATACACCCTGTATTTAAGGTACGAATGAAGTATTTATAGTGAACATTTCATCAAGCTAATGATAATTTTTCAGTCTGCATGATCACTGAGATGGGCGTTTATAAAATACACGCTATGCCAGTGACAATTAAACTAGGTGTGGTTATGATTAGAAACCCTGATTATTGAATGGAAGGTCGTGGTCATCATAGTGGAGAAGGTGTTATAACGACCTGTTTATTTCAAAGGAATAACATTTGTAATGATCAAAGTGTGTTGTGGGCAAGAGAGTTTTATTCAGCATTAGATTTAGTTTTCTAAAGATGGAAATTGTAACATCATCCGAAGTAAAAAAAGATCTCAAAGATTCAATAAAAGAGCTAAACAGAAGAATGATTCAACTAGAAGATTCAATGAAAACAACATTGTCAAGCTCGAAACCCCTGCAGTCGCACGACCCTGCTGAAGGTACATCTACAAGGAAATTTGAATCTGAAGTTGTTGAGCAAACTAGAAAGGTTTTTACACACGAGTGTAATCGTTCACTTTGTGAAACAAACTGTTTCCCGCACACCTACTTTCAAGAGTTGATTCACTCATTGAGTCTACCAGGCATGAAGTTTCTCGTAGGGAAGAACCAGTCTTGGTTTCATACTTGCTTGTGGTTGTTTGTTCGCATTCTCGCTCTGTTGGCAAGTTCATCTCTAATCAAGATAGAGTATGACAGATGGCAAAACTCTCCTGTTGTCTAAATAACTTCAAGCAACGTAACCTGTGTCAACGAAGTTCCATTTCCCGCGATAACCTTTTGTCTGCCGCCATCTCTAAGCATGAACTACACGGGGCTCAAGGAGAAATGTTTCCTGTGCGAAGATTATTCTTGTAAATTCAATGAAGAATGTAGCTTCGAAGAGGTGGCGTCTCTGGCCGTTTCTTCATTGATCTGTTATCCAACTTTGTCGAGTTTCAGTCCATGGTTCAAATATATGAAATATTATAATGGTCATTACAGAGTGAACACTTTTTTACCCACTTTACAAATAATTTTGAATTTAAAGATTTGATCATAAGCCAGTCCTTTAGGTATAGTAGGTCTAGATCCCGAAAGTTATTCCATCGATGGGTGCAATGCCAATGACTGTCAAATGTTCGTATCACCACGAGGTATGTGTTGTACTATTAATGGTCTTTACCATGAAGATATTTATAAGAAAAACGTGATTACTACTTTACCTATGATAAATTACTCCATTCCTTATTACACACACTTATTATCAATACCTAGGAAAAGGTTGGACTTTAGACAATATGATGAATCATCGAGGAAACGACACATTTCCTACGACACCTAGATACACGAATAAAACAATTGAGATTAATTTAAATTTAGCAACCAACGAAAATGAACAACCACGCTTAAATGTTGAAAAGGGAGGTTTAATTGTTATTCACAACGCAGTGGAAATTCCTATGAACTTTGAAAATCATATCCCAATAGATATCAACTCTTTTAAGAACATAGAGATAATTCCTCACCTAGTGACTTCAGAAGAAGGCCTTGAGAAGTTTGATCCTTCTGTTAGAGGGTGTTATTTTACTCACGAGAATCAGCTGTCAATGTTTAAACATTACAGTCAGATGAAATGTGAGGCAGAATGTAAAGTGAACCGTTCATTGCAAGTGTGTAACTGTGTCCCGTATTACTTGCCTAGACACAACAGTTCTGTAGAGGTTTGCTTTAGAAAATGCATTGTACTAACATTATGTGATTGTGATTGTTTGCCTAATTGCAATTCTATTACTTATGATTTTAATGTAGTGGATGAGGATGGAATTTTACCACACTTTTTATTATTTGAATTGAAATTCGAACAAAATAGATTTTATGGCTCTATGATCCGAGTCGGTACCAACACCCTGACTCAGTTCATGGCGTATTCCATCGGTATCGTTGCTGTATTTAACGGTTTCAATGTCTTGGTTGTGTTTGAACTATTTTACTTCTTAACTTTCAAGCTGTGGAGTTATGTCAAGAGTTATTCGCACTAATTGATGTGTCAAATGTATAAATGTGATAAAATAAATTTGTTCATTGACTATCTACTATGTTTTTATTGACTATGTTTTTAACCTTCTTCTGTAATTATCTAGAAAGATATAGCCTAACAAGTGCTTTATTTAATTCATACTTATACATAATAATACACAACAGTTCTGTGAAGATTTGCATTGGAAAATGCTTTGTACTACTATTATATGATTGTGATTGTTTGCCTGATTGCAATTCTATAACTTATGATTTTAATGTGCATGTTAAGAACGTTAAAAAATATCATACTTTAATATTTGATTTGGAATTTGAACAAAATAGATTTTACGGCTCCCAGATTCGAGTCGGTACCAACACACTGACTCAGTTCATGGCGTATTCCATCGGTATCGTTGCTGTATTTAACGGTTTCAATGTCTTGGTTGTGTTTGAACTATTTTACTTCTTAACTTTCAAGCTGTGGAGTTATGTCAAGAGTTATTCGCACTAATTGATGTGTCAAATGTATAAATGTGATAAAATAAATTTGTTCATTGACTATCTACTATGTTTTTATTGACTATGTTTTTAACCTTCTTCTGTAATTATCTAGAAAGATATAGCCTAACAAGTGCTTTATTTAATTCATACTTTACAAAAATATAGCACATTGATTGTGTAGCATACACAAAACAGTAGTCAAAAGATATTTATAAAAGGTTGGCATAGAATTTATACAATAATTTGTTTAAAAAAATGTTTTGCCATATTCTTGGTTTGGTCCAGCAGCTGTTCAAATAGAAAGTGATACCTTTACTCATTAGTCTGTAAAATGTGGTTTCCACATCGCAATCCTTGGTACTACAATTAATGTTCCAAAAGTGATGGCTCATTTTACAATGTCAGATTTTTTTCCCTAAACAACAAACATTAAACTTATGGAAATACTAGGCTTGTATTAGATTTACCAGAACACTAAAATGCAGAATCATGCCTAACATGCGAAAATATAGGTTTAATGCATATACACAACCCTGTTGAAATTCCTTTTACCTTCAAAAATCATATCCAAATAAAAGAAGATGTTTCAAAGTACATAAGGATGACTCCTCAATTAGTGACATCAGAAGAAGGCCTTGAGCAGTATGATCCAACTGTTAGAGGATGTTAATTTACTCATGAGAATCAGTTGTCAATGTTTAAACATTACAGTCAGCTGAACTGTGGGACAGAATGTGTTGCGAACTGTTCATTGCGAGAGTGTGGCTGTGTCCCGTATTACTTGCCTAGACACAACAGTTCTGTAGAGGTTTGCGTTGGAACATGCACTGTACAAATATTATGTGATTGTGATTGTTTGCCTGATTGCAATTCGTTGACTTATGATTTTAATTTGGATGAGAAAAAATTTGAAACAGTTAATTTAGTATTTGATTTGGAATTCGAACAAAATAGGTTTTACGGCTCTATGATCCGAGTCGGTACCAACACCTTGACTCAGTTCATGGCGTATTCCGTCGGTATTGTTGCTGTATTTAACGGTTTCAATATACTAGTTGTGTTTGAACTGTTTTACTTCTTAACTTTCAAGCTGTGGAGTTATGTCAAGGGGTATTCGCTTTAGTTGATGTATCAAATGTATAAATGCGATAAAATAAATGTTCATTAACTACTTTGTTTTTAACCCCCTTCTGTAATTATCCAAACAGATATAACAAGTGCATTATTTAATACATATTTTAAAAAATATGGTCCATTGATTGCGTAGCATACAAAAACAGTATTCAACAGATCTTTGTCAAAGTTTGGCATTGTATCCATACAATAATTTGTTAAAAAAATGTTTTGCCATGACTTTTAAATTCACGTTCATAAAATGTTGTTCTAAATGTATTTAATTTGTGTGAATCATCGGTGGTTGATTTTCTTAGAGTTTTGTAAGTAACCATTGTTAAAATAGTTACTTTTTCTATATGCAGTATTGGCCATTGGTTCAAATATTAATTGGGTCCATAAACGGTAGTTCTTGGTTTGGTCCAGCTGCCATCCGACTAGAAAGTAATACCTTTACACATTTGTATGTAAAATGTGATTTCTACATCGATATCATTGGTACTAAAATTAATGTTCCAAAACTAATGACTCATTTGACAATATCTGGAATTTTTTTCACGTCAACAACTAAACAACAAACATTAAACTTGACAAACTAGATTTACTCTTAACCAACTATAAAGCAAGTTGGACATCAGAAATATGCTTTGGCAAGTTTTTTTTATTTGATTATTGATACTAAGGTTCATCATGTATGATATTTTTAATTGAAATATAAATAAATAACTTACCTGATAATCTCAAAAAACCAAGATAGAAAACGATAAAGATGGCTTAGGGTAATCTTAACGGTTATTTTAACTAGAACTTAGAAGAGATCTAAGTTTGTTAAATATTTTAGGTTTAATTTTCTATGTAATCCGTTTATAACAGTCAACTTTGATACTGTTGTAGTATTTTAAAAGTTGAAAAAGTATAAAGAAGAGAATGTATAATATTCCACAAATCGTCTACATCAACCAGAAACAGGGTTTCTATGCAGTTAACTATACTTAAGTATGTTTGTAAGGTTAAAATGTTTAAAAAAATTAGAGAAAATCTTTTAGTTACTAGCTGATGACTTAAAATATATTATCGTAAATAATATAATGGGATAACAACTGTGCATGTTATTAAATTTACCATGACATTTGCCTGATGATGATTAAGCAATGGAATGTCCAATCGAACTCGATCATCACTTTGATATTTTTTGTCTTACGGGCAAACAACAATAATATTAATGTATTACGCATGGTGGAAGGAAAAAACACAGGTCTGCTATTCCCGTCATATGCTGACGTCATCCAGATTGCAAGCATCACTACAACACTATTTAAGAAAAAATATAAACAACAATAACAATCAAATCAAAACAAATATATAATGTACTTATATGGCAGATATTAGGTGATTTTCTGTTTGCAATCTGGGTGACGTCAGCCTATGACGGAAGTAGCACATAATTTTCTTTTTCTTCCAGCATGGTTATTACAAATAAATGATATCAGATGATCGGTATTGAAAAAAACGGGGATATCAACCTATAAGCTTGATCTGTCCTACAAATTTGCCTTCCTCTGGTTCTTTTGGTTTGGCTTGCCTTAAAAATACACCCTGTATTTAAGGTACGAATGAAGTATTTATAGTGAACATTTCATCAAGCTAATGATAATTTTTCAGTCTGCACGATCACTGAGATGGGCGTTTATAAAATACACGCTATGCCAGTGACAATTAAACTAGGTGTGGTTATGATCAGAAACCCTGATTATTGAATGGAAGGTCGTGGTCATCATAGTGGAGAAGGTGTTATAACGACCAGTTTATTTCAAAGGAATAACATTTGTAATGATCAAAGTGTGTTGTGGGCAAGAGAGTTTTATTGAGCATTGGATTTAGTTTTCTAAAGATGGAAATTGTAACATCATCCGAAGTAAAAAAAGATCTCAAAGATTCAATAAAAGAGCTAAACAGAAGAATGCTTCAACTAGAAGATTCAATGAAAACAACATTGTCAAGCTCGAAACCCCTGCAGTCGCACGACCCTGCTGAAGGCAAATCTACAAGGCAAGTTGAATCTGAAGTTGTTGAGCAAACTAGTAAGGTTTCCACACACGAGTGTAATCGTTCACTTTATGATACAAACTGTTTTCCACACACATACTTTCAAGAGTTGATTCAGTCATTGAGTCTACCAGGCATGAAGTTTCTCGTAGGGAAGAACCAGTCTTGGTTTCATACTTGCTTGTGGTTGTTTGTTCACATTCTCGCTCTGTTGGCAAGTTCAACTCTTATCAAGATAGAGTATGACAGATGGCAAAACTCTCCTGTTGTCAAAATTACTTCAAGCAACGTAACCTGTGTCAACAAAGTTCCATTTCCCGCGATAACCTTTTGTCTGCCGCCATCTCTAAGCATGAACTACACGGGGCTCAAGGAGAAATGTTTCCTGTGCGAAGATTATACTTGTAAATTCAATGAAGAATGTAGCTTCGAAGAGGTGGCGTCTCTTGCCGTTTCTTCATTGATCTGTTATCCAACTTTGTCGAGTTTCAGTCCATGGTTTAAATTTTACAAGTATTTTAATGGTTCATTACAGAGTGAACAATTTTTAACCCACTTTACAAATAATTTTGAACTTAAAGATTTGATCATAGGCCAGTCCTTAGGTATAGTAGGTCTAGATCCCGAAAGTTATTCCACCGATGGGTGTGATGCCAATGACTGTCAAAAGTTCGTATCACCACGAGGTATGTGTTTTACTATTAACGGTCTCCACCATGAAGATATTTATAAGAAAAACGTGATTGCTACTTTACCTATGATAAATTACTCTATGCCTGACACTTATTATCAATACCTAGGAAAATGTTGGACTTTAGACAATATGACGAATCATCGAGGAAACGACACATTTCCTACGACGCCTAGATACACGAATAAAAGTATTTTTATTGATTTACATTTACCAACCAACGAAAATGAACAACCTTGCTTAAAAGTAGAAAAGGACGGTTTAATTGTTATACACAACGCAGTGGAAATTCCTATTAACTTTGAAAATCATATCCCAATAGATATCAACTCTTTTAAGCACATAGAGATAATTCCCCACCTAGTGACATCAGAAGAAGGCCTTGAGAAGTTTGATCCTTCTGTTAGAGGGTGTTATTTTACTCATGAGAATCAGCTGTCAATGTTTAAACATTACAGTCAGATGAACTGTGAGACAGAATGTCAAGTGAACCGTTCACTTTTACATTCAGGCTGTGTCCCGTATTTCTTGCCTAGACCCAACAGTTCTGTAGAGGTTTGCATTGGAAAAAGTCATTTTATGACGAGAAGTGATTGTAATTGTTTGCCTGATTGCAATTCTTTAACTTACGATTTTAAATTCAAAGATCTTAACATGGATGATGGTGGTCAAATTTTTATGACGTTTACATTTGAACGAGATAGAATTTACGAATCAAAGATCCGAGTCAGTTCCAACACCCTGACTCAGTTCATGGCGTATTCCATCGGTATTGTTGCTGTTTTTAACGGTTTCAATGTCTTAGTTGTCTTTGAACTGTTTTACTTTTTGACTTTCAAGCTGTGGAGTTACGTCAAGGGTTATTCGCACTAATTGATGTATCAAAGGTTTACATGTACTGAAATAAATGTTCATTTACTTTAGTATTTTGATCAAACCTATTTGTAATTATCTAGATAGATTTATCGAGAACTAATACTTTATGGATTCAAAAAGAAATAAAAATAATAAACTCTCTTAGTAAATGCAGCTTTTTTAAAACAATAGTGGTTTAGTAGTATTGTTTAGTAGCTCTATTAGCGTTTTACCTTTGTAAAGAATAAACAGTCATCCAATACAAAGGTATTTTTCAGTTTAAAAACATATTTAACGTGTTTTATTTACTAGATAAGTGTGTTTAAACATGATTTGTTTTGTTATTGTTCATGCCATTATAACTATATGAAAGAAACATGAATGTTGAACGCTTTTGGGCGAAGTGGTCCAAATTTCTTAAAAATATAATTTGTAGATTCACTAAGAATCTAACATGTCCCCCCTAGTAGCTAGCAACACATCCAAATTGTATACCGTTTTGTCATTTGTTCAACTGAATGTTTGCTGCCAAGTTTTAAGTATTTTAACCAAAAGAATATTCTACTTGAACTATTCAAATGCATTAACAAACGCTACCAGTTCCTACCTAATCATATTATTCTGTATCTGTAACCTAACCCAATCAGATGTAACTAGTGATCCTTGGTCGTATTGGGTTGACAAATCTAATTAGATGTCAAACCAACTCTCTAGACACACTGCAATAGTCCCATTGTAAGCAATACATGCCTCGTTAAAATGTTAACCTTGTAATGTGTATAAACACATTCCTTTTTATTCAATGTGCATAGACAATAATACAATAAAACCATTTTATATTCTTGTATTCATCTATATTAGTTGTATTTTCTAAAATATAGGGCAGAAAATGAGATGTTCTAATTTTAAAAATTATAAAAAAAACATTTAGTAGGAATAATAAAAATAAGGTAATTCAAATCTAAAATAAATATCATCGTAAGTCAGCTGTAGTTAGATCATCACTCTATTTTAGTACGAGATATATATTTTACCTAGAGATCTTTTAATCGCAGAAACATTTAACAGCAAGTTCAACTTTAACTAGTTTAACGAAAGAGAACTTTTTTATTTTTATTTTTTTGTCCTAAGGACGCTAGGCACGAGCCTGGGATTGTTTTTCACATTACTTCAGGCTAGACCTAGGGGTTGCGGCATTATCACTTAGATAAAATCCATTGGTGACTTGGCGGGGATCGAACCCGGGACCTCAGAAACTGAAGTCCCGCGCTCTAACCACTACGCCAGCTCGCTCCCCGAAAGAGAATTTTAGCCATTTTGTAAACTGACACTCTTCATCAATTCTGCTTAGGACCCCGTAAACAAGCCACTATTTAAAATTCAATATTTTCAGGAATTATTTGTTTAAAATGTATTAAAAATGTTAAAAGTAAAAAAAGTTACCTTAGTGAAATACCTTAATGGTATCAAGTCAATGATACAACGTATATAGTTTGGTAAAGTTACAAAGAGAAAAAAGTGTTATATGCTCGTTTTGTTATTTTAAAAGAACAGTACAACTTTTAGTCTTATATTCTTTTTTATTTAATTTTTTTAAAAACTATTTAATAAATTAGAAGGATACAAATCACCTAGGCAAGAAGAACATTATTTGTTGTAGAGATCACCCTAATTTAAATTTCAAAAGAAGCTTGTTGAACCTATTGTGTAAAGAATACACACGTTAATTATTTCACAGGATATCGGAGGATCAAAAGTCTTAAAATAAACAAGTTTTAACAGGTTCTTCATTACCTCCAAGCAGAGTTGCAATGATCGATCGTTCCATCACAAACTCCGTCATGAATAATCCTTCCCATCTGCATCTAAATGATCCGGACATAATTGAATCAGCTGTTTCAAAACAAGGTTGAACAACGAATGGATGTATAACAGACGATCCTGGTTTCAATTAAAAGTTCGTGCTAATTCTACAAACTTATATAAATAATTTAGATGTGCAACAAGTGTATTATCTTTATGAATAGCCCTGATAAAAGGAATTGTGTTTCTATTTTTGATACCAAAGGATTTAAAACCGTAAATATACATGACCTATGTCATTATATTAATATAATGTTAGTATTTGTGTTGCTTTGAGCAACATGAATATGCTTCACCTTTGCTATATGAAATTTATCGTTGTAGTGCATTGAAATTTATATCTTGTTTCAACTTTAACGGATGTTCTCGTTAACTATGTTTACGTTTAGTTGTGTGTAATGTGGGGTAGAGACAATAATTAATAAAATGTCTCTGAGTAAAAACTGTTTTTTACTTGCTATGGAAATATGAATGTTAAATTATACCTTTCCTAGTTATATAGACAACACTCAAAGCATGTTTTTTTTAACCCAACCTAGTAAGATCTTCCTGGATTTAGCTCTACAGTAAAAAAAAAATTATAACGGTTTAAAAGTTTAAGTTGCGCAAACAACTTTCATCCATTGTCAACCAGTAAAATCCCAAGCATTGACTTAGTAAAAAAAATTTAAATAATTCTTGCATGAAACGGTAGCAAATGCGATTCAATATATATAATAAATGTATTTCCCTGTTAACACTCGCATGTTAAGAATTTTTTTCTCCCGAAATGTCGTTACCAATCAATTATCTTATACTATGCACTGGAGTTACTACAACACTAGCCATACACTAACTTTTCTATTGTTTTACTGCTGAAAATATTTCGTCCTCTCATGTAGTTTAATTGTGTACTGTACCATTTGCTTCATATTTCCTTCCTAGTAAATTATTTATGTAAAACCTCATAAAATTGCTTCAAAACAAAGTGGAAAACACGTAAAAATATCACACTATATAATACACACATATTTGGGAGATAACAGTTTAAAACAAAATACAAAGTCTATTAATAGCATTCAATTTATAACTTAATGTTTCAATATAAGGACACATATAGAAAATTGTCCTTTATAAATAGTTTAGTCAATCCATGGAGTAGAAAATAATTAAAAATAAATGTTAAAATTTGGAAATACCCTTTTGGCAGTAATTTAACAACATCTACGTTTAAAGGGTCACTAAAAGTCTCTTGTGTTTAGGTTTTTGAGACATCATTAGCGGTAAAACCCTTTTGAGGTAGCTCATCCATCATAACTCCTTAAACTGATAAATATTCTTTTCGTCACAATATTTTCCTAAATTTAATTTTTAATTAATAAAAATATAAAATTTAAATATGGTGTTTTCAAATGTTTTGCAATGGTCATGACATTTCAAATCTTTTGTTATAGCACATTAGACACAATTCGGACAACTCTATGTTAAAAAAATCAGTCTACAATAAATATTTGTTTTTGCTTATTACAACAAATGAAAACAACGTTACGTTATGTTCCATTTTCAGTTATCTACAGTATTAACGTAATTTTTCGTTAGTTTTTCTCGAATTCTCATAACTTAATAACATCTTTTGTAATAATGTACACGTGTGCTAATTACTGGGCATAGGGGTACTTTGTGTTTTCCTATCAACTAATAATGTTTATAAAGGAAAACTGTATGTTATACATGCTATATATAATATATTAGCATTGCCAGCATTTTGAAATGTAATGCTGACAGCGTTGAAACACAAAAACGACAACAAATTGTAAGAAGAAATAAGTCATAAATTATTTTAGTTTAAAACAACTTAAATGGTTTCCAAATGTAAACAATAAAATATAAGTTAAATTTGTAAGATATATATCAAGTTCAATATTTTTTTTCAACTCTAAGAGAGGCCTTAGGAAACATCGACATAAATTAAACATTAGTGGACCTATTTCACCACCTTGTGGGTCTCCTTGTAGGTCCAAGAAGCTACGAAACCTTTGAGAGAACTTTCTTTGACTACTGTGCAACACGAACGTTATTTTGGTTCTTTGTTTCTCTCTTTTCTTTGAGGTTTAAAGGAGGGACCTACTACTAAGTTGGTCATTTTGCTTTAATTGAAAATCAAACGGATGCCAAAAATCCTTTAAAAAGAAAATTGATATATTATATCTAAGCTATGATATATGTGAAGGATTAATGAAGATTAAAAAAAATATAAAGCAAGGTTGTTTCCATTAGTTAGAGAGGATTCAGTAAATTTCAATTAGCTTAAGGATTATCTCTTGATGATGTGGGATGGATAATTGATGCATAACACTCTAGGGCGGAAAGTCAACATTGCATAGTTTTGTAGAGTAAGTTGGTTAAGATAACAAACAATTGAAGAGAATCACCCTTTAATTTAAATGTAGATTTATTGTTTTAACCTATTTATGACGACATTAGTTCGAAAACGAATATGAATGAAAAAGGGGTGTTTATAATATATTATAGTTGGAATTGAATTAATTTAATACGGTCAATTTCTATAATTTATTGTTAGATTCTAGTTAATCTGTATTTGTTTGTAGGAAGGCAATTTTCTTCACAAAAACACTATAAAATACATTGTGCAGACCGAATAGTTTGAGGTGCCTCCGTTAGTTTTCTTACAGATAAAGAAATAGGAACATTTTAAATGTTGATTGTAAAATTTTTTTCATTCCAAAGATGTGATTAATATTAAAGCTTAACTAACAGCTTAGATACGTTTGAAACCCAATTCATCTACATTTAGAGCTTGAAGAGTTTTTTTTTTTCAAATAGCCATTACTTAAGTAATTAAATGGAGACAACGTGTTACGTTTTTATTCCCAATTGTGTTCATCAACAATGTTAATCACCTAATGGCTTGCATTCACACGCATGTGAACTTTTAACCAAATTCAACCTTACAAACCACTGACAATCAACTTTCTTAATTTGAGTACACGTTTCAAATTTAATTTGTTTAAAAATCCATCATGTATTTCCCGTTGTCATGATAAAGTATTGTAAACATATTACAACTTAAAAACCAAGCGTTAGTTAAATTTTTTAATGGATTTTATTTATCAATTCGCATAGGGTGATCCAAAGGTTATCACTACAATGTAATTGTGGCCTATTGAAGTATAACTTCACTGTATATCAAAATACAGTATTTTAAGACATTTCAAGTTTTGAATTTAAAGTACGAGATTTCTAATAATTTCGCTAAACAGTTGACTAAGATAATTGTTTTATGTTACATTTATTTGAATGAGGATTGGAAAGGTATATACGCTGGGACACAGTACAGTACATTGTGATTCAGTTACATCGTCATCTGTGAAGCTGAGGTCAATAATTGAGTTATACTCGGTTACATGACGTGTCCCTTGATAACTGACAGTGGAATAGTGGAACTGAACCTACTTTATACAGCTCTGGATGTATAATAAACTACAGGGCGTTCATAGAAAAAACTTGACAACCCTACGATTCCCTTATCCTCTTTCAATGTAACATATAAGTTTTCAACAAATTCCACATAAAAGAGTAGCTAAAAACGTTTTGATCAGAATTAGTTTTATCAGCTGATTAAATGGTTGCTTGGTAAGCAGTAACAAAAAATTGATGAGGATCGTTAGATTCACAATAGAAGATTGTATTACAGCACAGTGTGTAAAGTGGTTAATTGAAACCAAGTCTCATGTTGTTCAACGGAGATTTCGGAAAAGATACAGGAAATCCTCCTTCAAGACCTACAATATTAGACCTTGGTATTTTAATATAATTTAAAATAGGCTTTAGTAATTTTATTTTAGGATATTTTATAGGCGTGCACTGTGGATGCGATACTCCTTGGTGTGGATTAACGTCCGCACTAGTAAGTACTACTACTATTCGCAGTACTATCTTGATGATCAGACCAAATCATTAATAACAAGGCAAAAATTTCGTTCGGAATCGACTATTAGGCTAACTGTAGGTCCCTTATTTTGCCATTGGCTATATGGGCTATTCGTTAACAGCTGTGTCTAAGGAATATGTCGGACATAGTCACTAACAATACCGTAAATTCTATTTTAGGCATATGTACTAAAACTGTTAGTGATATCCTAGACTTTGATTGTTATTACATAGCTTTAAGTGGAACATACAGGGTTTATGGTTGTTTGAAGCTGTAGGGGTTTTTTTTTATAAACACTCTGTATATTTATTATTTTGACCATGAAAAGGATTGTCTACTTGGTTGTGTGTAGGACTTTCCCCCGTGGGTTATAATCCAGCCAACCACCGATGGCGTGTATTTATTTAATACGTGGGGTTCGAAGCACAACTGAGGCTATAGATAAGGAGATATTACTCTATTAGGCTATAAACTAATCATATTAAGTGTTCTAGCAACTCTGTAGTAGGATATTATTTAGTTTCATATGCAACTGTTGCCATTTGTTTGTTACGAAACAATTACTATTATTTTCGTTTATTTTTAGACACGTCGTTTTACAATAAAATTCCGAATAATATTTGCAAAATCTTGGGTCTCCATTATTTAGCAAAATAAGATACCCTGATCTGTAATACTTAGTGAAAGTAAAATAAACAGCAACATGAAACAAGACCCAACCTACCACACACATATAATGAACATGTCTAAATAACTTATAATAACATCCAACATATACTAAAGGATAAAGAAAAGTGTTAACCAAAGTCTAACTTAAGGCGTGGTTTCTGTATTTGACAGCCTTTCAAGCGTGGTTATTGCCTTCACTGTTGATGTGACGATTTAAAATCACTTTCTCTAATTTTTTCGGTTTAGGTGAAAATGAAAATACTTTCTTGAATTGCTTAGTTATGGTAAATGGATGAATCTAAAAAGCTGTAATAACTTACTAACATGTTCATTTTTATGCTGTGAGCGTTTTATGTTATATGCTTGTTCCCAGTTAATGTTTATCGTCTTTTAATCATTATTGATCTTGTTTATTCTTCTAACAATATTCATTTAATTACCACTGATTAATTTACTGTATTAATTTTGTTAATATACAAGTGGGTTCAGTAGGCCTACAATGCATTACGCAATTTAATAGCAACGATGAAATTAACAACAATTAAAATATGAATCTTTAAGCTGCATAAGTATTGAAATGTTTTAAATCATATTTTTGAAACCTTAGAATAAATTTTAATGTAGGTTTGGTTAGAAGCCTAACCTAGTCAGTAGTTAATTTACATTGTCTTGAGGAGGGCTGACTCGACTAGAATGAATTCTCAGAAGTAAACTCAATAGTGGAAGTTTACGTTTAAATGGCGAATTTATAATTAATCTACTTTTTAATTTATGTATCTTTGTGGATTTATTTATTATCATGTATAAATTAAGAAAAAAACTGAGAACATTACTGCATAGTGTTAAAATTTATTAAATCAGAGAATATAATAATAAGTTATTGTTAAATGGTGGACTAATTTAAGTAACTACTGAGTAAAAACTTAATCAGCCTATTCCTTAATAATTGCCAATTGATATTTTTTCTAATGGTTAATGTCGATTTTGTGCACTAACAATGATTAATCTAATGGTTAATCAGTAATAGTCTCTTGAACTTCTCGTGTGTATTTAGTATGTCTCACTTTAAAGTGCTTGTACATAAAACTTCACCATAAATCTTGAAAACATTTTTTAAACAACATGAAATACACTATGAAAATGTATTTAAAGTTGTAATTCAAACGGTTACTACACAAGTATATTCACTATATCATACAAATTCTACCCTTATAACAATAATAGTACAAGCATTGAACAACGTTCTAACGACCATAACTGTATGACGAAAATAATTCCGAAAGCTTTTCTATATAAATGATGAGACTTTCTATTGCTGTCAAAATCAAACCCAGCTGAATATTTAACACGTGCAATACTGAAACATCATTTAACATCTAAACAATTACTTGTCGAAGGGTATATTGTAAATGCATATCCTTTATAATATTGATTGTTTGCAACATGAATGCAAAAGGAAGTCAAGGCCACTTAACTTAGTTCTTGCATGATACCACCACGAAGCACAACTTAGTGCTTGCTACTTAGTTGCACAACGTGGCTTTTACTTCGCTTGCTACTTATTGCACGTATTACATTACTTAACACTCCTACGTGTGCAGACATGCATGTCTTAAGTATAATAAGGGGTTCGTTCCACAGAAACTATTTTGAAACATGTAGATCAGATACCTGATATATGGTAATATATGAGACTCACGTACTGATGATGGGTGGAGTCCTTTAAATTTCATATTCAAATCGTATATTCATATAGTTATATACGATCCCGGTATTAAAAAATGGAGAACAAATTACCATTTAATGTCTAAAACCCCAGGTTTTTCGTTTCATCTCGTGCAAGGCTATTGAGTGAGTATTCCCACCAATCAACCCCCAGATTAAATGAATCTAAAACATATTGTTAATACATTTTTATCAACAGTGTAAATATTTAGCATTATTGGAATAATAATCTTACATTTCTTATATCCTCGGGTTCGTTCCACAGAAACTATTTTGAAAAATTGAGATCAGATACCTGATAGATGGTAATATATGAGATTCACGTACTGATGATGGGTAAATTTCACATAATCATATTCATATAACTATATGCAATACCGATATAAAAAAAATAGAGAACAAATTACCATTTTAATGTATAAAACCTTGTGTTTTCGTTTCATCTCCCGCAATGATATTGAGTGTTCCCTTCGCTCACTCCCCACATTAAATGAATCTAAAACTTTCTGTTAAAACATTTTTATCAGTGGTGTAAATAATTAGCATTAATGAAATAATATTCTTACATATCTTATATCCTCATGTACCATAAGGACTTTTATTATGCAGGGACTAGCTTTGTATTTTAAACTAATATCAATGTCATCAGCTAGAGTAACATTGTTATAATTACTGTAGTAACTCATGATTGTATCTCGCTCTGTAAATTGATTGTAGGAAGGAAGATCTAATGCTGGTTGTAAAGCAGGGCTGTGTACCGCATAAATTATACATCGTGATACATGTTTTAAGGTTATATACTATGTTTCTTACTACAAGTAAGAAGTGGTATGATTGATGTAAAATTATTTTGCAGCTTCCACAAACAATTTGAGACTCGTCCATCGTTATTTTTCTACGATTATAGTAATATGTAAAGCAATGTAAATGGTGTTATGTAATACAATTTTCAGAGCATGCAGTATTTTAACTTGTTAATTACGTAGATGTAAATTAGATTAATTTATTTCATTTCATTTTTATTGCTATGCATTTATGTATGGCAGGCTAAGTGTAAGAAAGGCCCATGCACTAACATTGCCTGTTATTTAATTTCATTTTAAAATATCCAATCAACCTGTGTAAAATTAAATATTTATTTTACTAACAATCCATAAATGCCAAGCCATTAAGATATGACTATGACCAATATGTATGAAGTAATCTACCAACTTACAATGACATTTACTTTAGATAGTTTGTGCTATAACAAACCCACATGACTAATAAATCTATATATATAAAATCCAATGTATGTTTGTATGTTTGTATATTTGTATGTTTGTATATTTGTATGTTTGTCCTTTATGGACTCCAAAACCGCTCGACAGATTGTAATGAAACTTTCAGGCATTATTAAGCATTGTTCAAGGATGGTTTGTGTGAAGTTTGGTGCAGATCCGTCAATAGGGCTCCGCCCCAGTGGCTCTGGAGTTTCCCATGTTAACCTTATGAGTATTCATATTTAAATGGAATTAAAGAATCTTAACAGCTGGTGCAACTAAACAATTTGATGCTGTGATGTTCAATAGCATTAAAAAGTTAATAGGTTTACCAACAGGGTGCAGCACTATATTTATTTTTAATTTATGAGAACAGCTAATTTGCAACCAAAAGGTGAGTGAGCGTAGCGAACGAACTTCAACCTGGAGGCGAGTTAGCGTAGCGAACGAGCTAACCTGAAGGCAAGTGAGCGCAGCGAACGAGCTCCAACCTAAAGGTGAGTGAGCGTAGCGAACGAACTTCTACCAGGACGTGATTGAGCCATGCGAACGAGCTCATCTTGAAAATTAACGAGCATGTGACATAAAACCACAATACTGTAGGACAGGACGACGTCTGTCGGGCCAGCTAGTATTTTATACTTGTGTAGTCTTCGTCTTACACCCAGCTGGTGGGATTGGCAGCGTCAGATGCTTTTCGTTTTTTTTTCTCTTGAACAGAGCTAACTCTTCTCCGTCTTTTAGTATACTGGCCATTCTAAGAGCTCATGCTTGACGTGATTCTTGAAATTTGATGTTGGGAGGCTTTTCAAATCTGTTGAGAGGCTGTTGAACATTTGTATAATGCAGCGTTATTTTCGTAGACTTATCAATCTCCGTTAAAATCTTGAATGAAGAACTTAAAATCAAGTAAGTAGTGTTAGGCGGAAATCGTTGAACCAAATACAGTACTATAATTTTGTAAATGGATAATTTTATGTTTAACCGTTTCAATTCCGTCAACATTTATTTACTGACTTCAATGCTTGATTTATTGTAGAGCGCGATAAACAGTTTGTCAACTCTAAATGAATCACATCATGTTTGAGCTCAATAATTTGCATATTAATTCACTCTGCACTCATCAATCTCTGCGCTTAACTCAATTATAAATGAGTGTGTTTATAAGCTAAAATCCCATCGTCAACATATTACTTCAATTGAACCTTCAATCACATTCGTTCGTTTTAGTCAAAGTAATACTTATGCTAATGGTATTAAGTACTGTATGTAGTTCGGAGTAAATTTTACAAAAACGAATTTTGTTGAAAAATGTCTATTTTTGAAAACGTATCATTCTCTTTTGAACCCTGTTTCATAATTATAATACACGTGAAGCACCAAAATCCCCTTTAGTTTATAGAGCAATAGCTGTACCCGCGGGCTTTGCCCCGTTTTACTTCATAAGTATTCGCATGGCTCAATCACGTCCTGGTTGATGTTCGTTCGCTACGCTCACTCATCTTTAGGTATGAGGTAGTTCGCTGCGCTCAATTGCCTTAAGGTTAGCTCGTTCGCTACGCTAACTCGCCTCCAGGTTGCAGTTCATTCGCTACGCTCACTCACATTTTGGTTGCAAATTAGCCGTTGTCATAAATTAAAAACATAATAATAGTGCTGCACCCTATTGGTAATCCTTGTAACTTTAATGCTACTGTACATCATAGAACAGAACCAACTTGTTTAATTGAAACAGCTGTTAAGATTCATTAATTCCTTTTAAATATGAAAAATCATAAGGTTGACATGGGAAACTCCGAGCCACTGGGGCGGAGCCCGAAAGCCCGATCAGAATAAAAACTACTTAGTTTTCCTATTTAATGCCCAAAGAATCGGTGTACCGAATTTCAGGCTCCTAGGTAAATGGGAAGTGGGAGAATTAGTGATGGGTGAGTGAGTGAGTGAGTGAGTCAGTCAGTCAGTGAATGGTCTTTGCCTTTTATATATTTGGATATTGTCCACTTATAAGAGGTTTTTGCATTTTAAACTCTCTTTATATGTCTAAAGCACTTTATCATGTTTACTTAAAAATAATAACTTTTAGGCCTACTTCAGTAATAGAATTACGCTTACACATTCAACAAAAGTGTTGTTGCATTTTTAATAGTAAAAAGTTTCATATCAATTGAGTCAAAGCTACATCAATCAATTATTTCCTTAAACATTTGTAGCAATTGCTTTTATAAAGCCATATTACACATCTTAAAATAGTTTACACTGTACATTTTGTATTGCAGCTGTACCAAAAGTACATAATAACCATTACATAGTCTAGGATGTATTGCCACTAAGCCATTACAGTCGGGAGATAACGATAGTATGCAGCTTTTACAACCTCATGTTTCCATTAAACCCGTCCTAATTGCAGCTGCATGTTTATAGTTGACTAGTACATACTAGAAATGATGTAGACTGTTGGTAATGATGAAGATAATACACGACCTCAGTCAATGTGTATTAAAACTCAGGTAAATGAATGTAGAAACAACATACCCTAAACTAAAAGAGGAGAGATGCGATTATTTTCAGTAATACGCAAATTCATCCATATAATTTAAAGTTTTTTTTGACAGAGGGTTAGGCTTACAAGTGATCATGGGATTGCATCGCAGCTGGAACAGCTTATTATGCAACTCATTCACAGCTCCTCATTCTCCGTCAAATCCCAGGTCCTTGGTGAACCATGAGATCCTTTTGACTATAGTGACCTGTTCTTCCCTTTGATCTCCAGTCGATAGGCTAAAGGGATCTCATACGCAGACATTGTAGGGCTGGGCACATAAATATCATGTGGAAGGCTGTCTCCTCCTCCTCTCTATACGTTATCCAAACGTTTGAAAGCTGTTTAACACATTTTAATATACATGTATCAATTTGAAATTTCGGATTGCTTGAAACGTTTAATAAAACATACAATATCAATAATAATTGAAACATTTGCACCAACATTTAATTTACAGGAAATAAAACAGAACTTCGTTTAGGTTAAAAGCAAACTAAGGTACGACAGAGAAGGTATGTTTAGATAGTGCATTTAAAAATTTTACCAAAACTTTACAGGACGTTAACAACCTACAGTTACTGAAACTTTAATAATCGAACTCAACGCAACTTGTATGTCATAAGGACATACAGTCCTTTCAATGTTGTACTTACATGAATTGTGGAAATTACAATACCAAAAATGATATACTTACTACAGCCTCTAATGATGAGGAACGTAATTTAAATATACCTAACCGACTTAAGTATCATAATAGCTTACAATAAAAAGTTGTGAAGGTTTAAATGAATAAATACAAAAATAAACTGACAATGTACTATTAGGGATGGGTATTTCTATTTATGGCGTGTTGTTGTGGTGTTATTGTTTATAGAGACAGTAGCAAACCACACTATAACTGTTATAAGCTCTACACGTGTACAAGGTATACAGGTACGAGACCATAAATATGAAAGTATGTCATAAACCGAGCAATAAAGATGCTACCCAACGTTATGGCTGTGTTGTTAAATCTTCATTTTTTGAAAGACTCAATTTATCCCTTAACAACCAAGACTTGTTTTCTCGATTATAAAAATGAACGATGATTCCTTACCTTTTTAAACGTTACAAACACTACAGTGAAAAGACTATTGTTTTATGTGTGATATAAAACAAACTATTTATTACTTAAGTGAGTAGAGTTAAACCAAGTAAATGGCGTCTTTTAAAAATACTGAAAGTAAGCAAAATGTTTAAAAATGTGTGTGGTAACCGAAATTTTTTTATAAGAATAAATAATTTGTTAATTCAATAGAAGAATAATATTAATGGTATATTGTTTAACTTTAGGGGTGATCTAGAAGACCAAATTCGTTGAGTAACAGAAATAGATCTAAACAATTTTTTTGAAAATAAGCTGGTGAATATATTACATCAATTTTCCCTGTAAAAAGACTTATAAAATTTAATAAAAGTAAATATTTATTTTGTTATATTCGTTTCCTAAAGGAGTCTGTTTATGGAATACTTTACAAGTATATAAAAAAAGAACAAGCTTCTTGCAGATAAAACACTGAATTCTAAACCTGATTTAAATGTTCCAAGGATATGAATTGTGGCTGAAATAATTTCTAGAAAACTTTGCTCCGCTACGAAAATAAAAATTTGTGGTTTTACGGGTTTCTTTTAAGTTGTTTCGAAATCTTGTTAGGGAGGAATTGTAGAGCGGGATGGAAGTAACTTTGTTAGTGGAGAAACTCCGCGGCCTCCACGAAGTAATAAGTTTGGTTAAAGTAGCGCTTGAAATTAATTTATACCAAGTAATTAATTGTAGTCTAGACAATATAAATATTTAAAAAACCATAAATCATAAATAGTTTGAAACATAAAACTATCACTTAAGCAACACGATAAAATATTTAATTAGTTTAGCTAGAAGTTTAACGTTTAAAAGTATACAAAAAACTATTTAATTCGTTATTTTCATACAAAATAAGAAAACCGCCTATCTTTTTAAATTGAACCTTTCATCATTAATGATATTTCATAATTTAGGTTCATCAGCAGTTGACAAATAACGTAACTATGATTTTGACAACAATGTATAGATCGTATTAATGACATACGTATTTAATTAAAATACTTTCTGCTGATATTAGTAAAGATATCGCACCTTCTTTACAAATTAATCTTGTCAGCACTCTCTCAAGTAGACTGATTGCAATGTAATGATTTGTATAAATGTTCATAGGAGTTAACTATAGAAGGACCAGTTTTTTCCTGACCTAGGTCTTAATATTACTTGAAAAAAAGAAAGCTGTTTTACCACTTCTCAACATTATAACCTAATTTTATAGAGAGTAGAAAACATGATTTTACGTACACATGTGGCTGGCCTAATGTGAGACTCCTGAATTTATCAGATTGTTTAATAAAAAAACCCCTCTGCTGTGTTGGACACAGATATGGGATTGCTAATCACATTACGTCAGTGGCACTCTCAGGGCTCAAAGGTGAGGGTCGATCCAAAAATAAGGAAACCCTACAAAATGGGATTGAAAGAAAAATAACCACAGGTAAGACGAAAGATGTTGAGGACCAAGCCAAAAATAAGTACACTCGATTTAGGATTAAGTTGAAAGCATGAAGAGAAAGATCTCCCAACGCCTCCTACGACAAGCTGGGGCTAGCTATTCTATTCTAACCCGGGAAACCGTACGTGGGCATATTCGTACGTTTATATTTTATATAACTTATAACAGACATAATACAAGGAGTTTAGAGAGAGTTTCCTATCTTCATATAATTTATGATACAATGAGAAACTTTATGTTACTGCCATTTGAGAGAAGTTTTATTAAATTGCCTAGTATGAAAAATTTGAGATTTTATATGCAAGATAAAGTAAAACAATAATTTATTTAATTTAATTAATTCAACCAATACGTTAACATCAACTTCGTAGGCTTCTATTGTCGTGGTTCTATGAAGGAACTATCACGATACATCATTAAATGCAAATTCAGTTCTGGATGAAGTTATCAGTTATAAGTTATCAGTAGCTTTTACCACAAAGGGTAATTCTGCACTTTAGCTGATAAACTCTGCCTGTGTTATCGTTACAATACACGTTTGGTGACTATAAATGGTGTATTGTCCATTGTGCTCTTGTCGAGATAACTGCACAATGTTTAATCTCTTCTCAAAAGGAGAATACATTTTGATTTAAAATTTTAAATCATGTCAAAAATGAATATTTAGCAAATTTAGCGAATATTTTGTTGGAATGTAGTTGTAACCGAATAATTCTTGAAAATCTGAGCTTTTAAATTCCAGTTCCTATTTTTTAAGAGTTCTTCAGAGCATTCATTTTAGTAGGCAATACCAGAACTGAACGCTGTATAATGTTAAGACCCCCTGGGACCATGGATTGTTGTTGACAACTGAGATATGTTTTAGAATTATTAGATAAGTTAAGTTTAAAATTTTTTTAAACTTTTTTATGACATCCTAAACGTTTTTAATTTACAAAAAAATGATTGTGTAAGCTATGATGACTTACTGGCTGATGTCATTAAAGATTACTTAATTGATCAGTAAAATTTGTTGCAGCACTTAATAAATCAGAGTAATTATTTGGGATGATTTTTCTGGTAGTTTTAAGCTACTAAATCTAGAGGGGTTCTGTGGAGGTTTTAATAGGTAGGCTATACATATTGAAAAATATTTTGATCATATCCACTAATGTAGGGATATCTAACCCAATTCATTTCCTTATAATCAGTAAGATTTTAAACCTAGACTTGAGGGAAAAGGGTACAATTTTTTACCCTTACACCGACCGTTCTTCACTACCTAATAACAAATCGTAGATGTACCAGATTCTGTTTATAATTCTAGAAAGTAGTTTTTTGTTTTAAACATTAAAAAACAACAATTAATTAGTTATTCATTTCCTTCAAATTATCTGGATTATGGTTTTAAAAATAAATTTCTTACTTCGTCGTGAAGGTAAAACAATAAGAATAATGTTTGATAACCACCTTTCTATTGGACATTTATCAATAACACGTACAAAAGAACTTTTGTTCCTCCAATATGACAGCGATGTGGTTTATGGTGCACAGAGAGCTTTGTTCGCAAAACATAATATTTTCACAATCCTAACATGTGTGCCGTAACCACATATTAAATGTTACATATTTTTCTCTCATATTGTACGATTACTTATTTTGAGAATAGATTCGTTTATACATTACTAATGTTTTCAGCAGGAATGTTATAAGTATTCTTTCAAAAAGCTACACCTCAAAACACTTGAGTATCAGGGTATCAGTGAAAGAAAAATATGGAATCCTTAAATTTCAAATAATATCAAACTTGTATACTGAAATATTTTGATATTGAAACAATATTTTAGATACATTAAATGTTCTGGAGTAATTCCCATATATTTTACTAATTGAATAAATTTGTTAATTTTTTTTATTAATTTTCCTTTTAATTGGCAACATTAATCTTTACTTACTAGTTATAGAAGATGCGCATAGAGAAGTTAATTTTAAGATATAAATTAAAAGGTATTTTCAAAGCCATATGCATTGAACCCCTCCTTCCCAAAAACAACAATCGAAAAACAGAGAAAAAACAAAAGCAGCAACTAACACGCGACAAACAATACAATTTGCTGAGTGATTGATGTTTTATGTGTAAAAACAAATACGTGTCCATATTATAATGCCTGCGGGGCGAACGTGTAAATGGACCTTTGAAAAAACAAAGATATGTAAAAATTGATTGGAATGGGATTTATGCTTGTAAAATATTACAGGATAAAAAATCTAAAATATGTAATGCAATTTGTGTGAAAGCCAGAGATTCCAGTGCTTGCCTTCAAATCTGATGTTATCTAGTTCGATTCCAAGCAAGTTAAATTAAATAATTGCCTGTTGCGTATAATAACAAGAAATCAAAAAATGAATACTCTCAAAGTAAACCTACTTAAAAGCGAATTTATAAGGCTTCTCTATTAAAAAGTATTAAAATCAAATAGCATTTGGAGTTCGGGATGACAAACTTGGTTACTGAACAAGTTTACAGAAATTCTTGACGAAAAAATTAAAAACATTTGAAACAGATATAGTTTTCTTCTTCATTTTTAAAACTCTTAAACTGGTTTTGCATGTTATGATTTTTGTTGTATTACACTTAAAACAAGCATTTTACAACATCTCAGCTAATAAAGCGCCTCAACTAGTCTCTTATTTTGCGTTAGTATTATCATCATTAGTATAACAAGTTACCTTCGTCATAAAGTATAATCAGTAATAAAACTATTATCTAGAAAATACTAGAAAAATACTTAATATAGGCCTATACAATAAATAGATAAATGAAGGCGTATCAACAAACAAATTGAAGACAATTTTAAATACATTATTTACTTTCAAAAAAACTTGTTATCTTATAGTTTATTTACCAATGTAGGCTGTTTACTTGGTTAACATAGGAAATACAATATGCAAACATAAGTAATTCTATTACATTGCCATTAATTACATTACATTACATTACATTCTATTACATTCTAGACATTGCCTTTTCACTGACTTTGATTACATGTGGTTTTTATGTAACGATATGAATTCTTTGCAAATAAAAATAATTACTAGTTGGTTTTCATAAGGTGTTCAAGGCATGAATTTGAGTTATTCTGTATTTAATTTAAGATTACATTAGATTGACCAATAGGAGTTTTGTCAATCATGTTTGAAGGAATGCTCTAGGATACCTGATGCAAGTGTATAAGATTACTTTCAGGTCGCATTCCACTACCTTGTGGTTTACCTCTTCATTCCAAGTGTCTCTGTGAACCTTTGAGGAAACCTATCCTTTAATCTTACACCCACACTAATGTAATGTTCCGAATGCGTTCAAAGTAAAATAAATCAATTTCAAATGGGCTTCGACTTGATTTATAACTAGAATCAGTTGAATAATCAGTTAGTAACAAAGACAAATATTAAACTTCCCTGACAAAGTTGGATTTTGAGTGATATCTGTTTTTAATCAACGCTCCTTAGCCTGTATTTACTCATGTATCGTATTTACTGTGTTGTCCCGTTCTTGTTGCTTGGAATCTATTGTATTGTTATTTTGTTCTGCTAGTTTACTTATTTATTTATTACATGCACGGCAAACACCATTTTACAAGAGAGTTGACATTGATAATTTAATGTGACTTAATGTGAAATAGTTGTTTTGTGAGCAATAATTAAATTATGGTATGAAATACGATAATAACACAGTTTTGATGAATAAATATGCATGATTCACAGGACGTAACAGCTAAACAGGCATGTTGCACGGAAAATAATATAAATAGACAATCTAAACAACAAAAACAAATGTTAATAGACCATTAAACAGCATTATAGAAATGAGAAACAGATTAATGACACTATTAACAAGACTGACACTACATGAACATTCTTCTGAGTACGGCACTCGTTTCGGACTTGGAGGAGACACTGCGGCCAAAGAAGTTGACGTCTTCGCAGATGCTGTTCCCTGTGCGCATCAGGTGAGGTACTGGACTGTGCTGAATGTAAGAGGTGGAGTAGTGATCTCTTTTAAACAATTGTTGATGTCTGGAATGACGAGGGATGTGGAAGTTGGTCGTTTTCAGCAGCTCAGGACAGTCCAATGGGCCATTTACTAGCTTGAAGAGGAATACTGCGTCCATCAACTGCTCTCTTCTAAGAAGCAACGGAGTTATTTTAAGTGAATCTTGAGGTTATCTTTATCACGTTTTTTGTCTTTAATACATTGTTGTCTCCAGTATTTTCACTACTTATGTACTGACCAGTTTTTTGTCACAAAGACATTCTGAATTTTCCTGTAAAATGGTGTATCCGTATATGAAAAAACCATGAAATTAATCATCATATAAAACAGCTAAAGACCTATTTCGATGTACCTTATGGAACCAGTTTCATTTTATCATGGGATACTATTGATACAAATACAGACAAAGAGAATGTTTGTCAAGTAAAAGGATAACTGTTTTGTTGCAAAAGAAAAATGCGAGTTCATTATAAAATCCGTCAAAATACCAAGCAAGGCTACATAGTTAAGTTTCTCTTTTGCTACATATCTAACGCAATTGGTGAGCAAATTGTGTTTCCAATTGTTCTGTTTCCAAATACGCAGATCACAATTTTTGCGGTGAGTCAGTACGCCTGCCTGTCTTTAAATTGGATAACCCACTGTCCAATTGCAGCACTAATTCATGTTAGTCAGTTCTACTACATCGCAACAACATGCTGCACTTTTCAGCGTTTGTCATTTGTGTATTTGCAGCCATTGTATGTAAGTAACTAAATACTTTTCATTAGCATTTGATGTGTGCGTACAATATACATGGTGTTTACCAAACTCTAAAACACCTTTTAAGGTGTCATTATGGACAAAAGTCGAACAAAAAAAAAATTTTCTATAACTCAAAAGTCACTTGTACAGCCACCATTTTGTTTTTCACAAAACTATTTCATAAAAGCTTTTTGTTCAGTAGATTATTATTCAGTACTTAAATAAATTTTAATTAAAGACCTATTTGGAAAAAAATTGTGTTTGTTTTTCAAATGGTGGCCATTTACAACTTTAAGACTTAAATTACACAAAGAATGCACCACCAAGCAAAACTATTGACGGTTCATTTTGTTTGGACAATATTTGTTACAATTCTAACGGTAAGAAACTCAAGAAAGTCGGTTCATAAAGAAGGGAGCAAACTTATTTTGTTTGTTAAAATTCTTTGTCTGTAGAACTGATACAACTAAGAACTACAAGACAACTATCAATATTTTTTATTTAGGTCTATTCTATACGTTTTAGTCATAACGTGCACCCTCTATAGAAAACCTTTTATTAAATACACATAGTTTAACCACTATAAACTAAGAATAATGGTCATTGACTATTACAGATCTTCAGTTTTCAAAAGTCATTGGTAATACAGAGTTTCTTAACCTTTTCAGACTCTCATGAACTATACAACGAGGGTATTGTATCAGATACAATGATTTTAAAAGACCATCGAGATCAAGGTATGTATCAATATTTACATTCTTATCCTTAAAAATTATTAGTTTTAAGAATTTATATAGTATTTTTTGTGGAAAAAATTGTTTATTTGTTCAAAGTTATTGTAAGATATAAATTACAAGATATGTAAATAATAAAAGATATGTTATACAATTAGGTAATATGACATTTTCAGTTTACTTAGTAGATTTTATTTAACACTATAAAATATAAGATTTAGGGAAAAGTAATTAAAACAGTATTGGATATATCATAGATGTAAAAAAAAATAATTGCAAATGTCTTTTTTGGTTTGGCATAAATCATTAAAATATACCAAACCGATTAATATGTTTAACACAAATATAAAAAATTTGTTTTATTCATTTCTCTTCAAAAGCATCACAATTCTTAAATTTAGCAGTAACTACTACTTAATAAAAAGTACGATAATAAGAACGATTTGGTTATTTTACTCAACAATTGTTAGCATATTAAGTAATCATTTAATGTTATCAAACCATTGGTTGTAATATTAAACAACCACTTCAGAAATATGGCTTAGGAATTGTATCAGTGGATTTTAAGATAAGCTACAAATTTTCTATGAAAATTAAATCCTAATTTTAGATATGAAAATTACCTTGGAGAACTTGTAGATTATTCTTTATGTTTTTTTTAAGGTAGTAGGAAATAAAGTGTTATATGTTTTCAATTTTTAATGTGTTTAACACCTGTAAAGATATGTTTTATATATTTTCGATAATTTTCATTTTCGTTAATTTGTTTGTAGCAAAAGTTACATTAAAATTTCTACGGCGGATGCCTACGAAAAACGAATACATCATGTTTCAAAAATATATTTCTTATAATGTTGTAGAAGACCCACATTGCACCCATCATATCCACAAGTTCTATCGTCATATGAAGTGTGAACCAGAAATATCTGCTGGAGCCAAGTGTCCAACAAGCTACAAATGTGGTGAGCTAAAACAGTGATATATACTATGAAATTTGTGTTATAAGCTTAACTTAACACCACTTATTTTTGCTTTCATTGAAAATAATGTTAAACACAACAATGAAATAGTTGTCCAAAATTTTACTTAGCAGTATAGTCACAGAGTGGATAAATGCCACGTTTCACAACAATGTTACCGCATGATGGTGTCAAAAACGAGCCTCATCGAGACGACAAGCACTTTGTATTTCATAAGTAACAACGCCTATTTGTTACCGTCCAGTTTCACCAATTTCTTTGTTTTACCGGGATTTTGTCATGTCAAAATATACATTTATGTAAGTGTGTTTATTGCTAAACATCGTGTTGTATTGCAACTAGTAGGAGGACATTTTAAAGGTACAAAATTGCATAGATTAAAAGGACATATTTTAATCAAATCGTAAAAAACAGATTTTTCCTTCGTTTTATTGAGTTAGATGGGAAAATAACAATTATAAACTAAATTTAAAAAAACGAAAACCAAATAGAGATATTATAAGTTAGTACAGACGTACTAAAGTTCTTCATAACCGGACCACATGTGTAGTCCAGCTCTATCTATACCCACAACACAGACTTTAGGGGCACCCAAAAATGATATTTCCTACCAAAACTCAAACTCGAAGGTTTGGACGAAAACAATGCTTTCTCAATACAAATTGACGAAAAAAATCAATGTCAATTAACAATTGTAAATTATAAACTATTACCAATAGCAACCTCACATTAACCCATGACTTTATACAGCCACGCTCAGAGATAGAAGCACAGACCGCTGCTACTACGGTGGGAAATCCTACAACGTAGGCTTCAACCTCACCAGTGCCATGGTGGAGTTTCATTCACCCTGTATACAGAGCTGCCAGTGTGTCAGGATGTACGAGGGGTGAGTTGTAGTCTTTAACATATTATACCATGACTTTATACAGCCACACTCGGTGATAGAAGTGCAGACCTCTGCTACTACGGTGGGAAATCCTACAACGTAGGCTTCAACCTCACCAATGCCATGGTGGAGTTTCATTCACCCTGTATACAGAGCTGCCAGTGTGTCAGGATGTACGAGGGGTGAGTTCTAGTCTTAAACACATTAAACCATGACTTTATACAGCCACGCTAGGAGATAGAAGTGCAGACCGCTGCTACTACGGTGGGAAATCCTACAACGTAGGCTTCAACCTCACCAAAGCCATGGTGGAGTTTCATTCACCCTGTATACAGAGCTGCCAGTGTGTCAGGATGTACGAGGGGTGAGTTATAGTCTTTAACATATTATACCATGACTTTATACAGCTACGCTCAGAGATAGAAACGCAGACCTCTGCTACTACGGTGGGAAATCCTACAACGTAGGCTTCAACCTCACCAATGCCATGGTGGAGTTTCATTCACCCTGTATACAGAGCTGCCAGTGTGTCAGGATGTACGAGGGGTGAGTTCTAGTCTTAAACACTCTAAACCATGACTTTATACAGCCACACTCGGAGACAGAAGTGCAGACCTCTGCTACTACGGTGGGAAATCCTACAACGTAGTGCCATGGTTCACACTCTGCTTTGTTTTGTACTTTTTCCAGGCATTTATGTACAGGCCTTTTAGGTCCAAGTGAGATAGTAAAAGCAAAGTAAAGGCATAGATTGTTAACCTCTTTGAAACACGTTAGTTTAATAATTGTTTTGGTTTTACACTTTTTATCATTGTTAACACTAAATTGGTAACTTGTTTTCTTCACACGTAAATAAATAAAATAAAGAGAAAAATGAAAGAACTTTGAACAGTACCCATTGATTTTTATGTCTCGATTGTTCAACGTAGAACAGAGTCGATATTATCAGGAAATTACAATCGTTACTAAACGCTCAAAGAATGGAAAAAATCTTTCAGAAATCCTTGCCTTAAACAGTGTGAAAATTTTGGCTCTATTTGGTTGTGGTTGGTGGTATTGTATACTGTTTGAGCTAAAATTATTTTTAAATGGAAATGTTACTGAAAGATGATATAGACAAGGTGATAAAATTGTTCGTAATACTAATAATGACGATGGATATATTAATTTTTCACTTTAAATTTGAACCAAATCGATTTAAATCAGTTTGCATCTTCATACACTGTTTCATGTTTATATATTTGGTGTCTGTGTGAACCTCTTAGATAAAATTTTATGTTTTGTTTAGAAAGTTTCTTTCGCTTGTGGGAATCACGCGAAGATACTAGCGACAAAACTGTACTTTGGTACTAGTAATAGTTTACAAATAAGTCGTGGAGCACTTTGCGGTAATTTCGCACAGGGTCTTCCTCCACCGAGAACGTTGTAGTTCTTGGGGGCAGTGTTGTACTTTACCCTAGACACTACTTAAGTGTACCATTGCATTTTTCCACTTTATGTATCTGTGACTAGTCTATCTTTTATATTCACCTCACACTCAATCGTAATTTTCCAAGTTTACGACATAACTATTTCCAACCCACCAATCAACTACTTGTAAATGTAGGTTTCTCCTACAACCCACTCATTATGTTATCACTAACTCCACCTCCGTTATTCTTCAGAGCTAGGTTCTACTGCTCCCACAACAACCGAAGGCCTAAAGTCTGTCCCGCACCTTCTGGATGTCGTCACTACAGCTTCCTCGAGGACTTCACTTGCTGCCAAAGAGGGGTCGTCAGCTGCAACAAAGGTAACATCATGAACACGTGATAAATATTAACTATGCGACTACGGAATCCAACGTGAATTAGGAAGTAAAATGAACTGCTAAAACGGCTATTCTTTCATTGAAATATACAGAATTAACAGAGGCTGTCAATCTCTAAACAACCATTTTCTTTTTTATTTGTAATTTTGTTGTGATTTGCTTGAGTCTATTTCGACTACCTACACTAACTTCCAATTAGAACACACGTTTAGGCAGAAACAACAAGTTGACTCCATACATTTATGTTATTTGTTTTCCAGTGTGTACGTTTTTATATGCAGATATTGTCTTTGTTTTGCACCATACGATTATATAAATATTTTTGTCAACAACTTGTTATAAGTATAATACAAAAGATTGGTTAGCACCATACCAATAAAAAAATCTACGTACTTTTTGTACAGTATTTATTTTTTTTTTTTGGAGCTAAACAATGAATTTTTTACGAAAACGTTTAGTTTTTAAATTTTTTTGTAATTATTAATTGTAGAGGTCAATAGGCCATACTTGTCCTTAGAAATGTAAGGAAATATAACAGGACCTGAAGACAATGAAAACGAGTTCTTGTTTAACTGAGCAAAAATTAATGGGATTCAAAATAGACTCTTTTTGTCATTATTATGATCTGTATTCTTACAACTATTATATTGTAACTAGTAAATTTATAAAACGTTTATTTCGTTAAAAGTTTGAAATTATAAATCATATTACAAATAAGAGGTCCCATATAGTTTTTTGTTTGATCTGAACAACTGTTTTCGTTGTTAGATGCATTACACATTAATATGTTAATATATTAATAAATTAAAACACAATTTACTGAATTTATTTTGCATAAATATTTATCTAATTGTTGTTTAAGGGGATATTTTATTTTATTGAAATATAAAATATGAAAAAATAATAATCAAAATAAATGTTTATCGACTAATAACTTGCATAGCTCACCTCAAGTCTTTTCCTCTAGGGATGTAGAGGTTTAATTTTCCATATTTCTTGAAACAACTACGATTTACTCGCATAAATCATAAAATATGTTGTAGGGAAGCCCGATAGTGTCAAGTGCGTACATGGAGGCTTGTCCTACAGCGAAGGAGAAAAGTTCTTTCCACACGATGACATCACATGTACTCAGTGTGTATGTGCTTCTGGGTATAATGGTAAGTATATGTTGCCGGTTAATAATAGTAAAAACAATCAAAACTATTACAGAACATACAATTTGTTATAGCCTGTAGTTGTTCTCGTACAAAGGTCATGGTGAGATGGTAGAGCACGAGGCTTCTTCCGTGAGGTCCCGGGTTCAAATCCCGCCAATCACCTGATGGATTTTATCTCAATTATAGTGCCTCGACCCTAGGGTTAGCTTAAAGTAATACGTAATGAAGGCTCCGGGGTAGAGCGAAGTCGGGATAAACATTTGTTAAAGTCGTAGTCTTTTTCTGATCTTCCCATTTTAGACTATATACAAAACTACATAAGAATATTCATCAAGTCATCGCATATTTAAGTCCATATACATCTTGGATACCAATGGATTCTGAAATTGTTTGTCTAATATGATGAATGATTCTACATAGATAAATGTGTCAAAGATGAACAGGAAATACAATAATAAGAACCTTTATTGTTAAAACTATTACTCAACTTAATGCGGGCAGTTCAAACTTCCGATGCAAAATTAGGGGTTTGAATTATTTACACCACTTTACTGTTTCGTAGAATATTTGTTAATTATGGCTGTAACAATTCTACTTGACTTCCTTGCAAATTTTCAAAAACCAAGGTTTTCTTAATTGGTTACAAACGACAAAACTTTTCTTGAAAAGAATGAAATTTATAAATATGTAAAACATGTTTCATTTTTTTGTTAGTTCTTTTCGCACGGTCATTTTAGTAGTTTGTTCCATTTGTCCATTTGTTGTAGGCACCATAGCACCGCCCTATTGCCAGCAGTTCGCCTGCGACCTAGAGTTGTGGGGTGACACCCCTATCATGCTAACTAGGGGTTGTATCCCCATGTACCTCAGTGAACATGGCTGCTGTCCTATCAGCTTTAGATGTCGTAAGTATTGTGGTTTCATTCATTCGTATTTAACACCATATATGCTTTCTAAGTAACAGGCAATCCAACCAAACTTAGTGGTTAAATTATATTATTTCAAGGTTTTAATTCATAGACCATCCAACTGGAATATTTTTTTAATTGTTTATGATAAAATAGTTTACTAGAAAAATTTTTTTGGTTAAGGTAATTTCTTAAAAATAATTGGGAGAGTATATAGGCTTAACCTTTTTATTGGAAAATACCCTTACCAATTTGGTACCTTTACGTTGACCAATTTGGATCTTAAGTGAAAATTACGACACATAAAATACACTATCGTGAAGAAATTCTCACCATAAACGTCCGTAAAAGCATACTTGTAAACGTTTTCTTTTAATATTTCATATGGTTTTTATTGAAAAGTTTTTTATTCTTATATCTTTATATAAGTCTTTCACACTATATTTGTTTTTATAATACGATATGTTTTAGCCTTTGATTACGAAATGGCATCATTTCGAGGAATTAATTCTCAGACCCAATAATTAAAATATTATTATCAACAATAATAATTACAATTATTATTTTTACAATGTTTGTAAAATTGTTTCAGCAAAACCGAGTGATCGGATCATCAAATCTAAAGAAGTCAGTGTCATAAAATCAGGTAAAACAATATATAAGATGGCTAAAACAATGAATAAACTAAGTGTAGATGAAAGTTTTAAACATTCGATGACATTTGTTATCTATGTTTAAAATATGAAATTGTTAGTGTGAGGCAATTTATTGCTACCCTGAAAACCTGTGCTATTTACATCCGGATTATAAAATTAGATTAATAATTCTTATTGCTTGTATTATATAAGAGATTGAAGACTTTTACCAAAGTTGAGTAAAGAAAAGTAAAGTTTAACTCGTGATTTCAAACCTACAACCCACCCCCATCACCAGGCTCTACTACAAAAAAGCCAGAATATGAGGAAAAACTCAAAAAATGGGGTTAAAGGAAGCAAAGATGAAAAATATCGAGAATCAAGACAAACCCAAAAAGAAAACTTGTCATCAGAAAAAGAAGGATCTCCCAACACCTGTGAGTGACCAATTTCAACATGCTGGGGAAATCTTGCTATCCATCTAACCCAGGAAATTGCATGGAGATTTTCAATAATTGTACATTTAAAAATTAGTAATGAATAATACATTCTATGATCTAGGTTCAAAAATAATGTTAACGTAATTTATGGTATAATGAAAGTGGTTACACAGTGCGACACAAATCTTAAGGTATCTTAAGGTTATGGTCAAGTCATGAGAAAAATATCTACCTTTCTGATGGGTAAACACTAAAATCTCTACTCAGAAATTCATATTAAATTGGAATTTTTTAGAAATGGTCCTAGCTCAAAATAATTTATATTAGGCCAGTAAAAAAACCAAGGTCTTAATAATTGAAACTAATCGGTAATGCATATTAAGGATAACATTAAGTCTTTGCTCATTACGAAAAAGATGGTATCGTTATGAAGCAGTGGTATCATGAAAAAGCATACTTGAAACTTGTTCACTGTATACTATTTGTCCAGCTAAATGTTTCCTATCTAAAATTCTCTCAAATGAGATATTTGGCAAAGATAGAACAGATCCAGAGCGGCTGAAGAAACCAAATAGATTAATATAGTAAAAGATCATACTCCCCTTTCCTCATATTATAGTTTACTTCAACCTCTGTTCCACTCTATCTGCACTAATGATCATTTCAATCTGTTTTACCCCAGGTAAACACTGCAGGTTCGGCAATCTGACGATGGACGTTGGTGACAAACTCTCCCCCTGGCTGGAGAGGAACACCAAGGAGGTCGAGTGTTCCTGCAGGGTTCCCCCCATGGCTTCGTGTGTCCGCCGGAACTTTACGATGACACCCGAACTTCGCCGAGAATTCGCACGAGAAGGACTCGAAAATAAGTCTTAGAAACTATAAATTGTTATATTTGCCGTAGGCTATGTTATTAAGTCATTTAGTCATGTTCTAATGTTAATAAGAGCTGTGCTGGAATATATATTGCTTCACTTGCACTTATATTTTGATTAAATTATTTTACTCCTTTAAATCTTTTTACTTGTAATATAAATTTACAATTTCAAATCATAGTATACAGTCGAATAAATGTTTCTGTTTGCAAAACATATTTTTACACACATGCTATATTGCATATGATACAATTTGTGAATTTTATTTTAGTTAATTCATAAATAAGTATGTTTCTCCAATAGTTGCTTAGATATCCATAGAGTGAATTAAATAATATTTATATTTGTAAGGACTCTATTGACGAAACTTCTATTCGAAAATTGTGCCACATCCTTTAAGCAATAATTTTTACTACGACGAATTTCAAACACAAAAACTAATTCTAAATCTACAGCATGAAATTTCTAACACTTTTATCCCGTAAGTTTGCAGATTGAAAGCTTTTCTGAAAGTTTTAGATTCACATCACAATTTATTTGAATGGCATAAAGTACATTAAATATGGTTGTTTTAAATTTATTGATGGTTGCTATAAAAATGCATATCTGTTCCAGCTATAAACTAAAGTGTTCAAAAATGTATTGCACCGTAAGTATAAAAAGGTACTATACTTTAAAAGTGACTTTAAATCAAGGCCAGTTTTGAAATGAGGAATTTCATTGTTGGATCCCGAACGTACTGAGCTTTATATATTTTTTTAATTTAGAACCATTTAATAGAATTGAACTACAATTTTTATCTGTTAAAATTATTTAGATTATCTAGGTTCTACTCAACATCTAATGAAAAATTTGCATATGAATACGACATTAACATAATTGCATCAATTGGTTTATTTGATATTTAATCATACACAGTCACAAAATATAAACACTTGGTTGTAAATTATTATTTCTCTGTGTAGTGTTTATTACAGGTGATTAATAAAGCTCACTTCAGCCAACTGTCTGGTCAGTTTGGAAGGACAATAGTGACTTCATATATTTCATTGATAAATGAACACGTCAACGTATAAATTCCGACATATTGTTTTGCAGCACAACTTTTTCGACTACATCTGTCAAATGCCACTTGTTTTTCGATAAATAATGGAAATAAAAAAAAAACTATTTTAAAAACGCATCACCAATAACACTTTTTATTTTCGGAATTTACTGATACCCAACTGGTAAGTGGTAAATCTACTGTTACCAAAGGTAATGAGGAATACTTTAATGTTTCTCATGATGTGGCCTATTTTTATTTTTTATCTCCTGTCTACGCCAGTGGCGTTTTTGTAATGAAATCAAACACTTTTAAGGGGAAGCGCTTTTAACAGAAAGTTGTAATGCTGTGAAAACTTACTATTCTCATTTAGGACTAGGTAAGGGTACCCTCACATAAACAACCCTTTTCCGTTTCTACCTACATCTATCCAAAATGAAAAAAAAAATGCAAAAAAAAAACATATTTGTAAAAACATAGCAGAATTTTGATACTTAATTACATCACAAGCTCCTTAATAAGATATAACTGATGCTTACATTGAAAAGAACAGATAATAAACTATACATATTGGCATTTTCGTCTCCTACCTTCATATAAAACTTCTCTGCAATGGTCATGAAATGAAAGGGAAACGAATTTCAACAAAACTCAAATGATGATTGTTCATTTACTTAAATGCTTTTGCAACCTTTTTGCATGCATGTAGATTGCCAGAATGCAAAATGTGTTGTTAAAAAAATAGATTTTTCAAGGGTATTTAAAAAAATTATATAATTTTTTGATCAGTGATTTCGTGTTTAATAAGAGCAATTTATTGTGTAATGACAAATCGCCAAAACTTATATCAAAAACAATTTTTTTTCAACCAGGCCTTTAATTTTATTGATTATGCTATTTGCAGATCAGTTCTTAATTTTGTATGTTTCTGTTTATTTATAAATGCCACCAAATACTTACATTTGGATTTATTACACAAGATTGTCTAAATGTAAATATAGTAATGGAAGCTTAATACAAACTTTTAACTTAGAGTTCATGCTGCTTTTCCTGCTACGAATTATCATAAAATATGATTAAAAGATATCCCAGAGACATTGAAAATGCAATATAAAACACAAGAAGGTTAAATGAAATTTTAACTAGTTTATATTCTCAGCGCAACTGTTGACTGTTGTCATGTTTAACAAGGATAATTACTTTACATAGCTTTATTCGTTTATGAACACAAATTTGATTTAGTAGCCGCATACAGTTCGGACTAAAAACATTGTTGTTTTATGATCTTGTGTAAAGAGCAATTTGTAATAATTCGTTCCAAATCACCAAACTTATTGTTTAAAAAATGTTAAAAACTTACATTTAGAAAAAAATATCAATGTTACACATGTTTTAGATCTAAATAGCTTAATTTAATTTGATTACTAGTAGTATTTTCATGTAGGTGTCACAACTAAACAGCTGATTTGATTTACTGCAAGTGCAGTAATTAAATATAAACAGATTGAACTATTAAAAAGTCATTTTTTTGACAATTTGATACTCTACTTTAGTGCCTTTGATTTTAGGGGTTATTGGAAGATCATAAATAAAAAAATTAGGAAAACTAATCTAACCCCTCAAGCGTTTCGGGCTTATTAAACAGTCCTGACAAATAAAATCACTCATAATTGGTAATTAAAAACTAATATCGTTCATTTGACACTCATCCGTATCGTAAATCCTTCTACGTCTAAAAATATGTATAAATATAAAGTTTAAGATTGTGTATAGTTGTCGATTTCCATCACACATTGATCCAACTAATATTATTCTATATATTTTCAATACTATATATAATAAACTTATATTATAAATTCTGTCAGTATCTTATCGCACATGTTCACGACTATTATTAAGTTGGCCAACGTTAGAAATCTCGCCATCTTAAAATCCAATATGCAATGATGAGATAATGCTTACCGCAGTCATAATCCTGTATGTAAATCTCACTCATCTTATTCTTTTTCTGAAAAACTGTAGACATTCGCGAATAGAATAAATCAAGTACCTTCTCTGCTTGATAAAAGATAATACTTTCTGGAATTTTACACCATTTACAGAAGAAGAATAAACAAAGAAATTCTGAATAATTCACAAGACGATGGTGATTCCACCAATGACGTCATCCTTTTTACATAAATTTGTAAACTCAAAATTCCTAAGATTGTTTTGTATTGTATACATTTTCCCTCTGCGTTAAGTGGAATATGATCCATATTAATTTAAGCTAGTTCTTGAGGAGGTTTGGCACTATCGTTTAGATAAAATCCATTGGGGATTGAAAGGATTTGAACCCGGGACCTCGAGGTACAAAGCCCAGTGTTCTTTCTCTAAACCGACTGGCTCCCCGATCGTTTAAGTGTGTAACTGGAATCTGTTAAGAGCGTTTTAGCGCACACGTGTCGTTTTTTATGTCGGCTATTTTCTCATAGTTTGTTTAATTTTGGGCAACGTATGTTTCATTATTTTATAGCGTTTATTTATGTTTTAAAGCTATTTTTGCTATAGGAAAATGTTAGTATTGTATCCGATACTGAAAAACAATTGTCACATCATAAGAAGGGATCTAAAACTCAAACTATCTCATAGATGGAATTTTTACCAAATATTTTCAAGTATTTGTCTCAGGAAGGATTAAAACTCAACTTTTGGGACAAAATAACTTCGTTTTGCTACTATTTACCAGCCACAAAATACTATTTCCTCTAAAAACCATTAAAATTTTTAAAAAATATAGTACATCAATTACTTACCTATTTATATTATATATCCATCCATAACTTTTTATTTTTTGAAATCAATTAAAATGTTTTTCGCTTAGTCTGGTAAAGCAGGGCACCTATTTATTTAAAAATTTTTGAAATTACCTGGCTGTAATTCACCGACCAAGTATCATCGAGAAGCAGGAAGCCAGCCTAATTGGACTTCCGGTCAGCTGATTGCGACCACGTGACTAGAGTATGAAAAACAAAATATCTTATTAGCCGACTTGTGTAGGGATTTGTGTTGGGGCTTGGCAACTTGATTGTGAATTCCAAACATGTTTAGGTGTCTAATTGAACACCAAAAACGTGCAATTTATCGAAATAACAGTAAATGAATCTATAAAAATAAGTATGCCCAAAATATAGGTTTAAGTATTTTATACTTACAACGAAAAAAAAAACAAAAAAGGATATTTTGAGATTAAAACAGTATTTAAATGTTCGTGAATTAAAAAGTGTTTTCTCCACGATAGATTTCTGCTCCACCTTTTTTTAAAACATTTTCTTAACTCTTTGCTTTTAGCACAGCAAACCATATGTTATTTGCAAGTAAAATTAAAGTTTACATGTGAAGAAAACTAACTGTCTTTAAAAATTGCAGTTTCACCTGCAAGAAAAATTGTTTTTAATTCCTTAACAATTTGTTTAGCATAACATTTATTTTATATGAAACGTCTGGGGCCCGGTTGAATTTAGAGATGTTAAGATAAATATACTTCGTAATATAAGCTACTTTATATTTTTACTCTTTGGCATTTTCAAATAACATTTGAGCGAATATTTTCCACATTCGAATCTTTGAATTGACCTATCAATAAATTTGAGCAAACATAATATTTCTCACTGAGAATTTGTACCATACAAATACATTTGTAAAACTTAAAAATTATATTATATATTTTTCGAAATGATTAGTAGAATATAGCTATTAATGTTATACACCAAACAAAAGAACAATCATATCAGCAAATTGTGAAAGGACTACAGGCAATGTTTTATTAGAGTGTCAAAAGCAAATGCACAATGCTCTTTTGTTACTGATACAAAAGCGAAATATTATCAGTGTTTCCCTGAAAACATAGATAACCTATGTATCCCTGTATCAAACATTTTGAGTTGTAAAAATGGAACCAGTAATAAAAAATACTGTTTAGTAATTATCTACATTAAACATGAGGAACACATATTTGTTCAAACTTTTGCTTAAATTGTCAATTTACAATTTTAAAACAGTGCTATAACAAGTATTAAGAAACAATTCATTTAATTACTCTAATATATAGTTATTCCATAGCAAACTCTGTAGAAGCCGCGAGCTACTTAGCGGAAAACGACAGGTTAGATTAAGCTTTACAGAGTATGTTTACGATCTAGGGTTTTATTTTTTTAAATTAAATTTTGAGTTTAAATGTAATTATTTTAATTGAGCTTTGCGACTTTTTAATTTTAAATCTGCCTATATACAATTTTTAGACGACTGAAATTAGTCATGGACATATTTTCGATCCTGCAAATGTGTGTGCCTAAAGACGAAAAAACTTAACACGAAAATATTTAATAATACGTTAAAGGTAATAACAACGACTATAGTCATTCTTCTATTCAGAGATAATTATTTTTTTACTACTTCAGAAAATAGGTCTATACAATTTCAAATTTTGAGAAAGGTAAATTTTCATTTCAGTTTATTTCACCTGATTATTGTTTCCAAACATCTATGTGTGCTCAATTTTCAATTAACAGTAGAACGTATAACATTTATAATTGATACACCATCAGAAAATATGATTGAAGGATGTAGTGATTAAATTTGATGTAAGAAAAGTTGCAAAAAAGTTTGATAGACGAAGAGCCACAAAAACATTGCTGCAGGGGAATTGAGTTATGTAGTTATTTTGTTGTTTCCGTCCGTTCCTTAATTAACTGTAAGTTTTGTTTGTTCTAAGATCCAGCAAGAAATTCCATTACACTCTTGTTTGATCAACCGAAACGAAAATATAGAATGTCGAGCAAAATACTTATTTGTTTTGTTTGAAGTGTTTTTTATAAAACCGTAGTTACACAAACCTTTTTACTTTACTAAGTTATTACTACATCTTAACTATAACATTAAATTAAACTTCACATTGAAGTGCAATCTTGTTGTTTTACACTCATAATATTACAGTGATAAAAGTTTGTTAAATATTTCAATCAATAATAATGGAACTAAATAAATATGATGATTATAATTATTGAGTAACAATGTATAAAAATAGGTGATTGGTTGAGTATTCGTTCCAAAAATCGCTTAAGGTTTGGTATGATTGGCTAAATTAATTGAATAGATAGCTGTTGTATGTTTGAAATATTAAAATGATGAGCTGGCATTTCCATTTATCATCAGCAGCTCGAAAGTAGATTTTGTCACCTGTTATTAAGCCTTTAAAGTCGATATAGGAATAATAGTTTTAAAGTGACTCAAACATGTGTTTTTATTTACTTTTAGTTCTATTCGTTCTTTGTGTTAAATATTATATGAGATTTATCTGTTTAATTTAGCTACTTTCTACGTAAAAAAATGTTCAATAAAGAATAAAAGAATTTCATACGAATATTTTTAGGTTTAGATTTTGATGAGGTATTAATCAAACCTGTTAATCTATTTATTTATAAATCTCATTTTAAACCAAATAATCCAATAATACGTAATGGAATTAAAGTAAATGGGTTTTACAGCGATATGATCGCTTAGAATAAAAACTACAGTATTTTCAATGAACCATTTTCAACAACACCGTTTTATAAATCCATCATTCTCTTTGTATTCCCTTTATACAAAACTTCTTTGCTTCAATAGGCTCAACATAATAGAGAAAAGCGTGAACTATATCTATATCATTCGTATAGTAGTCGGGAAGCACATAAAGACGCTCAGAACTAGGTTTATTACACTGTTCATATTTATGACCTCCATACTTGTAGCCATTGTAGCTCTCTGGGATCTTACAGCCAATGAGACTATATAGAGTAATAATATAGTCTTAACGTCATAACGCACAGAACGTTATCATGAGCACAACTACAAAAAATATTGTGTGTGGGATTTTCATAATTTTGAATAATTTAATTTTAATATTGTTTTGACGTAGTTTTAAACATTTAACCAAAAAATTAAAAATTGTAAGATAGTGTCAGTGCTTGCCTTCAAATCTGAGGGCCACTGGTTCAATTCCAAGCAAAATTATTTCCATTTTTTATTTTTTTATTTATAGGTTAAAATATGCACACACGTGGTATCTCCACTAACTTAATGATAACTTAATGATAAATAATTAATTGGACTGTGAATAAATGATGCTATATAAAAATAAAAACTAATTTTAGTAACAAGACCAGAGTTTAGACCGTTCCCTCTCAAAACGTAAAAAATTTAAAAATGTAAAAAACGTAAAAACACAGAAAAGTGTAAAAAGTGACTGATATTATTTATCAACATTTTATTTTAATGTATTTTTTTCAGGTTTTTGATGTTTTTCCACAACCTATTGCACAAAAGTTGAAAATACAATTTGACGTTTTTAATGTTTGAAAATGATCCAATTATTCGAACAAACCCCTAAGCTAAAACAATTTATATTTCACCTCAAATTACAAAACTATTTACAAAAATGTTGTACAAATGCTCTTCATAAGTTTCATCATGTATATTCGTTAGCTTGTTTATGATTTGAGACCACTGATGTATCAGATTATATAAAAAGGAATCCTTGGTGGAGCATTATGCAGAACATTCCTGAATTATTCATTAATACGAAAGCGATTCTGTATCTGTCGGTCTCCGTTTTCAACGAATAAAACAAATTCTTTAGAATATTGTTGCAATTTGCGTTGCGTAGTGCCAACGTGACGACTTCCAAAGACTATTTACGGAATTTCCCCATCACGTTGGTAATCCCTAGATTCCTTTACAAAGTGTTCAGTATACGTGGAGCTATCTGGAAAGATGTAGAAACGCTAGCCAATCTTCGAAAATATCTGACACTTTGCAGATGTTTTCAGAATTGTTTTGGTTCAAAACTCAATGAGGCTTCAGCTTATATCACATGTTCTTTTAGATGGTTACAACATAAAAAAATGTCAGGTTTCAAAAATGTGTTTTGGAACAGAAGGTCATCTAGAATGATTAAAATCTAGTACTGGTATTTTAAATAAAACACCTCTGTAATCATTGTAGGTAGTAAAAGCCCTTAATTTGGATATGAGTGGTAAATAATAGAAAAGGAATAAAATATTACATTTCTGAGTCAAAAGAAAAAAGATTAAGATGTAAAGAGTAGGCGTTTCATAAAGAATACAAATTTAGATTTTCCATTAAACCTCCCAACAGTAGGCTTAAGTTCTACTTTTTCTCATCCAAAAAACACATCAAACACAATTAAATCTATCGATTTTTCATTCTTAATATTTGTCTATCTAGTTTATTGAACGGATCATTTAGTTATATATATTTACGATATATATCAGTTGACTTATATAAATAATTAATAACATAATTAATATGTATTATGTAAATAAATTTATGTATGTTACTTACATTTTATCGGAGCCATCATTGTTCTGGTGTATGCCAAGTGCAAATATTGTAATACAAATAATTGCGTTCATTTACGATGTTTCCAAAATATTTTTACAATTACAGTAATTAAACTAGATTTTGACCAATTGTCAAACTATTTATCAAATGCAATAATAAATCAGTGAAATAAAATATTTATAACATAAATAAATCATAATAGTATTTTTGTGTTAAAAGTTATTTCGGAGAAATAATTCTTATTCTACTTGGTTGCTCTAATGTGAGGCCAGTCCTGTAGAAAGCCCAAGCTAACTAATGATGTTTCCCAGACCATAACTCAGCCCCTACAACATTACTTGTGTAATAAAATGGTTCCTACTACAAATAAATGGTTTACCTGTTATTTAATTCTTCGATTAAATACTGCGCTTAAAAATTTTAATTGTAAAATGAAAATATATTTGGTGATGATTAACGATGTAGTTTAAAAGGTCTGTGACTCAAAAAATTATCAAAAATGGTAATAAAGTAGTAACAGTTTTCCTGATATGAAAAACAAATTTTTATTGAAGATCAATATAGATTATGTAACCGAATGAGATGTCTGATTAATAAGAGTACGAACTCAAAGTGAAGTAATTACTTTTGCTTAAATCACACCATAGAAATATGTCTTAACCAAGTATTTGTAAAGTACGTCATTAGTATAGCCGTACTTGTTGGCCATAGCATTAACGACGACGACCTAACCTAACCTAACCTTTATTATTGTGCTCTTAAAAACCAAGTACTATCAAGTAAAAAAAAAACTAAAACACGAGAATATCGTAATGCATCACAGCCGGTTAACGAATATAAAAAATTGCTACACTATTGTAAATATAAGTAACTGCTTCTAATAGCCTAGTTATATATATTTTTTAATACCAATAGGTATTTTAAGAAATCTCCAGCTACGACTTGAAGTTTCAAAATAAACCCTATGTAAGAACAAAATAACGTTAGAGTGCGAGGAAGATTAAAGGAGGTTCCATCAAAGGTTTCTCAGAGCCACTTAGACGACAGAGGTACACCACAAGGCGGTCGAATAGGTCCTTTAATGTTACTCTTGCTGTCACGTGTATAAAGGCATTTCCTGGAAGTAGCTCAAAAAATACCTTCACCAAGAAGATACTTAATGGAGTTTACTTCTAACCACCGGTAACCATTATTTATTTTACGCACGTACTAATTGATATCAAACCAAAAATCGTAAGTCGTTGAGGACAACATCGATGACGTCTACCCTATGCTGAGTTGGAGGAAATATAGCAATGTTGCTTTGTTGTTGGGAATTTATTGTGAATACAATTCACGAATGTTTCTCTAAAACGAAACTCATGTTAATCATTGATGGTGTACATTCATGGAAATAAGTACTGTTGTGTCGCTCCTTACAGTTTATATGGCCTGTAGTTAATTTATTAAGATTCTAGTAGCCTGAGTCTAATGAAAAAGATGATTAATTTTAGTTATTCTTATCGAACATATAGGAGCCTACTCTTTAAGCTTACGGTAACATCTTGAGTCTTATTCACAATGATTTCCAATAACACAAATCCATGTGGACATATCACATATCAGCCAAACGGTGATAAAGGGAAATAAGTATGGCTGCCAACTTAACGCTTGATTTGTCACAACAGTGAATCTGAGCATTTGATTTGGTCAGCGTCGAAAACAAAACGAAGGAAGAGTGTAGTAGAAAATTCTAAAGTAGAGAGCAGTATAAAACTAAAAAAACACTCAATAAGCATTTAAAAAGAAAATGCAAAAATTGAAAGGATGTAGGCCTATAACAAGAAAAACTTTAATAGGCTGAAAATTTTAATTGTTAATTTTTTTTATAATGCCTGGTTAAAGTTTTCTTGACATACATTGATTGTACACTATGCACAAGTTAGGGGCCTGAGGATATTAAAACATATTAATTATTTAGTATATTTTTATGTCTCCTACGAGAAATCACGTTTACCAACGTTATAAAAAATGTTGCATGACGTTGAAACCAAAACTACATGATGGATGGGTTGCGTCAGACAAGTTTCACCGCTAATGGTCTCTTCAAAAGATGTCTTTAGTGACTCTTTACTTGGAGTTGTCAAGGAAAACTTGGATGATAATTATCTGAACCCCTCCAGGTGTAACAACGACCGCTAATTATGTGTCACTTTTGTGAAGAAAGTATTTACAAGCCCAAAATACTTAAAGAACTAGTTAGAAATTTTCAAAAACTCAAATAAATTGCTTTTACCCATTAATAAATTATATATTTAAAAAGATGTTCATCACAATTGATTATACCTATTTGATTTTTAAGGATATTTTTTTTTACACATTAAATTATAAGAATGCCTTTTAAACTTGATTGAAATACTATTAATACTTTTCAATGAAATGGCGACCATACAAAGTAGGTTTGTTAAGCCAAGTATGAACAGAGATGAGTGTAGGATGAGAGGCGCGATCTTGTAGTATTGTTAGTGACTAAGGCCAACATATTCCTTAGACACAGTTATTAATTAATAGTCTATACAATGGCAACTAAGAGAATTAAAATTTGTCAATGTCAACATACATAAAATAATATCGGGATATCAGGTGGAAGAAAATCTCTATTAAAATGTGATTTTGCCCGTCAAAGTGTTTGAATTACGAATATGATTACTACTTACGAAGAATTGTAAGTAGTTACAATGCTTACAGTTAAACAAGCAAGTACAATGTACAGAGTTAATGTACACTTTGTGGTGTGTAAACTGTTACAACTGATGACCTATTTGCCTACCTTGTGGGTTTCCTGTTTGATCTAAGTGGCTTTATAAAAGACCTTTGAGAAAACTCCCTTAAAATACCCTCAACCAAAACTTGTTAAGGGATGCTTCTTGGTAGGGAAACATACTGGAAATGTAATAGTGGTGTAAATAGGGAAAGCTTTTACGGAAAATATTCAGTAATGTAAACCATGAAAGGGACCTTTAACAAGTTTGACTATTGGTAGCTTTAACTGAAGCTAAAATGGAAATACCTTGAATAAGGGACGCACTTAAAAAATATGGTCTCCAGAAACCAAAAACACAATCCCTTTAAAATGATACCGATTCGCAAAAGGTACAAAACTCATGCAATTATTTTATGTTTGAAAATATGTTTTTATGAAAAATGTACACCGAAGTTTATTTCAAGAGGGTCAGTTGGACATAAATTTGTGGTGTTTTACTCTAAAACGCTGAATATTAACTTCTTTTTTTAGATTTACAATAAATATCTTCACTGTTCGATACGAGAAAAGTCTATAATATTATTTTACCCTACTTCACCTTTTGGTTAATGGTAAGTTTGATTAAATATAGTATGATGTCCCAATTTTTTATAGACCGTGTTACCTTTTTTATATTGATTATCAATTGTCATTTTACCGAGTGTGGCAAATAAATTGTATTTATTCCAAGCCTGATTTAAAAAGTTGGTGAAACACAACCATTTTTAAATATATTCTTTACATGGAGTGGGTATCCAGTTAACCTGCAGTACTAGCCTACGACGATCCCAAACCCTGTGTTGTGGGTTATAAAGTATATTTGATATCCTAAATATGTTCTCTATACGTTCTATAGAACTGAAATACTTCTCTAAATCCTAGGACTCTAGGTTCTAGCCCGGAATAGGTTACACATTACTTCACGCTAGGCCCTAAGGGCCCGGCATCATTCACTAGATACAAATCCATTGTTGGTTAGCGGGATTTGAACCTAGAATCTTTGGTACCGAAGACCTGGCTCTATAGATCAACCAGCTTACTTCCCGGACCATTAAACTGTAGTGAATCTATCATTCAATTACATAAAACTTCTCGAAACTGGCCATTTGTTCTGCCCGTGCCTAACAACTGGGAGAGAACGCAGAGAAATTATAGAGATTCTTCACCGCCTCGTTCAGTGAAAACTGATTGCAAGCTTGTTCTTTATGTAAATAAATGTTATCAATGTCCATGTCACAAGGAAAATTACTACACAGATGCGTTTTTCCCAGTTGGAACACACAAGGCTCTGTCTAAACTCTATAGTCCTTGAATCTCCTAAAAATACACAAAATGTGTCTGCAACATCAATTGACATGTTTTTAAAATATATAATACTAAAATGATACGTAAACGATTGTAACGGAATGAAAAGGTTTGAACATTATCCCTCATTATAAGAAAAACACATTGTCACTTCTCTTGATGCAATATGCAATATCTATTGTATAATCAAAAGGTTAACTCCAGGAAATGTAAACAAAGTAAAACAAAACGAATCTAACATCGCAGCTGATGTATCTTTAATATTTTCAATCTCATTAAATACAGCCCTTTTACTATGTGGTTAGTCCATCAGAAGAGACTTATCGACCAAAAACTTATATTTTTCAAGAATGTTTCACACTGGTTGATATGTGTGCGGCATATGGTTTTTTCAATAAGTGAACCTTATTAGCTTTGTATAGATCGATTCCTAGTAACCTACTTTCAAAAATGGCCAATAAGAGGTTTCAAACTCAAGTCACGAACTCACAATCAGCTGATCGGAAGCCCTGATTAGCCTGGTTTTCAGAAACTATATAGTGTCTTATCGTACCCTTAACTCTTGGTAACTTAAAATGAATAATGAATGTTATTACTGAAACAAGATCAATCATAAAGATGAGGTTTTTAAACACATTGAACGTAAAAAGAGTGAAAAATTCTCCAAAATGAAAAAGAGTCTTTACAAAATTCTTTTAAGGTTTTTAGGAGAGAATTTGGTTGGAACTGTAGTTTTCGTGCGCTCAAGTGTTTGGTCAATATCCCTTTGCTAAGGTAAATCTGTTAAATGAACAAACAACAACTTCACTGAGAGTTTTTTTCAGTAGAAACACTGGGAACATGTGTAAATATGTTTTGAAGAATATTATTGACTAAATTTCCTTTTTTTTGTTTTTTTGCTGTCCACACTATATCAAGCAAATACCAAATTATTAAACCCAAATTATTTCATACTTTGGACGAAAATAATTAACATGCCTCTATAGGTGAATTCTTCTATCTGTCTTTAAGCTCTGTTGGGTCGGGGGAGGTTAAATAAAGTATTTATTGGTCTACAGTAAAAAAAAATTAACTTGTGTATGTAATGCCTCACTGATTTAAATACGGCTTATTTAAATAAATAACTGGTAATTCAAAAAAATCCAGATATCGAAATTAAATATTATTTCACCTAAACTAGTTCTCTATTTGTGAGTAATCATTTTTATTTTTCATTTAGACGGACAGCTACCATATTGTGTTAAGGAACGACTGCAAGAATAGGATCATAAAGTATGAACAAGGTAATAAACCAGTATCTCATGTCTGTAGCATCAAACTCACAACTGTAGAAGGTCACAAGTCTACTAATTATTAAAAGCCTATGTAGTTTACAAATGCAAGTATATCATTAATTTCAATATTAGATTTTCTGATTACTTTAGCATTAAAATACATTTAACCATCTAAATCTTATTAATTTTGCAAAAGTTTTGCAATCTTGTGTAGTCATGGTATGGTGAAATTATACTGTGTAATACTTCCTGTCTTAAAGTTGTACTAAGTACATATTTTTAAGATTTTACGAAAGAGGTTTTAGCCTATTGTTACAGAATGATAGCTTATATACCATGCTTATGACATTTCTTCTGATTATTCTTGATTGTGTATTGGTTCTCATCCAACTTGAATGGATCTACAATTTATTAAATGCGAATATACGATAGTTCAAGTTTAAATATGATAGACACAAAAGTTATGATAGCATAATTTCCAAGGTTAGGCTAGGTTTAGTATGCTAGGCCTGGTTAAGATTGTTAGCTTGAGTTACGTAGGGTTAAGATAGTTAGCTTAAGACAGGCTAGGTTAGGTTACTTTAGTTTAGGTTAGGTTAATTTAGTTTAGGTTAGGTTAATTAATTTAGGTTAGGTTAATAAAGTTTAGGTTAGGATATAATAAGTTTGAAATGGGTTAAATTAGGCTATTATTGGATAAGGTTAGGTCAGGCTAGTTTAGTTTTGGTTAAGGTTAGTACGATAGGTTAGCTTGAGGTAGGGTTTTTTAGGTTTCGTTGGTTTAAGTTAGGTGTGTTACGTTTAGGTTAGCTTGAGATGGTTTAGATTAGTTAAGTTTAGGTTTTTTGTTGGTTGTTAAGATAAAATAGCTTATTTAAGTATTCATATTTTACCTAGGTTTGTATAAGGAATACAGACGTAACACGGAGTTGTGTTAGAACAGCTGAGTGATAGTCTGAAGATACCATTAGTTACTGGGGCTTTCAACAAGACTGAACACACATTAAGCACTCACCAACAGTAATGGAAGAATGTCTTGTTAATGTTAACGACATAAATAGCACATAAACTCCCATATGTGCCAAGTACTGCTAATTATATAAGCATATGTTTCCGGTTCACATATAAATTTGACAAAGTCTGCATGAACTTTCGAAATAGATTCTTTACTTATTAAAACAATTTTAGAAGCCAAGGAATCTGTCATGTAAAAGTATTTTGCCGGATTTCGCGTTCAAAATTAAAAACATTGGAGTTTCAAAACGTATTACATTAAATTTACTAGTATTGAAATTAAATATTGGGGCGAACTTAGAATGGCCCTTTCTAACAGCTAACCTCTGAGTTGGTATTGTAACTAACAGAAGATTTTACCGTCTAGGAAATGCACTTAAGAGCTATCTTATGCGTAGTAATAGTGCCAAGTTAAATTGTAAATTTACTCAAATTTTACGAACATTTTCAGATCTACAAATTAATACAAGTATCATAAAATATTTGGACATAGAACATTAATTTTCAATACTGTAGATCAACTACTTTAAATAATCATATACATTTATTTAAGCATAGTAAAAACAAATTAGATTAAACATAAAAAAATCATATTGTTCTTATTTGAATGGGGGGTAAAATAAACCATTCAAATCAGCAATAGGTATCTAATTAGTCATAATAACCTAATTAGTAAGTGAATGTCTTTAAAGAAAAAATTGTTATTTAAGATATGAGGGTTTCCCATTGACGTTATTTTATAAGTCATCCCATTATAAAATTTAATCTCTGTGTGATGACTAAACTTAAATAATTTTTATGAATTGTAACCTTACGTATATTTTGCACTTGGAATGAGGATTATTTGTTTATATCTTTGTTTGGGGTCGCATAACTAAATTGAAACTTATTTAAATTAAAGCTAACTGCTTGAAATTATTTGTCATGCAAAGTAGAAGGAAAATTTGTCTCCAACATTACTTAAACTCTTAAACTATGTTAAAGTGTGCAGTAAAACAATTGTTGTTCTTTATAATCCGTAGTTACGGAGACTAAGCTGGTTAAAAACTAATTCAGTGTCTTATATTATTGAGTTTGTGATGCCCAGGAGTGACTCTTTTTAAAGTAATCTAAAACATAATTAATTGTGTCTTAAGGGTCGCTGTAAATATATATACACCTTTTAAGGTTATTATTTATATTTTATGTTGTTTTATTTTTTATTCAAGTTGTATATTTAAACGTTTGCTTATTTTAACGGTAGATCTAAAATAGAACGAAGGAACTTAAAATTTATTGATTAGTTACTTGTTTCGTAAACAAAAGCACCCTACTTTTCAATAAATAACTGTATTGTGTTTTCAATTTAATGAGGGGAAGTAATATAGGATTGCCATGTAGAATAAAAGATAGTTTTCTTCGTAAATTGGTTCCCACCACATTAGTTCCTCTCCATGAAGTGCAAAGTAAATGAGGAAAGGCTCATCAAGAACGAGGGTATCATCTGTTTTCCTTTTCTAAATCTCTCAGATGTTTTATTTTATTTTTCAAAAGTGAATTATTTAGCAGGACGCTATTGCAACCTGCCTAAGTACTTTTAAAACTTAATATTTTTTATTAATTTAAAATCTTTAGGAATCTTTAAAATCTTGAATTTAAATAGACTACAAAACGCATGGCTTATTTATAGGCTCGAAAGGTTAACATAATGGTTATTGGGGTCCTTAAGCCCCGAATAATCAGTTACATGTGCGTGCTTGCCTTAGAAGCAAATAAATAACAACTTAAAAGTTGCCAATTTTATTTTCTTGATAGTTACACAAAACAGTGCAGTATTATACAGTTTACAAAACAGAATTACTTTTTTCACAATACCCTTAACTAATAATTTCAATCCATTATCAATATACGGTACAATTAGTTAATTTATTAATACCCATACACTTTATGCTTTGACCATTTTGCCATTCTAACAATTTTTAGCATTTCCAATGTATTTTGGAATGATTCAGCAAACCTATCATTATTGTTTGATAAGTTACAAGTACTTAGGAGATAATGGTTTCGGGTGTTTAATTTTTAGCCAAAATTACGACGGAAGTGTTGCCCGATGACAAATCACCTAACATAATCCCAATCGAAATGTATTATATATTTGTTTTACATATTAAAAGGAGCGAACAAATTATTTCTACGTGATATAAGTATTTTACTGTAGGCTAAGTCATGACAAGCGTTGCCATAGCAAAAACATCACGAAACGCCCCACCGCAGCAAACCTGCACACTAAGCGAATTTCTAGTTGCCTATTTGTATTTCCACTAGGATATTTCCGTCCCTATTATTCGATCATGCTGTTTGCGAACTAGTTCGAATAAAATGTAGGTTTGCATGTTTGTACAAAATATAACCAAAATCGAGCCAGATTTACTCGAGGTAATTTACTTAAGTATAAAATAATGATGTATAAAATAGTTATGCATCAATTTCAATAGATGGTGTTTTTGGCCTTTGGGGAACTCAAAACAAAAAAAATTAATCAGTCTCAGGGCTCGGTATTACCATGAAACCTACGGTAATATCTTATTCCCCATATGAAAAATTCGCTAAAACTAAATATAGGTGTTTATCCTATCGAAGTAACACATCGAAACGTCCCAAATGATCGACTAGTCAAATAGATCATTATAGTAATGTTGTTATGTTGTTTCCTTTATGTAATATTATCGACGTCAATATGACATCAGTAAGACCAACGTTACTTAATTAACTTGCAGTAGTTCCATCAGCTGTTTAAGAGCGAAGTTTGAAACATAAATGTACCCCGAAGTGACCTTGAAATTGTTAAGCAACAATCATATTGTTTACGCTTTTTATTGTTGATCAAAACAACAATGTGCTGAAAACTTTTATCATGTGTAAATACAAAACATAAGTATCCTATCCAAAAAATAACTATTTAGAATTATAAAGAATATTTTTATTGAAACGATAGAAAATACATCTTCTGGGAAATAAACTGTTTATTTTCGATTCGAGGGAATATTACATAGAGCTCGGAATATCAAACAGTAAATTAACATCTTTATTACAGTTAACTTAAGAGTTACAAAAAAATCGCATGTGTTTTTGACGAGTCAGATATTACAGGTGATATTATTATAGGTATTAAAATTCACATGATCAATTAGTTTTCAATCAATGAAGTTTTCATTTTAAACAATTATTTGGGGTTAGGATTTACTGTTCTAGGCCTCAAATACCTAATGATGATACATATATTTACTTTGTATTTTTAAACTAGTGATAAATAATGTTGGTTGTATGATCATACGTTTTAAAGAGTAGTCATGCTCAATGCACTACTTTAGTGAACGCGTATTTTTGGAATTTGCAACAACTTGCTGTTTAAGAAAGATTTTAGGGAACAGAAAAGCAAAATGGTAATCCTCTAAAATATATTTCTTTTTGTAATTTAAACTTAATAAAATGTCTTAAACTTGACCTGATATCATCGTAAAGTCTTTTATTAAGATAATAAATCATATATCTCAGGTAATACTCAAAGAGTGGAATGTTTTAACTGATGTTTACAAAATAAACAAATAAAATATATAATCCATCAATGTATCAGAATTATACGTAAATGGTAAGAAATTGTATAACTTATACTATAAAATATTAAGGGTTACTAAATTTAATTTAATTTATGTTTCTATTGTCGTAAAGTTATCTTTTCATTGAATAAAATAGAAGCTTAGCAATGCAAAAACAAGCAACACGAGTTTTAAATATGTATTGGAAGTGCTAATTACGACAAAGAACAAGTTTTTTACAATTGATTATAAGCTTTTAAGCTGGTAAAAAAGAGTCTTATTGGATTTGTTGGCTAGTATCAAATTTGAATGTAGTATGTTGAAGCAGAGGTCAACCACAAAACACAAATCAATTTATCCCAATTTTGCGGGTCGGGTTGGCTGAGTTTTAAACTTGTTAACGTACAATTTAACAAATGAACCCAAGTAAAACAAGTCCATTGCAATTTTGGTCAGTCATGAATACACATAATGATTCAGTAGTTGAATATTTGTGAATGGAAAAAGTCCTAGTATTTTTTTTAATTGAGAACTGTACTTAAACGTTTTACGAATATTAAAGGACAATTTTAAAAACTTTATTCTTTACTTTTGGTTGTAAAAAGACCAACCATATTATTAACAATTAAAAGATTGAATTACGCTGAAAATAGACTGGTGTTACAGTAAATTAGGCACATTGCGAAATTATTTTATTTAACGATTTGTATATATTCTAATAAGCTTTACATTTAAAAGCGTAGTTCGGTTACAGGAAATTATTATTTTGTTATTAAATATCTCTACACAAATGTTTGAACTTAAAATAATATTTTATAATATACTTCGGAGATAAAACACCCTCACTGTCCATTTTTGGCCAAGCTGAGATCATTACTCTCATTTGTATATAAACGGTTTGGTTCGTCGCAGAGGTTTGGATCACTAAGTAGGCCTACTCCACCAATTGCATGGTCAAGTAATAGCCTTTTAGATAAGCACTAAGTCTAATTCCACTCAGAGGAATAAAACGCCATGTGGACTTGGTGCTGCTTAACTCTAAAAATTTAGAAAATGGATACAGCGGCCTTTACTTACGAGGTACAGTGGACGCTCACTTAAGTGCGTGTTTCGTGATTAATACGCAAGCAAGACGAGTGTGGAATGAGATGAGATGATCTGTGTACCTCTGTTACTAATGAAGATCAGCTGTTTCATTAGTCAGAATCAATTATCAAAAATACCAACGATCAAGGTCAGCTGGTCTTAGTATATCGTCTTTTCTATGGATCGAACCGACGACCTTCTGATTACAAGGCGAGCCCTATAACTACTCAGCTGTCCAGCTATAACAATTAATTCATTTAAAAATCTTCATAAAGAAATTTAAGTTCAAAGATACTTGTTTAATATTCATCTGAGGTCTCTGGTTTGTGTCAAGAGGAGAGCAGAATTTCACCGTTGTTAATCAAATCACACTTTAACTTTATTACCGATATGTAATTAATTTTTTTTTCATACTACCCGTGCATAAAATTGTATTTTTTGAGGTATGTACTGTAAATATAACAATTTAGTTTAAAAAAACATATGTTTAGTGTATCTTATCAGTTTGCAAATGTGGGATGTTTTTTTAAGTTAAATTGATCACAGATGTGTATATGAGTACAAAAATATAATTTTACCATATTCCATACATTTTATTACTCTATAAAAACGAAATTTACTTGTGGGTTTGGATCAATGTTCTTGAAAAATTATGTTTTGAGGGATGTAAGAACTAAAATTTATTTTACATACTAAATTTAATTTCAAAATTTATAGACCAAAACTTTTAATTGAGCTTTGAGTGTAGTTACATCGAAATTCAATTACTTGTAATGAGACCTTTGTGGTACACCAGGAATTGTCCTGACTGTGAATTAGATTGCCAACCCTGAAACTCAAATCTATCTGCAGTTACTCCCGATTGGATAGATTGGCCTGACCATTTTTTTATCTAATTGCTTACCTTATTGGTCACGAATTGGTCACACATAGTTCACGAATTGGCCACAAATTGGTCTCGCATTGGTTACGCATTAGTCTCACAAAGAAATCGAGATGTCATTGTTTAGTTGGGGTCAATATTTTAAAGTGTAGTGTAATTGTGAATTTTGATGAATCGGTTTCATCACCTGTTGCAATTTCAACTTGTTTCAATATGAATTTATCAATGTAAAAATATACAGGGAACTACCACAAAAAGGTCAATTTAGAACTTAATTAATTTTATTTTTCGTTTTATATATTTTTTTACTTTTACTTATTGATCATTAAACATCGTAAAAAAAATAATTGGGGTTTAAGTAAATTTGTTTTCATTGTTACATTGGAAAATGGTGGCCGTTTTTAAAAAGTGTAAATAATACATTTCATGTTATACAAACAATATTTGAAGCTCTCACATTATAGTTTTCTCAAAATATAGATACTGAGTTATTAATGGTGGCACAGTTGATATATTTTCCTAATATTAACTCTATAACAACTATAATCTTATAATTGAACACTTTACTTTATGAATAGAAATAATAAAAGGAAAGCGAGTTCACTATGAAATATATAAAAATTAATTACTTAAACTTCACAAAAATCATAAAATTTTGGCAAAGTTAAACATTAACAAAATAAAAATATGTGCATTAAAAATATCTTAATTTTGTGTTTGTCATCAAAAATTATGTTTTTCAAACACTAATTGGCAATAACATCACAACTATTAAAGCCTGAAAACTATGTACGATCAAGGATTTCTTGCAGTAGATTGAGAATTGGTGTCTGTGTTTGAAATCCATTGGAGTGAATGTTATTGGCTTTCAGGTTGTGGCGAGAATTTCCAATTGGGCTTTTCCCTTCATTCCTTAACATTTCTAGGATTGAAGAAAAAACGGAAAATCCAATCCGATATATTTTATAAGCATAAAGATAACTGTGCAATAGCTAAGATTAATTTAGTTTTTAATGTGCAAATTTAAAAATGACTGCTTTTGTAAACATAAAAAAAGAGAAAAAACTTAGCATATCAAATTGGGATGATCTTTCAAATATTTATTCATTGTTCGAAATTATTACTCAAAAAACCCTGCCCATAAATATTGACATAATGTTAGTGGGCATCTAAATAATTACCCACTGTTTGTTTAGTATTGTGTTGTAAGAAATGAATATATTTTATTTAAGATCGTGGTACGTGTATCCGTTTCATATATTTTCCGTTCTTCAGATTGTCCTGTAGTTGTGTGTTTAAGTATTATTTCTATTATTTTATGAAAGTTTTATCATGCGAGAAGAAAAGTACTTAAAAACCAGTCACAGTTTTGTAGCTGTTTTATAATAGAGGCTGTTAAACCGTACTATCAATGTAACACGAGCTACGCACATTAATTTTACCCTGAAAGTTTGAAATGATTCAATATAAAACGGATACATAAACTCGGTAAAAGTGATGGTACACACTTTTATTACATTAGCACATAAACTCTCTTTATTGTGAAATTCATTGTTCTCAGTTTACTTTGTATACATTTTATGTAACACGATTTCATATACTATTATGAACTTCAATTTAAAATTTTGTATTCGACTCATACACAATTTTTAATACACAACTTTATTTAACTTGTATAAGTATAACAGTGTAAAAAAAGCAATTGCCATTATTGTTTGCCATTTCTGCAGTAATATTCGCTTAAACGTTTTCAGTTCAAATTCCAATGCAAGGGAATTGTCTAGAGGTTGCAGGTGTTTCCAACGAGGGCAATAACATTAAACAAGACATTATAGACTACTACGAGAAGTAGATATTACTGTATAGTTACACTGTTCCGTTTGCCTTTTAATTAATAAATATAGTAAATTATGATGAAAATGTTAACTTGCTCCATTAGAGGGGGGGGGGGGATTTTCTTATTGTAGTTAGTTTTATCTAGCAAATCCTTTAATTTTGAATATGACATTTTTATCCAGAAAAATAGCAAAATGGCTAAAAAATGTTGGATTTTTAAATGTGTATATTTGTGGTTAAGCATACCGGTATAAATATATATATATATATATATAATCTAATGTATGTTTGTTTGTATGTATGACATTGTATGTTTGTTTGTTTGTTTGTCCTTTGTTAACTCCGAAACCACTCGACAGATTGTAATGAAACTTTCAGGCATTATTAAGCATTATTCAAGGATGGTTTGTGTGAAGTTTAGTGCAGATCCGTCGAAAGGGCTCCGCCCCAGTGGCTCTGGAGTTTCCCATGTTAACCTTATGAGTACTCATATTTAAATGCCTGGAGGCGAGTTAGCGAATGAGCTAACCTGAAGGCAAGTTTCATGCAATGAGTAAAAATGAGCTAAGAGTAGAAACGGAATACAAAGAATATTCCTAAGTGTTAATGACTGCCCAATTAAAGTCCAATTATTGTTTGAGTATCCCAATGGTCTAAATGGTGCAATTCCAAACTTGGGAAGTTCCATTGTTCCCGAGATAGAATAAATTACGCTTTTTATTAACCGTACCTGTTGTTGTACGTTAACATTTAAAATGCCAGAATAAATACTATAAATAAAAATGTCCACATCAGTGTGAAGAGAAAATGAGGTATATTTGTACAAAATGTTTGCAGTTTTTCACTAAAACTATTGTTTTTAATCCAAATTTTAACCGTTTATATCTGGTTAAAAACTTATGTATCCACTAAACTAGATTTTTTGCAAACACACATTTTAGTTTAAGTAGACGTAAATATTATTTGGTGTCGTTAGTTCAGTAAAAGCAATTATAGTATATGCACATACATAATCACACTGTACAATTAATTTTATTATTCTTCGGTATTAAAAGTGATATATGTTTGTATGAATTATTTCATCACATTCAACTAGATCTCTTTCTATATATTATTTTTTATTTATAGTTTTTTATAAGATAAAAATAACAATGTGTTAATGTAACTGATCGTAAATAAACATTTCGTTCAAAAGTATACAAACAAACAAAGCTTAATGTTTGAAATCCTAATTTTAACATATATTTGACATCATTTTGTACATTTTATACCTAAAAACTTTTATATTTTTATCATTTTTTCACGTTATATTCGCTCTTTACAAAGACAAAAATCCGACCCAGGTTTAACGTATCATATAATTTTCAAATCAAATAGCCATAGGGTGAAATTACTTTAAAATAGTGAAATTGCAATATTTATCACACAATACATCTTCTGTAATTTAGCATTAGTTTTAATACATTCATACTTATTTTAAAGTAATGCAACACAATACCAACATGTTCAATGTTTTTCAAACCTAACATGTAAATAATGTAAGTAATCTGCAATACTATATTTCAATTATGCTAGACTTTGGACTAGTCAAAGGAGTTCTATTGCAGCAACGATCAAATTCTGCAGTGGAGATCTCAGGCCTGCAAATTACCTACAGGCTTAACTGATGCTTTGACTCCTTTGTGTGAGAATCGAACTATCAGAGGCTTATTAGTAGTCCTTGTGTTAGTCTGAGTGAGATAGAAAAATGTTAATAAAAATAATTACAATTCTTGATGACAACATGATTTACTAAGCTTGTTATTTTGCATGTATCAGAGTTTTAAAAGATTTCAGCTTTCTTCTCAGTCAGATTTAATTTTTTAGTTTTATCGCCAACACTACAATTTACCGAAAATTTCGAAACTATTGTATCATAAAGTGTTTTTGTGGGCCCGTTTTTGAAACAAGTTCAAGTATGCCAAACCCGAGGTGAATGGGTAAGGGTGGAAACGCACATACAACTATTTTTCATGAAATTCTCAAAACCAAATTGTTAAGTATAATAAATCTTAATGAGTTTGTCCATACAAAAACTTCTGTCTTGGAAAGAACCTGTTGTGCCAGATGTATTCAAATACCATGGTTTGGTTATTTGTAGTTTAAGGGAATAGTAGAATACAATACAAATTTGAATATGGAAATGCCTTATGTCTACAATAAAGATTAAAACTTGAATGTGACTTGAATAAGCACAGCTTCTCGAATAACAAAAATTAACTATGGGAATACTTTATTTTAAAATCTTTGAAAATTACAACTAGAACAATCTGTATAAATAATTGAATTACATTTACCCAATGCAGAAAGGCAAGCCAGAAAAACTGCTCCCCACAGTCATGTTAAGATAAAGAAGCCATTAATTTAGAATCAAATTCCTCTTTTCCGCACATGTTATAGGATTTATCCATGCTATTTGGACCTAATTTCCCTTACGTGATGGAAAATGTCCAGAATATGCATCATGAAGACTTAAAATCATAAATACATACTGCTTTTGAGCTTTTTATGATTAATTTATCCATATTTCTACAATAATAAGTACGATTCTTTTGGTTTTAACCTTAAATACAAAATAAATCTGTTAAAAATAGTACACAACACTTTTCACATTTTTATATATAATATTATAATGCATGATGATAGTATTGTTATTTTTTAAAATTATACTAGTATTTTTTTTTAATTTTTCCTCTAGATTTTACATTGACATAACTAGGGAGTGTTGTATTAAATCATAATTCATCCTGCATTATGATAGTTAACATTTGACATGGAAAACTATGAAGTATTGGTTACATAATTCACAATAACAATGTTCACACCATGACGTGATATATATTCAGTGGTTAGTGCGAGTTATGGTCTACATAATGATATAGTAGTTGTGTGAGAATTATAACATTTCCGTGATATATTGGTTTTCTATTTATAACATGTAACATAAATTATTCTATCTGACTTACCAACATTTTAATAAGATAGTTTTATCGTGAATCAAAGTGTGTCAGACGTTTTGTATCTTGCCAATAAAATTCTGGTCCACCTTCTAAGTATAATGGTTCAGCTTTTAAAAAATGTTTAAAACTTTTTTAAAGCTAATTAATATTCCTGAAGTAGTCTATACATTGCATTATCAAGCACTTAAAAATTTTTGCTGGGCATCAAATTTATTTAGTTAAATAAATTAGCCATTTAATAAATTTAAGGATAATATTTTTATAATAAGTTCAAACCTAACCTCAATGTTTATCTTGCATGGATCAGTTACGAATATAATAAAACCATATATCCATGTCACCTAAGAGTGTGTTAAAATGTTGCAAATGAGTTTAGGTTTATGTGTTTGTGTATGGTATATCTAAAATAATTAGTTCACATACATTATTAGGTTAACTGTATGGCAACATCAAAACGTCAGAGGTGCTTTTACGGGTAATGGAAATTAACCAACAGAATAAAAGTACACATCGAAAGACTGATTTATTAGTTTACAAGAAACTAAAGTAAAAAATAACAACAAATTTTAATCAATTTGTTAAATGATTTTCATACTTTCAATTTTCTATCAACAGACTTTTAAAGTAAGAAATATATTTGAACAAAATAATATATGTATACTGTTTCTTTAAAATACTTTCAAAAAAACATAACTCAACCATATTATTTGTGGATGGTTGTAAGCAATTGAGCAATCAAATTTCTCTAAATGTAAATTTTAAAAATCCAGAAATTCTATTAAGATAATTTTTGTTAAATTAATTACCATTTGCAAGTATAAAACATACGGCACGGATATTAAAATTGCATTATAAATTAATTGTATTACAAACGAGTACAATCAAAGTTGAAACCTTCCCAAAATGGAACGATCGTTTTTGAAATTGCATTCATTCAATATGTGGGACATAGCAGTCTTATCCTATGCTGTCATTGGCTGCACGTGACTGATTTGTCGACAGATTCTGTCTTAAACACCTCATTGTTCAAATGTTCATCTCCTACATATTGAACCCGATGTTTTTTTAGTTCCACTTATATCCTTGGACGCTAGATTCTAGCCCGTCACTATTTTACACATTACTTTAAGCTAGTCATTGATAGTCGCGGCATTATCACATGGATGAAATCCATTGGTGATTGGCGGGATTTGAACCCGGGACCTCGGGTGCTGAAGTTTAGCACTCTACCATAATACCAGTGACCTCTCCTATTGAACCAGATTTTAGATAATTTGTATGTGTATTTATGTCCTCTAAATTTGCATGATTACAATTGCATATTGTATGAATATTTTTTATACCACAATAAAGATTTTACTATAGTTTTATTTATTGATAAGGGTAAATTACTGTAATTTGCTCACAGTTATAGCAATAGAAAACAGGTTGCAATAGAAAACAGGTTGCAATAGAAAACAGGTTGCAATAGAAACCAGTGTAATGATTCAGAAACGACGTCGTTTTAGGAACAGCATTTTTCTGAAAATATATGCAATGGTGCGATGATGACTAATAATATTAGCAATAATATTGCACCCAATTGAGATACAAGTAACTATATGTGTTTTTCCTTTGCTGCATTTACATATTCATAAATTAATGTTTTGATTAGTGTAAGACACTTTTTAACATTTTTAGCAAGACTGTACACGTTCTTTGTAGACTTGACAGTTCTCAATGATCAGGGAGGCGTGTACAGCTTTGAGTCATCATACACGGTCCAGTAAATCCACGTCTGTTCGAACAACAATTTGATTTGCTCTGATCGGTTATTCAATGTTCATCTTTGGACGCTTTCATAGTACTAGCATAACGTACTCTTGTTACATGTCTAGGGCTTGAAGAGAAACAGACATTTATATATGGGATTTTGTATGTATTTTGTAGTGTGGATGTAAAAGGCTGATAGAGAATAATCTATGTCAAAATTATTAAAAATAAAATCACATAGCATATACTATTGGACTGGTTTCCCAAAACCTTTTGTTTATCTCCTCCTTAAAAAACCGCCACAAATGTACACATGGTTAAGTATAGCTTGGTGAAAGGCACATTTATATAACTTATAATTTATACAGTATATACACAAATATTTTTGATAATGGTAATAAATTATTAGTTATGGTGTTTTTACGGAAATAAATTTCTTAAGGGAATAAAAACAAATGTCAAATTTATTGATATGAAAAACATGAAATAATTAAAGTTACACGTAAAACTTTTGACCAAGCGTCATTTCGACTTTTTTTTATTTTAATGAATTATATTGCTTTGTCCAAACATTCACCTCAACGAATATTCTTTAACATACTTGATTAAAAGTTCAAATTGGTTAATTGGTCAAATATAATTATCATGGCACGGACCTAACACAATTATGAATTGTATAAATCCCTTTCAATGCAATCAATTTATAATTATTTATTAATAAAGCAATGACATTTTAACCTCAGAGCAATTATGTTTCTATTTACCAAGAATGTCGAATATTTATACAATATCAAACCGTGTAAAGTATATCCTTTATGGTAAAACCTACTGAGCAGACCATATTGGTCAGCTAGGATGTTTTCTTAATTTACCCTATTGTATTGTTTTTTGTCGTTGCTTCATCTACATTAAAAATCAACTTATCCACTTGATTGAGCTCCTGTTCTTATCAAAATTGCTAATAAGGCGTACACAACAAAAATATATCCACAACGCTTCAAAACGTTGTATCAACTAACCGCTTTCCCACTGGTTGATAATACAGTTTTAAAATAAGTTAAGTTCCAAATAGGTTTGGTGAGTCGGTAGCGCGCAATACAGGTCACTCTTATACTTATACATATACCGGCTCACCCCTTGCTACACCCCTTGCTTTCATGAGGAACCCCTTGCTACACCCCTTGCTTTCAGGGAACGTGCCACGCACAGGTCCGTAGCCTATGTGAACAGGCAATTAAATAACCTTATACCGATTACTTAGACAGTAAAAATATATTGACGAAGTCATTTTGATGATAAATTTTATTAACAAATTAGGTAAACCAATCAATATGTAAACAATTTACAACTTGTTATTATGGTTAATTTTATGTTATTGTTGATATTTGACTTTTGTTATATATATTCTTTTTCATAAAGTGATATTGTATTATTTCTCCACAGCACTGATAGACCACCAACACAACGAGCCAATCAAACTTCTCAGCTTGTGCAAGACCCTTGAGAGTAACGTTCGATTCTATGTCTATTGGGTTTTAATTCAGTTTTTAAATTTCACCTTCGTTATAAATATGTAGATTCAAATTTCAACAAGTAAAATTAATTGGTGTTTATTCACATGACTCTAACTTATTGGAAGGCTCTATTATACAATATTAGGCCTGGATTAACTGTGTGTTCAAACAGTTGAGAAATCAAATATTGCATAACTTGCAAAATTTTAGTGCTGTATGGGTTTTTATATTGTTAGTTCAGGAAATAAAAAAAAGATGACTAGTGAAATAATCATTTTTAAATGAGTAAGGCATACGGAACTCCACGAAACAATATATATGACTGTATAAACAAAAAACATAAGTGTTTTATATTTTATTCTTGACCAACTTATTAGTTATTAGACTAACTTGTTCGGTAACAAACTAGTATAATGTATAATTTAAAATTTCGTACAATGAAATAAAGTATAGGACATCATAATCTCTTAACGCAAAGTAATGTATGCAAATGCAAACACTGTTGTTTTCTTTTTTCCGTACAAAAATAAACAAAAAAACTGATAACACGAGTTTAACATGTTAACTTTAGAAACCGTGAATGTTGAAGGTTCCCTTTTAAAAATGGTAAAACAGAAGTTTCCCCTTTATTGCACTATTTCTCGAAGTTGCACGGGCTGTGTATGGTTTTGTAACGCTTTGAATAACATTCAGTACATAGTATTTAATGATAAAAATATCAGAAATGGAGGTAGAAGATCAAGCTTGAATTACTAGAATAAGCAAATTAAAACTACTTCAATGTCAATAAAGGAAAGGTTTAGTGACAGCTATATGTTAGTGTTCCATTTGTAATGCAGATAACTTTTAAATATATGTGCAAAGTATGCAGATTACAGCATCCCTAAATTTACATACTTCCATGATCTGGCTCTTGTTTATATATTGCTAGTTTATAGCTATAAAAATGTTATCAAAAATGTCTTCACATAAGTGTAAATAATTTTTATATAATTACTATAAATAACTATAGTGCTATGTTATTTAATGAGTGTTTATATGATATGTGGACAGTGATTATTTCACTTTCTATATTATTAAAAGAATTTGTTGGATTTTTGTGTGCAGCAAATCTTCACTATATATTGATTTTTATAGGCATATTGGGTATAAATTTAAAGATCTTATCCTCTAGATGTGCATTTTGTGGGTTTGGATGATATCCCGTGAAAGCCTTTCGTCCTATAGGCTTTTAAAATTTCAGAGTCTGTGCCGAATTCTTTTGTCAATAATTTAAACTGTTTCAAGTTTACATTTGTTTACATCAAAACACATGACCATAATAACAATTAATTACATCCATACAAAAATGGGGTTATATGTTGGTGATGTTTCAGTGAATTCAAATAAAATACAGTATTGTGTTGCTATTTGGTTAAAATGTAAAAAAGAAAAGGTACTTACGATGGATAATGTGTTTTGAATTTTGTATTGAAGTTTTAGGAAATTAAGTAAAATATTGTAATTTTATTTGTTTGAAATCTAAAAAAAGGTTTTGTGTTTTCATATTATGTTCCATTAGTATTTGTAATTTTACTACGATTATTTTAAGAAATAACGCAGGCAATGCAAATAATATGGATGTTATGAGAAATAACCCTTTTCAACTCTTATCAACAATATATCAAATACATCACGGATTTTAAAGCTACGAAGTGACGCAGGCTGCTAGTAATTATAATTACAACTATATTAGCAAGTATTGGTCAACTTAACCAGCTGCTAATTTACTGATATGAAATTAATGCATTGTTATATAATTTTATAATTTCTTGAACCTCTTATTTAATACGTTCATATTAACTGATTTATGTGTAACACTGAAATTGATTTAATTTCAGTACCTACAGATAAACTATTCAAAACAATAATTCGTTCATACACCACAATTTAATAATCAATACATAATGTTTTATTAAAGTAAACAGGGAAAACATATGTTTGGATGAAGTTTGATATTAATTAATAAGTAATTAATTATTGGTATGCTAATTACTGCTATTGACACACATAATAGTTTTGATATTTTTAGACCATTATTTTAACTTTACCAATAGCAATGAAGATCATCTCATGTTGTTATTTAATTAATCTGATAACGTTTAGTTTAAGTAATTAGTTTGTCAGTAATGATTGTGTACAGTCCACTTCTTTTTATTTACCATTAATACAAATTATTAAAATTGAAATATGATAAATCTTTATATCTTTCAAACTCTGGTTTGGATTAAATAAAAAGTTTTAGATGGTTTTATGGTATAAACATCACTATATCAACACCATTTTTATAAATTTGTTTCAGTAGCATTATAATAACTGTATGGATAAAATTCGGTTTTCAAGATGTAAAACCATTCAAGGATAACTTTTAAGCCAATTTAGGAATACGCTAGGTATAAATAATCACGTTTACCATTAGATAAGTTTACGTTTTTAAAACTTGTGGTTGATACTGCCAATTATTTATTTTACTTCCGACAGTCTTACAAACAAATTTACAATTGTAAATATATAACCAACTATTCAAGACGACTAGATACTACTTACATGCAAAGGGAAAGGCCAAACATGCAACTGGACTTTATATATAGGTGCCGTTAATAATTGAAAAAGAATAAATTAACAAAAACTTTCATCCAGACGAATAAGTTTAAAAATAAACAAAATCTGTATTTAGACCATATAGTGTTAGGGCAATAACACTGTACCATAACATGTACTTCAAAAGTTGGATAATAATACAGCATTACGCATGCTACAAATATTGAAAATGGACAAATTGCAGTGCATTTTCAAAAATTTAAATCCTTAAATAAAGCTTTTAATTTGAGCCGAAAACTATGATTTCCTACTTTTAGCATGCTAAAGTACGAACAATAAATGTAGCGAAATACTACTGTATTTGTGATTTTTTTATTCTTTTATATCTTTCATTATGTTTGTATTTTATGTTTGCAAACGATGTAGGGAATGCCTTCTGTTTGATCACATGCACCAGTTTGAGAGCCAAACATAAAACACAAACTGTAGTAGCGATGTTTACTCACGGTTGTTGACACGGTTCTATTACTCGAACGTGCAGTGTTTGGCAAGTTTAGTTGGCGTGGAAAAATAATCATTTGGTTCGTAGTGATGTAACTGAGATGAAATGGAAAATAAAAAAAAATTATATACGGAGTACCTTGCATATTGTTCGATGTATTAGGCCTACCCTAATACATCAAACAATATGCAAGGTGCTAAAACTGTACTTTTTAATCGCATCAAAGGTGATTTTTTTTCAAATGTGTACTTAATCAACGGTAAGAAATAATTTGGTAGTTTCGATAGATTGAGTTAAACTAAATACAGTTATAGGTATTTTTTTTCCTAGAAGGCTGTAGTCAGGGATCGTTTTAAAATAAATTTATTCAGGCTATACCTTGGGGCTAGGCATTATCTCTTAGATAAAATCCATTGGTGATTTTGTAGGATTTGAACCCGATACCTCAGGGACTGAAGTCCCAGGCTCTATCACTAGACAAGATCACTTTCCCGAAAACTCTTTGATTCAACTTTATCATATTTTCTTGAAACAAAATCTTTGATCAATTGGGACCCTAAATGCAATTTGATATGTCTGTTTATTTGTTGTGTTTATTCGGTGAAAATACTTTAATTTAACAAAGGGATTATCTACAATATTACAGTAGAACGTTGATAACAATCTATCCTTAAGTGTCAATTTTAATATTACTTTAATATAAATTAATTAATCACTCGTTATTGCCAACATCGATAAGAAGTCGACTTTGATTACAGTAATGATTTATTAATAATCCCCATGAGATGGTAATCATCGAGGTTATACTTTAGTATGTCTCATTGTCTCATAATTTTCAATTATATCGAATAATTAGGATGTCACACCGGGTAAAATACAGGCTTCACGTGTTGGCAAGTTGCATTATGCCATATAGGCAACATTATGATATATGGTGACGTGCATAGTAATATATGGGGGCCTACCTTGTGTTACAATAAAACATATACTACATCAATGTAAAAACTAATTATCGCGTAACTACTGTATACATGTGGCTAATAATTAGGTAGTAAATCAGTTAATCGTACTAAAAATTTGTCAGAAAATACTTATGGCTCATGTACTAATCCTAAAGAATATAGCTTATTAAATTATTTTTTTTAGTTACAAAAATATTAAACGATATGCTTTGAAGGGTTAATCATTACGTAACACAGACTGTTACATGGATAGTAATCCTAATGGTATACTTCATACGTGGATAAAAATATAGTTACCTCAGCATTTTTACAGTAAACCATAAAACGTAGCTAACCCAATCATATCTAACGTTTGGAATATTTTTACTTTAAAATAAATGGATAACAAAAATTGGGTGTTACGGTTTTCATAAAAGAAATTACCAAACTAATTATAAAATGCATTACACTTAAAACCTGTACATTTTACAAGTCAATAATTGTTGGTGAAAAATTCACAAATCATTCAAATCTGTTACTTTGTTAGTATAAAGTCAACATTTCATAAAAACATTTGTATTTAATATCTAGAAGATATAAGTAAATAGTGACAAAATCAGTTATTGTGACATCTTCCTTAGTCAAACCATAACAGAGCTAATGACATCGTGCTAGACATCCGGTGCAGATGACTGTCGTCCCAACTTCCGGTTGAGACGGTTACTTCCGGTGTAGCTTGAATTACTAAGCTCACATCCTCGCTTTATGCAATGTTTGAATTCAGAAACACCCTGTATGTTTTCGCTATTATGTCTTTACTTCACCCAGTTATTTACAGTATTAAATTTTACCTCAAATGAGTTGGAAAATCATAGTTTAAGGAACAATTTTTGTAAAATAAACTTTTGTATTTACATAAGAAAAGAATTATGTAATATTTGACTTCAATTTGACAATGAAATGTTTGCAATTAAAACAATATGCCTACTATAAATAGGCTTTTTAGGGACCAACAGAATAGGAGAACTTACAGTGAAAGATATTTGAACATGGTTCTAAGTGAAATGAAAGTAAAAATAATATAAAATGTATTTGAAAAAAAAGCGCATTTCATTATTTGATTTAATGTATGTCTGTGTGAAAAATTATAAAATTGTGACATTTCTTGACTATATACACGAAATAATGACACTTCAATAAAAATAATTTGTTTTTAAAGATTAAAATAGGATCAAACCGGTATATCCTTAATATTAGTACGCAAGCACTGTATTCTTTCAGCTATCCAGCTCCTTCTATTCTTCTTCATAGGACTAAATAAGAATTCATAAAATCCATTTAATAAGATATTTGATTTGTAATGATTAACCGAAGGAAAAATATTTACATACTTAGCTTGGTAAACGAAATGCATGCTTTTTAGCTTGCTAAACTAAACAATTAATCAATGGATTAATCAATTAATCCATAAACTCGCTACACAATTAACAATATAAGTTTAGGTATTTAGGGAATAAAATGTTTGATCTTGCTAAAAGAGTATTATCAGCAAAATGTACTGCGGAATTTGTTAAATTTCCTTTGATAATTATAAACCTTCTGGAACCAATATTGCGTCGGAAGCTTTTTCTGCCGTATCATCGGTATAAAAACAATTCAAAAAGTAGCAATTATCGATTATTTTGTTTTCTCAATTTCCGATAGTTTAGCGCTACAATAAACATAATTTTCCCAGGGATTTTGAATCTTAATAATTACCAAATGGAATCTGATTGAGCGTAGAACTGTATGAACACTGACCAACTTGCTCCCTCCAACAACATATTACTTGTAAACAACCCAATGTCAATAGTAGTAGAGTACAGTAATAAAATCACTAATAAAAACCCATTATATTCTTATATTGGTGGCACAATATTAACTAATAATAAAGTTTTATTTTTGAATTACATGTTTTTAGGCGAGGTTTGTTATTATATATTAATTTTGAAGATAAGGTGAGTCAAGCCCCCCAATATTGATCGATACAATGATAAGGCATATAATGTCACAAAAATAAACCTATTAGTTATTGGAATGGTGTAGAATATCAGCATCAACTTACCCTGTAATACGTAAAAAAAATATTGGACTGACATTTTTAACGCTAATTTTCTCAATTTTTCGGGTGCTTAAAATACAATGTACGGATCTTATAGCAGAATGTAAGATTAAATGGAAAGCAAATTATAATGTTTAACTGAACAGAATGGAAATTAAAACCGGGCAATGTTTCATAGAATTTGAGGTACTTTTTCGCTGGACCACTTCTAGAAATTTTATAAATTTAAGTTTTCAATGTTATATTCATGAAAAAAAAAACAGACTTTAAGTTACTTTTGGTTGATGCAGTGTTTCATGTAATGTTTTTCTTCTTCGCTTGAGTGTTTTCGATTTTACAAAGAAATGTTGGTTGTATAGTTTTGCTAGAACTTTATTTTTACCATTTTATCTGCATTCACGAGCTGTTATTTTATTATTTAAAATTTTAATAGATCATACTACACTGCAATACCATTTTGCTAAAATGAAAAAGGGGATAAGAAAAAAAATCTTATGATAACAAAGGTATTTGAACTGCTGTTTTGTTTACAGTACCAAAATCAACTTTAAATAGTTATTTATACATTACATTTCTCTAACGTAAGTCAAAGAATATGGATAACGATTACCCATTGTCTGTGCTTAAGTTCTAACCTTTCTTACATTATAATTCTTTCCTATTATAAAAACAACCAAAATCATATTCAGTAAAATAAATGTAGTACACTTCTATGACAGTGAGCTGAATCCTATAACATGAAAACGAAAAAGGCATTTGGATATAAATAAAGGGCTTCTTTATCTTAACATGACTATAGGGAGCCGTTTTCTGGCTTCCATCTTACATTAGGTAAAGGTAATCCCATTCTTTGTGTTACTGAACTCGTTTTTTCTTTTATGTAAACGTATAAATTTTTACATTCACATTTACTAGTTATCTTAGTTTACTAGTATACTAACGCTAGGCTAGTGTTATTAAAGATTAAACCTATTTCATTGCACTTAATTAAGAAGACAATTGTTATTCGACATCTGACTGGAAATATCTTAAAATCAACCTTCAGACTTAAAATCAACTAATTTTTGCCAAAGAACTGTTGAAAGCTATAATCGTACCAGAGTTATTTATATTTATAGATTTAATAAATAGCTAGTAATACAAAAAACATCTAACCAGGTGACCAGGTGAATGGTTGTAATTACAATATGGTACGAGTCTAAGGATTGTTGTTTTCATTTGACTCTCCAAACAACTTCTGTACAATCCCAGAGGGGTGTAAAGTTTCTGCGGGAGCGTTTGATTGCCTTCAGGGAAATTTGAACTTGGCAGCATTTCCTAATTAGCTGTCATTTCATCTCATCAACTGAGGGCAGTTAATATAACTGAAACAGAAAATAAAAAATTGTATCAGCAAATTGGCAATTTTAAAATTTGATGAGACATTTCGTAAGATAATAAATGTTTTACAGAGTTTGAGTCAGTTGGAGATGGAAAATCATTTTACGTATCCTTAAATAATAATTATAAACTAAAGAATAAATTTGTAATTGTAAATTTGGTTGGTGCATTTATGTTCTACATTGTTAGCTTAGGTTAGGATCTTTCATTTTGAAAAAGCTAATCCATTATTTTGGTTGTGTTGCTAGCCTCTCGGACTTCGGTGCGGGAGGGACGGGTTCAATCCTTGGCATATCCACTAAACATTTATTCTCACGTGACTCTCTCGTAAAATGCCACTGGCGTAGAAAAGAAGGAAATAGAAGCACCTATGGTTTGTTTGAACTGGTGAACATGTATTCACCATTAGGGTATTTAGTTTTACACAATTGCAATAATCAACATCCCTTAACGTTGAATGGTTCATTATTAGACACTTTTTACGACAACTTTTACCAGGTTTTTAGCAGCTTGTTCAGGATAAAGAGTATAATTAGGCCTATAGTCAATGTTCGAATGTTCTTGTTATTGATTTGGCCTTTTAGATACCTTTTTGATAACTACAATAATCATTAATACTTTTACCAGTTAAACTTTCATGCTAACGACATCTTTCTCCTTAATGTTGCATTTTTAATATGATTTTGGAAAAATAAAGTTGCCATTGTCTCTAAATGAACAGTTTATCAAAACCTTAAACATTCTGAAATCATTAAAATATTTAATAGCAATTATTCAAACAACATTCATTACCACATTCATAACCAAACATGCATTTCAGTTTTGACGCCACATGTGAGAGAATCCTATTTTACTTTGACAGATTTACCGAATGTGATTTTCTGACACGTGTCTAAAGATGAGCACCAAATTGAAATGTGACATCCAGCTTTTATTGTTCACTTAATTTTCTTACTGTCAACGTTTGATTTCAACACACATATTTTCTATTTATTATTTATTTCTTATAGTTCTTGTTTGGTTACCTTGTCAGGATATTTAGGGGACTTAAGACGATATGTTTTGCTTATAGCACGTATACACTTCCCAACACTACCGAAATAATTGATAATTAGGCCAAGAATCCTTGAATTTTATCTGAACAGTAAAGGAACAATGTTTGTTCTAGTGTAAGCAACGTAGGGAATTAAAAGGGGAAATTACGTTTTTCAGATAGCTGCGTAACCAACAAATAATTGCTGGAGCTGATGCAAACATGCAACATTATACATTCAACATTATTCAACATGCAAATACTAAGCAAAGTTTAAAAAAAGTCTTATGTATATTTCTGAGTATACTGTAATTTAATTGTGTTCCTATCTTCGTTATACCTTCGTCACAAAATGGCCAGTAAACTCCATAACTTCCAATAATATTTGGGAGGTTTCCATAATTATATTGTTTATTATTATTATTATGCATGAAAAACAAAAACATATAAAATAGTATGATGAGTGTAAGCTTATGTAATTTTAAAAGAAAGTTTAAACAGAATGCCATCAAGATGTTGACGTCAAATAAAGTATAATGGTTTACGTGGCATTTTTAATAACCTCGAGTGAAAGTTTAATTTGAATCCTGCAGGGAATAAAGTTTATGTTTACAAATTCAGGCCAAAAAGTATTCGTTACGTTTTACAGCTTATGTTTTGATGAGTATTATTATTTTTTTTTTTTTCACGTGCAGATGTGATTTTTAAATTGCATTTTTGGCAAAATCCGTATAGTTTTGGTTTTATTAACTAAATCAATAAAGTAGCTCTAAGGTTAAACCTGACAATGATGTAAAGAGTCGTCACCGTAGAACATGTAACATTTTACAAATTACATCTTTCTGCTTGTAAAAGTCACCATCAATCAGCTGTTTCGAAAATTTTTAATAAACAAATTGTTTTAATGAACTGTACCTTCATTGGACAGGTTCTGAAATATACAAATCCAAAATATGACAGTCAATACATGACGCCCAATACTTCTGCACCAGTTGGTATCAGTGTTCAACACTACGGTCTATAAAGCTTGTCAATCGATGATCTCAATAGCAAACTTTTCCCTTAATAGAGTTTATGTTAACCTAGTCATTCTGAGTTTAATATAAAATGTTTTAAAAAACTCAATGCCAAGTAGGTGGAATTGCTTGAATCAAACGTGAATCGTACTGCTATTGTCAATGTGTAAAACATATCAAGAGAACCCTAAAGTTTCGGTGTCGTGTACATGTATTTTTAACAAATTATCTTGAAGTGGTAGGGCCTATATCGTTTAGCAGCAGTCCCATTTCTGTACGAAACGTTGAAATACTGACTGGGACGATGGCTTCGTCCTGTAATCCAGCTACTACTAACTTTGGTATTTCATTTCTGGCATGAATATATATATTCATTCAAAAAGGGTTTTTAGTAATTATAGTTAAAAAGAAGCCACTACAAAAGCACCTTGAGTGCAACACTAATTTTAGTGTGGTAGTATGCAAAGTAGAGTCTGTGTAGTCTTAAAATAGTTTTCAGCATTGGAGGAACTAAAAAGAGTACCAGGAACGTCCCATAAGGACTTCTGGGGATAACTTTATTCCACAGGGATCACTCAATTTTTATTTAATCATCACTGCCAACGCTCTGTTGTCTATTTTTATTCACTTTGTTCTCTCAACCCAGGGGCAATCAAGATTTGTAAAGAACCAGTCAGTTGAGATTCATTTGAGAGTATTTGCAAGTATATAAATATATTTTAATATTTATTGGACATTTTCTTTTTTTTACAAAGGTTACGGACAAATTCCATCACACAGACTATAACGTACTATAATACACTACTACTGTAAGCTTGAAAGCAATGCTACATTCAGCTCAAATGCCGCAATTATGTAGTCCAGCCGGATGTATTTGAACCTAGTCCAAATATGAAGGCAGCTGCAGTATAAATGTAAGCCTATAAATATAGTTTAAGATGGTCATAGAACAGGGTGAAGCGGAGGCTGGTCGTATACGCCTTGAGTTAGTGCTTGGACTAGCAATTAGTTATGCGATGGTGTTGTTATAGTTGAATATTATCATTTGCATACCATCCACTTTTATAAATGATAAAAGATGGACAGTAAAGAATTTAAGATGCATTCCATTGCATTTTGTTTGATTCGTATACGCATTGTGATCAAATATGTGTCACCATGACTTAAAATTGCAACAGAAAAAAATTATCCAAGTGTAATTTATTATGTGTGTTTCATCAATAGTGGATTTTGCTATTGTTTTGTAAGTGAACTTCCTTAAGCATGGCGTCCTTATAATATTTACTTTAATTAAAAACATGACTAGTTAGTAGTCCAAAGATTAACTGGGTATAGGAGTATGTCTCGGTTTAAACCAGCAACCATCAGTTTAGAAAGTGAGATTTTACACACTTGTGTGTAAAATGTAATTTCCATATCGATATGTTTAGTACTAAAATAAATGTTCCAAAAACAAAAACGTCTCATTTGAAATTCCTGTAAACTAGTTTTCCCTTTTACCAAGAATGTAAAAAACACTTAACTTGACAGACTCGTTTTACTGCTAGCTATGAAGCGAATCCCAATTCAAAAGTTGTTTCGGTATTGCTTTGATTAAATTTGGAATATATTAAGAAAATTATAAATAAAATATATTATTCTCACAGAACTCTGGAAATACTGTCTTACTAAGCTAAATTCACAAAACCAAATCCAAAAAGTCCTATTGGAAGACCGTCTATACTTAGTGACGACAAATATCTAATTGGGGATTTTAAAAATAAGGGATATATGTAATAAGGCCTTAGATAAGCTCCAAATCGTTTGGTTCCATACACATTGCACTTTGACCAGTGAGGCGTTTCGTCCTTTTGAAAAGCACCGCAGTCGTGCAATTATACATGAACCCATTGTTTATTGTAGGTTTATTGTTTTATTTGTGGTGAAAACGCACAAAGTGTTAAACAAATTTAGAATATCACGCGGGAAACCCCTTATAGTTTATATATTTGATAATAGTAAAATAAATTGGATTGTGTTTTATAAAGTAAGTTTTCTATTTGGGTAGTTTATAAACAGCTTAATTATTTCTTTATTTTCTGTGTACTTTTGTTTTTATACTCAGTTGTGCTTTTGGAATGAGTTTTTCCTGTAACTTAAGAAATAAATGTTACCTAAACTTTAGGTACATTGGTAATAATATATTTACGTTATTTACCATGCAAAGAATATTAACTAAATAGAAGAACTCAGACAACAAATTATTTACAAACAATTGTATGCCACATTTAAATCTATATGCTGGAAACATACATAAGATAGGAAATTCCGTCCTGATAGCCTAGTTCAATGATACAGAAACCACCAGTCATAAAAATTATATAGGTAGCTAAGTGTTGTTAAATTTTTTTGGTAAATCTTAATTTGGGTTGATGAAAAAACCACCCTGTAAATTACATACGAAGGAATTAACTTTTTTTGAAAATCTAATCAAGCTAATGGAAATTTCTAATTCTGCAGGTTTTCCGAGGCTGGGGTTCATACAATACACGCTATGCCAGCGACATTTAAACTAGGTGTGGTTATAATCATAAACCCTAATTGTTGAATAGAAGGTCATAGTCTTGTATTTTTATCATCACAGTGGTAAAAGTTTCCTGCTTGTAACGGACCAGCAACCTTTGTAGTGATTCAAGGGTGTTCTTGGCAAGTGTGCCAAGAGATCTTTTATTGAGCATTGGATTTAACTTTCTAAAGATGGAAATTTCAAAATCATCTGAAGTAAATCAAGATCTTAAAGATCACATACATGAGCAAAACAGAAGAATAATTCAACTAGAAGTCTCCATGAAAACAGTATTGTCAAGCTTAAAACCCCTGCAGTCGCACGACCCTGATGAACCTAAATCTACAAGGCAAGTTGAATCTGAAGTTGTTGAGCAAACTAGTAAGGTTTCTACACACGAGTGTAATCGTTCACTTTATGATACAGACTGTTTCCCGCACACCTACTTTCAAGAGTTGATTCACTCATTGAGTCTACCAGGCATGAAGTTTCTCGTAGGGAAGAACCAGTCTTGGTTTCATACTTGCTTGTGTACTTACTTGGTTGTTTGTTCACATTCTCGCCGTATTAGCCAGTTCAACTCTTATCAAGATAGAGTATGACAGATGGCAAAACTCTCCTGTTGTCAAAATAACTTCAAGCAACGTAACCAATGTCAATGAAGTTCCATTTCCCGCGGTAACCATTTGTTTTCCGCTAACTCTTGATATCACGTACAACTACACGGGGCTTAAGAAGACATGTTTCCCTTGCGGTGGTGTGTATTGTACATTCAATGAAGAATGTAGCTTTGAAGAAAAAACGTCTCTTGCTGTTTCTTCATCGATCTGTTCTCCAGAACCTAATCTAACCCATGCTGATCCATGGAGAATGTATAGTTTTCAAATTAACCGTTCAATAACAATGAACCAATTTTCAGCTTACCTTACAAATAGTTTTAAGCTTGATGATTTTTACATAAAACAGAGCCAACAAGATCCTATTAATAATTACAAGAAAGGATGCGATGAAAATGATTGTCAAAAGTTTGTATCTTCATTCGGTTTGTGTTTTACTATTAATGGTCTCCATCACGAAGATATTTTCAAAGAAAATGTGATTGTCTCTTTGCCTGTGATAAATTATTCTATTCATAACTTAAGCTCTAATAATCTTTACCAAGGAAAAAGTTGGACTTTGGACAATATGGTTTATCACCGAGAAAACTACGCCATTCCCACGACACCAATTTACACGAATAATACTATTGATTTCATTTTTGCACCCAAAACCGAAAATGCTGAACATTGCTTAAAATTAAAAAATAAACGAGGTTTAATGTCCATACACAACCCAGTAGAAATTCCTTTCACCTTTGAAAAACATATTGCATTAGGAAAAAAATTCAGCTATGAAACAATATCCATAACTCCTCACCTAGTGACTTCTGAAGAAGGCCTTGAGCAGTATGATCCTTCTGTAAGAGGGTGTTATTTTACGCATGAGAATCAGCTGTCAATGTTTAAACATTACAGTGAGGTGAACTGTGAGACAGAATGTAAAGTGAACTGTTCTCTTCAGACGTGTGGCTGTGTCCCGTATTACTGGCCTAGACACAACTCGTCTGTAAAGGTTTGCATTGGACCCTGTTATTCTGCAATGGAATGTGAATGTGGTTGCTTGCCTGATTGCAATTCTGTAACTTATAGTTTTAAAGTAAACAAAAACAGATACTGGGATATAAAGAATAATTATTTTTTTACTTTGAACTTCGAACGAAATACATTCTACGACTCCAAGATCCGAATCAGCACCAACAGCCTGACTCAGTTCATGGCGTATTCCGTCGGTATCGTTGCTGTATTTAACGGTTTCAATGTCTTAGTTCTCTTTGAACTATTTTACTTATTAACTTTCAAGCTGTGGAGTTATGTCAAGGGTTATTCCCGCTAATTGATGTATCAAATGTATAAATGTGATAAAATAAATGTTTATTAACTATCAAACCTTTTTGTAATTATTTAGAGAGATATAACAAGTGCTTTTTTAATACCTACTTTACAAAAATATGGCACATCGGTTGCGAAGCATACATAAAAAACAGTAGTCGAAAAATCTGTATATAATCTGCATAGTATTACTACAATAAAAAAATGTTTTGCCATCACTTTTTAATCATGTTCATAAAATGTTGTTCTAAATGTATTTAATTTGTAAGATTCGTTGGTGGTAGATTTTTTTTAGTTTATTAAATAAGTTTTTTTTCTATTTATATTCAGTATAAGCAATTGGTCCAAAGATTAATAGTGTCCATAAACGGTAAGTCTTGGTTTGGTCCAGCAGCTGTTCAAATAGAAAGTGATACATTTACTCATTTGTATGTAAAATGTGGTTTCCACATCGCAATCCTTGGTACTACAATTAATTTTCCAAAACTGATGGCTCATTTTACAATGTCTGATTTTTTTCCTCGTATAAAACCAAACAACAAACATTAAACTTGACAAACCAGATTTACTGTTGACCAACTATAAAGCAAATTGGACATCAAAAAGTTTCCTTATTAAGTTTTTGATTTGATTTTTGAATACAAAGGTTCATCATGTATAATAATTTTAATTGATATATAAATAAAAAACTTACCTGATTATCTCAAAAACCCAAGATAAAAAACTATAAAGATGGCTTAGGGTAAGATGGCTTACGGCCATTTTAACTAGAACTTAGAAGAGATCTAAGTTTGTTAAATATTTTAGGTTTAATTTTCTATGTAATCCGTCTATAACAGTCAACTTTGATACTGTTATAGTGTTTTAAAAGTAGAAAAGTATAAAGAAGAGAATGTAAAATATTCCACAAATCGTCTACATCAACCAGAAACAGGGTTTCTATGCAGTTTACTATACTTAAGTATGTTTTTAAGTGTAAAATGTTTAAAAAAGTAGAGAAAATCTCTTAGTTACTAGTTGATAACTTAAAATATATTATCGTAAATAATATAATGTGATTATAACTGTGCATGTTATTAAATTTACCATGGGATTTGCCTGATGGTGATTGAGCAATGGAATGTCCAATCGAACTCGATCATCACTTTGATATTTTTTGTCTAACGGGCAAACAACAATAATATTAATGTATTACGCATGGTGGAAGGAAAAAACACAGGTCTGCTATTCCCGTCATATGCTGACGTCATCCAGATTGCAAGCATCACTACAACACTATTTAAGAAAAATTATAAAAACCAATATCAATCAAATCAAAACAAATATGTAATGTACTTATATGGCAGATATTAGGTGATTTTCTGTTTGCAATCTGGGGGCCTATGACGGGAGTAGCACTTAATTTTCTTTTTCTTCCAGCATGGTTATTACGAATAAATGATGTCAGATGATCGGCATTGAAAAAAAAAACGGGTATATCAACCTATAAGCTTGATCTGTCCTACAAATTTGCCTTCCTCTGGTTCTTTTAGTTTGGCTTGCCTTAAAAATACACCCTGTATTTAAGGAACGAATGAAATATTTATAGTGAACATTTCATCAGGCTAATGATAATTTTTCAGTCTGCATGATCACTGAGATGGGCGTTTATAAAATACACGCTATGCCAGTGACAATTAAACTAGGTGTGGTTATGATCAGAAACCCTGATTATTGAATGGAAGGTCGTGGTCATCATAGTGGAGAAGGTGTTATAACGAGCTGTTTATTTCAAAGGAATAACATTTGTAATGATCAAAGTGTGTTGTGGGCAAGGGAGTTTTATTGAGCATTGGATTTAATTTTCTAAAGATGGAAATTGCAACATCATCCGAAGTAAAAAAAGATCTCAAAGATTCAATAAAAGAGCTAAACAGAAGAATGCTTCAACTAGAAGATTCAATGAAAACAACATTGTCAAGCTCGAAACCCCTGCAGTCGCACGACTCTGCTGAAGGTAAATCTACAAGGCAATTTGAATCTGAAGTTGTTGAGCAAACTAGTAAGTCTTCTTCACACGAGTGTATTCGTTCACTTTATGATACGAACTGTTTCCCGCACACCTACTTTCAGGAGTTGATTCACTCATTGAGTCTACCAGGCATGAAGTTTCTCGTAGGGAAGAACCAGTCTTGGTTTCATACTTGCTTGTGGTTGTTTGTTCACATTCTCGCTCTGTTGGCAAGTTCATCTCTAATCAAGGTAGAGTATGACAGATGGCAAAACTCTCCTGTTGTCAAAATTACTTCAAGCAACGTAACCTGTGTCAACGAGATTCCATTTCCCGCGATAACCTTTTGTGTGCCGCCATCTCTAAGCATGAACTACACGGGGCTCAAGGAGAAATGTTTCCTGTGCGAAGATTATACTTGTAAATTCAATGAAGAATGTAGCTTCGAAGAGGTGGCGTCTCTTGCCGTTTCTTCATTGATCTGTTATCCAACTTTGTCGAGTTTCAGTCCATGGTTCAAATTTTACAAGTATTTCAATGGTTCATTACAGAGTGAACAATTTTTAACCCACTTTACAAATAATTTTGAACTAAAAGATTTGATCATGGGCCAGTCCTTAGGTATAGTAGGTCTAGATCCCGAAAGTTATTCCATCGATGGGTGTGATGCCAATGACTGTCAAAAGTTCGTATCACCACGAGGTATGTGTTTTACTATTAACGGACTCCACCATGAAGATATTTATAAGAAAAACGTGATTGCTACTTTACCTATGATAAATTACTCTATGCCTGACACTTATTATCAATACATAGGAAAAGGTTGGACTTTAGACAATATGACGAATCATCGAGGAAACGACACATTTCCTACGACGCCTAGATACACGAATAAAACGATTTTTATTGATTTACATTTACCAACCAATGAACATGAACAACCTTGCTTAAATGTAGAAAAGGATGGCTTAATTGTCATACACAACGCAGTAGAAATTCCTATTAACTTTGAAAATCATATCCCAATAGATATCAACTCTTTTAAGCACATAGAGATAATTCCCCACCTAGTGACATCAGAAGAAGGCCTTGAGAAGTTTGATCCTTCTGTTAGAGGGTGTTATTTTACTCATGAGAATCAGCTGTCAATGTTTGAACATTACAGTCAGATGAACTGTGAGACAGAATGTCAAGTGAACCGTTCACTTTTACATTCAGGCTGTGTCCCGTATTTCTTGCCTAGACCCAACAGTTCTGTAGAGGTTTGCATTGGAAAAAGTCATTTTATGACGAGAAGTGATTGTAATTGTTTGCCTGATTGCAATTCTTTAACTTACGATTTTAAATTTAAAGATCTTAACATGGATAATGGTGGTAAAATTTTTATGACGTTTACTTTCGAACGAGATAGAATTTACGAATCAAAGATCCGAGTCGGTACCAACACCCTGACTCAGTTCATGGCGTATTCCATCGGTATTGTTGCTGTATTTAACGGTTTCAATGTCTTAGTTGTCTTTGAACTGTTTTACTTTTTAACATTCAAGCTGTGGAGTTATGTCAAGGGTTATTCGCACTAATTGATGTATCAAATGTTTACATGTACTGAAATAAATGTTCATTTACTTTAGTATTTTGATCAAACCTTTTTGTAATTATCTAGATAGATTTATCAAGAACTAATGCTTTATGGATTCAAAAAGAAATAAAAATAGAGTAAAATCAAGAAACTCTCTTAGTAAATGCAGTTTTTTCAAAACAATATTTTCATGTGGTTTAGTAGTATTGTTTATTAGCTCTATTAGCGTTTTACCTTTTTAAAGAACAAACAGTCATCCAATACAAAAGTATTCTTCAGTTTAAAAATATTTTTAACGTGTTTATTTACTAGATAAGTGTGTTTAAACATGATTTGTTTTGATATTGTTCATGCCATTATAACTATATAAAAGAAACATGAATGCTGAACGCTTTTGGGCGAAGTGGTCCAAATTTCTTAAAAATATAATTTGTAGATTCACTAAGAATCTAACATGTCCCCCCTAGTAGCTAGCAACACATCCAAATTGTATACCATTTTGTCATTTGTTCAACTGAATGTTTGTTGCCAAGTTGTAAGGTATTTTAACCAAATAAAAATCCTACTTGAAGTAGTAAAAGTAACAAACGCTACCAGTTCCTACCTAATCATATTATTCTGTATGTGTAACCTAACCCAATCAGATGTAACTAGTGATCCTGGGTCGTATTGCGTTGACAAAGCTAATTAGTTGTCAAACCAACTCCCTAGGCACACTGCAATAGTCCCATTGTAAGCAATACATGCCTCGTTAAATTGTTAACCTTGTAATGTGTGTAAACACATTCCTTTTTATTCAATGCGCATAGACATTGATACAATAAACCCTTTTATATTCTTGTATTCATCTATATTAGTTGTATTTTCTTAAATATAGGGAAGAAAATTAGATATTTTAAATTTAAAAATTATAAAAAACATTAAGTAGGAACAATACAAATAAGATAATTCAAATCTCAAATAAATGAGTACTGCGACAACATAAACATGTACATAAATCAGCTACAGTTTAGCTCATTACTCTATTTTAGTTTGAGATATATATTTTACCTAGAGATCTTTTAATAGCAGAAACTTTTAACAGCAAGTTCAACTCTAACTAGTTTAACGAAAGAGAACTTTAGCCATTTTGTAAACTGTCACTCCACATTAATTCTGCTTAGGACCCCGTAAACAAGCCACTATTTAAAACTTAATATTTTTCCTGAATTATTAGTTAAAAAAGTATTACAAATTATAAAAGTAAAAAAAACTTACCTTAGTGAAATACCTTAATGGTATCAAGTCAATAATACAACGTATATAGTTTGGTTAAGTTACAAAGAGAAAAAAGTGTTATATGCTCGTTTTGTTATTTTAAAAGAACAGTACAACTTTTAGTCTTATATTCTTTTTTATATAATTTTTTTAAAAACTATTTAATAAATTAGAAGGATACAAATCACCTAGGCAAGAAGAACATTATTTGTTGTAGAGATCACCCTAATTTAAATTTCAAAAGAAGCTTGTTGAACCTATTGTGTAAAGAATACACACTCTAATTAATTCATAGGATATCGGAGGATTCAAAGTGTTAAAATAAACAAGTTTTAACAGGTTCTTCATTACCTCCAAGCAGAGTTGCAATGATCAATCGTTTTATCACAAACTCCATCATGAATAATCCTTCCCATCTGCATCTAAATGATCCGGCCATAATTGAATCAGCTGTTTCAAAACAAGGTTGAAAAACGTAGGGATGAATAACAGACGATCCTGGTTTTAATCAAAAGTCTGTGCTAATTCAACAAACATAGAGTAGAGGTTCAAAAAGGGTTTTATTTTTATAGCCTTGATTTGGAAAATGTTATAAGATTTTTTACTATCAACATAATTGAAACCGTACATATTCATCGCCCCCAAATAAACATGTATATAGCATTAGCATGCCTAAAGCAACCTGAATATTTTTTTATCTTTTACTGGACGAAGTTTATTGTGGTTGCAGTGTGTTGCAAATAAGTTACAATGTATGTTTCAAATGTAATGGATGTTTTATTTAACCATGTTTACGTTTCAGTCTTTTGTATAATGTGGGGTAGAAACAGTTAATAAAATGTCTGTGAGTAAAAATTGCCAGGGAAATATGAATTTGTTATTATCCGTTTTCTACAGATAAAAATTCTCAAAGTATATCAGTTGCTTAAACCTAACCTACTACGATTTTCCTGGAATCGTCTCTACGGTCAGAAAAAATTATTACGGTTTAGAAGTTTAGATTGCTCAAACAACTGTCATCCGTTGTCAACCAGTTGGCTTTAAACTCAAGCATTGACTTAATCACCAAAAAAATCCAAATAATACTTCAATGATTCTGCATGGTAACAAATGAAATTAAATATACCTAATGAATATTTAATTTCTTATATAAAATCTCTCTTTTAACACTTGCAGGATAAGAATTTTTTTCTCAGTTTTAAACAAAATACAAAGTCTATTAATAGCATCAATTTATAACTTACTGTTTCAAAATAAGGACACATATTACGTTAAATTATTAATTCGTATAGAAAATTTTCCTTTATAAATAGTTTAGTGAATTCATGGAGTAGAATATAATTAAAAATAAATGTTAAAATTTGGAAATATCCTTTTGGCAGTAATTTAACAACCTCTTCGTGTAAAGGTTCACTAAGAGTCTCTTGTGTTTAGGTTTTTGAGACATCATTAGCGGTAAAACCCTTTTGAGGTAGCTCATCCATCATAACTCCTTAAACTAATAAATATTCTTTTCGTCACAATATTTTCCTAAATTTAATTTTTAATTAATAAAAATATAAAATTTAAATATGGTGTTTTCAAATGTTTTGCAATGGTCATGACATTTCAAATCTTTTGTTATAGCACATTAGACACAATTAGGACAACTCTATGTTTAAAAAATCAGTCTACAATAACTATTTATTTTTGCCCGTTGCAACAAACGAAAACAAACTTACATGTATATATTAGCTTTACCAGCGTTTTGAAACGTAATGCTGATAGTGTTGAAACACAAAAACGCAAAGGAAACTGTAATAAGAACAAAGTAATTAATCGTCCAATAGGAAATTTCAGTTTGAAACTACTTAAGAATGGTTTCCAAATGTAAACAATAAAATGTACGTTAAATTTATAAGATAATTTATCTTACAAGTTCAAAATTTAGTTCCAACTGTAAGGGAAGCCTTAGAAAACATTGACATAAATGAAACATTAGTGGACCTATTTCACCACCTTGTGGGTCTCCTTGTAGGTCTTAGAAGCTGTAAGAAACCTTTGAGAGAACGTCCTTCGACCTCCGAGCTACACACGTTATTTTGGTTCTTTGTTCCTCTTTTTTCTTTGAGGTTGAAAGGAGAGACCTACACTAGAAGAAACTACTAAATTGAACATTTTGCTTCAAATTGAAAATCAAACAGATGATTAAATCCCTTGAAACTGTAATGTTTATATTACATTTAAGCTATGAAATATGTGAAGGATTAGTTCAGATGGTTAAAATATAAAGCAATGGTGGTCATATTACTTAGTATGTATATTTAGTAAATTTCAATTAACTTAAGGATTATGTCTTGATGATGTGGGATGGATTATTGATGCACAGGTAAATTATATGGAAACCAATTTTTTTCTATATTTAGTAGAGAGGTATTATATTTGTTTTAGTAAAAGCTACAAAATATTTTAATTTAAAATTTTATTTTACATAAAAGGGGACTTGATGTAAAGCTAACACTCTAGGGTGGAAATTTAACATTGCATAGTTTTGTAGGTTAAGTTAGAGAAGATAACAAACAATTGAAGAGAATTGCACTTTAATCTATATGTAGATTAATTATAATATACTACTAATGATAATATAATTTCGAAAACGAATACGAAGGAAAAAAATGTTAATCAAACATTATAACTGGAACTAAATCTTTTAGAGTTTGAAGAGTTTTGTTTCCAAATAGCCTTTACTTAAGTAATTAAATGGAGACAACGTGTTACGTTTTTATTCCCAATTGTGTTCATCAACAATGTTAATCACCTAATGGCTTGCATTCACTCGCATGTGAACTTTTAACCAAATTCAACCTTACAAACCACTGACAATCAAGTTTCTTAATTTGAGTACACGTTTTAAATTTAATTTGTTTAAAAATCCATCATGTATTTTCCGTTGTCATGGTAAAGTATTGTAAAAATATTACGACTTAAAAACCAAGTTTTAATTACATTTTTTTAACGGATTTGATTTATCAATTCACCAATTCACATAGTTTAATCCAAAGGCTATCAAATACAATGTAATTGTGGCCTATTGAAGTATACCTTCAATGTATATCAAAATACAGTATATTTTAAGAAATTTAAAGTTTTGAATTTTATGTACGAATAGAATATAATAATAGATGATTTCTACTAATTTATTTAAACAGTTGACTAAGAGAGTTGATTTATTTTACATTTATTTGAATATGGATTAGGAAGGTATACGCTGGGACACAGTACAGTACGTTGTGATTCAGTTACATCGTCATCTGTGAAGCTGAGGTCAATAATTGAGTTATACTCGGTTACATGACGTGTCCCTTGATAACTAACAGTGGAATAGTGGAACTGAACCTACTTTATACAGCTCTAGATGTATAATAAACTACAGGGTGTTTATAAAAAAAAATGCAGTATTATAATCCCTCCATCCTCTTTCAATGTAACATAAAAGTTTTCAACAAATTCCACATGAGAGTAGCTAAAAATGTTTTAATCAAAAGTAGTTTTATCAGCTGATGTATATGGTTCCCTGGTAAACAGTAACGAATGATTGAAGAGATTCGTTAGAATCGCAATAGAACATTGTATTGAAGCGCAGTGTGTGGAGTGGTTAATTAAAACCAAGTCTCATGTTGTTCAACGGAGATTTCGGAAATGAAACAGTAGGAATCTTCCTTCAAGACCTACAGTTAGGCCTTGGTATTTTAAGATAAAATCATGGATATTTTATAGGCGTGCATTGTGGATGCGATACTCCTTGGTGTGGATTAACGTCCGCATTAGTAAGTACTACTACTATCCGCAGTACTATCCTGATAATCAGACCAAATCAATAATAACAAGGCAAAAATTTCGTTCGGAATCCACTATTAGGCTAACTGTAGGTCCCTTAGTTGCCATTAGCTGTATGGGCTATTTATTAACAGCTGTGTCTAAGGAATATGTCGGACTTAGTCAGTAACAAGACCGTCAATTCTTTTTTATATACTAAAACTGTTAGTGATATCCTAGACTTTGATTTTCATATCATAGCTTTAAGTGGAACATACAGGTTTTATGGTTGTTTTAAACTGTACATTATTTTTTATAAACACCCTTTATATTTGTCATTTTAAATCAATATAAGGATAATCTACTTGGTTGAGTGTAGGACTTTCCTCCGTGGGTTATAATCCTGCCAACCACCGATGGCGTGTATTTATTTAATACGTGGGGTTCGGAGCACAATTGAGGCTATAGATAAGGAGATATTACTCTATTAGGCTATAAACTAATCATAAGGGTTCTAGTAACTCTGTAGTGGGATATTACTTAGTTTCATATGCAACGGTTGCCATTTCTTTGTTACGAAACAATTACTATTATTTTCGTTTATTTTTAGACACGTTGTTTTACAATAAAATGTATGGTAACAACCAATTCTGAATAATATTTTCAAAATTTTTGGTCTCTATTATTTAGCAAAGTAAGAGACCCTAATCTGTAATACTTAGTGAAAGTAAAATAAACAGCAACATGAAACAAGACCCAACATACCACACACATATAATGAACATGTCTAAATATCTTAAACATCCAACATATACTAAAGGATAAAGAAAAGTGTTAACCAAAGTCTAACTTAAGGCGTGGTTTCTGTATTTGACAGCCTTTCAAGCGTGGTTATTGCCTTCACTGTTGATGTGACGATTTAAAATCACTTTCTCTAATTTTTTTGGCTTAGGTGAAAATGAAAATTCTTTCTTTAATTATTTATTTATGGTAAATGGATGAATCTAAAAAGTTGTAATAACTTACTAACATATTCATTTTTATGCTGTGAGCGTTTTATGTTATGCTTGTTCCCAGTTAATGTTCATCTTTTGAGTATAATATATCATGTTTATTCTTCTAACAATATCCATTTAATTACCACTTATTATAACTTACTGTATTAATTTTGTAAATATTACAAGAGGGTTCAGTAGGCCTAACAATGCATTACGCAATTTAATAGCAACGATGAAATTAACAACAATTAAAATATGAATCTTTAAGCTACATAAGTATTGACATGTTTTAAATCATATTTTTGAAACCTTAGAATAAATGTTAATGAAGGTTTGGTTAGAAGCCTAACCTAGTCAGTAGTTAATTTACATTGTCTTGAGGAGGGCTGACTCGACTAGAATTAATTCCTAGAAGAAGTAAATTCAATAGTGGAAGTTTGTTTAAATGGTGAGTTTATAATTAATCTACTTTTTAATTTATGTATCTTTGTGGAACAATTTATTATCATGTTTAAATTGAAGAAAAAATAAGAACACATATTACTGCATGGTGTTAACCCTTAATATATACGAGAATATAAAAATAAGTGTATAATGTTGGACTACTTTAAGTATCTACTGAGTAAAAACTTAATCAGCCTTTTCCTTAACAATGGCCAATCGTTATTATTTTCTAACGTTTGATGTCGATTTTGTGCACTAACAATGTTGGTTATAGTCCCTTGAATGTAAGAACTCTTTAGGTTTATTTAGTAAATCTTACATCAAATTGCATATATATAAAACTTTACAATAACTCTTAGTACAATTACTTCAACAATACGAAATACCCTATGAAAATTGATTTAAAGTTGTAATTCGAACAATTACTACACAAGTATATTCACTATATTATACAAACACTACCCTAATAACATTAATAGTACAAGCATTGAACAACGTTCTAACGACCATAATTGTATGACGAAAAGAATTCCGAAAGCTTTTCTATATAAATGATGAGACTTTCTATTGCTGTCAAAATCAAACCCAGCTGAATATTTAACAAGTGCGATACTGAAACATCATTAAACATCTAAACAATTACTTGTCTAAGGGAATATTATAATTGCATACGAATGTGAAAGGAAGTCAAGGCCACTAAACTTAGTTCTTGCATGATACCACCACGAAGCACAACTTAGTGCTTGCTACTTAGTTGCACAACGTGGCTCTTACTTAGCTTGCTACTTATTGCACGTATTACATTACTTAACACTCCTACGTGTGCAGACATGCATGTCTTAAGTATAATAAGGGGTTCGTTCCACAGAAATAATTTGAAACATGTAGATCAGATACCTGATAGATGGTAATATATGAGACTCAAGTACTGATGATGGGTGGAGCCCATTAAATTTCATATGATTATATTCGTATAGTTATATAAGATACCGGTATTAAAAAATAGAGAACAAATTACCATTTCAATGTCTAAAACCTTGTGTTTTCGTTTCATCTCGTGCAAGGATATTTAGTGTTCCCTTCGCTCACTCCCAAGATTAAATGAATCTAAAACACACTGTTAAAACATGTTTATCAGTAGTTTAAATAATTAGCATTACTGAAATAATATTCTTACATTTCTTATATCCTCATGTACTATAAAGGCTTTTATTATTCAAGCACTATCTTTATATTTTAAACTAATATCAACGTCAGCTAGAGTAACATTGTTATAATTACTGTAGTAACTCATGATTGTATCTCGCTCTGTAAATTGATTGTAGGAAGGAAGATCTAATGCTGGTTGTAAAGCAGGGCTGTGTACCGCATAAATTTTACATCTTGATACATGTTTTGAGGTTATATACTATGTTTCTTATTACAAGTAAGAAGTGGTGTGATTGATGTAAAATTATTTTGCAACTTCCACAAACATTTTGAGACTTGTCTATCGTGATTTTTCTATGTTTGTAAGTAAGGTGTAAATCAAGGTGACTAGTGTTGTGTAATACAATTTTCAGAGCATGCAGCATTTCAAATTGTTAATTACGTAGATGTAAAAAAGATTAATTTATTTCATTGTATTATTATTGCTATGTAATTATGTATGGTAGGTTAAGTGTAAGTATTTAGTAGTGAAAATGAAGTATCTAGAAGGATTTTTGGACTAATAAAAGATGGAGACTCGTGGAGAATAATAAAAAAAACAGGGAATTGAGGGAATTATGTAAGGAACCAGATATTGTGGGAGTGGTTAAGAGTAGAAGGTTGAGGTGGCTGGGCCACAGTCAACGCAGAGGTGAGAGGGAGATGATAAAACAAGTGAAAACGTTGGGAAGGCCAAGGATGAGATGGATTGACGAAGTTACAAAGGATCTAATGAGTATGATAGCAGACCTGGAGCTGGCAAAGGACAGAAGATCCTGGAGGCACATGGTTGGCAAGGCCAAAGTCAGCCTTTGTTTTCAATGGCCACAGAAATAAGTAAGTAATGTTAATTGTAAGAAAAGGCCAAATAATACTTACCTGAAAAAATAATTTTTAATTTAATTTTATTTAATTTCAAAGTATTAAATCAATCGTTGTAAAATTATATGTTTATTTGATTAATAATCTATAAATGCCAAGCCATTACGATATGACTATGAACAATATGTATGAAGTACATCTACAACTCACAATGGCATTTACTTTAGATTCTTTATACTATAACAAACCCTCATGACTAATAAATATAAACCTAAGGGTGATTGTGTAAAGCAGCATTATTTTCATAAAATTATCGATCTCCGTTAAAATCTTGAATGAAGAACTTGAAACAAGTATCATCTAAGAGGGGTTAAGCGTAGTATGTTAGACCATACTATATTGTATAAGTAGTAGATTTGATTTTTCACAATTTAAACTCAAATTATTGGCAACACAACTGTCAAAATTTATTTACTGACTTCAATGCTCGATTTATTATAGAGCGCGATAAACAGTTTGTCAACTCTTAATGAATCACATCATGTTTGAGCTCAATAATTTGCATATTAATTCACTCTGCACTCATCAATCTCTGCGCTTAACTCAATTATAAATGAGTGTGTTTATAAGCTACAATCCCATCGTCAATATATTACTTCAATTGACCCTTTAATCATATTCGTTCGTTTTAGTCAAAGTAATACTTATGCTAACGGTATTAAGTACTGTACTGTTATTAAGTACTGTTCGAAGTAAATTTTACAAAAACGAATTTTGTTGAAGAATGTCTATTTCTGAAAACGTATCACTCTCTTTTGAACACTCTTTCATTGTTATTAGACACGTAATGTACCAAAATCCCCTTTAGTTTATAGAGTCTATTGTCCACTTAAAAAGGGTTTTTTGCATTTCAAACTCTCTACTTTATGTCTGAAGTACTGTCTCATGTTTACTTAAAAATAATCACCTATACGCCTACGTCAGTAACAAAATTACATTTACAATTGTGTTCAAGAAAAATGCTGTTGTATTTTTAATTAAAAAAAGGGTCATACCAATTGAGACAAAGCTACATCAAACACTTATTTCTTTACGAATTTGTAGTATGGTGTACTAGCTGTACCCGCGGGCTTTGCCCCGTTTTACTTCATAAGTGAGCTCGTTAGCATGGCTCAATCACGTCCTGGTTGAAGTTCGTTCGCTACGCTCACTCGCCTTTAGGTTAGAGCTCGTTCGCTGCGCTCACTTGCCTTCAAGTTAGCTCGTTCGCTACGCTTACTCGCCTCCAGGTTAAAGTTCGTTCGCTACGCTCACTCACCTTTTGGTTGCAAATTAGCTGTTGTCATAAATAAAAAAAAATAATAGTGCTGCACCCTGTTGGTAATCCTTGAAACTTTAATGCTATTGCACAACATAGAACAGAACCAACTTGTTTAATTGAAACAGCTGTTAAGATTCATTAATTCCATTTAAATATGAGTACTCATAAGGTTAACATGGGAAACCCCAGAGCCACTGGGGCGGAGCCCGAGAGTCCGATCAGAATAAAAACAACTTAGTTTTCCTATTTAATGCCTAAAGAATCACTGTACCAAATTTCAGCCTCCTAGGTAAATGGGAAGTGAGAGAATTAGTGATGAGTGAGTGAGTCAGTCAGTCAGTGAGGGCTTTGTCTTTTATATATATAGATTTAAAGCCATATTACGCATCTTAAAATAGTTTACACTGTACATTTTGTATCGCAGCTGTACCAAAAGTACATAATAACCATTACATAGTTCTAGGATGTATTGCCATTGAGCTATTACAGCCATTACAGTCGGGAGATAACGATAGTATGCAGCTTTTACAACCTCATGTTTCCATTAAACCCGTCCTAATTGCAGCTGCATGTTTATAGTTGACTAGTACATAGTAGAAATGTTGTAGACTGTTGGTAATGATGAAGATAATACACGACCTCAGTCGATGTGTATTAAAACTCAGGTAGAGGAATATAGAAACAACATACCCTAAACTAAAAGAGGAGAGATGCGATTATTTTCAGTAATATGCAAATTCATCCATATAATTTAAAGTTTTTTTGACAGAGGGTTAGGCTTACAAGTGACCATGGGATTGCATCGCAGAGGGAACAGCTTATTATGCAACTCATTCACAGCTCCTCATTCTCCGTCAAATCCCAGGTCCTTGGTGAACCAAGAGATCCTTTTGACTATAGTGACCTGTTCTTCCCTTTGATCTCCAGTCGATAGGCTAAAGGGATCTCACACGCAGACATTGTAGGGCTGGGCACATAAATATCATGTGGAAGGCTGTCTCCTCCTCTCTATACGTTATACAAATGTTTGAAAGCTGTTTAACACATTTTGATATACATGTATCAATTTGAAATTTCAGATTGCTTGAAATTTTTATAAAACATACAATAGGCTATCATTAATAATTGAAACATTTGCACCAACATTTAATTTACAGGAAATAAAACAGAATTTCGTTTAGGTTAAAAGCAAACTAAGGTACGACAGAGAAGGTATGTTTAGATAGTGCATTTATAATTTTTACCAACACTTTACAGGACGTATTAACAACATACAGTTACTGAAACTTTAATAATCGAACTCAACGCAACTTGTATGTCATAAGGACATACAGTCCTTGATACGATTTCTAAATGAACTCAATGTAGTACTTACATGAATTGTGGAAATTACAATACCAAAAATGATTTACTTACTACAGCCTCTAATGATGAGGAACGTAATTTAAATATACCTAACCGATGTATCATAATAGTTTACAATAAATGGTTAAGAGCTTAAAACAAATAAATACATTAAAAAACTGATAATGTACTATTGGGGATGGGTATTTATATTTATGTCGTGTTGTTGTGGTGTTGTTATTGTTTATAGAGACAGTAGCGAACCACACTATAACTGTTATAAGCTGTACACGTGTACAAGGTATACAGGTACGAGACCATAAATATGAAAGTATGTCATAAACCGAGCAATAAAGATGCTACCCAACGTTATGGCTGTGTTGTTAAATCTTCATTTTTTGAAAGACTCAATTTATCCTTTAACAACCAAGACTTTATATAATGAATAAGATTCATTACCTTTTTAAACGTTACAAACACTATAGTGAAAAGACTATTGTTTTATGTGTGATATAAAACAAACTATTACTTAAGTGAGAAGAGTTAAACTAAGTAAATGGCGTCTTATAAAAATACTGAAAATAAGCAAAATGTTGAACAAAAACGGTGTGTTAACCGAAATTTTTTTTATAAGACTAAATTATTTTTTTATTCAATACCTTTGAAAATTCAATAAAGGATCTTTTAATGTTTTTACTAAATTGGAAAAAACTAAAAGTGGTACATTATTGTTTTACTCTTTTTAAAAGGAAGATGTATAGGCAAATAATCCTGATATAGTACACAGTATCAATAGCAAGAATAATAATAATGTTATGTTTTTAGCTTTAGTGGTAATCTAGTAGAGAAAAAAGTTACAGAAATAGATCTGAACAATCGTTGTTTTATAATATAAGAAGGCGAATATATTACGTTCAGTTGCCATGTAAAATTACTTTTAAAATTAAATGAAAAGTAAAAATTTATTTTGTTTAGTTCATTTTTTAGCGAAGTCTCTGTCATGGAATATTTTACAAGTATATTTAGTAGAACAAGCAAGTAGCAGATAAAACAATGAATTCTAAACCTGATTTTAATGTTCCAAGGATATGAATTGTGGTTGAAATAATTTCTAGAAAACTTTGCTCCGCTACGAAAATAAAAATTTGTGGTTTTACGGGTTTCTTTTAAGTTGTTTGTAAATCATGTTAGGGAGGAATTGTAGAAGCGGAATGGAAGTAACTTTGTTAGAGGAGAAACTCCTCGGCCACGAAGTAATAAGTTTAGTTAAAGCTGCACTGGAAATTAATTTATATTAAGTAATTAATTGTAATCTAGAAAATATTATTACAGTATATAAATAACCATGAATCATGAATAGTTTAAAACATACAACTATCTCATAAGCAACATGATAAAATATTTAATTTGTTTAGCTAGGAGTTTAACATTTAAAAGTGCACAAAAAGCTAGTTATTTCGTTATTTTTACACAAAATGAGAAAACCGCTAATTCTTTTTGTATTGGAACTTTCACCATTGATATTGAGGTTGGTACTAGCTGTTACCCACGGGCTTCACGCAGTTTGACTACATAAGTATTAATAAAACTATTGATTGGTTAGGTTAAGCTGAAATAAACAAACAGAATACAGTAATACAAACAAATAATCACACATGAATAAGGTAATAAATTGGAAGAATAACATATAAATAAGTACAGCTGAGATATTTTTAACAATATGTATACGGAAAGTTAACTTTAGACAGGAACTACGACCTTAAAGGGCGATTTATAATATAATGGATAGTTTTGCGCAAGGTTTCTCGTCATGACAAACATTTTAAGTATATGGTTTATGGGGCTGTGATTTATAGTTTTCTCAACAAATCATGGGTACTTTGAGATTATAAATGGATTTCATAATTTAAGTTCATCAGCACTTGACAAATAACGTAACTATGATTGTGACAACGATGTATTGGTCGTATTAATAACATACATATTAAATTAAATTAATTTCTGCTGATAGTATAACAAAAGGTATAGCACCTTCTTCATAGCTTCGATTGAGGTTGGAAGCATGAAGAGAAGGATCTCCCAACCCTGTTAGTCGCCTCCTACGACAAGATGGGGCTAGCTGAGGTCCTATTCGAACCCGGGTAACCGTACGTGGGCATATTCTATATAACTTTTAACAGACATAATACTATAAGGAGTTTAGAGATAGTTTCCTAACTTCATATAATTTATGATACAATGAGAAACTTTATGTTACTGCCATTTGAGAGAAGTTTTATTACATTGTCTAGTATGAAAAATTTGAGATTTCCATTTATATGCAAGATAAATTAAAATAAAAATCTATTTAATTTCATTAATTCAAACAATACGTTAACATCAACTTAATAGGCTTCTATTGTCGTGGTTCTATGAAGGAACTATCACGATACATCATTAAATGCAAATTCAGTTCTGGATGAAGTTATCAGTAGCTTTTACCACTAAGGGTAATTCTGCACTTTAGCTGATAAACTCTGCCTGTGTTATCGTTACAATACAAACACGTTTGGTGACTATAAATGGTGTATTGTCCATTGTGCTCTTGTCGAGATAACTGCACAATGTTTAATCCCTTCTCAAAAGAGAATACATTTTGATTTAAATTTTTAAATCATGTCAAAAATGAATATTTAGCAAATTTAGCGAATATTTTGTTGGAATGTAGTTGTAACCGAATAATTCTTGAAAAGTGGACCACTGAGCTT